>NW_028232752.1:26222651-27472651 GCF_057557595.1 Rhyacophila brunnea
CTTCGTGTCTCATTAGCTCCCATGCCTAAAAGCCAGTCTGCATACCACGCATGGTGTATTTTGTCGACGCTGGTTTATTTATCGTATTGGCAGGGTATTTGCGAGTCCGGAGATCCGGGAGTGGAGTGATTGAGTGGCGTCGGTCACATTGAAACTCGTGTTTAGTTTTAATGTGCCGACGCAATATTTTCCTCGTATTGTTATCCCTCTGACACAGATGGCAAGCGTGCCTCTGGGCAGAATGAATTTCTATGTGATTCTGTAATTCACATCTCCTCCTGAATGAGCTGTGACAGAATTGGCACTCATGCGGCCGAAGGTTTCTATGGTGCCGCTCTTCATGCAGCTTTAGCGCGTATGGGTGCCTAAACCTCAGTCCGCATACCCCGCATATACGAGGCAGAGGCAGACCACTCCTGGTAAACAAAAGAGTGAGGATCTTGATTTTCGAGAGGCTGTCCAGCTAGCTCGTGGGATAGTTTGGCCAGAGTTGACTCCGTAGGCTCAAATTCCATGGTGGCAGCGGTCTGGTGGTTTGTGGGGCGGAGAATCAATTATATGCTCGGCGAGCTACAATTATTTCTGCCCTTTTGGTCTTCGATGTGTGCTTGCGGACGGCGGGTGTGAGAAGTAGGTTAATTCGGATGAATTATACTGCTTTATATCTCTGGTGAAGTTGATGGTCTGTTTTGCGGTAGATCGAGACTCAGCGAATGTATCGGGATCGGATATTTGATGATTTATCGGACGGAGCGTTGGCGGGTGACCCCGCTTGCTTGCTTAGGATATTTGCAATAATTTTCTGGGGCGGTAGTTATACTTAGTCAAGCAATTATAAAATAAGTAACAAAATTATGCATGACCATGCAAAAAATATTATACCAACAAAAATTTTGAATAAGTGAGTAATTGAGCGGCATCGGTCACACTCAAAGTCGTGCTTCGTTTTGATATGCCGACGCAATATTTGCACTGTATTAAAATCCTTAAAACACTGGTTGCACGCGTGCCTTTGTGCAGAATGGATTTCGATGTGATTCTGTAATTCACATCTCCTCCTGAAGGAGCTATGACAGAATTGGCACTCATGCGGCCGAAGGTTTCTGTGGTGCCGCTCTTCGTGCAGCTTTAGCGCATATGGGTGCCTAAAAGCCAGTCTGCATACCACGCACGGTGTATTTTGTCGACGCTGGTTTATTTATCGTATTGGCAGGGTATTTGCGAGTCCGGAGATCCGGGAGTGGAGTGATTGAGTGGCGTCGGTCACATTGAAACTCGTGTTTAGTTTTAATGTGCCGACGCAATATTTTCCTCGTATTGTTATCCCTCTGACACAGATGGCAAGCGTGCCTCTGGGCAGAATGGATTTCGATGTGATTCTGTAATTCACATCTCCTCCTGAAGGAGCTATGACAGAATTGGCACTCATGCGGCCGAAGGTTTCTGTGGTGCCGCTCTTCGTGCAGCTTTAGCGCATATGGGTGCCTAAAAGCCAGTCTGCATACCACGCACGGTGTATTTTGTCGACGCTGGTTTATTTATCGTATTGGCAGGGTATTTGCGAGTCCGGAGATCCAGGAGTGGAGTGATTGAGTGGCGTCGGTCACTAACAAAATTATGCATGACCATGCAAAAAATATTATACCAACAAAAATTTTATCTTCTTTTATTCGTATGGTTCCTACACTATTCATCCGATTGCGATGAAACCTTCGTCAGTTGTTGTGGTAACACCCGCAAAGGTTTCTGAATTAGTACAACCATCTTCTTCTTTTATTTTATATTCTTCTATTCATTGCGTTTCTATTCCATTCATCCGATTGCAATAAAACTTTCGTCAATAATTGTGCCAAGCCCCGCGAAGGTTTCTGAATTAGAATAACCATCTTCTTCTTCTTCTATTCGCAATGAAACTTTGGTGAGTTGTCGTGTGCATGCCCCCGACGATTTCTGAATTAGAAAATCATCTTCTTCTATTCGTATGCGTTCATATAACATTCATCCGATTGCGATGAAACTTTTGACAGTTGTTGTGCGCACACCTGCGAAGGTTTCTAAATTAGTATTATATAAAATACGTTTATTGTTTGTTTGTTCCATGCAATTTTGATTTTTTTTACTACATATTAATAACATCAATAACGTTTGCATATTTTGGATTCGATTTTAATTTAGTGCTTTTTGTTTGACCTTTACTCCTATTAGAATTATTTTCATATTGCCATATTGTATTACACAGATATTTTAATATTAAAAAAATAATTACCTCTTATTATTTTTTAAATATCTAAGATAAATATAACCACGAAGCGACCCTGTGTGAAGCCGGGTACTTCAGCTAGTAGATTATAAAAATGTAAGTTATAAAAATTATGTAAATAATAAAAAAATAGAATTACAAAAATGATTATAAGGTATGTATACGTATATTTCCAGTTTATGTGTATGTGTATTATACTACTCAATTTGAAAACTTTTATTCCGTATTTGTGCCTTTTCTGTTTATTATACTATCTAAATCTAAATATAATTGGACCGCGAAATGGCACCATGCTTTCGTCAACACATATGGGCAGGTGACCGGCGAAATGGCCGGCCCGGCGCAATAGAATAAATTAACTTGTTGGCACCGCGACGGACACATGTGGCCGGTACATCATAAAAACCAATATTTACGTAAAAAAATCATCAAAATGAAAAAAAACATTATATTCTTTCATATCCTATCAAATAATACCTTAGAAACAAATAATCATTTTTTAACTATTTTATGTAAAACTAGTTGGCGATCAATGTGTTAAGCGGCTCGATACTGAAATTTGGAAATGCTAAGATAAATACAAGCAGCTAAGTTTGAAAAGAAACATTGGAAGAGTTGTGAATCAAATAATAGTTTTAAAATACCCAAACTGGAACGATCAGAGGCTTCAGGCACGGCGGCTGAAATCGTGCTCCGTTAAGTGACGTCCATGGTAAATGTTGGGTAAACTCAAGCGGAGCACGACTATACTAGACGACAGTCAGAATCAAAAAGCCTAGTTGCTTGTTCTACACCTCGCGACCTTCGTTGTTGCCGGAAATTCCATCAGCGACATATGTCAAATCGCGTACGTTCCATCGACGTGACCATAGATAATCGTCGGGGTTGCCAGCGGTATCAAATTTAGTTACGTTAAAAAATGAACATAACACCATACATTTTCGCGTCTTGCTGTCCATCTATCGCAAATTGATTATAATGTCTCTTAAAACTTTCTATATAATCGATATTAGAAAATCACAATGATAATTCCACAAAGCTATTCAAATCTGTAAGAGGCATATTGGCGTACCATGAGTTTTAACAAGAAATATATGCATATTTCTTCACTAATTACTACGCAAATATAATCTAAGAACACGACACTGGAAATCACACCAGCTGTCTAACTCCGAGTCTGATTGTCATTTGTTTTATTTCACTAATTAGTTGACGTGTCGGTATATTTTCAAATTTAGAATTTGTGAAAATCCAAGAAAACATCGAACAGTAATGTGACATTTCAAATAGCATAGACATTTATTGCAAATAATATTATTATAATCAATTATTACTATTTTACGCCATAATTATGTAGGTACTATAATTAAGTAGTTACTACTTTTCCATTTTTGTACGTGATAAAAATGATATCATTTTTATTTCCTCAGATAATTTGTTAAATACAGTAAAACCTCGGTAATTCGAAATCCAATTCGAAAACTCCAAATGTCTCAAATGCAATTTTGGTAGGCAAACTTAGGGTGGTATTTAGTATTGAAATTCATTGTTTATTTATGCAAATGCCAAATTAATCACAATATCAACGATAGGTACCTATTAAAATGAACTATAAAACATTTAATGAAATGATAACTTGTTTGTGTATTTTACATTGATAGGTTAAGTTACATACAAAACACGTCAAATATAATAAAAACACTAACCCCTATAAGTTACTGTTTGCACAGAAGAAATTCTGATTGAAAAAAAACAACAAAAAATAATCACGAGAGAAAAAGATACCTACAATTACCACAAGAAATTTTACTTTTAGTACTTTGGACATTGCAAATCAAAACAAAGTGACAATCTGAATCTATTTACCTTTTGTCAGTACCATAGACTTCAGTACCATAGACTAATATTACAATATTGTGTATTGCCAGTCGTGATAATATTTTTAATGGGACAAACAATAAAATACTAAATTCATTGAAAGTAGGTAATTTAACAAACCCGCAATAATTTTGTATGAGCACATTGTTCAACATGACAATAGGTATAGTTACATAGGTGCACAATAAAACACTTCAAACAAAACACTAATTAAAATACCAAAATAAATCACTTAAAGTAGTCCACAATTTTCCCTTGTCTCTTTTTACAATTTAATTCACTTTCCCTTATCAAATGTCTAGATATTTGGTGGTAACAATCTAATATATTTTGCGGCATATTTGATGTTCCCGACAGGACGTGCATCTGCATGATGTCAAGAGCGTTAAATAGTTCAACTTTTGAGGGCAGACGCAAAGGAGGTGTTTCATCGGCATCGCCATCATCTTCCGAAATTGCATCATCCACTACGTCATCACGTTCACGCTCCGCCGCAACTGACGCGGTCTCTGTGTCTGCACAGCAGATATCACCAATCCGTCGTCGCACGAAACAAAATCACTAAAATTAGCCGGGTTTAATATGACATTTTCCGGTATCGAGTCCTCCTGAACTTCCGGAATCGGATCGACCGGGTGGCACGATATTCCCGATTTTTTAAAACAATTTGAAATTGTCTCTCTGGTGACTGATTGCCAGGCGGTCGACATTGCCCGACATGCATCCAAAACTGTCCACTTCCGCAAACTATTCGGGGAGCAGCCCCTATTTAATTGAATGATGCAAGAGTTTAATAATATTTTTCTAAAATGGCATTTAAAACTATTTATTATGCCCTGGTCGAGTGGCTGTAAAATACTAGTGGTATGGAGGCAAAAATAAAAACTACATTTGGCGTATTTAGCTCGGGCACAAAGTGAGCTGTACAGTTGTCGAGCAGTAATAAAATTTTCCGATTCAATGCGGCCATCTTTCTCTGTAGTCGTATAACGAATAATTTAAAAATTTCCCTCGTCATCCACGCCTTTCCATTGTACTCATAGTGTATTGACAAACTAGCCATATTAACACCTTTAAAACATCTCGGTCGCTTGTATTTGCCAATTATAGTTAATTTCGTCTTTTCGGATCCGTCCATGTTTGTACACAAAACAACTGTTAGTCTCTCCTTACTTCTTTTGCCTCCGTGGCATTTTTCGCTTTTTATAGCCAACGTCCGGTCTGGTAACAAATTATAAAAAACACCCGACTCATCCATATTATATATGTCTCTTGGCTGATATCCATCAATGGTATCTTTGTTGGTCTGCAACCAATTTGAGACCTGTCTCGTCGACCTTCTGAGCATCGCCACACACAGCCAAACATACAATGTTGAAACGTTTTTTAAATCAAGTCAACCAACCGGATGACGCCTTAAAATCGACAATGTTCATATGATTGGCTAACGATTTCGCCTTTACAACTAACAACGGGCCCGATATCGGAATATTAGCCGATCGTATATTTGAAAAATATTCAAATAGTTTAGACTCTAATTCTTCGTGACTCGCGTGTTGCAATCGAAAATTATCACCATTCATCTTGAATTGGTGAAATGCCATTTCTACATTTTCCCGATTTTTCAAGATGGTGGACAACGATGAGTTCGGTATGCCGTATTTAATTGCCAGCTTTCCTTTGCTGTCAACTTTATTGTCGACATCACGAATCAAATTCATTTTTTCGGCGATCGTAAGAGCCTTATATGTTTTTTTAACTACATTAGCCATTGTTACAAATATAAAATAAAGTCTGTCTTGAGTTAATAACACTAAATTAATGTCGTAAATAAACAAAATACGAGAAAAACACAGTCACAAGAACGCCAGTCCGAAACACTATCGATAAACAAATGTCGTAAATGAGAACACACGAGAAAAACACAAGTCACAAAAACGCCAGTCCGAAACACTATCGATAAATAAATGTCGTAAATAAGTAAAATACGAGAAAAACGCCAGTCCGAAACACTAAACAATAAACACAGGTATACAATTTAAAAAAATGTCTGTAGCCACATATAAAAACAACGAGACTAACTGCTAATATAAATACACGGGTATTACGAATACACACGTTTATTTGTTTTCTATTGTATCGATAATTTCGTATGATAATATTATGTACTGCACGCGGCACGCGGCCGTGAGTTGATAACGAATGAAACGAACTCAGCTGATGCTCAGCTGTGTGCCTGTTACACGCGCGCCGATGCGTCATCGCTATAACGGTAAATGTATAATAATTACGGTGTCATAGCTGTCATACAATATGTATGTATAAATGTCGGGATGGCATAGATTTGATCATAAACACTAAAACGCTATTAGCATATATGTGAGAGACAGTAATTTTGCTGTCCCAGTCTGTTTGAGCCGAGCTAAACTGACATGTAAATGCAAAGCGGAAACAGGGCGGGTTTTAAAAGTTATCGTATCCGTGTTTGATTGTTTGATGTGAAATCGACATTTTTTTGAAGGGTAACTAGGTACCTATCTATAACAATTTCTAGCACTTATTTTATAATGTATAAAAACCCAATTTTCAATACGTTTTTTAAGTATACAACGAAAGGCTAAGTTCAAATATTATAATTACTTATTTAAAAATAACCTACTACGTGTTAAATCCCATGGCTGCCATCGCACGACGCCATCGATGTTCCTTGGTGTCGTGCGCCAACAACTCCAGAGCTGTCAAAATTCTCAAGGTGCAACGCGGACACTGGTGATTGTGCAGTCGTAGTATATGCCTTCTCAATTGTTTTTGAGTGCTATACGTCTTGCTACAGCTGGGGCAAGGTACGTCTGGTTCATGTATTTTCACATGCTCGCGTAGGTTTTTTCGGGTTTTGAATGCAAAGTTGCATGTTTGACACTGGTGCGGCCTGAGCATCGGATGTGCCTCCCCTTCGTGTCTCATTAGCTCCCATGCCTAAAAGCCAGTCTGCATACCACGCACGGTGTATTTTGTCGACGCTGGTTTATTTATCGTATTGGCAGGGTATTTGCGAGTCCGGAGATCCGGGAGTGGAGTGATTGAGTGGCGTCGGTCACATTGAAACTCGTGTTTAGTTTTAATGTGCCGACGCAATATTTTCCTCGTATTGTTATCCCTCTGACACAGATGGCAAGCGTGCCTCTGGGCAGAATGAATTTCTATGTGATTCTGTAATTCACATCTCCTCCTGAATGAGCTGTGACAGAATTGGCACTCATGCGGCCGAAGGTTTCTATGGTGCCGCTCTTCATGCA
Organism: Rhyacophila brunnea; assembly: GCF_057557595.1. Lineage (NCBI taxonomy): Eukaryota > Metazoa > Arthropoda > Insecta > Trichoptera > Rhyacophilidae > Rhyacophila > Rhyacophila brunnea. The sequence goes on from NW_028232752.1 coordinate 26,230,086, forward strand.
GCTTTAGCGCGTATGGGTGCCTAAACCTCAGTCCGCATACCCCGCATATACGAGGCAGAGGCAGACCACTCCTGGTAAACAAAAGAGTGAGGATCTTGATTTTCGAGAGGCTGTCCAGCTAGCTCGTGGGATAGTTTGGCCAGAGTTGACTCCGTAGGCTCAAATTCCATGGTGGCAGCGGTCTGGTGGTTTGTGGGGCGGAGAATCAATTATATGCTCGGCGAGCTACAATTATTTCTGCCCTTTTGGTCTTCGATGTGTGCTTGCGGACGGCGGGTGTGAGAAGTAGGTTAATTCGGATGAATTATACTGCTTTATATCTCTGGTGAAGTTGATGGTCTGTTTTGCGGTAGATCGAGACTCAGCGAATGTATCGGGATCGGATATTTGATGATTTATCGGACGGAGCATTGGCGGGTGACCCCGCTTGCTTGCTTAGGATATTTGCAATAATTTTCTGGGGCGGTAGTTATACTTAGTCAAGCAATTATAAAATAAGTAACAAAATTATGCATGACCATGCAAAAAATATTATACCAACAAAAATTTTGAATAAGTGAGTAATTGAGCGGCATCGGTCACACTCAAAGTCGTGCTTCGTTTTGATATGCCGACGCAATATTTGCACTGTATTAAAATCCTTAAAACACTGGTTGCACGCGTGCCTTTGTGCAGAATGGATTTCGATGTGATTCTGTAATTCACATCTCCTCCTGAAGGAGCTATGACAGAATTGGCACTCATGCGGCCGAAGGTTTCTGTGGTGCCGCTCTTCGTGCAGCTTTAGCGCATATGGGTGCCTAAAAGCCAGTCTGCATACCACGCACGGTGTATTTTGTCGACGCTGGTTTATTTATCGTATTGGCAGGGTATTTGCGAGTCCGGAGATCCGGGAGTGGAGTGATTGAGTGGCGTCGGTCACATTGAAACTCGTGTTTAGTTTTAATGTGCCGACGCAATATTTTCCTCGTATTGTTATCCCTCTGACACAGATGGCAAGCGTGCCTCTGGGCAGAATGGATTTCGATGTGATTCTGTAATTCACATCTCCTCCTGAAGGAGCTATGACAGAATTGGCACTCATGCGGCCGAAGGTTTCTGTGGTGCCGCTCTTCGTGCAGCTTTAGCGCATATGGGTGCCTAAAAGCCAGTCTGCATACCACGCACGGTGTATTTTGTCGACGCTGGTTTATTTATCGTATTGGCAGGGTATTTGCGAGTCCGGAGATCCAGGAGTGGAGTGATTGAGTGGCGTCGGTCACTAACAAAATTATGCATGACCATGCAAAAAATATTATACCAACAAAAATTTTATCTTCTTTTATTCGTATGGTTCCTACACTATTCATCCGATTGCGATGAAACCTTCGTCAGTTGTTGTGGTAACACCCGCAAAGGTTTCTGAATTAGTACAACCATCTTCTTCTTTTATTTTATATTCTTCTATTCATTGCGTTTCTATTCCATTCATCCGATTGCAATAAAACTTTCGTCAATAATTGTGCCAAGCCCCGCGAAGGTTTCTGAATTAGAATAACCATCTTCTTCTTCTTCTATTCGCAATGAAACTTTGGTGAGTTGTCGTGTGCATGCCCCCGACGATTTCTGAATTAGAAAATCATCTTCTTCTATTCGTATGCGTTCATATAACATTCATCCGATTGCGATGAAACTTTTGACAGTTGTTGTGCGCACACCTGCGAAGGTTTCTAAATTAGTATTATATAAAATACGTTTATTGTTTGTTTGTTCCATGCAATTTTGATTTTTTTTACTACATATTAATAACATCAATAACGTTTGCATATTTTGGATTCGATTTTAATTTAGTGCTTTTTGTTTGACCTTTACTCCTATTAGAATTATTTTCATATTGCCATATTGTATTACACAGATATTTTAATATTAAAAAAATAATTACCTCTTATTATTTTTTAAATATCTAAGATAAATATAACCACGAAGCGACCCTGTGTGAAGCCGGGTACTTCAGCTAGTAGATTATAAAAATGTAAGTTATAAAAATTATGTAAATAATAAAAAAATAGAATTACAAAAATGATTATAAGGTATGTATACGTATATTTCCAGTTTATGTGTATGTGTATTATACTACTCAATTTGAAAACTTTTATTCCGTATTTGTGCCTTTTCTGTTTATTATACTATCTAAATCTAAATATAATTGGACCGCGAAATGGCACCATGCTTTCGTCAACACATATGGGCAGGTGACCGGCGAAATGGCCGGCCCGGCGCAATAGAATAAATTAACTTGTTGGCACCGCGACGGACACATGTGGCCGGTACATCATAAAAACCAATATTTACGTAAAAAAATCATCAAAATGAAAAAAAACATTATATTCTTTCATATCCTATCAAATAATACCTTAGAAACAAATAATCATTTTTTAACTATTTTATGTAAAACTAGTTGGCGATCAATGTGTTAAGCGGCTCGATACTGAAATTTGGAAATGCTAAGATAAATACAAGCAGCTAAGTTTGAAAAGAAACATTGGAAGAGTTGTGAATCAAATAATAGTTTTAAAATACCCAAACTGGAACGATCAGAGGCTTCAGGCACGGCGGCTGAAATCGTGCTCCGTTAAGTGACGTCCATGGTAAATGTTGGGTAAACTCAAGCGGAGCACGACTATACTAGACGACAGTCAGAATCAAAAAGCCTAGTTGCTTGTTCTACACCTCGCGACCTTCGTTGTTGCCGGAAATTCCATCAGCGACATATGTCAAATCGCGTACGTTCCATCGACGTGACCATAGATAATCGTCGGGGTTGCCAGCGGTATCAAATTTAGTTACGTTAAAAAATGAACATAACACCATACATTTTCGCGTCTTGCTGTCCATCTATCGCAAATTGATTATAATGTCTCTTAAAACTTTCTATATAATCGATATTAGAAAATCACAATGATAATTCCACAAAGCTATTCAAATCTGTAAGAAGCATATTGGCGTACCATGAGTTTTAACAAGAAATATATGCATATTTCTTCACTAATTACTACGCAAATATAATCTAAGAACACGACACTGGAAATCACACCAGCTGTCTAACTCCGAGTCTGATTGTCATTTGTTTTATTTCACTAATTAGTTGACGTGTCGGTATATTTTCAAATTTAGAATTTGTGAAAATCCAAGAAAACATCGAACAGTAATGTGACATTTCAAATAGCATAGACATTTATTGCAAATAATATTATTATAATCAATTATTACTATTTTACGCCATAATTAGGTAGGTACTATAATTAAGTAGTTACTACTTTTCCATTTTTGTACGTGATAAAAATGATATCATTTTTATTTCCTCAGATAATTTGTTAAATACAGTAAAACCTCGGTAATTCGAAATCCAATTCGAAAACTCCAAATGTCTCAAATGCAATTTTGGTAGGCAAACTTAGGGTGGTATTTAGTATTGAAATTCATTGTTTATTTATGCAAATGCCAAATTAATCACAATATCAACGATAGGTACCTATTAAAATGAACTATAAAACATTTAATGAAATGATAACTTGTTTGTGTATTTTACATTGATAGGTTAAGTTACATACAAAACACGTCAAATATAATAAAAACACTAACCCCTATAAGTTACTGTTTGCACAGAAGAAATTCTGATTGAAAAAAAACAACAAAAAATAATCACGAGAGAAAAAGATACCTACAATTACCACAAGAAATTTTACTTTTAGTACTTTGGACATTGCAAATCAAAACAAAGTGACAATCTGAATCTATTTACCTTTTGTCAGTACCATAGACTTCAGTACCATAGACTAATATTACAATATTGTGTATTGCCAGTCGTGATAATATTTTTAATGGGACAAACAATAAAATACTAAATTCATTGAAAGTAGGTAATTTAACAAACCCGCAATAATTTTGTATGAGCATATTGTTCAACATGACAATAGGTATAGTTACATAGGTGCACAATAAAACACTTCAAACAAAACACTAATTAAAATACCAAAATAAATCACTTAAAGTAGTCCACAATTTTCCCTTGTCTCTTTTTACAATTTAATTCACTTTCCCTTATCAAATGTCTAGATATTTGGTGGTAACAATCTAATATATTTTGCGGCATATTTGATGTTCCCGACAGGACGTGCATCTGCATGATGTCAAGAGCGTTAAATAGTTCAACTTTTGAGGGCAGACGCAAAGGAGGTGTTTCATCGGCATCGCCATCATCTTCCGAAATTGCATCATCCACTACGTCATCACGTTCACGCTCCGCCGCAACTGACGCGGTCTCTGTGTCTGCACAGCAGATATCACCAATCCGTCGTCGCACGAAACAAAATCACTAAAATTAGCCGGGTTTAATATGACATTTTCCGGTATCGAGTCCTCCTGAACTTCCGGAATCGGATCGACCGGGTGGCACGATATTCCCGATTTTTTAAAACAATTTGAAATTGTCTCTCTGGTGACTGATTGCCAGGCGGTCGACATTGCCCGACATGCATCCAAAACTGTCCACTTCCGCAAACTATTCGGGGAGCAGCCCCTATTTAATTGAATGATGCAAGAGTTTAATAATATTTTTCTAAAATGGCATTTAAAACTATTTATTATGCCCTGGTCGAGTGGCTGTAAAATACTAGTGGTATGGAGGCAAAAATAAAAACTACATTTGGCGTATTTAGCTCGGGCACAAAGTGAGCTGTACAGTTGTCGAGCAGTAATAAAATTTTCCGATTCAATGCGGCCATCTTTCTCTGTAGTCGTATAACGAATAATTTAAAAATTTCCCTCGTCATCCACGCCTTTCCATTGTACTCATAGTGTATTGACAAACTAGCCATATTAACACCTTTAAAACATCTCGGTCGCTTGTATTTGCCAATTATAGTTAATTTCGTCTTTTCGGATCCGTCCATGTTTGTACACAAAACAACTGTTAGTCTCTCCTTACTTCTTTTGCCTCCGTGGCATTTTTCGCTTTTTATAGCCAACGTCCGGTCTGGTAACAAATTATAAAAAACACCCGACTCATCCATATTATATATGTCTCTTGGCTGATATCCATCAATGGTATCTTTGTTGGTCTGCAACCAATTTGAGACCTGTCTCGTCGACCTTCTGAGCATCGCCACACACAGCCAAACATACAATGTTGAAACGTTTTTTAAATCAAGTCAACCAACCGGATGACGCCTTAAAATCGACAATGTTCATATGATTGGCTAACGATTTCGCCTTTACAACTAACAACGGGCCCGATATCGGAATATTAGCCGATCGTATATTTGAAAAATATTCAAATAGTTTAGACTCTAATTCTTCGTGACTCGCGTGTTGCAATCGAAAATTATCACCATTCATCTTGAATTGGTGAAATGCCATTTCTACATTTTCCCGATTTTTCAAGATGGTGGACAACGATGAGTTCGGTATGCCGTATTTAATTGCCAGCTTTCCTTTGCTGTCAACTTTATTGTCGACATCACGAATCAAATTCATTTTTTCGGCGATCGTAAGAGCCTTATATGTTTTTTTAACTACATTAGCCATTGTTACAAATATAAAATAAAGTCTGTCTTGAGTTAATAACACTAAATTAATGTCGTAAATAAACAAAATACGAGAAAAACACAGTCACAAGAACGCCAGTCCGAAACACTATCGATAAACAAATGTCGTAAATGAGAACACACGAGAAAAACACAAGTCACAAAAACGCCAGTCCGAAACACTATCGATAAATAAATGTCGTAAATAAGTAAAATACGAGAAAAACGCCAGTCCGAAACACTAAACAATAAACACAGGTATACAATTTAAAAAAATGTCTGTAGCCACATATAAAAACAACGAGACTAACTGCTAATATAAATACACGGGTATTACGAATACACACGTTTATTTGTTTTCTATTGTATCGATAATTTCGTATGATAATATTATGTACTGCACGCGGCACGCGGCCGTGAGTTGATAACGAATGAAACGAACTCAGCTGATGCTCAGCTGTGTGCCTGTTACACGCGCGCCGATGCGTCATCGCTATAACGGTAAATGTATAATAATTACGGTGTCATAGCTGTCATACAATATGTATGTATAAATGTCGGGATGGCATAGATTTGATCATAAACACTAAAACGCTATTAGCATATATGTGAGAGACAGTAATTTTGCTGTCCCAGTCTGTTTGAGCCGAGCTAAACTGACATGTAAATGCAAAGCGGAAACAGGGCGGGTTTTAAAAGTTATCGTATCCGTGTTTGATTGTTTGATGTGAAATCGACATTTTTTTGAAGGGTAACTAGGTACCTATCTATAACAATTTCTAGCACTTATTTTATAATGTATAAAAACCCAATTTTCAATACGTTTTTTAAGTATACAACGAAAGGCTATGTTCAAATATTATAATTACTTATTTAAAAATAACCTACTACGTGTTAAATCCCATGGCTGCCATCGCACGACGCCATCGATGTTCCTTGGTGTCGTGCGCCAACAACTCCAGAGCTGTCAAAATTCTCAAGGTGCAACGCGGACACTGGTGATTGTGCAGTCGTAGTATATGCCTTCTCAATTGTTTTTGAGTGCTATACGTCTTGCTACAGCTGGGGCAAGGTACGTCTGGTTCATGTATTTTCACATGCTCGCGTAGGTTTTTTCGGGATTTGAATGCAAAGTTGCATGTTTGACACTGGTGCGGCCTGAGCATCGGATGTGCCTCCCCTTCGTGTCTCATTAGCTCCCATGCCTAAAAGCCAGTCTGCATACCACGCACGGTGTATTTTGTCGACGCTGGTTTATTTATCGTATTGGCAGGGTATTTGCGAGTCCGGAGATCCGGGAGTGGAGTGATTGAGTGGCGTCGGTCACATTGAAACTCGTGTTTAGTTTTAATGTGCCGACGCAATATTTTCCTCGTATTGTTATCCCTCTGACACAGATGGCAAGCGTGCCTCTGGGCAGAATGAATTTCTATGTGATTCTGTAATTCACATCTCCTCCTGAATGAGCTGTGACAGAATTGGCACTCATGCGGCCGAAGGTTTCTATGGTGCCGCTCTTCATGCAGCTTTAGCGCGTATGGGTGCCTAAACCTCAGTCCGCATACCCCGCATATACGAGGCAGAGGCAGACCACTCCTGGTAAACAAAAGAGTGAGGATCTTGATTTTCGAGAGGCTGTCCAGCTAGCTCGTGGGATAGTTTGGCCAGAGTTGACTCCGTAGGCTCAAATTCCATGGTGGCAGCGGTCTGGTGGTTTGTGGGGCGGAGAATCAATTATATGCTCGGCGAGCTACAATTATTTCTGCCCTTTTGGTCTTCGATGTGTGCTTGCGGACGGCGGGTGTGAGAAGTAGGTTAATTCGGATGAATTATACTGCTTTATATCTCTGGTGAAGTTGATGGTCTGTTTTGCGGTAGATCGAGACTCAGCGAATGTATCGGGATCGGATATTTGATGATTTATCGGACGGAGCGTTGGCGGGTGACCCCGCTTGCTTGCTTAGGATATTGGCAATAATTTTCTGGGGCGCCGACTAATTGATAGTCATCCCCGTTGTCTGTGGTTACTATCGCTGCGATTGCCTTAGGGTATTTTTTATACCACTTCTGAGTTCTTTGGGCCTTAGTTATATATTATATAGGGCCTTATAAAAGAATGAATAAAATTATGCATGACGATACTAAAATGAGCATACTAACAAAAATTTTGAATAGGTGAATGAGTGAATGGCATCGGTTACATTCAAAGTCGTGCTTCGTTTTGATGTGCTGACGCAAAATTTTTACTGTATTAAAATCCTTAATACACTGGTTGCATGCGTGCCTCTGTGCAGTATGGATTTCAATATGATCCCGTAATTGAGATCTCCTTCTAAACGAGCTGTGACAGAAGTGGCACCCATACGGCCAAAGGTTTTCATGATGCCGCTCTTCATGCAACTTTAGCGCGTATGGGTGCCTAAAGGTCATTCCGCATGCCCCGCATACACGCGGCAGAGGCAGACCATTCCTGGTAAACAAAAGAAAACACCATTAAAATTAAGAGTTGAAATTGTCCAAGCAAGTAGGTGATCTTCTAAGCTATAATTTCTAATCCTTGTGTAAGGTTAAGGTCTCTCGTACCATAAAACAAAAAATCTAACAGGCGTGTTTTTATAAAATTCACGCAAAATTTGATAACTATGTTAATATCTTCATAAAATATCGAGCGCTGGATTTATCGAATGTCAAATCACGGTATACGTAAATAAATACGAAAAAAAACATGGTTAAAATTAAGTAGGTATGTTAAATAATAATATTAAGTATGTAAATATTAGGTACCCAATTGGCTCCTGTGGGTCCATCTTGTGGGTGGACGGATCTCCTCACTAGCTAACTCTGCAAAAATAGAAGTAAACTACATGTTATTGCATTGCAAAGACTTTTATTTACATGTTTATGTATATATTTCACACTCTTTTCAAGTACTGTAGAGTGTAGAGGCTCGATTTGTTCAAAATAAAACAAAAAAATTATGATGATTGCATATAATTTTTTGGCGCATTTGTTCCAATAACATCTGGTGTAAAATATGAGTCTACTCATGCATCCTGTGTAAAAAATATTTGTTTCATAAGTAAATTTTTGCAAGTAATGTATCTTCAATAAAAAATGCTACATTTTAAAATGTTGAAAATTAAAAGAGATACCTACTCCTTATTCCTAATCAAGAAATAAATAGGTAGGTAGTGTGTTATTCACAATCAGTCTTTGGTTTAGGTAGCCGTTTATATTTCGGGAATTGGCAACACTGGTGTAGCTAGGTGCAATTATTTGACTTCTGTATTTTGAAGTTTGACATTTTTAACGGCAAAAGTACTCAGAAAGTTTTAACAAAGGACGCTTTTTATTTTTTTTAAATTCATTTGAAAAATTTATCTCGGCCAAAAAATGGAATTAACTTGTGAAAATTTTCGTGTGATTATTTTTCACAACTGTCGACATGGATTATTGCGAGAACAGTGCATCGCTGAACTTAATGCTTTATATGGCGATGAGGCACCATCAAAAACTACCTACGGTACCTATTATCGCTGGTTTAACGAATTTTATTGTGATCGTCGTTTGCTCACAGATGAGCCGCGTGAAGGTCGTCAAAAATCGGTTGTTTCTCCAGAAAATATCGATGCTGTGCGTGAACTGATAATGCAAGATCATCATGTGATATACCGTGAGATTGAGGCATCCCTGGGCATTAGTAACATATATAGTGTATACGATCTTGCATGAACATTTAGACGTGAAGAAGCTATGTTCGCGTTAGATCCCGCATAATTTGACAATCGCACAAAAAAGGCGCGTGTCGATTGGTGCAAGGAAATGATCAAAAAATACGATCGAGGTGCTTCAAAAAACGTTTATAAGATTGTTACATGCGACGAATCTTGGATCTATACGTATGAGCCCGAAAGTAAACAGCAGTCGACCGTATGGGTCTTCCAAAATGAGCTTAAACCACAGAACAGATAATAAATAGAATACCAATAGGCTATATTCAATACGCCGCATGTTGAAGCAGGCTTTTGAATGTGTGAGTGTCCTACGAAAAAGAATCACGCATTATGCACGTGCAATAGTGTGTGTAATACACCAACATTAAAGGAGCGTAAATGGATAAACCGAGAGCAGTTTTTAGTATTCGACTTTAAATGTATTCTAGACACTTGTGTAAGTTTAACCCGGATTCATCCTTACTCGAGTTGGTTACCTGCTATCGCCTTACCCGTTGTGTATTTCAGTTCCCACTATTTCTGAGTTCCATGGCTTAAAGCAACAAAAGTTGCTCGCGCTCTAAGCACTTTGAAGCAAATGGTCGCCTGTTTTATCGGAAAAACGGGCCATATCGCAACTGTGTCTTTAGAGAATTGTAGAACAGTCAATTTTGAATGGTACAAAACCATTTGTTTGCCAGAACGTCAGGCGTCAAATCATCCTTCATCAAGACAATGCGAGCTCTCACACATCGGCTCAAACAAGCGCCAATTTGAGCACTCGAAACATTAAATTGATGGGTCATCCGCCGTACAGCCCCGCTTTGGCACCGAATATTTCTTTTTATTCCCGATAGTCAAAGATAAATTGCGTGGTCAACGATTTTCTACACTAGAAGAGGCGGTTGGTGCATTCAAAAACCATGTTTTGGAGTTACCTTCTGCAAAGTGGGAAAAATGCTTTCAAACGCATGGAAAAGTGTATAAATTATCCAGCGCTCGAAATGGAGCAGAACGCACCGGAGCGCCGTACTGGTTCGTGAATTTCCAGAGGATGGCGTTCCTGTTCGTAAAAATCCCGAGGATTGCGTACCGGCTCGTAAAATCACCGAAGGACAGCGACGCCGTCTCATAAATCCCTTTGGTCTCGTTAGAATGCTACGTTCCCGTTCAGATTTAATTGAAATTAAAGGAAATACCATAAACATCAATGTTGAGTATCCCTGAATTATCAGTGACCCGTACTTAAAACGACAAAATCGAGAAGAAGTAGGTAAACTTTCAAGACAATAATAAATTGTATTCACCTAAAATGGCCGAAATACTGTACTCGTACTCAATAGACAAAATGCATTCACAGAAAAGATATTTTTTGCGCTAAGGCATTTCTAAACACTTGGGTCATAAAACAATATTGTATTAAAAAACGCCGGGCAAAGATTTATTGCTTTGTCCAATATACTGCCCTCAAAAGGAAAAGGCAGCTTTTCGGCAAAAATCATAAATTGAGTTAGTGTACAGATAATGCTCTACGTGAAATTCTGAACCATTTGACACAAAGTCAAAAGCAGTACAAAATTTATTTCAGTATAATAATCGACATATTGTTTTTAGTTTTTTTTCACAAAAACGGTAGTTATTCTAAACAAAAAGACATTATAACGAGTTTCATAAGCAAAAACACAGCATCGATTGAAAATATACTGGTTTTTGCTTATACCATACATCAAATGATTCATCCACATTTTTTAAAAACATATTAAGAAAAGTTGAAAAAACGTTAATACACATGTATCTCATTATCTCAAAATGTGACTTTGGCAAATAGCTGCCTTTTTGCTTATGGGGGCAGTATATTGTGCAATAATGTCTACCTACTGTGTAAAATAATTAATTTCTTAAATGTTGTACAAAAATAACACAGTAATTAAAAGTGTGAATAAAACTACCTAGGTATCTACCCAGATAGGTATAGGGGTTATATCTATGCTACCAAGGTTTGAAATTTTTGAACATTTTTATGGTCAATGAGGGACAATTTTTTTTTTTTTTGTAATAAAACAAAATTTTTAACAGACAACCATAATAATTGTCGGTTGAATTTATGTATAAGAAAGTATTTTAGCTAAATTATAGGTTTGACGCCATAATTTTGAGGTCAAAATTTTTGCATTTTGTAAGGCAATCGGGCCGTTCATTGGTCGGCCTATTATTATTAGTAGTAGAATACAGCCAATGAGGTGTCAGAATAGAGACATCGAAAAAATAAGACTCCTTAGTTTTCCAAATCATTTTAAGTTGTGGTTTTTCGGTGCCCATTACCTAACCTTCCTGCTCTACTCTAATTATTTTTTATACATTAATGAATTATTGATGAAGTTCGGCGGAAATACTTTGCCATGAAAAACTAAGTAAGTACCGAGAGGAATAGAATAAAATAAGGGCGACCTTTGTATAGCACTGGGTCGACCAAGGTTTAATCATACGCACGGAGAAATGTTCACATAATAAATTAGGTAGGTATTTAAAATAATACATACTTATTTAAATAGCATCACTGCAGATTTCAGTAAGAAAATAAAATCAAAATATTTCCTTTCGGTCATAATTTTCAACAATCTCAGAAACCCATAAAATAGAAAAACATGATCCCCACTAGTACAAATATTTTTCCATTTTTTTTAATATTATGTAGGTATACCAAAGTAATTGCTTCAGGTAGTTAATAATTATCTATGTAGGTATATTTAATAAACAATGCTACATTCGTATATTTTGTGCAATGAAAATATTTCTAATTTGCGAAACATCAAAGTTTTAAAGGGCGGCAAAAGTCTGAGAAAATTATTTCTCAGTGGTTTTATTAAAAATATATTTTATTCAGTTATATAAACTGAATCTTATGGTGATTAATGGGGTATACAAAGTACCTATTTACGTTGCTTATTGTCAAATGGTGGCACTTACCACAAAGCGGCAAACCGAAGAGTTAAAGCGAAATATACCTACAAAAATTACCTATATTCTTATTTAGGCACTTAAATCTCCGATATATAACTAATTAATCACAGTCGTATACTAAAATACCGAAAACGTTGTCATAACAAAATAAATTAAACTTTTCTGCAAACATGTAATAATGTATTCTTTTGTTTTTCTATTCTTTATCTATATATATAAAACAAAGTCGGGTTAGTTACACCATTTATAACTCGAGAATGGCTGGACCGATTTTTATGATCTTTAATTTGTTGGATTTGCCCCCGCCCCGAATAGCAGAATAACTATTAAAACATTGGTTAAATCACGGAAAAAATAAATTATGAAGAAAACTCATTTTCTCATACATTTTGTATCGAACGGCTTTTGACTGATATCGATGAATTATTTAAACGATGGACCTCGCGCATACGAAAACAAAATAAAAACACAAAAAAATTAAATTCGTATACAACGCCATCTCTGATACATGACAGAAACAATAAACAAAAAACAAACAAACAAAAGAAAGTATGAACATGGGGTTTTTGACAGTTGATTCAGTTCAGCCTCGGATAATACCGAAAGACTTTGATAGCGATTTTGATCGTGATTTTCAAACGATAAGTTGCCTTCTAAAATGTTCACTTTGTGAGGTTATCAAATTTGTGAATGTGCGCGTGTCGATAATTGCTTCGTTATGTAATTTTGAATTGTGTGATTAATTTTCCAGTGTTATTTACAAATTCCGCGAGCCAGAAGATCTAATCTATCTATCTATATAAAACAAAGTCGGGTTAATTACACCATTTATTTTATAACTCAAAAACGGCTGGACCGATTTTTATGATTTTTAATTTGTTACATTATTTAAAAACAGAGCATATTTATACTATTATTATAGATATAATCAGGCCCCCAAAAACGTAAAAAAAACAAATTATTTAGGTGAATAGAATATTATTCTTCGTCAGGACCTCATGATTGAGGATCATGGCCTGAATGATTTGGCTGTCGAATAGCCCATAAACGGGTTGGACACACTCCTCTTGGCATTCTTAGTAGACCCGTGGCACTCATAAATTGATGCAACTATCCGGGGCATCCATTTTTTGGTTTAACATTTCGATGAGGCATGTTTGAAAGACAAGACAGCGCGGACGAAACAAACTAACACTAACGGTCCTAATAAATATTACAAACCAGTGGTGATGATAACCACTGGTGGATGCAACAGCTCGCAATAAGTTATAAGTGAACGTTTAGCGCTATACTCAAAGGGTGGAGTATCTGGGTAGGGGAATGTTCCTCTAAAAGTACGGTACTCCGTATTTGAAACGTTGGGAAATTATTTTATTAACTCTGAACCCTTAAAGATCAACAGAAAAAACATGAATATTTTTCAAAATGGACCCCTCCCCCAAACCAATTTTCTGTGTGCGCGCCTGGATATATAATCAATACATTTTGGAACATGACATTGCGTTCCGGTTCGTGATATTTTCTATTTCGAGCACTGAAATTATCGTGAAGAATATTTTTAAAAAAACCTCGTATAAGTAATTTTAATGTAAGTGTCATTTTTACCTGAATGTTTTGATGCTGATCTGCAGATCTTTGCGCACTTCCGAAACACGAAACACGAATCAGACAATATCTCTATATAATATATAATTTTCCTCGAAAGAAATTGAATTATGAAGTTAGACGAAAACAGTCAGTGGAAAGAACAAAATCTTAGACAATATATTAAAGTCTTTCAAATTGAGATTATCAGCGCGTACTATATTTTTCCCCCAAATACTAAAATTTTGGAGGCTGTACTATAATTCCACTTTGAAAAGATGGGAACAGTGGTTTTCCTAAAATTTGACAGAAGCCATAGATAACAGACGTATATATATATATTTTTTTTTTTTTTTTTTGACCATGTCCGATCCTGATAGGATCATATGGGCCTCCACAGAGTAGAGGTTTGTATTGACAGATTTTTGTTTTTTTTACGAGAAATGGATGTCAGCCACTTGCTCAACCTATTAGGTCCATACCCTGACACACACAAATTGAAAAACAATATGTGTACTTGCCAGACCCAGGATTCGAACCTGGGACCCACGGCTTTGTAGTCCAACGCTTATGCCGCGCGGCCACAGTGGGCGTATATATATATCTCAACACAAATACTCACAAAAAAGTACAAAAGATTTTTTCTCAAGGTTCATTCATTTTCTTTGGTCATATCCGCCCCTTAACTGAGGCATATGGGCGCCTCCAAGAATCCCTGTCGCTCGCCAGTCTTCTTGCATCGTTCCAGGTTAAACCAGCATCCCGTTGCTCTGCCGTATACACTCTGTAGATTGTATTTAGTGGCCTTCCAGGACGCCGGAATTCGGTCGGCTTGAAGAACAGGCAAGCCAGGTTGAAGTTCTCTTCTGGCATCCGCAGCACGTCACCGAGCCAGGTCCAACGTCGCCTCTTCACTTTCAGTGTGATGAGAGGCTGCTTGGTGCGTTCTCTTATCTCCTAGTTACTCCTAAGGTCATACCACCACCGCACACCCAGTATTCGTCGCAAACATCTGTTTTCGAAGCTCAGTATACGGTTGCTCCGAGCCTTCTTAAGGTGCCATGATTCGCTACCGTAAAGCAGCACCGTCAGCATGCAAGCGTCAAATAGGTGGCATTTGGTTTTGACCGAGTACAATCGTGAGTCCCAGACATTTCGCATCAAGCTGAATGTTGCTCCAGCCATTCCCATTCGGATAGCGAGCTCTTTCTGTAAAATGCCATCTCCCGTGATGTGTACCCCCTGGTACTTGAAGCTGTCGACGTTCTCGATGTTTTGTCCGTCAGAGGGCTAAATAAGTTTTGGAATCTTTTAGACAACAATAAAATAGGTACAAAAAAAAATATAATTACTGTCATGAAGTGCGTTGTCCGATTTCTCCGACGGCAGGTTAGTGCCAGAGGATGGCGGCCGGTAAGTGTGCATCATGTCAGTGTCAATCGCTACCATTATCATATGCCACTTTTCACCGTGTTCAGAGGATGGCGGCCGGTTAGTTTGCATCATATCAGTGTCAATCGCTACCGTAATCTTACGCCACTTTTCACCGTGATCAGAGGATGCCGGCCGGTTAGTGTGCATCATATCAGTGTCAATCGCTACCATTATCATACGCCACTTTTCACCGTGTTCTGAGGATACCGGCCGGTTAGTGTGCATCATGTCTACCTTTACCATTTTCATATGCTTTTTATTATTGTGTTTTTTATTATGCTGAAATGAGACATAAAGTCTATATTAAAACAGTGTTTCTCAACTTTCGGCAAAATAAAATGTGTGTTTATATCACTTTATTTGGTCGACTCGCCACGCCGGGCCCTTCCTGAACCCGGGCCCCCAAGCTAGAGCCCTGCTAGTCCCCTCTCTGTGGGGGCCATGATTGTAGTAGTTGTCCATAAATAAATGGTGACCTTTCATCAAAACGGGTCTCATCAAAGTGGTCGAAGAACTAACTGCTCTGTCTTCGTATGAGGCATGAGAGCTTGCTTACCAGCGTACACTTCTATATTTATTACATATCCATCTAATGATGTCAATTCATAAAATTTAATTCCATATATCGCCTTTTTTCCTCTATGTATTGTCGGAAATGCAATCGGCCCCTGTGTAATAATAGGGATTCATCCATGGATAGGTCTTTCGGCAAATTGTATGCTTTCTGGTAATTATTGATTACCATACCCATAAAGATATCAATCTTTTCCGTTTTTTTGCTCCCATGGGTGCACGAGACACATCGCAATATTTGCTCATACCTTCTTCCGGACATAGTGTGGATGAAGATGGGATGATAATACAGTGGATATGAAGAAAAAGTTTTCTTGGTTTATACTTTTGAGATACAGGGCAATGCCCGGTGAGCGATTTGATTATTCTGATGCACACTCTCTGGGGTCAAGTATTGCCAAAGGATTTTTACTTTGCAGTGTGACAGAATTTCGCTTACATTGTATGACACTATTGTTTTCCAATTTTTTATCGTTACAGGGTGTTTAAACGACAGATTTTCCGAGTAAAACACTTTTGCATTACACACCGATAAACGAGAAATTAAGCTATGAAGAAGAAAAAGAGTCTATGGGACTAATTTACAATCTCCTCCTTGGCCCCCCCCCCAATATTAAATCCTGGGTGCGCCACTTAGACTTAGACTTGAATTTCCAAAGAGACCGCAGTGTTTTATATAGGGAAATGAATCCGCACGTCAGATTGTTTGTTTCCCCCCCCCCCATATTACTCTTGAATTGTTTTGTGCGTTCACCCCTCATGCTGATGCCAACCTGTTTTCATTTTGTGGTTCATAAAAAGTGCGTTCCAGTTAATACAACATTTGTTCTCGCAAAAAGCAGTTCTTCGTGGATTTCTTGGTCCACAACAAAACGAACATATGCCAGTAATAGTGCTGTTTTATCAGGTGATATTGACTCATCCACTTGTATAGAGAAATGGTTTGTTTGCAGACACTTACACAAGAAGCTTTCAGCACTTACTCATTTCATCAATACGCCTTTAAACTGTGCAGTTGCAAGGAATTCTTTTTAGTATATTATCAGCTGCAGGTTTGTGTAAAACATTTTTAAAAACCTCTTTAATGGCGGGCAAAATCAGCAGTTCCCCGATAGTAAGAGACTGTCCAGATTTTGCTATAGTCGTGAGATATAGTAAGACGCCCGCAAACCATCACCGCCTCTATTTAATGTTGTAATGATTGCGGTTGTTCTTTCAGTCTTTCAAAGTACCGTCAAATCATCCAACATTGCCCACTTTTTTAATGTACTCGTAGATTTTTACCAAAAAAAAATGGTACGCTGGTGTTTTTATTTAAAAATGATCACTAATATCATTATAAGTTTGAAAAACTGTTTAAAATACAAAACAAGCAATTGTAGGGTTCTAATGCAAAAGTGACTATTTCCATTTTTGCACTTTTTCAGGAATCAACATTTTCTATGAGAGACCTTTAGAATTAAAATACACATTCAATTTAACGACATTGTGATAGGTAGAGTAATTTTTTATATTTCCTAAAATAATTAGACCAGTCCATCAAACGTATTAATAGTTAAAAGAAAAACCATTTTTTTTATTTCGAATTTTTTCCAAAACTGACTATTTCCAGGAAATAGTCGGTTTTGGAATATAAGATTTCGCATGCTCATAGTATTTTAACATTTTGGATTTTAATAGAGACAGTTGTTAGTAAAATAAGAACATATAAATTACAAGGGTAAGTTATATGCTTTATTAGGAAAAGTACAAAAATTAAAAAATGGCTAAATTATGATGAAAATAAAATAATTAATCTTCGTCTTCTGTCTCAGGTAGTTCAATGTCATTTGGCGCAAGCCCCAAGATGTCATCATAAAATTAGTTCGCATTTGGAGGGTGGTGAAGAACTTCATTAGCTTCATGACATCATGACATCATGACATCATCTTTTTTAACCTTCTTAACATGGCTTATTTTATTCAATATTTGAGTTCCCTTTTAATATAAGTCATCACTTAATGTTCTGTGATTTTGAAAGGGAACTTATTCTAGATTTTTAGTCAAAAAAATTAAAATCTTTGCAATACACTTTCAATGTACAGTATTTTTTAAAAACTCCGATTCACTCTTACTTGTATTTGATATTGGTGGCAGAATAACTATCGGTTCATTATTAGACGTAGTTAATTGAGCACTGTCGAAAAGTAAGGTTATCTTCATACTTTATATTGTGGAACTTTCTCCAACCAAACATCCAATGCATAATACGAAATGATTTCATCATTATTAATACCTGGTCACTATGGCTTGCCATTCTACTATATTAAAAACACTTTTACTGACGAATGAACGAAGACAAATAAAATTTCGAACAATACTTTTATGAATCTGACGTTTCGTAAACAAGGAAATCTTTTTTCTATGGAATTAGTGCACTATGGAATAAATCCCGCGCTCTTAGGCCATCCTCCCACGGCGCAACTGAAGTCCAACGGTACTGAAACTAAAATTCCAGCCAGTATCTAGCTAATGTATTTCAATGGCGGCTCGCTGACGGCGAGACTGGAATGTCTCAGCTTCAAAACGGTCGCGAAGAGATGCGACATGCTAGTCACGCGGTCTCTGAAGTTTCCAGTCACCGTAAAACAGTGGTACCAACATCATTAGATTTCGGTGAAAAATCATATTTTCTTACCAAAATTGGTTAAATATTAATCGGAAAATTAAAATAACCTTATGTAAACGCTGCAGCGCGTGTGTTGTCAGTTTTTGTACAACACAGCTGATAGTCCAGTTTGACAGTTTGAGGTTATGTGATTATTATTTCAACTGGGTTTCAGTAGTGCCGTGTGCGAAGCATCACATTGGTCAGTTTATGAGTTCCTTCACAAACCAGTTCCATCATATTTCAGTTGCGCCGTGGGAGGATGGCCTTAGTGTTGTAGTTTAATGGAAAATAGTCAGTTTTGGCTACAAACACAAATACTTAGTCAATTTTGAAATAAAACAGAATAATGTTCATACTAGAAATAGTTCGTTTTGAAAACAATCGCAATTTTCAAACAGCAAAATCATATGAAAATATCGCGATTTGGTCGAAAACCAATATGCCAATCGATTCCTGGCATACCAATGTATAATCGTGCATATTTAACTCATTTTCGTCAATTTTCGAAATAGTCACTTTTGCATTAGAACCCTACAATTTAGGAAATATTTGAGTTTTTTGAAGCGGGCAAAATTATCAGCCATTTCTGTCAACGTTGCCCATTGATTTTGTACACTGAATAATAGTCATCACTCTTACGTCCTTATGAACTATTATGTAGAACTGGCTAAACTTACCGATCCCATAAAGTTTGAGACATAATAAACAATAGTTTGTAGAATAAATCTTTGGGCAATGTTACCAACCCCTTTATGGATTTTTTCATACAAATATTAGCATTAATCCAGGGTTATCACAGAACATCTAGGTAAGATCAAATCCCAACAATAAATGGACACATAAAGCATTATTTAAACCAACCATTAATAGGTACTGTTATTTAAAATCGTATAAATACAGTAGAGGGAGAAGTTAAAAATGAGTGAAGAGAAAAAAAACAGGTACCTAGTATAAGAGAATGGAAAGAAAGTTTATAAAAAAGAACATGCATAATAAGTAATAACTTAAAAATAAATTGGGACGTCAGTATATAGACTATCAGTAGGGTAATTAAGTATCTTAAAATTGATTTAGATAGAGAATTTGTCACTGTGTACAGTATTGATAGAAAAACACATTAATACAGAAATAAGAATTAAAACCTCTTTAAAAAACAGGCAATTATAAGGGAAAATGCTGCAACTTTCCCTACTCACAATTTTATTTTTGTTCAAATGTTGCTGTCGTTGGTTTCATTTGGCTAAGGTACATACAGATTGTGAGTGATTTTGATTTTATGTCTTGAAAAATAGAGATATTTATTGTTTCCATACTTAAATTGAGAATAGGCGAAGGTGTGTAGCATTTGACTAAAATTTTCATAAATTCTCATATTTCAATGCATGTCTAAGCAGGTAATTTCTTCGGGTTTTCAAAAATATCCTCTAGATCAGGGGTTCCCAACCTTTTTGTACTCTAGAGCACATTCTAAAATATCGGTAGGGTGGCGGGCATCACCTATTTTTAATCGACAAACTCCTTCCATAACTTCTCATTTTCCCTTAATTTATTTTCTTATATTCATAATTTATTAATAAATAATAAACAAAAATGTTTAAAAATAATAAAACTATTATTCAAATTGCATACAAATGTATTTACAAAACGTAAACAAAGTAAACAAAAAACACAAATACAAAGAAAACATTTTATAAAAAAATAGAATATCAATATGTCAATGTGATCTTTGGCATTGCATATCATTGGCCAGTGCCTCATAATTAGGAGAGTATGACGATAATCCTGTTGGCAAACAATCATAAAGATGCTCATCGGTGAGTCGAGATCTATATCTTGATTTTATTAAGTTCATGTTTGAAAACAATGATTCGCATAAATATGTCGAACCGAAAAATGATTCAATTTTATATGCCGCTTTTTTCAAAAATGGGAACTTTTCTCTGTCCACTGTATTCCAAAAGTCCTCTGACATTAAGGATTTAAGCAAGATATCATTCTTAAGTTACAAAATTTCTAACTCTAGTTCTTCTGTCTTACCTTGAACAAAATCTGCAATACATGCGGCCATTTCCATTACATTTATTTGGCAAGTAAAAGGATTGATACAGAAGGAAACAATTGGCTCGATATCTGTAAACTGCAAAAATCTCTCTTCAAATTGTTTTTTTAACACTTGAAGATGCTTAATAAATAATAACCCGTTTAATTCATTGTTACCTAGCATTTTATTCATATGTGGGAAATGCACGAGAGAATTGATCTGCAGATGTGATTTCAACAAATCCAATGACTTTACAGAGCTTATCATTTCAGCTATGTTTTGCACACAACAAACAGACGCATTTATTTTTCACATTAAAGAAACAATATGATTCCTCCCAGTCAGTGTTAAAATTATAGGTTCGTTGTCTTTTACTCGGTTCACTCATTTTAGAACTATATAGAAGGAATATCAAAACTCATAATTCGTGTTTCGTCAGACGAAGATGTCTCCTAGCTAACTGTCGCGACCCGAACGGGGCAGCAATCGCAATCACAATGACAACAACGAGGTTCCAGGCGGGGAATGCTATTTGCACATCACTCCTTGTACACGCCGAAAACCCGAATTGAGCCGATGATCGCCGAAGCAATCGGAATTCGGCGTTCATCGGCTCAGTTCGTGGCGTTCGTTCACTTCGGGTTTTCTGCGTGTGTCAGGCTAGCGTGAAAATTCTGTCTCTGTCGAATAGTGGCGGGCACATACGATCATACGAATGCCATGCACATACGAATGCGCGGGCACGGGGTTGGGAACCCCTGCTCTGGATCATTATCTGAAGAAAATTGTAATTCAGCATAAGACGAATCCATTACAGAATAGTCACTTAAATTATTTTCAGTTGATTCATCCGAACTACCGGCAGTCAATTTATTTAGTTTAGTTTTACGTTTGCTTTTCACTTGGTCTTGAACACGCTTTACAAAAGTTTGTGTTTGTATTTTAGAGCAGCTGCTGACGCATGTATGACTTTCTTCAACACAACCACGATTTATTGTGGTAATATGCATCATGGTTCCTGTCTTTTCGCAAAGGATGGTTATGGGAACCGCTGCTCTCATTACTTCGTTTGAGATGATAGTAAATTTGCTTTTAATTTGATTTATCTCAGTAGGTAATCCAGATTGTTCATCGAAAAACTGTTCCATTTCGAAACCAGTAGAATTTTAATTTGGTTCGTAGGTGGAATGTTGAATAATATCAGATAGACTAATTGATTTTCCTGGTTCAGTAACGATTTTTTTGTTACGTTTAAACTCCATAGGTTTCGGAGATTTTGTTTCCTTCAGGTATTTCAATAAGGTTTTATCAATCCCATATATATTTACTTCTTCATGGTACCTCAAGAATCTTCTTCAAAACAGGCTGCGGATTGAATGGATAGATTCCAGTTGATTTAAAGCCGCTTTTAATATTATTGCTTTCATTCAACTGAATATTTTCAATCAAACTCTTTAGTAATCTTGGAAAGTGTTTTTTATTTAGAGACGTCTGTTGCGGATTCTCTATTTTATATTTGATCAAAATTTTCCTCCACTCTTTTTTTAAAGGTCCAAAGAAGGCTACATCCAACGGCTGCGTCAGGTGCGTGGAGTTTGGTGGCAGAAATACGAATTTTATATTTTTTCTTTCACATATTTCTATCACATCGACATTCAGGTGGCTGGATAGATTGTCACAAATTCCGACCTTCGGACCTGACAGATTTTCAGCCCAATTAAGTATAATTGTTTTGAAATAGTCTTCAAATACAAGTGAGTCAAACCACCTGGATTTAGTAGAATTATATCTGGCATCAGATGGGCCACCATTTAGCCATTCTGTGTACAAATTTTGAGCTTTGTACACAACATAAGTTGGCAAGCATGTACCATTAGCTGTAGCTGAGAACATTATGGATATGGAGTCTTTTGTTGAATTAACGATCCTTTCTGGGTATTTAACACCTCTTCGAAATATACATTTCGTTGCCCCTGGGTCGTCTGATAGGTTTGTTTCGTCGAAATTCATTATATTCATTGAAGGTATGTTTTTTAAAACTTCCTTCAAATTATTAAAATACTCCATTAAATCATCTAATCCTTTTTCAGTCCGAACCTTTTTAATGTTCTGCGTAGATCTGACAGTTAGTTCTGCAGCATGTCTGTCAAAAAATTTGCAACCTAAGCTTTTCCGGGTGGTTTCCCATTAAAAATAACTTCACGTGAATTTTCTTTAAATAGTCAAAAACCAATAACCTAAGGTCCAGTTTTGTTAATGGACTTCCGAAGTCTGCAACAGCTATGAGAATTTAACAAGCTTTCGCTCCTCTTCTAATGAGAGTTTTTTCGGACATCCAACATCTTTTGCGTGGCACATGTTGACTCTGTTTAAAATTGTTCTTCTGGGTATGCTGAACTGTTTTTCTGCATCTCTTGATGTAATCGTTTTCTTTCTAACCAGCTCAACTGCCATTTCCAACATTTCTTTTGAATAATTTTTGTACATTCGGGCACCTATTTGGCGTCTGCTATTTCGTTTCATAATATGAGGTTTGGCTCTTCCAGTATTGTTCATCCTAGAAGCAACAAAAATGTTTAAGCACGCAACAAAAGGTAATTAAAATAAATTACCTTATAAATATATATAAGTAGATATATATATATATATACTGCAAAAGTGATAACCCTAAAGGTGGGCAATGTTGACAGAGGGTACTCTGAGATTGTATCGGTAACATTGCCCAGATGATTTGTTCGCGTTTCTGACGAGATAATTGAATAACACCCTAAGATAAATGTTTGTTAAATAGCAATCAATAATATGTAACAAGAATAACTTACGTGAATTATGTGTAAACCCAGTAGCAACAATTAGAACTTTATTATTTTTGGCACCACTCAAATACCCACCAACTCTGATGGGATACAACTTGCAACTGAGTAAAGCTACTAACAGGCCAAACTCTTGAGTATTGTCAGAAAAATCATAAATGTTTTTCCCAATTTTTTTATATTTTTCATACTTGTGCCATTTTTTGTTTATAAGCAATTACAGATAATTTTGTTCTTTGGGAAAAGTTATCGCCCATTGGC
Source organism: Rhyacophila brunnea (assembly GCF_057557595.1). Classification (NCBI taxonomy): domain Eukaryota; kingdom Metazoa; phylum Arthropoda; class Insecta; order Trichoptera; family Rhyacophilidae; genus Rhyacophila; species Rhyacophila brunnea. Next base: position 26,253,680 of record NW_028232752.1, read on the forward strand.
AATGTTGTAGGATTTGACCAAAGAGATTGGACTCCTCCCCCAGAGGTAGCACACGAATGTCAGTGTGTACTCGTTTTGTGAGAGAAAGTTCTATTTCTCTGAAATTAGGTACACTTTGCTGCAAATGGGCCATACTTGGACATAAAAACGCCCCACTGAGTATTTTTTTTTATCAACACAAGCTTACAACCAATTTATGATAAACGTATTTTCATTATAAAAAGTTCCCGCAATAAAAACTTTATTAGGATTCAGGGTAAGAAAAAATAATGCAAATGGATGTAAGTATTTTATTTTTAATAACACATAACACAAAAAACACAATAATATTATGAAAAATTATACACAAATCAGTTAATAGCAAATGGTTAAATATTGGAATAAGAAATATGGTCTTGTTTTTACATATTGTTCTATATAAAATAACATAGCATCATTGTTTAGATAAAACGGTTAAATAAAAAACACAAATAATTACAGTTAATTACAAACAAAAAAAAAGTTTATTATATTACCTACCTATTTACACATGTGTATTTTGAAAATATTTTATGAAATAAAAATATAACATGGGTTCGTTTTTGACATATTGTGTATAAAATTACTTGTTTATACAAACCTATTAGAGAAAAAATACAGGTAGGTATGTTGAAAATTTGATAATATAGTTAATTACAATATTTTATCTATTTAACTCACTTTTTTAACTCTCACTTAACTTTAACACTCATTTAACTTCACTTTCCGAGAAATGCTTCCCACACAGTACCTAATGAATATTTAGATGGCACCCAGCTCTCCCGCCCGACTGCATCAATCCACAATTTCCGAAGAACTTCATTTTTCGGAAATCTGAAATAATTTAATTTATATCATCATCATCATCAGCCTGAATCTATCCACTGCTGGATGAAGGCCTCTTCAAGTTGCTTCCACTTCTCTCGGTCCTGTGCATTGCGTTGCCACGTACTTCCGCAGAACTTTATCATTTCATCGATCCAGCGGCCTCTAGGTCTACCTTGTGGACGTTTTGTACTTCTTGGATACCACTGGATGACCAGATTTGTCCAACGATTGTCTCTTCTTCGAGCTATGTGTCCAGCCCATCTCCATTTAAGGCTTTTAATAAACTCTATTACATCGCAAACCCTTGTCTGCTTCCTTATCCACTCATTCCTCTTTTTGTCCTTTCGCGTTATGCCCAGCATGCACCTCTCCATACCACGTTGTGCTACTCTAAGTTTCTGGATCTCTCTTTTACTTAGGGTCCATGTTTCACACGCATATGTCATCACGGGAAGCACACACTGGTTGAACACTTTGCGCTTTAGGCACAGTGGAAGGTCACTTTTGAAGACATTATTCAGGCGGCCAAAAGCACTCCAGCCTAGCTTTACTCTGCGAACAATTTCATCAAATATACATCCATCTATAGATACTTGTTGTCCCAGATAGATGTAGCTTTTCACCTGTTCGAGCTGAGTGCCATTGATGAGGATCTCTTTTTGGCCTGCAAAGCAGTTGAACATGACTTTCGTCTTTGTTACATTTATTTTCAAACCTACTTTGTTGCTTACTTCAGCGAGTTCCTGCATTCTGCTTTGGAGGTCTTCTGAGTCTTGCGAGAAAATTACTATGTCATCGGCAAAGCGCAGATGACTCAGGTATTCTCCATTTATGGGGATCCCTTTGTCATTCCAGTCAAGTTGCCTGAATAAGTCTTCAAGGGTAGCTGTAAATAGTTTAGGTGAGATTGTATCACCTTGTCGGACTCCTTTGCTGATAGGAAATCTGCGCGATGGTTTATGGAGATTTACAGATGCTGTTGCGCTACTGTATATATTATTGAAAATATTTATATATCGTCCAGGGATTCCTTGTTTTCTGAGTGCGTCGAGTATTGAACATTTCTTTATCGAATCAAACGCCTTCTCATAGTCTATAAAACCCATGCATAGTGGCAGTTTGTATTCCTGGTACCGCTCTATGATTTCTCTGACGACTTGGATATGGTCCATAGTGCTGTATCCTCCTCTAAATCCGGCTTGTTCTCTCGGTTGGTTCTCGTCTAGTACATTTTGCAGACGGTTTGAGAGAATTTTTGTGAACGTCTTGTAGAGAATAGGGAGTAGACTTATTGGACGATAATTTGCTAGGTCTTCTCTGTCACCTTTTTTGTGAAGAATGACAATGCTGGCATTTTTCCATACCTCTGGGACATCCTCTTTGCATATGCAGGCTGTGAACAATTGTGCAAGTACTTCATTTGCATCCTTTCCTGCTTTTTTGAGGATATCTATCGTTAAACCGTCTTCCCCGAGGGCTTTCCCACTTTTCATGTAATTTAAAGCATGGGTTACTTCCCAGGATGTAATTTCGGGAGTATGGTCTTCCGAATTTCCATTTCTCTGAAGATCTAAGTCTATAGTCGTATTGTCAGTGTCATCACTGTAGAGATCGCTGTAGAACTCTTCAACTCGGCTTAACAAGTGTTCCCAATTTCTGACGATAGAACCATCTTTTGCTTTTAGTGCTGTGATTTGACGTTTTCCTATCGACAAGCATTGCTTGTTTTTGTTTAAACTTCTGCCTGCTTTCACAATTGCTTGTATGAGGTTTACATTGAATTTACGAAGGTCTTCTCTAATCTTCCTTCGGAGGGTTTTGCAAAGTGATGAAAACTCCATATCGTTTTGTGCCTGTCTATCGCTCTTGGTTTTCCTTCTCTGCTCCATAAGATTCAATGTTGCCTTCGAAAGCTTGGTGGAAAGTGTAACTTCTGAGCTTTTTACGCCTGTTTTTTCTGCACATTGTAGAATAATATTCGTTATATCCTCCGCGTTGGATAGGGAAACGGTTTCGTTCTCATCTAAGAAAGCCGATAGTGCATTTTTGAGTTCATTTTGGAATTCAGTATTGTTCTGCAGGTATACGCGAGCATTTGACTTCTTCTGCAGTTTGGATCTTTCTGATTTGACGTTCAATCTTATCTTACATCTCACCATCCGGTGATCACTGCCGGTGTTAAACTGATTGATCACCTTACAGTTTAAAAATGTATATTTTCTGTCAGTGAGGATGTAATCGATTTCGCTGGTCCTTCCTGTCGGGCTTCTCCACGTCCATTTACGTGTAGGTTTATGTTGAAAAAAGGAATTCATGATGTGAAGATTGTTGGTTTCAGCAAACTCCACAAGCATGTCCCCTCTACCATCCCTTGAGCCATGTCCGAAATGTCCGACCGCTACGTCATCTCTTTGGTATGATCCAATACGTGCATTGAAATCTCCCATTATGATGTTGAAGTGGCATTTACTTTTATTTTTCAAGGATGTTATTTCCTCGTAAAACTCTTCCACTTTTTCATCAGGATAGCTCTGTGTCGGAGCATATACTTGCAAAATCTAAATCCGGTACCTAGCATTGATTTTAAGTATCACGCTTGCGACCCTGTCAGAAATGCAGTTGAACTCGACTATGCGGTCCCTCCAGGCTTTGTTGACAACAAATCCAACACCGCTCGTGCGTCCTTCATCGGTTCCTTTGGAGTACAGCACATGTCCGCTTTGTAAAGTAATAATACTCTCACCTTTACGCCTTACTTCGCTGAGTCCGACAACATCCCAGTGGATATTCCGGAGCTCTTCTTGAAACTCTACAAGTTTGGCATCGCTGGACAATGTTCTTGCGTTATATGTAGCAATGGTCATCTGTTGGCAGCCTTTTCCGGGTCTCCGGGGATTGTTAGCACCCTCTGCCTTCCTTCGCTGATCGCTGCCGTGATCAGTATCAGGTTGGCCTCCGGAGAATGAGGGCCGGGTTCTAGAAGTTTTTGTTTTCATATGAAGGTTTTGGACATAACACACCACGCTGTCCAGACGGGTTGGTGTGTGGTTTTTCTGTCTGGGTGATCCTTCCCGTAGCCAAAGGTCTCTCGTTTTAAGGTGCCAGAGTTTCGTCTTGCACCCTTCTCTATTAGCTACAGATATTATGTTGCGTTATACAGCATATTATCTGCATTGCCCGGGGGACGCCACGCGGAGGCTAGAGATAGGATTTGCTGACTTTAATAACATTATAAAATAATGTAATAATATATTATTACATTACCTAATTTATATAACATTATAAAATTGCTACATATACTCCATTACATACTTCATATAAATACATTTTTTTGTTTGGTATTCTTAAAAATATATTTAACTCTGAAATGAAATATAAAATCTATGTAAATAATGAATGTCATTAACTAGCACTAACAGTTTTACTTTGAAAAACACATCGTATATTTTGGGTTCAAAATAATATTATGCATACGGCCCTGGATTTTTCGCAATAAACAACCATTTGACGTTTGATGTAAAAGTTGTGAATTGTTATTGTAAAAGATCTTTTAGGAAAAACTATCAATGTATAAATAATTAATAGTATGCATATTGTTCCGAAATGCTGTTACTCATTTGTATTCTTCCATTAATAAACATTTTTTTACCGAATAATAACGTATAAATCGAGAGAATAACAATATCATATCCGCCATGTTGTTTTACCACACGAACGAACTTGAAGTAGTAGATCCAGAAATCAGAATACCAACATTACCAACTGTCTTTCTCCGATTCGTATTTTTTAGTACATAAATGATGGCGTGTTCCTTCTCCAGTCTTTCAATCTCTTTGGATTTGACGGTATCCAACATTTTCGCTTGTTTTGTCAGGATGCCACTTTTCAGATGATTCTCCAGCTTGGATGGTTTCTGAAAAATTCTGTCGTACAAAAGGGGCACATGGGGAATGAATGAACCTTCTCGTTGATTCGTAGCTTCTCCTTGTTTTAAAGTCTTGTCACAGTACGCTTTCGTGTGGATGACAATTTTCGGAATGCTGATTGGAATTGTTCAGGTTGTAGGAGACTTTAGAAATGGGTGCTGGATTTGGTGAGGATATTGGCGTTGGGGCGTTATTAGTTATTTTGCTGGAATTAGTTGACTGGAGGGCCCTGATACCATATGAGGACATCAGGCGACCCTCGTATGATACAAGACAAGTAGAACTTGAATGATCTGAGCAAATTTAGGATGAAGTGCTTCTGGAACTTTTTTTTATCTCACCATTCTTTAAAAACTCACCTTTTTCTGATACGCATAATGAAAGTTCTACTCTGAATATTTTTATGGATTTGAATGGTACTCTATCAGACAGACTACGAACTGACATGTTTTTTCATCAGTTCATGTAACACTGAATCATCTCATCCGCATCGGCAGGAATCTGTAAAGATTCACAAAATGTATTCTGATCGGTCTCCACTTATGAATCCCGTACTGCTTACACTTGGTCCTAGGACGATGTTAAATAATAGACAGGCTAGACCAATGACACTCAACCTTAGTAACGCGGGCCGCATCACTACTGGTGTGACGAAAAAAATCATGAAACCCCCCTTTTTTACAAAACATTTTTGAGATTTTAAAAATTATGCGTGTTTTTTTATGCAATGATGTGAATGCCCAGGCCCTAATATTAATTTTTAAATTAAACACGACAGGATTGCTAGATGTTTTCAATCTATGATGGGTACAGTGTTGCCAACCGTACTATAATTATAGTATTTGTACTATAATTTTCGTCTGCGTACTATGTACGATATAAAACAGGTATAGTACGCCCAAAATACTATAATTTTGAGAAATCGGAAAAAAAAGTTGCCAATAGAAGACAAACAACGTCAAAATAATCCGTGAGAAGCAAAAAAATAAATAAATCCCATGTCTAAAAAAAGGTGACGTTAATTACTTAAAGACTGGGAGGAGCGGAGTGTTGCAAAGAGAGGCGCGAAAAGTTTAACACAATTAATGTAGCCACAGGTTTGCAGTTTGCAAATGCACAGTTTATAAAACGGCCGCTAGTTATAAACTACACAAAAAAACAGTCCTATAAAAGCTTGTTCGCAAACCTTTCTGCAAATATGGAGACTAATTTTATAATCCCTCACTTCTATACTATTGTGAAGCGCAATGCTATCTCGTAAAAAAATGAAATAAAAGGGTCAAATTATTCATAATGTTGAAATTTGAGGCAAATTTGTTTAGGAACGATAATTTTGTTGTTAAACTTGTCTATTTGGTTGAAATTTAAAAAAAATTGAGTGAGTAAATCAATCCAAGGACCACTAATGCATTCACTGATTTAAAACGACAAAGTGAAGGCATTCATAACAAATTGGAGCTTAGGAAATCAAAATGACAAAGAAAAAAGTTCGCCATGTCTCCAATTTTAAATGATTTCTACGCCAGATTATATTAAATCAAACAAAAATCTATTTACTGAGTTCTTTGTTAGTTTGCTAATGTAAAAGGTTGGATTGACTACTATTGAAATTGATTGTGCTAATAAACAAGCACATTCGTTAAAAAATAATGTAATATAAATAGTAAAACCTTGTTTATTTTTTTTTCATTTTTGTATTCTTAAGTAGGTACATTGTTGACTATTTAAAAAGGTGTCTGTATTATTTAATGAAATAAGGGGGGGACGAGGCGCCTAGATTAGATTTTTTAAAAGGGAGACGTAGTAACATAAAGTTTGGAAACCACTGACTTAACATTTGAAATTTGTCTAAAAAAACAAGACGTTAATTACCACACGTTTAATTTTTTGAAAATGCAGAAAATTATTGGTCATTCAACGCGTACTATATTTTTTGCCGAAATACTATAATTTTGAAGTCACTGTACAATAATTCCACTTTCAAAATATGGCAACACTGGATGGGTATGAATGTAACCAGTGTTGCCAACCGTACTATAATTATAGTATTTGTACTATAATTTTGGTCCGCGTACTATGTACGATATAAAATAGGTATAGTACGCCCAAAATACTATAATTTTGAATATCGTACTATAATTAAATATAAAAGTACTATAATTTTGCATTTGCCATTTTGCAATCGACTCGTCTTCGGAATTTTTGAAAATCTGCGGCCCGCGTCTTCTCTTCTCGTAAAATTTTCTCCTAAAAAAATAGGGAATCTGCGGCCCAAGGCGAAATATTTTTCCTAACAAAAACGAGCCGACTATGAAAAATGGGGACCTGCGGCCCGCGGTGAAATATTTTTCCTAAAAAAAACGAGTCGACTATGAAAATAGAAACAAAAAACTTATACATTTTCAACAGATGACAACGCGTACTATATTTTATCCCCAAATACTATAATTTTGGAGGCTCTGTACTATAATTCCACTTTCAAAATATGGCAACACTGAATGTAACTATTGTTATTATGTTTTACCTAGTGCACTCACTGTACACTGACTGGGTATTAGTATATTAGTGTATGGTATATGGTAATTAATACTATGCAACAACATATTATTATGTTGTAATAGACTATATGACTATACTTTTAATTAATGTTATTATTTTGTTTGGGAAATGAAGAGGCAGATATGTCTGAAAGTTGTTTCTACTTTTCCGGAGACTTTAAAGTAATTTTGAAATCGTCAAATTTACAGATTCAGCGATATCAATTTGAATTGTCATTTAGCATATCTCCATTTTGGAATCAGACTAGTATGTGAAAAAAAATCATAGTTTTTGAGATACTCGATGAAACGATTTTAGCCCCAGTCATAAAAGAAAGAATTCAGTTTTCGGTAAAGTTATAATGGTAAAACAATAAGTTGATGTGACATATATTAAGGCAACCATATTGTGTAGTAGTTATTAATTTTAGTGCCTGCGACGGCTGAGTCGAAGCGGCCTATTAATATACTTTCCCTGATCTGGAAGGTATACAAATGATTTTTGGTAAGCTTCCTGTGTTTTACTAAATATCAGTGTATCAAATGTCGCGGGTCCAGAGTTTGGCGAAATAAAATTTCATGTTTTTCAATCTGTGTATGGAACCAGAGTGCGGACCTAGTAGGTTGAGCGGGAGGCTAACATCCCATCAGGCCCATATCTTCATAGATCGGACATTGTAAAAAAAATATACTTTACTTTCAAAATAGGGCAATATGCGTTATGATTGATTTGGTATATTGTAACCCATTTTTCAGACATATCTCCTCTTCCTTATGCATTATTTTACCTTGTCGATAATCTTTGTTATGTCATCAGAGGTGTCCAATTCCAGAGATAAGTCTAATATTTTATTGCCCGATTTGATGCGTTTTGTACCGCTGGATAGTTTCTTTAATCGATCTGCAATGTCTTGTGAACTGTATGGTGGGGATCGATAACAAAAAGAACAAAATTAATTCTCTCATATCAGGGTGGCACTATTTTGTTATCAGGCTTCATTGTCAATCTTGTGTTATAAATATACAATTCTTATGATTTATAATTAATTGATTATTCCTGCATTCTGTATAGAACCCATGTCATATAACAAATTTGAAAAATGTTTCATCTATCAAAAAAATGGTTTTGGTTGCCATGATGTAATAATTATTTATTAATTAATTTATTTAAGAATACAAAACATTGTGGACATATCAAATCTAAATTCAAGACATACACAATATGAGTTTTATATTATAACAAATATTACCCTCACAGGAGAGAAGAGAATAAGGTACTGTTCGGTTATACCGGAGGCAGCGGAAAACGCATTTTGAAAATAGCCGATAAACTGGATTATTTGTTAGTTTGGGTTAGTTTAGGTTCGGTTAGGTTGGGTTAGGTTAGGTTAGGTTAGGTTAGGTTAGGTTAGGTTTGGTTAGGTTAACCTAACAAATAATCCAGTTTATGGGCTATTTTCAAAATGCGTTTTCCGCTGCCTCCGGTATAACCGAACAGTACCGAGAATAATTATAGAAAATTACATAAAAATGAAATTTAAATAAACAGAAGAAAATTAAATCAAAACATACCTAAGTACAATTTTATGCAGAAAAATAAAGTTTCGAAAACAAAATGCAAAGTACATCATTGAAAATGTCTAATGTCTTTAGGGAGCGCATTTACTAATCTTGCACCCCTCGCTAAATGATGGTTTTTCAACAAAGTAAAAAAATAAAAATATCCATTTCCAAATCCATTTTTTTTAAATTTCAATGTAAATTTTTACAAGGTGTGGTATTTAACCATTCAATGGTCTTTCTCTGAATTTCAGTAAATAATGGACAAAGTACATGAAAATGTGACGGTAACAAGGTCCCTAAACTAACCCACAGATTTTGTAAAACAGGACATTTATTTGTTATTTTAAATTGGTTTAATGTCTATAAAATGTATGTGACCATGTACCAAAGAGTAAATCTATTGAAAATACAGGCCAGTACGTGCAAATGTTTCATCCTTACGAGAACATAAGGTTCTAAGTGTTGATTTTTATCAAAATAAAAGTGGACACTGAAAAACCTTATATTATATTATAATAACTGCTCATGATTCCTGTTTTGATATGTTTGAAATTTTGTACCTGCAGTTTCCTTTTCTACAATATAGTGTTTGTGTGAATTGTAATTTGTAATTTGTATTATGTAAATAAATTATTACTACTTCTCAAAAGTTCTTTTTTTACTCCTACTATATCACATTTCCTTTTCCCAATATTTGCAAAACTTAATAGAAATACATACTAAGCAGGCACTACAGTCCATTTGGGTCTATAGTCCATAGCCTGACCGCATAACCTGCCTCCAATGACTCCTGCACCGGTCTAAGTATTGAATATATTCTTTTTAACACTACAACAGGCCACGAGGCTCAATGACAGTACAGTAGAATCTCAATATAACGGACTAATGCCAGTGAGAGAGGGTGTCCGTTAAAGCCATAATATAAAAACACAAATAAAAGCCTGTTTATTCATCTTCTGGAATACATCACCCGTCATGGAGTAACATTAATGTTAGATGTCGACGTGCTTACTTTCGGTAATCCTGTTTTGAAAAAAGAACCAAGTTTTGTTTGCACTTAAGAAGTCTGCTGTTTTTTACAACGTTTTTCTTAGCTCGTATTCTTATTTGTCCAGTACAAATCTTGCAATAGATTTTTAACTAACTTCCCGACTAGCTAGACATTTTAAACTTTTAGAATATATCAGGACACGATGCCAATGCATTTTTTTAATACTTTTAGCCATCTTTAAGTAGAATTGAATTCATTTTCAGTTAATTCTGTTTTGTATGAAAAGTTATTTCGACACCATTATTGGTTGCTAGGGGTCTGGGGTCCTAGCAACGGAATTATTAATATATACGTGCGTTACTACGGAAATCAATATAACATTTCAGTATTCTTTCTATCTTTTTTAAGCTAGTCAAGTTAAGTTTATATGATTCAACAGAAAATTTAAAAACGTATATAAAAGTTCTTTTTATCTTGTAATTATTTATAATAATTATGAAAATGTGTGTAATTTAGTTGAATTTCTATATCTGACGAATAGTCAATAACTGTTCATCTGTCACTGACAATATCACTGACGACTTTGTTTTTTTTTGGACGTGTGAATTCTTCTTCCTCACTATTCATCTCCATCTTCCTTTTCCAAGATCACAACTTCATCTGCTATTACAATTATGATGTGATACCCAGGGTCACCTTCTTTTACTTCTAGTAAACAAATTAAACTGGCGTGTGAATTAGCGGCCAGCGTTGCAAACGTTAGTGCTACATTCAGTATACGAACGAAGGCAATTGTGACTCGAATTCGAGTGCAAGAGGTATGATGTGATTATCATGCACAGTACAATGTTTGCAAGCGGTGACACTTGTATTTAAACATGTATAACATATTATTTTAATATTATTAAAAGGATGTTTTTAACAATTTTCACATTTGACCGGGTATTTTGTCAGTTATATCAAGGTTCTCCTGTAGTGTAATTACTAATCAGTAATATAAGTGAATAATCACTGAACACCCACAACCTGGATCTAACATATTCTGAAAATGGACTAAGTCTTCATTATCAACAACATGATTGAGACATGAATTTCAAAAACAAAAATATATATAAAAGCTAAGCAAGTAAATGATTTAATTCCTTTATTTTTAACATTTTATGGATATTACAATTTATTAATTAAAACAGTTTACATTGATACCAGATAGAAGTCTCCCACAGGAGACTACCTCAAAGGGCGGACCAAACCATCAACTTTCCCCGAATACCCCTCAGCCTACGTCCACTCTTCGCGGTTCTCGCAACCCTCGGCCGAGCGAAGCCCGCCTCAAAGAATCGGAAATTCAAATTCGTCAGTGCTCCCGCCAAAACAGACGCGGTCTGTCAAAAACGGCCGCTCGCGCCGCCACTAGTCAATCCGTCGGTAAAACAGAGAGCGCGTTAATGCCGGCAATCTGACAGTGGGACGCGCGCGAAAAGCTCTCTCTCGTATCAGACGTCGACCAGCCAGGATCTCTTCTCGCCTCTGCTCGCCTCGGACGCGAAGCCAAGCCAGCATCCCCTATTCTCCAGCCAAAAGGACCGCGTCGGCGCCAAGCAAGATACCAAGCTAAAAGCATTCCGGACAGCCAGCCAGCATTTCCAGCCAAAAAGACTGCATCGCCACGCCGCAAGCACCGACTCTGCCTCGGATGCCAAGCATCAGCAGCCCAGCCGCGACACCACGTCTGCAGCCCGCCAAATCGCCATGACCAACCCACCGCCACGACAATAACCTGTACCTACTTAAAATATAGCAGCCTCAACACCATACACCGTACATTTCTGTCTCCCACCCCCGCTTTGGCCTTGACGTTATCACGGCCTGCTATCTCCGGTTAAGAGCGCGCAGAAGGCCGGTGATAACATGAAATTTTACTAAGTTAATCAGACCCAATTGGCTGAGAGGCTCAGGCGTCGGCTTACAGTGTCATGGACATGGCCCCTAAATCCTGAAGTGGGCCCCCAGGCTAGGATCTTTGGCGGACCCCTCTACCTATCGCTTAGGATAAAGGCAGTGTTATACTCTACAGTAGCGTTTTCCAAATGGTGTATATGGTAAAATTAATGTTTATATTTAGTGTTTTTTTGTATATTATACATCCATTTGAATTATGGAGTTGGAGTATTGATACGTAATTAAAAATTGTATTGTACAACCATATAGTTTAAAATAATAATATTATTGAAGGAAAATAGCTTCGCAGGCGACTTTTTTACTAGTGAAGCAAATTTGTGATGTGTGTTTATCTCACTTATCTGGTCGACTCGCATCGCCGGGCCCCCAAGCTAGGGCCTTGTCAGCCCACCCCTTGTGGGGGCCATGGTCATGGGTTCCAGATTCGATTGCTTTTAATTTATGTTTGAGTCAAGAGTATGGACCCATTAGGTTGAGCAAGTGGCTAACATCCGTTTCTCGTAAAAACAAAATTTTATTGTGTTATTACAAACCACTCTGTGGAGGCCCATATTATGATCGAAGAACTTGGTCAAAATTTTTTTTTATTTAAGACGACCCATTGAAGAAGACGAAACTGGTTACGATCATATAAATATTGAATAAGTGCTACATAATATTGTGTTTTTAGTATTATTCATGCGACGATGCGTTTCACATTGGACACAATGGAATTATTGCAGATTAAAAAAAAACAATCACAATTGTGACACTAAAAAACAAACGTGGCCATCTCCACGAGTTAGTAATTTCCCAATAATTAAATATTATAATTATAATATTGATACAATCAAAATGGAATTTTTATTTAAATTCTAATGGATTTAAGTTATGTACTATTCCATTTGAGTCGTTTTTGGCAACCCGGGTTTTGCTCTTTCGGCATCTTGAGGCACCGTGTACACTCACCAAAAGGCAAATAAACATTGACCATGAATACTTGGATATCACAAAAGCGGGTTGAGTACAGTGTTGCATAATACGATGCTGAGTGCTAACAGCTCAATAATTGAAGTAGATTTATTCAGAAATACAAAAAATAACTAAAATACACGTAATACCCTTAAGTTTACCTCGCGAAACCCTGGAGTTCACGGAATACCTTTTGAAGAACACCAATGTAGAAAATTATAACATCCTTAACCTTAGCGATAGGTTGGGGGCCTGCTTCAGGATGTTTTTGCAGTTTGTCTGCAGCTGACTGTCGCCAGTCTGTCTCCTTAGGTCTTGTGACAATAAATATCAAATTAATGTTCCCATTGAATCTAATAAAATTGGAACAATAATAATTACTGTCTGCAATGCTCTACAAACAACGCATCATTTTTTGATCAATCGATTATTGAATGTCACCGCCTACTACACAATGCTCATTGTTTCCATCAAAGTGCACGCTCGACAAAAAGCGTTTACGTCAAGAGAATTTCACTGGAGTGGGGGAAGAACAAAAATTCGCTGGGAGGAAAGCGACTAATGGGTAGGTATAACATTTTCGAGTAAATTGTAATATTTTGTAATTTTCCTTGGGTCAATTCACTCTATTCTATACACTCATAGGCGATGCCATACCAGGACGATGACATCACGTGGCTAGCCAAAATTATTGACGTCATTTTGGTATTATACCTGCGCGCCACATGTCAGGTGAAATTTTTTGTTGCTGTTTGTTTTCATACTAAAATGTCGCTTTCGAGCTGTGTGCGGAGGTACATTAAATTACATGTGTTTTGTGAATAGGAACAAAATCACATCAACATATTCGACGTGTTGCAGATTGTCAGTTGGTCTGTCAAACATCGACTCTGACAAATTTAGCAATCGGTTCGCTAAACTTATGGTAGAGGGGCATTCTGTGCACGGATTCGGCGAGATGCTTATATACAAAATCTCCATGAACGCAATTATACGTTTTGCACGCCATCTGGCGAAAATCGCATTCGAAAATTTTGGATGAACAGGGTATTGAGTAATGACTTATGAACGGGAAAACAGGACGGTGAAAAATACCATTGTGACTGGAAAGGTGCAATAAGAGGAATGACAAAGGGTCAATAAGATTAAAAGGTAATGCCGCAGATGCCCGCATGAAATTTTATGATTTTCTTTTTAGACCAAACCAAACCTAACCTACCCCAACCTAATATAATCTATAACCTAATGTGTGATCAGATGCATCAAAATGTATGAACATTTTAAATCAACAATTATTGGATCGAAAAGCATCTGCGCTGACAGAAAAAAGTATTTAATATATTTGTCCAAGTCAGGCATCTGCGGCACAATTACCGATTAAAAAACTCCACCAAATCGAAAGGTAGTGTGAGTATTTGCTTAACATCGATTGCAATGTGGCCTGCTGTTCGCAGTAAATAAAGATTTTTGATTATTTCGTTCATGTTGCTGTTAATATTTTTTTCAATATGAAACAATCGTCATTTTCTATAAACAGTTTACGACCACATTGTTTTCAAAAACTATAGGTTAGCAATAACTAGTACTACGATCGAAATTTACAGTTTCATATTGCGGCCTGAATATACCTAGATGGCTGAGCGCAAGAATGCAAATCGCTACGCCCGATCGCCAGTCGCAACCTTATAAAAGTAGATTTTATACAGAATATTACTTAAAATATTTGCTGTATAAACGTATATTACGTAGTCAACAATTTATTGTTTTTACATTTCATTGATTGTTTGACCATCAGATGGGTAAGCAGCACATTGCATAGAAAGCCTTGCGGCATAGATAGCAGTGGTGAACGGTGAAGGTAGGCTGTTAAGAACTGCCATAAATGGTGCACATTAAGCTTTGTCAGTCATGGATATTTTTTTCATTGAAATAAGATATATATAGAATATATGGTGTTGGGTTAGTTTTTAAAATTCAATTAAACCTTGCGAAAACAAGTCTTTTACAGGTTAACATCCACATAGACTTTTTTGGAATACACTTTTTTATCAGAAATTGCTCCATGAGATTTATAGGCTATCCATGGAATTAGCAAAACCGAATGGTTTATGACGGTCTCACCTTACGCCGGAACCGTTTATTGCCGCAATAAAACTTGTCGAGTGTTCACTGACTTGTCTTCGGCTTTGTATACTCGGTTGCCGCGGTGTTCTATTATGCTCACAGTATGCTGCATTCAAATAACGGTGTTTGTATATGCACGTCTATGTAAAACAAGTATTCCTTATATTAAAACAGAAACATATTTTTTCTCTATGGTCAGTTTTTGATGTCTATGTGCACTTAACTGTCAAACAAACGATATTTTTTCACATTTTGCCGCTAGGTAGCCCTAGTAGTCCACATATTTTGAACTCGCTATTCAATGACATTAATGTCATTGTCGCTATTACATAATTTTATATTATTTCTTTTATTTTTCGATTAATACTATGTACATTATGGCCGGATAATCCGAATGCCGAATAAACGTTATTAAAAATAAATATAATCATTACAATATAAACAAATGAAAGGAAATGGTTACCTATCGTGATAGTATGCCTACCTACCCTATAATTATTATGCATAAATCGATTCCAGCATGATGTGAATTGTGTTGTTAAAAATATTGTATTATATTTATTTGATTTTCATGAATCTGCGCTAGATTAGCTTCATCTACGAAAGCAAAGTTTAGTACATATAAATAAAGCATTCATGATTGAATAAAATGAAGCACCAATTATAGGATCAATTGTAAAATAGATAATACCATTAGACAATAATCAAAATAATTCACTGAATCATAATGAAATACGGAAGAAAACAAGTACCTAGGTATGACAATTATCAACAAACGCGGGCTGTCAGTTGATCTGTCAAACATCGACTCTGACAAATTTAGCAATCGGTTCGCTCAACTTATGGTAGAGGGGCATTCGGTGTACGGATTCGGCGAGATGTTTATATACAAAATTTGGATGAACGCAATTATACGGGCGTATTATATACCTGGCGTAAAATCGCATTCGAAAATTTTGGATGAACACCCTATTAGTCGATCACCCTTGTCTTATAGATACACATATTTCGGACCATGAATTGGGTCCACAATATGGCTGCTGCTTTCTATAAAGACGTGCTTGGTGAATTGTGAATCTGTTTTGGATAAATTGATGTGTCTATAACTATTATTCCGCCTGCGTGACCTAGATAAACTGTTTTACAAGTTTCACAATGCAGATAATAAACACCTCTTCTCTGAAGTGTATATTGATCTATCTAGTATCAACAATTCAATTTCAATTTATTGTTTAAACATATTGTGGACATTACAAATTATAAGTTTAAGACGTTCACAACATGACATTTATAAACAATGAAATATAAAACAGTATTATTTAAATAAGATAGGTAGGTACAAGGAAGTACACCAGATGAGTTAAGCAGACCCTATTTTAAGAATTTATAAAACAACGTCCACCTATACTCATCCTCACGTAGGTGGAATATATCAACACCCGAAGCAATTTCGTTGACTATAGTTATCGCCCTTTCAATTGGCATTACCAGTGGCAGGTTGGTTCTGCACCTTGGGAGAATGAACAACTGATGGTCTCTATTTCTAAGATAGTTATCAGGGACACACAGGTCAACACTGCCCAGAATGGCAGAGTTCTCATTTATACCTCGTATAAGTCGAAAAAAATACGTAGATAAATAAAGATTCCTTCTAAATTGCAGACTGCAGTATGTAAGCATGCCTAAGAGAAAGTTAGTTGGATAAAGCCACGGATAGTATCCATATAACCTCAAGTAAAGGAGTCTCAAGAATTTCTTCTGAACCCTCTCCACCATAAGGCCATACTTCAACTGATGCGGTGCCCAAACAATAGACCCACTCTCAAGTCTGCTTCGAACTAAAGAATTAAATAAAAGTTTTAATACCGTAACATCCAAAAAGACCCGGGAAGTACGCATGACAAAGCCCAACATTTTAAGCGCCTTGTTACAAATGGTAACTATATGGCTAATAAATGTCAGTTTACTCTCAAACGTAATGCCAAGATCCCTTACAGATGATATTCGTGACAGAACTCTGCCATGCATCGAGTATTGGAAAAACAACACTTTTGAGGCTCTGGTAAATGACAAAAGATTGCATTTATCAATATTGAATTGTAGTTTGTTACGCCAATATTATCTATATCAAGTTGGAGCTGACGACAATCGTCCAAGGTGACAACTTCCAAAAAGAGTTTCAAGTCATCAGCGAACAATAAAAACATAGCATTTTTTATTACCAATGCTGTCATTTATAAAAATCGTGAACAGCAACGGTCCTAAGTTTGAGCCCTGAGGGACACCAGAAAATGTGTAAAAGGTCTGTGACTGATAAAGGCCGTACGATACGTATTGTTGACGGTTCCTAAAATAACTCCCGAATAGCTTCAAAAATCGATCCGACAATCCGGTAAGTTGGAGTTTTTCCATCAGGATGTCATGATCGACTTTGTCAAATGCTTTCGAGAAGTCATTGTAAGAACAGTCAACCCGGTGGCCTCTATCCAGTTCCGATGACACATAATCGGTAAATACCATCAGGTTAGTTTCCGTTGATCGGCCTGCTCTAAATCCATGCTGTTCATTTATTATAAATGACTCAATTTTTGGAGAAATCATGTTGTGCATGATCATCTCAAGAACTTTTGCTGGTGCAGAGAGAACAGCTACCGGCCTGTAATTCTCCACTGATGACTCTGTACCACTCTTATGGATTGGAGTAACCTTCGACATCTTCCACGTTTCCGGAAAGATACCTGTCTCCATTGTAAGATTATATATATATGCAAGTGGGCCTTTGAAATCAACACACCCCTTTAAAAAAAATCTAGGGACGTTATCAGGTCCCAAAGAGCGAGTATTTTTTAGTTTTTTAATAAATTTTAACACATCACTCCCATCAACTGGAAAAATATCAATGGACTGGACACTGCATGATGGCCGTCTCGACGTGAAGCCAACATCCAAATAAGGAATACTACTTGTGTAGACAGACCTAAGGTGACCAGCAAATGCTTCTGCCACTCCATGTCCGGTCACCTCTTCGCCTTTCCTTGGGATTTTCACGAATGCAATCTTCTACCGATTCCATATATGTTCGATAGGCCTTTCGAACAACGCGTTGACCATGCTCAGCCTTCCAAGCTTTGTGATAGCAATGCTTGATCTGAATGTCCCCAATAATCTCCCGAGAAAACCACCTCGGGTATCGCCTTCCACCACGACATGGCGACCTCCTTGAAAAACATTCATCAAACACATTATATACAGTATTATAAAAGAATTGTACCGCCTCATTTACATTACAAACGATGAAACAAAGACAGATGACAAAATGACTAAGATGGTTATACATAATTATTATATCTTTAAAAATGAAAGTTTATGTCTTGTATATTAATAAAAAATGGGATGATATAACTGCAAATCAGACTGCTCTAATTAAATCCAAGATTCGATGTCATCTGGGAATTGATCAGTGACTTTCTCGGATGTGCACGAGCAACATCTCGTTAAGATTGAAAGGTAGATGTAGCGTTTAATACGTAGGGTATAATATGTGGCGTATAATACGTATTACGTAATAATATGTAGGGATCCAAGAATCTCGTAGTTGTTTGGTTGAGCCTTTATGACATTTTGAAACATTGGGAAGCCCAGTGAAGGAATAATTGTTGAATACAATAAAACAACTTAATATATTTATACATTGGCTTTGGATGAATTATTTGAATTCGCCCACCTACAGTATTGACAACAATAATTACAACATTATATAGACTAGAACATAAATTTCAGTCCTCATACTTGATAAAAAAACTCAGCAATAAAGTTGGATGGCAAAATTTAAAAGTGGTCACGATCCTCAGCCATGAGTGAACGACCAAGAAGAAGGATGTATGTGGCAGTAAAGAATTATGGACCGAGAAAAATGGAGGAAGCTAAGGGAGGTCTTCATCCAACTGTAGATCGACCCCGGCTGATGATGATGACTTGATAAAAAACTTATTGTGTGAACAAAACAATTATTGTAAAGCAATTTTCTTAAGTGGTGAATACCAGGTCATATTCTATTATATACAAATTTTGATTCATAGATAGCATAAGGATCTCTTCGAATTTTCGTATTGACATACTAGTACTTTTTAATAGTTTAAATTAAATTATAGTTTCTTCAAGATTTAACAATGAAACATTCATCAATCTTCCATACATAACTCGAAACAGATTCAGAAACAAACCTAATTGATAAAAATGTTTAAACACGACATGGGAATCAACCCTAGATCTATCACATGCCAGCTGAGTCAGCTTGAGAAGATCCAAGATTTTTCGAATGGGTATTTTAATGAGGCTGTTCCAAGTTTAATATTATCAATGAAGACTGTTACATTCTTAAATCACGTGTATTATTTAGGAATATCAACTGTTGAGCTGTGGACCCAATAGGTTGAGCAAACCATCATCTATTTCTTGTAAAAAATATCTGTTATGAGACCTCTTCGTGAGGCAGCCGAGATCCACATCGGATTGTAGGGCCAGTAAAAAATATATTTTAAACTGTACGCCTATACAAATATGATATAAAATATACATACATTCTCTGAATCCCCTCAATAAAATAATATACATCTGCTCGAGGCCAAAATGGGGCAGGACAAATGCAGAAAGCGCAAACTGCGTAGCCTGGTCGCGGTCTCTCGTGCAAGTTAGTAACAGCTCTCCACACACAACCCCTGATTCTCTGTGTTGTTATTGGACTTGGATTGTAATCCTGAAAACAAATTACAAAACAACTGAATGAACTGAACTGAGAAAAATTTTCACCCTGCTGAATTAAGCGGATAGACAAGGTTCTTGAATTGCTATTATGATTACTAGATAGATGGAGCAATGAGATCTTTTTAAAATTTATGTAGACAGGATTTTATTCTTTTCCTCATAAATTTCATTTCATACTCATGTGATATATGAAATTTATATCATAATATTTACATTAAGTATGTAATTTTATTAATCAGACATAATTATAGGTTCATATAATTTCTTCATGTTTTCTTTACAGAGACTTAACGGCCCACATGCTCAGCGTAGGTCAAAATGGAGCTTTTATGGTATATTCAGACCATAATCCTGGACATTCCTTAAACGTTTTAGATAATCTATTTATATAATTTTGAAGCCTTATCATCCTTTATATTTATTTTAAAAATTTGATGACTGCATAAAGTATTTTTATTACATAAAATAGTATTTTTTTAAACTTTTCGCTCTAATGTTTTAGAATATAGTCATATTTCGGTACATCCATGTGCAGTGGTATTAATATTTTTTAGATTCATTAATTTTTAAACGCATTTACAAAACCATTAGTAAAATTAATGTTAACATTATATAGTGACATATTTACGATAAAAAATTATATTTAATAATCTTTGTGATCCCAAATTTAACAAAAATAAGGCATTTTATTATTAAAAAATTGGCACGATTAACACATTTCAAGATAATTCTAAAGATACTAATTATAAGCTATGTCTTTGACCATTCAAATGTGATAAACATTCTACGAATAATGTTTGCTTTATAATAATTATTGACCTAAGAATAAGGTACTATTTTTTGAAATACGCCATTTCTATTGGCATTTCCCAGTGGTTAAGCTACAACATACGGCCGTAGCCATAAATTGACAAATGATAAATGAAGTAGGGAGTAAGATCATGGTAATGCGCGTGTTTGAACATGTACCGATTTAAAAAAAAAAAAAAAAATTCGGTTAGGTTAGATTGTGGTTGTGGCTTAGCCACTGGGAAATGCCAATAGAAATGGCGTATTTCAAAATAATACTACCTTATTCTTAGGTCAATAATTATTATAAAGCAAACATTATTCGTAGAATGTTTATCAGTTGTGTAATTCATGCGCACTAGAAATCGTATCTGTGGATGATCAGGGTTAAATTATTGTTACACTATAATGGTTTTTCATTGGAAAAAATATTTTAAATATAAAACATTTTTTTTATGAGAAATGGATGTTAGCCACTTGCATTACCAATTGGATCCAGAGTCATGAGTCATGACTATTTAGAATTTGAATATAAGATAGATAATGCAAAATTGCACTTGGCACATGGCATTCATTCGTAAATCAACAAAACATGAGAATTAATGGATCTTTGATGAAATATGCAAACTCCATTTTGAAAAATTCTAGATATTCATTTTAACTGAATATTTAAACTATTATATTGAATTATTTTAAATGAGAGATGAGTATATTCTCATTTCACAGATTGACGTTTGCTGTGAAAAATATTTAAAACAATGTAAGTATCCCAAACCTTGCTTTATCCTGATTATTTAGCTTCGTGAAGCAATGGCCCATGCCGAAACGGAGACGGAGAACAGCCAGGCTGTTGGGGTTGGTTCTCAGAGTTTCCCTGTAGAAGCCGAGAGCGCTGCGGTAGTCTTTTTTATTGAAAGCGATGTACACTTTCCATTCAACACAAAATTGAATCACACATCCGCAGTCCACCACTTTATTACCCTCCAACAAGCACAAGTCTGCTCGGCCCAAAAGATGATTCTGCAAAAAACAAATGCAGATGTAGGTACAGCATTTTCACCGGTAAAGTACGTTTGGCTGTTGTATAATGAAAAATCAGTTGTTTTCATTTTGTTTTTCCAAGTCATGTTGTGAATGGATTGAAATTGTAAAGTTCACTTCATATTACTAAATATAAATAAATTTGAACAAAATTTGACTAGGTTGAATAAAATAGATAATGAAAGTGGGTCTTACATGATCGTACTTGATGATTTTGTCGGCAGTGGTGTATAGGTTTGTGGCTTTGGTGGACAGATCCCGTTTCATGTTTTTATTCTTTTCATGGTTAGCTTCCTGCACGCAGTATGCGGCGAGCATGTCCAGGCACCGCATCTGATCTTTCTCCGAGTTAGAATAATCGATGTTGGCTGCGGTTGGTGCGGCCCGCATCCAAGATTTTGATGAAGTCATTAGTTCTTTTTGTTTACATACGGCACCTGTATAGAATACAAACATTTATATGAGAATACGCAATTTGAAAAAATAAAAGGACCCTCGCAATCGATGCTAATAGTAATCAAGATCCAACAGGGTCCCATCCATTCATTCAAACATCATTCTCTGGACATAAAAATGTGGATAAATGTGGGTGAAAAATTAACCCTGCCTACATCGCAATAAGGGTAATTGTTGTATTAACAACATTTTTTTCCAAAACGCTTATATATATATTATATTGTAGTAAGTAGTTAAATATTAACTTTACCCACATTGCAAAAAAAGGATTATTCAAGATTTTTGAAAGATGTCTTTGACCTATTCTGCAAAACTTGCCCACTTTAATATTGTGATTTTGTATGAAACGGTGTATTATCATGGTACTTATCATCAATGTATACAAACGAGTAAGTTTTAATACCCGCTCGGTTATTGTAACTTGGTTTCTATGGGGCACTATTTCTTTCAAAAAGTTTGAAACGTCATATGATGAGCAAGGTCTTTTTTCATTGAGGCATGACCATAATAGATTAAATTGGACTAGAAATCATGCATTCTTGCACGCCTATCGAGGTATCGGGAAGATTCTACAGGTGTCACTCTTAGCACAGCTATGAAAAACGCCCAACGTTCGGTACACCATGGTATACGCTCGACTATGTGTGTCGAGACGTGGTGGTTGGCGATGGAGAAAAGCAAACACCAGAGAGTAATCATTACCCATAAAAATTGATTAAAAAAGTAATCATTTAGTTATTTAGTGTAATATTAATATACCTACTCAAAAGGGTTCGCCATCCCGATTATAATTGATAGTTTTTTTTTCTACAATAGACTGTTTTCCCTAGGAAATTGATGGTGACATTCTAACTTCATTACATTCCATGCGTAAAATCTTATAAGTATTTACTACTTACGCCAACATTGACATTGACCCAGTTGATAAATGGGATCTCTCAAGGCGAAGAATTTATTGGTATTTTTTTCATCTCATGCGGTAGGTAATAATTGTTCGGGATCCAACTTCGATCACCTAAAAATAATTTAGATTAGGCAAACGACATTGGTTAGGTACGTAAAATCACATCACAAACCTTTTGGTAGTTCAATGTAATAATTATAACGAAACTAAACATTCAAAACGATACATTGTTATAAAATAAGTGATGTTAAAGGTTTATCTTTACACTATTATCAAAAATCAAAATGTTTCGAAGTCGCGCGACCAGGCACCGGCAGTAGGTATGACGAAGTAAGAAATGGCGTCATTACATTTTAAGCATACTAGAGTAAAAAATAATTGCACCCATGTTATGGGAATTCACCGTCTTCGAGCTACATTAGAAAACCTGGGATGTCCCGTAGGAATTATTGATTCTTTGCCGTACTCTATTTTCACATTGCTGCAGAATTCATATTATTATATTTTCTTATAAGGAATAATCGTCAACTTAACCCTTTGTCTATTGTACGGTTTAACGATACGCTACGGCCTACGCCAATCGATGTGTGAAGCTTCTCTAAGCAACATAGAAATATAATGAATCATTTCAGCGTATGGGCGTGTAGAGCTTATAAAATTTGTATCAAAAATACGACTTGGAAGTTAAAGGCTTAAAATGGTATACGATCACTTCGTTATAGTTTTTACGATCTGCTATCACATAAACAGTAAAAAATAATTATTCGTATTATAACACACAGCATAATAATTATTAATTATTATTGATTTGCTGTATTTTTTGCCTAACAACGATATTATGTAGCTTACTGATTGTTTATCTTTTTACACAAACTGCAACATCGCATGCAACTCTAGTGACGTTGATATGCCTAAAAAATGTGTGCATTTTTTTTAATAATCTTGAGATAATATCATGGGAAAAATGACTCTGTTTTGTACAGAATACAAGAAGAAACACCGCTAGATTAAAAACTCAGGTTAAATGGACTAGGCTCAAAAACAGCAGTTAATAAAATTGACAAAGCTCCAATTTCTGCAATTATTTAACTACTTATCTATTTCACCCTACTGTTTCTCATTGTATAAGGAAACAAGCCCCGATATTCGATATTTGCCCGGTGACATTACGTTTATGCATCAAGACTTCATATCAAAAGATACGCATCTAAAATGGTCACAATATGACGTTTATAGAAATCTAATCGAAGATAGATACCGACCTACATTTTTTACTAAATTGGGACATGAGGAATATGAGAAGGTACCTATCTAGTGTGAACAATAATATTCACTACATTTTCAAGAACACGAGAAAAATGATTCTTTGGATGTAATTCTAGATTGCGATATTTGCGTTTCATACAAAACACATAGGTAGGTAGGAGTAAAGAAGAGTTGATTAGCACGTTATTATGTTTTTTCGCTTTCAAGCGTGACTTCAAAAATATTATCAACTGTTCGGTGCGAAACAAAAATTTGACGTAATCTGCTTTCTTATATTATATTTTATGATAAACCCAAACAACATTCATGCCGAAGAGACCACTCTTAAATGGTTCTGAGAAATATAACTTTTAATAGGTATTTAAAATTGTCACAGGTACCTATTCCTATAATAGGATTTTTCGAAAATGCGAAGAAGACATGGATGACACACAATTTGGCTTCAGAAGTGGTTTGAGCACTCGCGCAGCACTTTTCAGCTTGAATGTTCTAGTGCAAAGATGCCTAGATGTTAATGTTGATGTTTATATGTGTTTCATCGATTACGAGAAAGCATTCGATACTGTTAGGCAAACTAAACTAAACTTCTAGAACTCTTACAGGAGAAAGGCATCGATGCAAGAGACATTCAACTAATAGCTAACTTTTATTGGAATCAAACAGCGAATATTAAGATTGAAAACGAAATCAGTGGATAGGTAAAAATTCGTCGCGGTGTAAGACAGGGGTGTATATTGTCACCTTTGCTATTTAACATGTACTCGGAAGCTATTTTCAAGGAAGCCTTACAACATGAATCGGTGGGTATTGTGGTTAATGGCAAACATATTAACAATATACGCAGTGCTCGAAATGGAAAATTTCACGAACAGGAACGCTCGACAATTTTCCAAAAATGTGTGATATTAGATATAATAATATCTGTAATATAAAAATATCTTTTACTTTTACATGATGTACTTTTTTATCATCATCTTCGCCCAATACGCTATCGGCTATAACAATTAGTGGTAACATACAAATATAGAGTCATTTTAGTTTACGAAATCGTTTTCTAAAAAATACATTAATAATTATACAAATATAAATAACTAAACGTATATGAATCTAATTGGAGTGGGAAACATTATTAAAATACACGAAACAATAGACAAACTAATCACAATTTCCCATTGGTTTCGTTAGTAGTTTGAATAAAAATATGCAACTAAGAGTGGATAGAAATATGAGTGAAGATTCTTCGGTTTAAACAAAATACATGCCGCTTTTTTCAAAGCTCTGATTTTTCGTAAATTCGAAATATTTTGATTATGGTATTTTTTACTACTTATACTTTAAACTATTTTTTAATCAAATCAAAATCCATCGTATACGAAAAAGCAAGGGCATGGTTTTAAATAAATTAATTTAAAAAGTATGTAATACGCAAGATTTACAAATGTAGCATTATTTATTAAATATGAATCATTTTAAACAACCTCAGAAATGTAGGTACATATTATTAGAAAAAAAATATTTACATCATGTGGACATGTAGGATAATTTATTCTAATAGGTTTCCAATGTTATAGAAATTGTTATATACAGGGAAATTTTTCATATATTTATCCTATTGGATTCTGATTGATTTATTTAAATATTTTTATTTCGTATTGTACCTTAAACAATACATTTTTTTTAACATGCATACGATGTTCACGAATATGTATCTATATTAATTATGGAATTATTTGATTTAAGTTATTAAATCTATTATAATATTAGTTTAACCATCAAAAACACAGTTCATTCAACTCGAAAAATATCCATATAAAATTAAAACAATAAAAATATATGATAGAAGATAAAAAACACAACTCAAAATTATTAAATTTGGAAAAATAAGGAGTCTAATTTTGTCGCTTCCTCTGATGAAAACGCTTATCATTGGCTGCATACAACTTAATATTGATAAACGACCAATGAACGACCTCGATTGCATTATGAAATACAAAAACTATGAACGCGTCAAACCCATGTAAATTTCGCTAACATAATAATATGATAAATGGACAATTCGGCCAATTATGGTTGTCTCGATACAAAATTTAAAGTTTCATTACAAAAAACAATTGCCTACCACTGCAGTAAAGATAATATATGTATTGAATGTGTTTCATTTAAAAATTTAAAAGTTCCAGTGTGCATTATAACTATTACGTTATTAACTCACTATATTTAGGCATGTAACTTAACCTTAACTGTATTAAAATAATATGTTTGAACTTGCAAAAAAGTAAGTGTCTCGTTTTATAAATTAATAATACAGTAAATCTACATTCCAATGTAAAATAGCTTCCAACATTTCCTTACAATCATAAAAACCTTTTTTTTCAAAATACATTATTGTCCCATACGACAATGCAATAAATCTTACTTACCCCAGTGCATTTCTTTGTATACAATTTTATTGTTTTATCACCATTGACGCAAAAGAGTAATATGTCTATTGGTGCATTCAAGGCCAAATTCGTTGAAAAAAGTATTGTCTTGAAAAAAGGTTATTTCTCAAATACGCTGTCTTACACTTACTCTATCACTATTTCAAAAAAACTTAAGTAAATTATGTACGGGTCATAGAAAATCCAGTGGTTCTAAACCAGTAAAATTATTTTTTAATAAAAAAAATATTTATGTTTTTGTACCTTTGTACCTATCAATTCATTTTCGTAAATTTTAAATCTAACCCGGAACGTAATAATATTAAGTATGACGCTTGAGGATTTTACTAGACGACTCGCTGTCCGTCGGATATTTAACGAACCGGTACGCCATTTTCGAGGTTTTAACGAACAGGAACGCCATCCTTAAGAATCCCACGAACAGGAACGGCGCTCCGGGGCGTTCCGCTCCATTCCGAGCGCTGAATATACGATATGCCGATGATACTGTGCTGATTGCTGATAGTTTAAAGAGTTTAAATAAAAAGGTTAATGAGGTCAGTAATTCTTATGGTTTAAAAATGAACCTCAAGAAAACAAAACTATTACTAGTATCAAAAACAGCGACACCAGACACCAACACAAATTTTGTCATTAACAGCGAACCAATCGAACGTGTGACCCATTATAAATATTTAGGTACATGGGTCAATGACAAATGGGACCAGTCTCAGGAAATAAAAACTAGAATTGAGATCGCAAGGAGCGCCTTTCTCAAAATGAGACGCCTCCTTAGCAATCGAGATCTTAACCTAGGTCTGAGACTGCGTATGGTACGTTGTTATGTGCTCTCAATTCTTTCTATGGCATGGAAGTATGGACGCTAAACCAAGAGATGTCACGGAGACTTAAAGCTTTCGAGATGTGGCTGTATAGACGCATCCTCAAAATTCCTTGGACTGACCGGGTGACAAATGTTGAAGTTCTCAATCGAATGGGGAAGGACCGAGAAATTCTACGTAGTATCAAAACCAGGAAACTACAATACCTCGACCACATTATGAGAGGACACAAATACAGCATTCCCCAACTTGCCATTCAAGGAAAGATCAATGGGAAGCGTATCAGAGGACGGCGCCGCATTTCGTGGCTTAAGAACCTCCAAGATTGGTACGAGTGCAGCTCCACCGAACTGTTCCGGGTAGCAGACGACAGAGATAATATCGCCTTGATGGTGGCCGACCTCCGCTAGGGTATGGCACAATAAGAAGAAGATAGGTACCTATCTCTATAAGGTTTATAGATTTTTAATAACACAGGTTTTCAATACGCCGTAAAAAATCAAATTAAATATGGATACTTATAATATAAGTATTATTATAATTTAGGTAACTATTCTATTCATACATATACATAATATACTGCATTCCTAATCGCTGAAAAGCCTCAATTAAACGGGACTCAACTCAGTGTTGTCGGCAAGTTAGGTACCTAGGTACCTATATCTCGCCTTAATGCCCTTAATCAATCTAATATTACGTTCAAAGCTGACTGGAAGAACGAAATAATGAGTTTAATAATTCTGTGAAGATAAAAAGAACAGGAAGATCGCCTCTCTTCTAATTATAGCAAGGAATCAATCATTTTGAGGCTGCTGTTGAGAGATGTGCCAAGACTACAAAATGTTATAAAGGTTTTCACAACGCCATTTTTTCATTGTACTTAGTCACCCAAGCATTTTGAACCTATAAGATACCTAGACGAAATAATATAGCTTGCCAGCGATTATTATTAACCAATGCCCATACAGGTCACATTGAAGTTAAAAAAATGTATGATAGGTACCTACCTACCATTAGTAATCGAGTGGCAATAGTCGCGCATGATTATCATTTTTGAGGTTTTTACGCCGAATATGTATAATAATATGTACATACCTATTTCTTTGTGTTTAATTAATACATAGATATGGTGACTTTTATATATGAATTGGTCATAGCATAGTAGTTGGCCGTTTCAACTTTTGGTTGATAAAATAAGGTGTCAGTCATTATTTTATTAAGTCGTCTGTTGATATGTATAGCTTGGTCTCCATTTTCACACAGAAAAACTTGAACCAAAATTATTCCGTGATTTTTTAAAAAAAGTTATTGGTGAAGAAAAATACAAAAACTTCAAAATGATAAACACCAGAAAGGCTGTGAAGACACCCCCAAAATTTATAACTTGTTTCAATATTGTGGAGTTATTTTAAAACATCAGAAAATGAAAAGACCAGAGCAGCATTAAATTTCACTGCCATAAAGTAACAGCTTCTACTATGCAAATATACAATAATATTGATGTACCTACTACCTATGTAGGTATTCAACAGTTTTAAGAACACTAAATGACATAGAACCACATAGTAACCACGAACCGACAATCATACATAATATTATTATCTCGGCAAGATGACATTGAACCATCCACATCTGTTTATTTGATCCACTGTGGTGCAGTTGAAAACTATGTATTCCGTTTAAAAAACCTATTAGAAAATTGAAGAAAAAACTTTTTTTTGCAATAGTGAAACACAACAGTTGTTATTAAAATAGGTACGAGTAGGTAGGTACCTAATTCGGAAAATATTATTCTTTGCAGATGATACATACTAGGAATTATCGATATTAATGGTATTATAATAATTATATAGTACCTATAGCAATTATTATATTTAACACAAAAAATATTGCTCCAGTATTGGAAGATAATGACTTGTTTTTGTGTCTTGCACTATGTGGTGCCAGATAATATCTCAGATGGTATTTCAGATAAATCCGGCATTCATAAGAGAAACAAGGACGATTCTGAAATGATGGAAAACCTGATTTTTCCAATTATTTTTTTAATGGTTTTTTCATATTATTTTATGTTTGTTTTTGCAAAATCACTTATTTTTCATCAATTTTCTTAGAATTGGGCTCTTATCTTCAAAATTCTAGAAGCTCGTATATTTGTGTATTCCTTCGCTGCAAGGTACTTTTGTGATTTCACATTATTTTTCGGGTTCTGTAGACCTACTAATTTTGGGTCCCGGACCTGTAGCCCTTTTTGTAAATTCAGCCCTGCTTGTAAGGGTAAATAATTACAAATTTGGAGCTCATCTGAAAACCGAACAGCCTATATTATATTGTAGACCTTGTAGGACTAATCGTTAATAAATAACCTAACATATTCTCACGAATCAGTACTTACAACTTTAAAAACTATATACCTACATGCAATATTATCTCAATAACAAGAAACGGAACGCAATTTTCAATGAATCCACGAGCCGGAACGGTATCTTTTAGAATTTCACGAACAGGAACGGCGCTCCGGTGCGTTCCGGTCTATTTCGAGCCCTGGTTTGGTTGTATATTTAATAATGTGTTTTCTGGTGGTCCGCGATTTTTTGGCGTCCAAATGCTTATGCTAAAATTTTAATAAAAACCTGTGCAACTGTAAGTATTTGAGCATTGTGTTTTTGTCCTTAAAATATATTAATGGTTTTACGTGACGAAATTAACTGCTATCATACGTTATTATATATATAATACGTTTTCCTTGTACGTTAGCGGTGCGTTACGTTTCTAATAATTTCAGTAATCCGCAGCTGTAAAAAGGTTTAGAAACACTGATTTCGACCATTTTAAGGGACCAATAAATATTTTAAACATAGTATGGAAGTTTAAGTCAGAAATTTGAATACCCGAATTGAAAACTATTTCAGTCAAACAAATAATTTAGATGGACTAAAATACCTTGTTCAGCAAGAAAAGAAAAAATACCTACGCCAGAAGTGAAAAGGAATCTGACAAAATCACTGAAAAATATGTGTTTACAATAGACCTACAATGCGTTTTGATATATCCAAAATCTAATGCGTTCAGCGCATATTTTAAAACAAAACTTGCCATTCATAATTTTACTCTCTGCAACCAAAAACGATTGATGGTTTTTGCAATGTTTTGATTGAAGTCGAAAGTGGGCTTACTGCAAATTACCTTTCCAGTGTAATATGTCAATAATTTGCTCTTCCTCTTCTGCCTCTTTCTACGACGACGACGACGACGACTATAAAACCACTATTCTGTATAGTGATGGAGCAGGGAAAAAAACCAGGAAAAAATTTAGTACTCACCAATGCTTTATTAAATTATTAATATTGCAATGCCACGTAATATCACCAATGTACATTAAAAAAAGGAAAATTGAGGTTGAACGATTCGCTCTGTAATTGAAATGAGGTTGAGAAATAAAAAAAACGTGTTCATGCTGATTATGTAACTGCGTTTAAAGAAGCCAGGAAAAACCTAAGCCATACCATGTCACATATTTATGCCATCATTTTAATAAAAAAAATATTGGTGTTAGATTTTACAAATCCATAGGTACGACCAGGAGGTAAACTAATGACTTATATTCGAGCACTGCAATATAATGGATCTAATAAATGGAAATATTAATTTCAAACTGCGTTTTAGTGAAAAATAGCAAGAGCTCCCTGTACGAATAAATTAAAGTACTATTATGCAACCAAAATTCTTTGCAGCCTCCCTCAACTATACCAAGAAAGGCATGAAATAAAATAAAATAAGTAAGAATACCTTCAGTTCTTGAAAACAAGTATAGTGGCTGATTATCACTAATTTTATAATAATCTGTCATTTGAAAGCTAACTCGAAAATTAAATTGAATTAAATATTATTTCGTTTATTTATGTGATGCTTATTACCCCTATTTATGCGATTTTATTGAATTTCCAACATACTGTAGACAAGCAATAGATACTGTAAAACTTGGTGCTGTTTATTTTAATTCAAACATTGTAACTCCCAGCTCAAATCTCAAAAAAAAAACAAAAGCAAACCATGTAACTCCTCTATATTCTATGTTAATAAATATTTTGTAAAAATGACCAGATTTACTCATTTATAACATTAAAATACTAAAATTGTTTATCAAATTTCCTAAACCAGTCCGTTTTATTTTAAAACAGTTTTTCTTCCTTCTGTGAAGTTGGTCAATACGGAGTTACAAGTTCCGCACATTTAGTTGACGAAATAAACGCTGCCTTCAGTTCATTTGTGTTTTTATCTCTCTCGAGCGAAACTATTAGTTCAACTAGCTGTGAAACGGCAGACTGAAAATAGTGCAAATTCTAATCCGGCATTGACGATAAAAAATAATACAGCTTTTGACAACATGATCCCTTCAAACAATTATGGTATATTAATTTTGCAATTTTTGGAATTACGCTTTATTCTAGTGTCTTAATTTACTATATTATCCTTATTTGGAAAAGTATCATTTTATAATAAAAATATTACAATTTCGTAAAATAAAATTTCTGCCTTTTAACTTTCCAAATATATAATATTTTTATAATATTATCTTAGTTAATTTGGATATTCTGACAACTTAGAAATAATTAACAAATAAATTACGGGAGTAACCTCCACTTGTATTCAATACAATAATATGATTTATTCAAATATACGTCATACTTATTGTATGTATTTTTATTTTTCAGGAAACATTAGATCCCAGCCGGTGAAATAATACCAGTAATTACAATGCTGAAGATATTTGTGCTACCGCTAGCAATTCATCTTGTTCCAGTTCTTCATCTGATGAGTCCTCTAGTCCTCTAGTGGGTCATGCTCTGAAAACTGTGAAGATTTGATTGGTGATACAACCTTCATACCGGTGCAAAATAGTGAGACTGACAGAAACAATGAACCGAACACTCCAACTAAATCACTGATCAAACCCCTTCAACTATTACATTTTCTCCACATTCGAGCAGTACTCTCGATTCGAGTTGTTTAGTATCAACTGAGAATGATACTACTATTTTGACAAGTCCACTGAAAAAAGGAGTGAAACGTAAAAGGAATGAAGGTAATTGGAAGAGGTATGTATTGAAGCAGGCGACAAATAGCGGCAAGGAGTACGAATCGCATACAAGTAGCAAGAAAATTAGGAATGAAAGGAAGACAAAACCGGCTTGTCCGGAAAAATATAAACTAAAATGTTCGACGAAGATCAATGAGGAAGAGAGAATGAAGTTATTCTCTGCGTTTTGGGAGTTTTGAAATGTTAAAATGCAAAGGTAATATATTTCGAATAGCATGAAAATCGTTCAGCCGAAATATCGATATATTCGTATAGGTGGTACGAGAAGCCAAAAGCTGAATAATAACGCTTTGTATTTTCATGGACATAAGGGTGTAAATTCCAATAATGTAAAAAAAAACATTTAAACATTATTTTCAATTATTACTTGGATGAATAAGAATTGTAAAATTACTTTGTAAAGATTAATACAATAAACGAAATAATTATTAATAAATACTTTCGTGAAATGCTGCATTTCATTGATTTTTTATTGACAAAGTTCTACAATAATGACACAATTCACAACACTAAAAAACACAATCAAACTTTTTGTTTAAGCAATAACGTCATATTCCTTTATAAATCTTCATTCAAAAGGACATTTACAGCAAGTGTCATAAAATCACAAATGGGGGTTATTTTTCAGGTAAGGGAGGCTCTATATTACTGTTTGAAACCATTGTAATAATGTCGTTACATTACTCTACCAAATCTGCCAAAATAGTTTTCTTACATCATATTGCTACAAAATTATTTGGATTCAAAACATTTAAACTCGTTTTCTGAACGATTAGCAATTTTGGGTTATGTCACTGTTGCAGCAAATGAGCGAACATACCAAAACATCGTACGCGAGTCTATCCCAAGTAGAGAAAGACTTTTAGTAACGTTAAGGTTAGTAAAAATATTAGAATATGTAATGTATGTTTGTTTGTGTACCGTCAAATGGAGTTATTACGCCTACTGAGTACCTATAATTTTGCATTTTTTTGTACAAGCAGCCACCTCACATTTTTTTTAAATAAATGAAGTGATTTCGCAGTGGACCTAATATTAGTATATAATCTTGTACTCTATGCTCAATTTGCCTCATTGAACCGAGCAATCGAACATGACTGACATGTCATGATAGTCGGTATAAGAAAAAGTAGCTGATGAAAAAATTCGTACTTATGTTTCTTAACAGCTTGCCCAGACTTGACATCTCTTTGTAAATTATATTCTTTTTTGAAAGAAGTTCTCAAATTCTGCCACCGTTCCTAGATTTTCGTGCCTGGAGCAAATTGCCACATTAGTCAATATTTTTTATCATTAGAATGGTATGGTAGGAGCCCGCCCGAGCAATATTATTCTATAAAAGTCTTATTTTTCAGATATTTGGCTACGGGAAACAGCTTTCAATCTCTACATTTCGAATATCTACTTGGTGCTACTACTATAAGAGAAATAGTAAGAGATACGTGCGAAAAATTGTGGAAATGTCTTCAACCTATTTATATGAAAGAGAAAACAACAGACGATTGGTTGAAAATTGCAGAAGATTTTTATCAATGATGTAACTTCCCAAATTGTATTGGGGCTATAGACGGAAAACATATACGAATAAAAAAACCAAATAACACAGGATCATTATATTATAATTACAAGCAATATTGTTCAATAGTGTTAATGGCAGTTGTAGATTGTAACTATTGTTTTTCAGCAATATAGGATATGGATGTGCCAGTGATTCGCAAATATTTAAAAATTCAATTTTTTGAAAATTACTTCAGCGTAATCTTTTACTTATTTCAGAAAAAAGACGTTTTCCAGGTGACATGGATGGAACTGCAATGCCATATATGTTTGTTGGCGACGAAGCGTTCAGTTTGTCAGAACATGTATTACGGCCTTATGCAAAAAGAAATTTAACGTGTCTGAAAAGAATTTTTAATTATCGCTTGTGTAGAGCTCGCAGAATGGTAGAGTGTACCTTTGGCATTTTAGCCAATAAGTGGAGAATATTTCACCGACCACTAGACACAAATCCAGAATTTTCTGATAGCATTATAAAAGCTTGTTGTGTGCTCCATAACTTTGTAAGGTACCATGATGGCAAACGACTAGAAGACAATGAGAACATAGAAAGCAATAATCCTTTTTTGAATATCCCCCCAACTAATCAACGTGCTCCTCAATTAGATCAGAATAATCGAACATATTTTGCCGAGTATTTCACGTCACCACATGGATTGGTTTCTTGGCAATATAACTATATATAATATATGTAACTATGCAGTGACGCACCCAGGATTTTATATTGGGGGGGGGGCCCAAGGAGGATAATGTAAATTAGTCCCATAGGATCTTTTTCTTCACAGCCTAATTTCTCGTTTATCGACCTTTTGTTTATTGCACTCGGTGTACCTTCACCATGGTCCCCACATCCTGAAACGCTAGGATATTTGGCGGGCTCCCTACCTACCGCGAAGATTAAAGGCAGTGTGAAACACTACATTAACGTTTTTTAAATTGTGTTTTAGATCAAATTAAGGGTACTCATACCAGTGAATTATTGGCGATTTTTAATACATTTACTTTAATAATGGAGCTGTCGAGTATCGACACATAATAATCAAAAAATATATTGCACAATTATATAATTGAAAATGTTCATGGTCATGACGTATAATAGCGCCGCAGACGACTTCTTTACTAATAAAGCTAATGTATGATGTGTGTTTATCACACTTATCTGGTCAACCCGACACGCCGGGCCCCCCACAGCCCGGGCCCCCAGGCTAGAGCCCTGTCAGCCCTCCCCAGCCATTACCTAGACCACTCCGGAATTCGGGTGGACACCGAAAATTTTTTGACAGTTCCATTAGGGATTGGGTTTCTAAAAAAACCTGATATTAGTGTTTATCATTATATTAGAGTTTGTGTTAGAAATTAAAATCTAAGAAATTTTTCTAAAAAGGGTGCTGGAGAATTACAAATCATTTTTTTGCCGTGTTTTTATTTGTCTAAGCCCAAAATTATAGTTTATCGGCTTTCAATTTCAGTGTTTAAAATCATTCTGATAATTTTGGGGGGTGCCAGGGCCCCTTGGCCCCCCCCCTGGGTGCGCCACTGTAACTATGTACTTCTAAAGATATACTCAGGGCTTTTTTGTAATGTAACGCGGTGGAACGGCATTCTGGCACCTTTCATGGTATTTTTAACGTTTTAAAAGCAATTAGACAATATAATGTTCACGCTTATATAGTGTTTTCACAATTAAATTTTTTACAACTTTAGTTGTTTATTTGTAGGTTTAAACACATGTTTGTTTGTTTAATTTATGCGCTTAGTGGCACAGGAAAAGTTGCTTTAAATGATATTTGAATATAATTTTCTTTAGTAGGTAAGAAGTTTCGCCAGAAGTGAGTTCCGGCACCTTTGTTTTTTTTAAAAAAAGCCCTGGATATACTAATAACAGCTATAATTAGGCGCCGCTGACAGTTGCGAGAAGTGGAACGCGCCAACTGCTCATTTAAGCAACATTTTGTTGTTATTTTTACATCTTCACTTCGCTATGTGCGCTACGGAATTATCTACTATTTGAATTGAACACATTTCAGAAATTTTCCATGATTTTACAGGTACGTGACGTTTATATCCGATATTTTCTTACATACCGTATACGATCGCCATATTTACTGTTCACGCCTAAAAAAATTACACCTTTGTCGCTTAATACCTTCTAATCCTTTATTGACAGCTAGAACTAATTATTTTTCTGATATTACTACGAGATAGACAGCATAACAACAGGTGATATAATTATTATAATATCTACATATTTATACCAATCCACTACGGGCTCCGCAACCTGATGCTACTCCTGTTAGATATACGAATTGTTATAGTTATCAAAATTTGTGATATTGTATAATATCTACTATTTTCATCATCCTTATCATCCATCAATCTGGATGTGTCCACTGCTGGATGAAGGGCTCCTCAACCTTGTTCTACTCCTTACCTACACATGAATTGTTATATTTATCAAAATCGGTGATATAATATTATTTACCTATCTATATATAATGCCCTTATTATCGAGCCTCAATCAATCCACTGCTGTATGAAGGCCTCTCTACGTTGATTGTATTATTGACAGTCTTAAATGAATTTCTATATTTATTAGAAATGCTAATGTTATTTATTTACAATTATTCATATCGTCGTCATCATCATCAGGGAATGGGACGATTTGGCACCGCGAACTGGCCTCCGCCGATTGGCCTCCGGTAATTGGCCGCCGGTACAATCGGACGCCGGCCCAATTGGACGCCGACCCAATTCGACGCCGACCCAATTGGCCTCCGGGAGGATTGGACGCCACACAGTTGAATTAAATGCGCAAAGGAATAGACGTACGTTACGATTTGTTGGAGTAAATAAGCAAGTCAGTTTAATATGCTTCTATCTTCTCAGTAGTTGTACCGTAGACATTTCGCGCTTGACACATTTTTAATATAGATTGAGAATAATTATTATGCCTTATGATGTTTATTAAAAGAAAATAATTCTTCCCTCGCTAAAACTTAAAGATGTGCATACTCAATTAATTTATTGTCTATCATGGGTACTTATTTATATTTACAACAAATATTAAAAATAATGTTAGATGTTAGAATGAAAATTACATTATATTTCAGCGTTTTATCGACTTAGTATTATAATAAAGCTTAAACATGTATATTATTATGCATAAATGCGTATTTTAAGATAGTATGAAATTACAAACAAAATATTAAGTAAGTTATCTGCTAAGTATAAATGTTTCAGTAGTTTGATTGATAAACTACTTAGGTACTGGGTGCCGGACGAAATCCCGAAGGCCGAAATCCCGAACGCTGAAATCCCGAATGGCTGGTATCCCGAAGGCCGAAATCCCGAAAAATAAAAAAAATACAAACATCAATAATTGCACAATTTTGCAAGAGACACAAAAACCTATTTTATGTGGAAATATAAAAAAAATGTAAAATACAAACATCAATAATTGCGCAATCGTGAATTGCGCAATACACAAAATCCATTCGTTCTACAAAATGGTGTCTCCTGAAAAAATTGCGCTCACGATTGCGCAATTATTGATGTTTGTATTTTACATTTTTTTATATTTCCACAAAAAATGGGTTTTGTCTCTCTTGCAAAAATTGCGCAATTATTGATGTTTGTATTTTTTTTATTTTTCGCGATTTCGGCCATTCGGGATTTCAGCATTCGGGATTTCGTCCAGCACACAGTACCTAAGTAGTTTATCAATCAAACTACTGAAACATTTATACTTAGCAGATAACTTATTTAATATTTTGTTTGTAATTTCATACTATCTTAAAATACGCATTCATGCATAATAATATACTTACATGTTTAAGCTTTATTATAATATTAAGTTGATAAAACGCTGAAATATAATGTAATTTTCATTGTAACATCTAACATTATTTTTAATATTTGTTGTAAATATAAATAAGTACCCATGATAGACAATAAATTAATTGATTATGCACATCTTTAAGTTTTAGCGAGGGAAGAATTATTTTCTTTTAATAAACATCATAAGGCATAATAATTATTCTCAATCTATATTAAAAATGTGTCAAGCGCGAAATGTATAAGGTACAACTACTGAGAAGATAGAAGCATACTAAACTGACTTGCTTATTTACTCCAACAAATCGTAACGTACGTCTATTCCTTTGCGCATTTAATTCAACTGTGCGGCGTCCAATCTCCCGGAGGCCAATTGGGTCGGCGTCGAATTGGGTCGGCGTCCAATTGGGCCGGCGTCCGATTGTACCGGCGGCCAATTACCGGAGGCCAATCGGCGGAGGCCAGTTCGCGGTGTCAAATCGTCCTAGACCCTCATCATCATCATCAACCAGGATCAATCCACTGCTGGATGAAGGGTTCCATAACGTGATTCTACTACTATCGGTTTAACGAATTTGTGATATTATACCTATTTCTATCATCCTTATCATCATCGACAAGAACCAATCCACTGCTGGATAAAGGCCTCCCATAGCCTGATTATACTCCTTTCTGTCATTTGAATTGCTGTGTAATTAAATTAGTAATATTATATTATATCTATTTATAATACCATTATCATCATGAGCCTGAATCAATCCACTGGTGGATAAAGGCCTCTCTAAGTTGTTTGTATTTCTGTCGGTCATATGAATTGCTATATTTATAAAAAATGCTGATATTATATTTACTCATTCATAATATCGTCATTATCATCATCAATCCACTGCTGGATGAAGGTTACTGTCACCACCTACCTGTAGGTAGGTGCCTTCGCACAATAAATTGATTAGTAATAAGCCGACATGTAAACCTGATCTCTAACTATACGGCTTAGTAAAACGCCTAAAAACGCTTCCTTGTCGAATCACATATAAATTGTTTATCTGTTCACAGGTTTTTACGCTACCCGTTCGGTATGTAAACGTATCGAACGGGGCATCGATTGCTACGAGCAGGGTAATGCAGTGTGAAAGAATGATGGATGTAAAATTGCCTTGTTCTGTACAATAAAAACCTGTGACTATGTTATTATAAAGTGTTAGATATAAATGTATTATGTAATTGTATATTAGTATAAAAGGGGAAGAATGATTGTTAAATATAAAGAGACGAATGCAGTAGCGAGAGATTATTATAAGAGTGTAAAATATAGAATATATTATGTAATAGTATGAAAGAAGAAGAATAACTGCTGATATAAAGAAGAAGAACGCGGTAGCGAGTGATTAGTATTAAAAGTGTATGTAAATTAATTAATATGTCATGTGGAACACACTAATCGAATAGTATTTCGATCCGTAAACTCATTAATAGCAAACTAATAATTATAGAATCAATTATCCGCGAGTGGCAACACCTAAATTCATAACATGGCAACACCAGCCAGCGCGTGAGTGTGTGTGCGCGTCGGTGTGAGAATATTACGAGTGGCAACACTTAAAATTATAACGCAGCAACACCTACCAACGCGTTGGTATGGGTGTGCCTCTGTGCGTGTATACGAAAATGTTACCGGCTAAAAAGTATCCGGCGCACAGATTAACTCAGAAAATAACGCCTTAAAGTCTCTAGAATTCAACTTTTCGGAAATATTATTTCATTATTGTGTTCCTAATTAGGGTATTTATCGTCTGTAATATAAAGCATGAGGAAATTCGCATATTTAAGAAAGAGTAAATTCTTGATAGCAACAGACGGGAGCTTCGCCGATTTCTAATAAAATACTTACTTACTTACTTAGGATATATGCTTATACATTTGGGCCACCTAGACGGTTTTTAGCGTCTATCCCCTTTATATGTAGTATCTATCTGGAGTGAAGCATGATTGGTGTGAGAGGACCTGGTTTCGGCGGTTTCGCGACCGACCAAGACCAGGTTTGGGATCTGGGTGAAGGAATCTCTAGTAAGTATATTTAAAAAGTGTTTCTTCCGAACAAACAACAACAATGACCGCCGCCTTCGCGGGCCTCCAACAACTCCCCACCCCACATCTCGCTTCTGTCCAGCTTTGCAGAGTCCAGCGTTCAGTCATGGGGTCTGGCGTTCGTCTAATCCGAATCCAGAGCCGGGGTCGTCTTCTTCTGCACCAGGTGAGTGCTCCCTTGAAGACTGAGAGAAGGCCAAACAAGATCAGCATTCATAATCGCATCTTTATCGTGTGTTACTGCGGGTCTAGCCCGTTTGCTCATCAAAATTTGAGCCGCAGAGGGGGGAAAAACTCCGGAGGTGAGCAAGCCCACAACCGGCCAAAAACCCCTCCGCTGTGGTTTTAATCTGTAGGGAGAAAAAAAGATACAAAAATAGTAGATTGGTAAGAGTGAAGGAAAAAGGATATTTATTTAGGGGAGGGGGGGATTTATTAGAATTACCCTCCTGGGTTATCCGGTCATCTTGGGTGGTGGTCGGTCTAGGTTGATTGGCATGGGATCTGTAATCATGGAGAAGTACAAGAAGTAGAGAATAAACAAAGAGAGAATTATGTGAGGAAAAGGATATTTTATTAGGGGAGGGGGGAATTAATAGAGGTACCCTCCTGGGTCATCCGGACGTCCTGGGTGTTGATCGGTCTAGGTTGAGTGGCAGAGGATCTGTAATCATATAGAAAAGTACAAGGAGAAAAGCGTATACAGAAAGAGAAGAGAAGAAAAAAGGATATTTATTTATTTAGGGGAGGGGGGCATTAGTAGAAGTACCCTTCTTGGTCGGTCAAATTGATAGTAAGCGTGTATGTCGTAATGTAATAAGTCTTTAATTGTCGTGTTGGGATGGTTGTTGATGGAGCTGTAGAATTGCTTCGTGAGCTTGAGGATGTGGGTTTGGAGGGTTTCCATGTTAAGATCGCTGTGGAGTGTGGAGTTCCTGACGAACCAGGGGGCGTTGGTGATTGCTCTGAGAGTTTTGTTCTGTACGATTTGTAGTCTGTTGATGAATTTTAAGCCGGCAAATGCCCAGACGGGGCACGCGTAGGTCATAATGGGGCGAACGATAGCTGTGTATAATAGCAACTTTTTTTTTTTTTTTTTTTTCTAGATGCCTTTATGGATACCTCGCATTTACTATCGAGGTTTCTTAAGGACTTTGGCACGCAAACTACTCTACTTGATGCTAGTCAAATGAAAATTGTGCCGGCTGAGAGAATATGCCTTATTGAAAACTGTTCTTCTACCCGCATCGGGTATTGCTGATTTGAATTCGGCCAGGGCCTATGATACCGCCTTGCAAAAACCCTGGAAAATTCTTAGTAGCGCAAGGCGGAGGTGATTCTGATGAATATTTTGTCGTATTCATTGGGAACTGAGGACTGCGATTTGTAGTCGAGTTTTTTCCCGTGGTAAAAGAAATGTCGCATTGGACTAATGTTCTAAGTATATACTTATCCTATCTTATATGATTGCAGTCACTGGATCTGAAAGGCATGAATCATCTTTACATGTCACCATTTATTATTTTTATTCTTTTTATTACATCAATACAGAAATTAAAAAGGGCATCTCTTCCGGCCTCGTTTGCCATGGTCCCCGGAAGGTCTCGAATGTCCGCATCTGCCATCTGTAATAAAAAGTTCAGGTTGTGCCGCTCCTTGCTAAAGATTTGACAATCTAGGAGTAAATGTAAGACGTCCTGGTCGCTTCCGTCGTCGCATGGACACTTTCCATCAGATGTTATTTTAAACCGGTGCAGGTATGCTCGCATGACTCCGTGACCTGTAAGAATCTGAGTCATCTCAAAACACAGTCCCTTATGCACCCTGACGTCTCGTGCTGCTAAAATTGAAGGTAAAAACTTTCGGGTCAACTCCCCTGTCGATGAGTTTATGTATCGTGAGTTCCATTCGTTTTTCACCATGTCTGAAATTGTAATTTTCGCGTAGCTCAGAGGAAATTTGTCATAAGCTACCGCGGTCTTGGGTTCAGAGGCACCATGCCGAGCCAATTTGTCAGCTCTTTCATTTCCTTCTATCCCGGTGTGTCCCCTTATCCACTTGAAGTGCACCTCGGGGTGGCGCCGTCTCAGTAGAGCGGATTCGCTGTGAATAGAAAAGACAATCGGATTAGTAGACAACGGATTTCCAATTGCTTGGATTGAGCTTTTGGAGTCCGAATAAATACAAATACTATGGTTTTCGGTGAGCTTTCGCTGAATTGGATCTGAGCCTGCCCACTCCAGAGCGCATTGGATGGCATAGAGTTCGGCCTGCATTACCGTACAATAGCTGGCAAGGCGGTACTTACGAGCCGCTATCTCACCGCCATTAATGTATGCCACAAACCCTGCACCAGTACCGCCATCAATTTTGCTCCCATCAGTGAAAATCGGCATGTTATTGCATTCGTTGCTTTCCAACGTTGCAGGATAAGAAACCACTTCAGAAAATAGTCTAGCCGGGTGTGGCAGCCTTCTATAGTCCACCGGTTTTTCGTAAAGCCTGTCGTCAGGCAGAAAACCTGCGAGGCCCTCCTCGCCCTTCTTAGCTTTGTAAATGAGAGCGATTTGTTTTAAACGTAAATCTAGAGGCATAAGTCCTGCTAGAGCTTGCGTTGAATTGAGCGAAGCCGTTCGGTAAGCTCTGCATATTCGTATCGCTAGTGCTCGCTGAACCGTATTGAGTTTTTTTGCTATGTTTTTCCGTTTGGCAGCTTCATGCCATATGCTGGCCGCATACGTGATCATAGGCTCAATAGCACAAGTGTAGAGAATTCGAAGAGCTTCAGAAGATACACCCCATGTGGGTTTGGCCATTCTTGCTAGTTTGAGCGAAGTCACCGCGGCTCTTTTGCAGATGCTGTCCGCATGCTTTGACCAATTTAGTTTGTCATCGATTACAACCCCTAAAAGTTTAAGATCCCTAGAAAAAGATAGAGGTTGCCCATTCATCACCAGCGAAGGCGGAGAGACGCGCCTCCTAGTAAAGAATAAGGCCTTCGTTTTCTCCGCGGAGAAAGACAGTTTGACCTTCCTTCCCCAGGCCTCGACGCTCTCCAGCACGCTGTTAGTCATGGATTCTAGGGAACCAAGTTCTTTGGATTCCATAATCAGCAATACGTCATCAGCAAAGGCCTGTGCGTGTACACCTTCAGGAAACGGCATAGAGAGAAGATCGTCGAGAACTATGTTCCACAGTACAGGGCCGCAAGACGAACCTTGTATGCATCCCTTTGATGTCTCTTTGGTAGCAGATGCTCCAGCATATTCGACGAAGACTTCTCGGTCGGATAGATAGTTTTTGATGAGCCTGAAAATGTTAGCGGAACAATTTTTAGATTTCAACTGTTGAAGAAGATATGGCCACCATGCGTTGTCAAACGCGCCTTTGATATCAAGAGATACCGCCACTACGAGCTGACCATCGCGGTTAGCCCCCCTGATTCTATCAATTGCTGCATGAAGCGCGTCTTCAGTACTCTTTTGAGGGGTGAAACCGTACTGATATTCGCTGAGCAGATGTTTAGTCTGAAGTTTCCAGGAAACTCGATTAATAAATAATTTTTCGAGTACTTTACCGAACACGGGCAGCAATCCGATGGGCCGATATGACGAGACGTTAGCGTAGTCGTCCTTTCCCGGTTTGGGAATGACCACCACTCTAGCTACTTTCCAGATTTTTGGAAAATGACCAATTCGCAAACAAGCATTATAAAGAGCGACAACTATGCTAGGAACAGTTAAGAATGAATTGAGACAGATATCCGCCGTGAAACTGTCGTGTCCCGGAGCTTTAGCTGGATTGAACAGCCTCATTGTTCTTTCGACCTCCTCGAGAGTGAAGTTCTCGTCGTCATCTTCCTTTGAAGGAATCGAGGCCGCATTTCGGATCAATGTCTGTTGCTCCGTTTCGTTTGCAATACTGTCGTCTGGAAAAAAATACGCAAGAAGAGCCTCTGCAGATTCGAGAGCCGAAGAGGTCATGCGACCGTTGATTGTCAGAGTTTCAGGCGGTTTGAACGCCTTACTTTTGAGCAATCTCTGAAGACTAGACCATACATTCTCTTTTCCCTGAGCCGAGCAATGGCTCTTCCAGCTTTCTAATTTCGCTTCCGCAATTGCAGTTTCATACTTATTCTTTGCGGCTTCAAAAATCTGTCGAGTGAACGGCCGTCGAACCACGCCTGAATTTCGAAATTTTGTCCTTGCTACTCTAAAAGCCGTCTTCAGTGTATCCAGTTTCGGACTCCACCATGGATTACTTTTTCTTTGAAATCCTTCGCCCGAAGAGCGCACCATCGTGCTCTCGCATGCTGACTCGTTCGCCAATGACCATTCTTTGACAATGTTTTCGAGCTCATGTGCGTCTGTGACGCTATCCAAACTATCTACAGTGATACCGCGATCCTGAATCTGGGAAATAAGTGCAAGCCCAAAATCTATCCAGTTAGCCTTGGACGTCTTAAACAAACCTGGTCGCTGTTGATTGACATTTGAAGTTTTGTTTGCAGCGTAGCTATCTGCGGCCTGTAATGAAAAAACAATCGCATTGTGGTCGGATCCCAACGCTGCATCACGACATACTCTCCAATTTTCAACTCTGGTGAGCAGAGCGTTGGAACACGCCGTAATATCAATATAGCTTTCCAGCTTACGAGTTCCTCTGATCGTTTCAAACGTTGGGACAGAACCCTCGTTTAATACGTTTAGGTCGTGCTGTGCTAAAAAATCTGACACGGCTGTGCCTCTGCTATCAGTACGTCGACTGCCCCACCAGATGCTCTTTGCGTTTACGTCGCCTCCGAGTAACAGCCTGTGACTCTTTGAAGTGTTCATTAGCCTGCTCATGCCGGTCAGCGATTCATCGATGTGCACCGATGGCGCGCAGTACAGTGATCCGACCAGTAGCGTTTCTCCTAAGTAGTCGAGTTCTACAACAGCGCAACTATATGAGCTA
Organism: Rhyacophila brunnea; assembly: GCF_057557595.1. Taxonomy (NCBI): domain Eukaryota; kingdom Metazoa; phylum Arthropoda; class Insecta; order Trichoptera; family Rhyacophilidae; genus Rhyacophila; species Rhyacophila brunnea. Next base: position 26,298,595 of record NW_028232752.1, read on the forward strand.
AACTCGGAAAGTAAAATGCAGTGGGTTAGAGATGACGTTCGACGCACAAGAATAGCTGCCTTCACTGGATACAGACTGCTCGGCTTCTGAAAAATGATACCTGAAAAAAGCGACGAACGGATTTGACCCGTGTTGCCAGTGTACGGTTCCTGGATTAAAGCCAGATCCACGTTATTAGATTCCATATACCTGATGAAAGAGACTGTGGCGACCTCGCACCGTGCAAGATTCGCTTGTGCAACTTTTAGGTGTATAGCCATTATTGGTTTCCGAAGTCAGTTGCGGAAGTAGACTTGGCTTCTTGTTGGCGGTGCAATATGCATGCGCGCGATAGAGGGCTGTGACCCGTCGGAGCCGTCAGATGGAGCCGCCTATTTTTCCGGACGCAGTTGACGCATGTCAACTTCCCCTTTTTGGGACACTCCGCAATTTTGTGGTCCCCCCCACATCCCCGACACGCAAAGGCTTCCTTGCAAGTATGAGCAGTATGCCCATACCCCAGGCATTTCGTGCAATGCACAACACTAGAGCATGGCTGCACTCGAACCCGCTGGAAACCAACGTTCAGGCCACCAACTTCCACCATCTGATGATACAAGGAGGACTCCACCTCCAGAATGTAATTGGATTTGCCCTGGATGCGACCTTTTGTTTTGAACACAACCCTGAATGAATCATTCGGTGACGTTCTGATGAAGGCATTTTGATAACGTAGTGCAGTTATCAATTGTTCCCCATCAAAATTTTCCTCAATACCCTTTAGGACAACCCTCGGCCTTTTTAGTGAGCTGACCGATGCGGTGAGAACCTCCGAGCCGCTGACAGCGTCCACCAGTCTCCGGGAGTCGTCCTCGCTCATGACTTTGACGATGCACTTGTTGTGAGTCGCCCTCGCCAATGACACGACAGCGATCCCTAGACCGGAGACGTCCACCGTTTCTCTGATACATTTTTCAACCTCCTCGCTTGTCTTATTATTGTCTTTGCTTGTCAAAATCACAGCATGACGTGAACGAACTTTGCCGATGAACCCCGATGCAGCTGCAGTCGAAGCCGGGAACTCCAAGACAGGTGTAATCTCAGGCTTCCTAGAAGATCGTGTAGCCCCGGAAACTTCCGCAAAGGAACGCTTTGCCGGTACGAGTCTATTGGGAATGACAGTTTCGGGTCTTGCGGAACTGGATGAATGCGGCTGTGCTGGCCGCAGCGAAATGTTGCCAGCACTACGCGAATTTTTAGGGGTAAGGATTTGCGGTGACAGTTCACTCTCCGTGTGCGCAGGTGCTTCACTAAAGATTCTTGTGACAGGTCGGCGATCAGCTGAGAGCTGCGTTGTGTGACGCTTTTCTTGATTGAGCAGATCTCTGGTCGCCTCAGCACGCGCCTTAGATTTGATGAGGGCGCTCTCAAGCTCGCGTTTTTCCAGCTCTGCAGCCTGACACGCGAGCCTGATTACGCCCAGACTATTCGATATCGACTCCTTCGCTGACCGACTGACATTTTTGAGGGCTTCCAGTTCTGCGGAAGCCTTCGTAACCTCTGTGATGATGGTCACCAAAAACGTAACTGCTGTCACGGTCACTGTTGTCAGAGACGAAGGCGTCTTTTGACAAGTGGAATTAATCGTTGAGCCTTCGGCAGATTTGGCAGGCGATTTTTTACCCATTTTAGAACAAAGATGTTACCTACTTTAACAAATTTATTTCAAATAAGCAATTGGATCAAATCAGTTTGGCAACGCTGCGATTTAGGGTAGGTAGACAGACGTTACTAAACGTTATTAGAGCACACGTTGGTAGGTACTATTAATTACTACAAGTTACTAGTATTGCTAACTCGTTCCCTCAGAACATCACAATAGCAATAATCGTCGCATACAATAATTACCACCAAACAGATATGTTTTGAAATGAAGAATATAAAACCAATTTGTTTCAGGATATTGTTATTAGGTAGGTAAAAAAAAGGTTGATTTAAGGGCTGCAGTTCTGAGAATTTGTAACTTTGTGTTTGGAGCGAAGACTTTTGTGAATAGATAAATTTTTTGAAGGCTGCGAGGTTGTTAAGTTGACGATTATTTTTGTAGGTAGGTATGTATGGAATAATTATTTATCGGGCGGTCGGATCGTGCTTTCTAGAATTAAATGAATAAGTATATGGTTATATACTATATAGATAAAGTAAAGGCTGATGCTATGTTTGAAGGGGCTTTAAGTTACATATAGTGTTGGATATTTTGTGAGCTACCTACTGATAACCTGTGGTACAGGACTAGGTATGTACTGAATTAATTTATTTTAAAATTTAATTTGAATTGAATTTTTATTTGAGAGGGCTAGGCAAGTGCTGTTTAATATAATATAGTTTCTGATAACGAGTTATGGTTTTAGAAAATTATGCTGATGGAGCTCAATAATTTATAGTACCTATACTGATTGCAATGGAATTATTTAAGTGCGAATTGGTAATAGAATAGAGTAGAATTTACCGTTTGCGTACGAATAATATTCTTACTGTGATAGCTATGTGCGGGCGGTAGGTATGGTATTCTATCGAGGTAACGTATTGCATGCTATCGGTAGTGAGTTGGACTTGCTTCGATTTTAATTAATTTTTGAAGTTAGGTCAATTAAGTGGTTTTACAGATATAATTAGTATACTAATTGTATTGAAATGATTTTAGTGAGATAAATTGAGACTGTAATTTATGAACTTTAGGTATTAAATAGTGATTGATTTAAGGTAATGGTTCTATGGTGCAATTTTATTGTTTGTTAGATTACTTAGCTTTCGATCCCGAGCATCCTGGGAGGCGATCTCTGGAGACTCCGCGAGAACTGGGGCAATTTACACGGGCAAGCCGGAAATTATAGAATGCTCTGTCATATATTGTTTACACGATGAGCGCGTCTCCTTATTTCAGACTTATCCCGGAGCCGCTCCTGGGCTCGCAGCAATCTCGGAAGAACGTTCGTCAGGATGCACGGTATTCGCGGCAATATAAATGAAGCGAAAGCCGAATACAAAAGTCGAATATTTTAAAACAAACTTTTCAACTCAGAGCGAGGCGGCTGGGTTCAAATGGTTATCGGCTAGAGAGCAAATTCAGGTACAGAAATAAAATTCGGGTCGGAGCGATTGCGGATACGTGTGTTCGGTCCGAGCGCTAGGAAGCAAGTTATAATAGCAACTTGCTGCGATAGGCTAGTTTGCTTCTATGTCCTATCATGGGTTTGAGCTTGGCTAATACTATGTCGGCTTGGCGTCTTTTATCGCTAATGTGTTTTGAAAAGTTGAGTGCTTTGTCTAGCGTTAGACCAAGATATTTGACCGTATTGGTCCAAGGGATTTTAGTTTTATGCATTACCAGGTGCGGAAATTTGGGCTTACGTTTAGGAGGTGGTCTCTTCCTAAAGTTGCGCCTGAAGCAAATGGCGTTACTCTTGTCTGCGTTTATCTTTATGCGCCATTTGTCGCACCAGGCGGAGACCTGGTCGGCCGCTTTTTGGACTAGTTCTGTAGCTCTGTCTTGTTTCATCGATCGGGAGAGGATCGCTGTATCGTCTGCATATTGTGCTATTATGCATGAAGCTAGTGGGGTGTCTGATGGGATCGGAATGTCTCTTGTATAGAGGTTATACAGAGACGGAGCGAGAACGGAGCCTTGTGGGACTCCGGCGCTTGCGGGTCTGATTGAGGATCTTTCTCCGAACAGTTTGACTGCGAAGTGTCTATCGGTGATGAACGAGTGTAGGATTTGAATAATTGGCTGCTCGATTTCGGCCTCTGAGAGTTTAACTATGAGGCCTTCGATCCATACTTTATCGAAGGAACAAGCCAACTGTAGATTTATGGTGATTGAAACCGTCTGTTATGTATTCTGTTACGCGCAGCAGTTGATGGTTCGTGGCGTGACCGGCTCTGAACCCGTGCTGGACGTCTGGTATGAGTTTCTTCTCATGGATAATGATTTGAAGTCTGGCATTTATGAGTCTTTCTAAGAGTTTGCTCATCGTAGGGAGGAGGCTGATTGGCCGGTGACTTTCGGGGAGAGTGTGATCCTTGCCTGGTTTTGGCAGGAGGATGATGTCTGCAAGTTTCCAGGCATCTGGAAAGTATTGCAGCTCTAGACAGGCATTTAAGATCCCTGTTAAGGCAAGAACGCCTTTCTCTGGTAAATTCTTGAGGGAGAGGTTGCTCACTCCGTCGTTGCCTGGCGCTGAACGATTTTTAAGTCGTGTGATTAAATATTCAACTTCCTGAGTGGAGGTTGGAATGATCGGAGGTGGTGGAGGATCTATTCTATCGTGTATGATTGCGCTGGCCCTGTCTTCAATTGATTTTAGGTGTCGTCTGGTGGACCTTTTAGATGTGTCTATATCGTTGGGTCTAAATTGATTTTGGAGGCTGTCCGCAAATACCTCGAGTTTTTCTCCAGTCGTGTAGACCATTTTATTATGGGCTTTCAGGGGAGTGATAGGACATTTCTTTATCCTCAAGGCTTTAGAGAGTTTCCAGAAGGGGTCACTGCCCTTAAGTAACTCTGTGAGTTTGGAGTTCCAGGTCTCACTAGCGTGTGTGGCGTTTAGTTTGCGAACCTCTTTCCTTAGTTTTTTAAACTTGAGGAAAGAGGGCTGGTCCCCCAAGATTTGGGAGATTTTCCTGGCGCGGTTTCTCGCCGTGATTTTAAGTCTGGTGGATTTAGGCATATCCATTCTGTGGGTATCAGTCTGACTGATCAAAGTTGAAGCGGATTTGATCGCCTCGTTTATAGAGGCTGTCAGTTCCACTATTGCGGCGTCTATTTTAGGTGTTGAAGAGAGATCTAATGGAATCGTGTGGTGTTCCTCCAGGTGAATGGCAAAGTCTTCCCAGGATACTTTATATCTTTGGGAGTCTGGTGTCGTAGTTAATGGGTCCAAGGCATCCCCGAGGTACATTAGGACCGGTTTATGATCGGAGTTGAGTTCATCTACCGTACGAATGATGGGGATGTAATTAGTATTACGGATGATGGCAAAGTCGAGAATACTAGGCAAGCCTCTGGTTGGAAAGTTGGTGGGCGACAGAGGTGCGACTATCACTGATTGGCTAGATTGAATGAAATCGTATAGCAATACTCCACGTGCGTTTGACCTACGATTGTTCCAAGCGGAATGCTTGGCGTTGAAGTCTCCGGCTATGACTGTGGGAGTATTGTTGGTGTCCAATAATTTATCAAAATCTGACCTGGTGGGTTTCTGTTTCGGAGGACAGTAGATAGCTATGAATTTAACTAAGCCGTAATTCTTAGTGGTTACTAATATCGAGGTGGATTCTATAGCCGGACGTGTGACGCGCGCGGTTGGCTGAGAGTGTGTTGAACAGTGCTCGATATGTGATTTTACGATGATGGCTGTTCCGCCACCTTTAGTGAGTCTGTCGGTTCTATGTATAGTATAATTTGGTATGTTAATACGATGCGAGGGTTTGAGCCATGTTTCATTGACAAGAAGTATGTCAATGTCGTGCTCGCGCAGGAAGTGTCGGACTTCGTGTTTGTCGTTGAGGAGTGATCCACGGGTGTTCCATATCGCGGTCTGTAGTGATGTCGGTTTTATTTTACCGGCCATAGAGGGTTGGGCAGATGGTCTGAAGTGTGGATTGGACATCCTCCGATATGGACTTTATCCTCTGAGACAGCTGTAAAAGGTGCTGAATCTGGGGATGCTCCTGCGGGAGGGTGATGAATGTGGTGGTAGTTGTGGGTGGGACCTGAGATTGGGGGGCGTTGTTACGCTGGGAGGCCGCTCTTGCGGACCAGGCGTTCGGACGTTGAGCCGGCAGGCTCATCAGAGGCTGCGGGGGCTGGCGTCTGGGGAAACCTTGGTTGCCTGGGCGTCTAGGGCAACCCTTGAAATTCGCGGGGTGCGAGCCATGGCAATTGGCGCAAGTGGCCGGGCCCATTTCTCGGGTGTGAGAGCAGGTGTCAGTTTTGTGGCTTCCTGCACATTTGACACATCTCGGAGGGGCATGGCAGTGCATTGCCGAATGGTGGAAGCCTTGGCAGTTGTGACACTGCCCAGCAGCTGCTTTCCTCCTGAGGGGTTCCGCCTGGATGCGGAGTTGCCATAGTGAGGTCAGGTTGTAGACTTCCTTTCCTTTTTCTGACTTCTCGACGTCCAGGAGGACTAGGGGCATGGGGGTCCTGTTTTGTCCTTTGTTCATTCTGTGAACTTTTTGGACTGGGTAGTTGAGCAGGAGGAGTTCGTCTAGAATCTCCTGCTCGGTGTAGATTGGGTCGAGTCCTCTGAGGACGATTTTATATGGTTTGTCGGATTGCATTTGGTAAGAGTTATATGCAGTCTTATCGTTTTGGAGTTTGTTTTGGGCGTATCGGTATGCCTCAATGGTTGGGAAGGTGATTTTTATGCCTTCTCGGGTGTCTACAGCGTCTCCTATGGATATTCCTGACCGGAACAGGTCGTGTTGGAATCTCCTGTAAACTGCTTTGTCATGAATGACAATGGGCGGGATCTTGATTGATTTGTTGGTGGTTGTCGGGGGAGGGTTAGGAGGGGGCGTGTTCGGCTGCGATCTGGCGCTGGAGCTGGCGCTAGAGAATCCTGGTGGAGAGTCCGGTATGGGAGTTTGAGTTGGTGTAGGAGGTGGAACGGTGGCGGGGTTTGAGGGAGCCTTGGGTGAGCTGGTTGAGGAGCTCGAGGCGTTTCTCCTGCTCTCGTTGTGCTCCATTCTTTTGCGCGCTTTTTTACTGAGAGCTATAGGGGTGGAGTGGTTGAGCGGGGTAGTTGTGTTTTCCTCTGCAATTGTCTCCAGACCATTGGGAGGTTTGAGGGTTATATTATTGGAGATTTCGGAGGAGGAGGTGGAGAGTGAGGAGCTGGAGGAGTTGTTAAGGCTGTCTTCTTCGTCGGAGTCTAAGTAGTGGACTTCGTCCGGGGTGATGGTTGCTTGGGAGTCAGGGAGCTGGGGGGGGGCGGGTTGTTTATTGCGGGAGGTGCTCCTCGTTTGCCGTCCTGTCGTTGGGGTACCTGTGGGAGAAGTGGAGATGTCAGCGGGTTCGCAATGTTTGATAAAAGTTTGTATTTTGTTCAGGGTCTCTTGTTCGGCCGGTGAAACTTGGACATTCATAAGGAAGGCCAGTAATTGAGGGATCAACGAGAGTTGGGTTTTTGAATTTTGGTTATTTTTTTTGGCGGGAGCCATTTTAAGTAAATGCAGAGAGAAAAAGGTATGAAAAAAAAAATTAAAACTTAAGATTTAGTGAAAATTAAGGAAAAGATTGCAAAATTTTAAAATTTAAAATTGCGCAATCCAAATTTGTGCAATGTTTGTAGTGAAAAAAAGTAAAAATTAAAATTAAATATTGCGCAGTTGTGTTGTGCAATTTTTGAGTGGTGATAAGTCAATAAACAGAAAGAAAAAATAAGAAGTAAAGAGAGATAAGGTAAGAGGAAAAGAAAAAGAAAATTTAAGTAAATTGAAAATTGAAAAAAGAAAAGAAAAAGGAAAGAAATTGCGCAATCCAATTTTGTGCAATGTTGTGGAAATTAAGCTTGTTGATAATTGGCGCGAGAATGAGTTTGAAATTGAAATTATTGCGCAATGTGGAAGCGTGGTAGGTAGGGGGGTCGGAGTAGGTAGGGGGGGTTGATGTTGATTGCGCAATCCGAGTTTGTGCAATAAGTCGAGAATAGATATTATATTATTAAGGGCGCGAAAATTAATTTAAAATATTGCGCAATGATAATGCACGGTAGGTAGGGGGGGAGGGTTAATATTGCGCAATCCAAGTTAGTGCAATAAGTAAAAAATAAAAATTATTAAAGGGCGCGAAAGTTAATTAATTTGAAAATTTTGAAAGTATTGCGCAATGTTGTTGCACGGTGGGTAGGGGGGTCTGGGTAGGTAGGGGGGGAGGGTTGGATGGGTGGTTGGTAGGTATGGTGGAAGTTTTTAAGTACTAGTTTTTAGGGGCTGAGAAAAGGGGCTGCGAAAGGGTCTCGCCGGCGAGCTGAGGTAAAAAGGTACGCGGCGTAAAAGGGTCAGACGGACCGAGCGAGTCTATTGTTATACGAGCAGGTAGGTGAAGCCTCTGTGCTTTTTGCAGTTTTGAAGAAATTTAACGTTAGTAGGTATTTAATTTATTCTATGTGAGCTGATGAATTTATAGTAAATTGGTATGGGCAAGAGTGAAATTTATTTAAATAGAAAAAAAACAGGGTGAAAGATTGCTTAGCTGCAGCCTCGTCTCCTGAGGCGCGGTGATCCGGTGGTCTCCCTGGGGCACTTGCGCTGGCTGGACCGAGCTGAACGGGGCCGCCGTCGATTTATGCGATCCGGGATAGCGACAACTCTGGTGAGATGAAGGTATATCGGATCGCACACGACAAAAACACTGAACTGCACGGAACTGACAGCGTTGCACTCCACGGGTACACACGAAACACAACACTTTGGAGAACACGAAAGCGGTGGCCCGCGGCTAAGCACTTCACTGGGCGGTGGGTAGTTGGTAGGTATGTGATTGGGTGGGCGGGTAGGCGAGAGAGGCGCAATTCAGGTCTGGACACGTATGACGGTTCGATTCTCCACTATGAAGGCCCGGGCGAAGATACTAGGTTGGTCGGCTGTCGGCGATTATCTTAAAAAAGACTATTCAGCGGCAGGTCGATGGCTGCTAGAAATCCTCAGGCTGGCGATGATAGCGGCGAGTCGATGGTATCTGGATTCCGGTGCGATAACAGTACAGAATAATTTTTGCAAATTAATTCAGTAGTGAAGGCTGAGATCGGAGCGGTTGCAGAGAGGTGTTGTCGGTACGTGTGTCAAACGAGAAGTGTTTAAAATCACGACCTTTATGCAGCTGTGCGGTGTAAAGACAGCGGCTAAAAATAAGGCAATGCGGGGGAAATATCGCCGATCGATATACTCTTAGACATTGAATTGCGAATTACCTCTATGAAGAAGTAGTATTTTGCTGTTTTTCGGAAATAGTAAAATATTATTTCGTATTACTATATAAGACGTAGTTTTAAGATTAAACTGTTATTATAATAAATGTATGATTGTTAAAGGTCAAGGCAACAGACAAGTTTACATCGTTAAATCACAAATGTTTATGTGAAGGTCGATGGATAATAATTACAGGGCCTATTATTATGTCAATAGGTACCTAGTAAGTAGTTGTAAATGCATGTAATTTAAACGCTAATCAAATCGTGTGTTTACTCCTGGCATAAGACTAAAACCGCGAGTTTATGCCGGAGATAGCTATTTAAATGCTCTAAATAAATTCATATAAAATCCATAGAATTAGATAGACGATATTTTATAACGTCAATATATCCATCCACGTGCACAGAATATATTATCTCTTGATACTTGGTCCTTCTGACACTCCAGTAAATTCCTATTAAATAAACAAGAGTTATTACGTAGTATGAAATTAACGGACATAGTAAAATCTTTGGTCACCCCTTCTCAAACTCTTTGGACCAATTAGAATAAGGGAGGCTGCTATAAAAGAGGGCGCATCCGAGAGATTTTTATCAGTCTACCGGATCCTCCCTCGGGAACAAGTCTCATCTCTACTAGCAGCCTCTCTTCAAACACTCTGGACCAGTCTCACCAGTTTTCGCCGCGCATCTCTTCGCTTCTTGAACGCCGAAGTACTCCCCGGGGAGAGTTTCACATCCCGTTTACCTACGGGTGGGAAACATCTCTCGCGTTCGCAGTCATCGGTCGTCACGTATTCCTGTCTGCCGCCTTCACCTACATTTGGCCTGTAAAAAAAATATTATTTACTAGACGCTACATACAAGAAAATAAAACCAAGTCATTACCGACTTTTTCAAAAGGAAACAGCGTTATTATTAATAACCCCTCACCGACTGAGCTAGAAAAAAAAATTCATCAACGAAGTGCGCAGTGGCGTATCGTTGAGGGGGTGTTGTTATTACCCATACCTAATTCTACTCTTTTTGGTCATATAAACTGCTATATTTTTTTAAATTTGTGATTTTATATACCTACCCATTTATATCGTCATCAACCTGTATCAATCCACTGCTGGATGAAGGCCTCTTTAAGCTGATTCCACATCTTTCGGTCTTATAAATTTCTATTCTTATCAGAATTGGTCTATTCCTCTCAGATATAATGTTTTGCTTTATTATTTATCAAAATGGCGCCGTCTATACATACTTAAAAAAAAAAAAAAATACATACTTTACAATTATATTAAAATCCAACACCATGTTATGACGAAATGCTGTCCGCAAGACCTAGCGAGAGCCAGCTGGCTCAGCTAGTATATCGTCTTTGTTCTGGCAGAACACACTAACTGGAGAATACTAGTTTTGAGTAATTTGACTTTGAAGTTGTTAAAATGTTTGAAATGGTCTAGCATGTGAGTTTATTAAGTAATCGTAAGAAGGATGACTTTAAAATAAAGACTGTTTATTTATTAAGGTTTCCAGACGGTAAAGTTTGAAATAAGGAACATTTTGGTAAACTCAATATATCATTTTTTCGAATTAGTGTCTTCTGCCAGAACAGTGACGATATATTAATAATAATTGTCTATTTATAATCTCATTTAAAAAAAATGTTAACTAGAATTGCTTGAAGGAATACTCATGTAGCTGTCATTTTATAGCCTTCAATCTTCTGAATGTCTTGAAGAGTATACCTAGCTACAGTTTTAGTACCTACACCTTTATATGTATTTCTATTATAGACTTTAGCAATAGGTACCAATGCTTTACAAAGTTAACTTAAAATACTACCAATCAGTGTGCCTTTTTAAGTGATCCTAAGGGGCCGCTGAAGAGCTCGACATTCAAATATAATTCAGTATGAAAAGAACCTCGGCGTCGTAACTACGTTAATTTAAATCGATCTTTTCGCAAAAATCACTAATCATCGGAGATTTTATTTCAAGAAACATTATTATTATTACTGATATTGTCTGCCGCGCGGAGCATTATTATTATTTTATGAACACCTGTGAGATGAAGCCGATCAGAAAACAGGGCTGTCAAAATAATATTAAGCATTAATATTTTTAAAATGTTAATTTCATCATAGTTTTTAATCAAACCTGTGCAAGTACGTACTGATAACTTGGGTGGATTTTGTAGCAAACATACTATTGATATATATACGGGTATATTAGTATTATAACCCAATTCAAATTGAACATAGGTTGATACTCAAATACTATTATAGTATGTTTATGATTTCGAGAAAATAATACGATGGTATAATTAATCCATATCAATTATTTGAAAACATTACATTCGCACTTTGCAAAGATAACATCAAAATGTGTATATACTTATCTAAATGACGAATGACATGCATGAGTGAGCACGGCTGAAAGCTTGGAAATGTGTTTTTTTCTATTTCAAAATCTTTTAATTGTGTATTATTTTATAACAAATTCAATGCCAACTTCATATAACTAATAAAAAATACTGTTTGTTACTACGAATAAAAAAAGACAGGAAGGAAGATGTGTACAAATCACGGCAATCAGAAAGGCCGGCAAATATGGCCGACAATGCGTGATACACAAACATAAAATACACAAAATTACAAACACATTCGAAGTTTGCCGCACACGTACAGACCACGTGATATTTGTTTACGCAAAATCGTCGCTTTTCAAAATGGCGAATTTGATTGCCAGATTTTACTGCGATGAATCAGTATGTTCCTTCTTGTCTTTTTTTATTCGTAGGTTTGTTTACTATGTACACCGAGAAATTTCCATTTATAAAATCGGAAACGAATTTTAAAGAAGGGTTTTGGAATAGGTATAATGCAACCAAAACTGGAAAAAATTCTATCATGGGTGTTGACTTCCTGAATTAGTTAACCCCAGGTCCATGCCACTACGTGAACCACAGTGGATATTAAGCCATTTCCACACTGGCAACAAGTTGCTGGCAACCTCATTAAATTTTACGATACTTACCATAATTGCTTAAGAAATTTTACGATAATCATCATAATTATCGTAAAATCTAACGAGGTTGCCAGCAACTTAACTTGTTGCCAGTGTGGACCCGGCATTAGATGCACAAAACTTAAATAATACATATTATAAATAAAAATTTAAAATTATAATTATTTATGATTTATGTCTTCGACAGCCCTGATGAAATAAATGTGAAATATGAGTCTGATCAGTCATAGAGCAAATTTATTGAGACAAACAACTTTCACACGACCTTTTTATATTAACTAGTATACCAGATATTATGGACCACATGTTAAAAAATCATATTTTCAATTCTCAAGGCCAATTCTGTAGAACGTCCTCTTTAAAAAGTGTACATACCCATCTGTGTTTTTCACTTTTTTGTCAGTTCCGCCCATCCTGTGACCAAAATTTCACTAATCTTCAGTACCTATAATTTTGCATTTTTTTGTACAAGCAGCCACCTCACATTTTTTTAAACGAATGAAGTGATTTTGCAGTGGACCAAATATTAGTATATAATCTTGTACTCTATGCTCAATTTGCCTCATTGAACCGAGCAATCGAACATGACTGACATGATGAATGATTTTGGTGAATGTTTTATAAATGCCAAATTCGTTAACTGTGCAAACTTTATTTTTCTCCAAAAAATATTGAATGGTTAAAGATCTTGTATTATTTACTTACCTATCTTTCAGTGGCGAAGGGTGACTTTTGGAAAGAGGTAGGCTGTGGAGATATGATAAAAAGAGCACACTTGTCAGGTACACTTACGAGAATAGTACGATATTTACTACTAATGAATAGGCACACACTAATAAATGATAACGACACACTGATTCAATGAAACTTCAAAAACTCATTGACGACATAAAAATGAGCGATGTGTTTAAATTACGTATTTTTCAAAACATGTATACCCATCAAAAATCATTAGATAAAATTTATTTTTATTTTTAAAAACAATCTATAGGTACTTACTTATATATTAATATTCGATTAAACGCCGTTGAAATTATTTTTTTAATTATCTAATTATTAATGATTTTGGACGAAGTGCGCAGTCGTGACAACAATATTATGCGCGAATGTTTTAGGCTCTGCGAAAGGAGCTTGCCTCATTTCGTACAAATCAGCAGACTTGCTGAGGTTACGAGACGTAAAGTCCATACGAAAAAAACTCAGAATTATACCAAACATAATCGGAAATTTATTTACGTCGAGCTGAAGTCGCGGCGTTTATTATTTAATTTACGGCGCGGCGCGCTGTGGTATTTTTAATACCTTTGCAGTTGTTTTGTAAACTGTGTAATACTGTAATACATTCCTACATATGCGATCTCGTTGGCAAAATAAATTATTTTTATATAACATAAAATAATGAAGTGATTAAGTATATAAATATGTCAATATGCAATTAAAAAATATTTTTCTTAAGAAGGTAGGCTTTAAATAATCGCCTAGTATGGAGTCTTCGCCACTGCTATCTTTAATATATTGTCAGCATTCAGAAAGTATATTTTCTTCCATAAATTTAGTCATAAGAACCTTTGGTTCTATACGTTTAACCTGGATACAGCGGCAAACACATTTTGAAAATAGCCGATATACTGGATTATTTGTTAGTTTGGGTTAGATTAAGTGATCCTAACAAATAATCCATTATATTGGCTATTTTCACAATGTGTTCGCCGCTGTATACAGGATATCCAACTTGTACCGAACCTTTAAATACACCAGCCTATTCTATACACAAGGCTGGTTTCGGCTAACTAGGGTAGGTTTGTATCAAACTATTAATTGTAACAATTACAATAAGTTGATTGTAATTGTTGCAATAAGTGCTATATTTTAACAGCACATCTCTTTGCTGTGATAAAATTTAGAGCGAGAGCGAGAGAAAGTCAGTTTTGACTGAGAGACGACTTAGGTAACAGTTATAATACCTCCATACATAATTGTAATAAATACTATCACTTTAGCGGTCGATAGTCTTATCTATAGAATAGACCGACAGACAGGGATAAGATATATTATAGAAAGCTATGCAAAGATTTTGGGTTATTCCATCCGCTGTAGGTTATCAAAACATTTTTTAAAATGGAAATATAGTTATAGACCAAATTACAGTTGGTTCTTCAATTAATTGTAACAGCTATCACAATAATTAATGTTCTTACCTAAGTAATACTTACATATCCACATCAGTACAAAAGAGTCCGTTGAATATATTAGATATACATAAAATATATAATAATAATGGTAAAATATTTTTTGAAAGGCAACAATTTCTATTGTGGTATATTGTTTATTTCAATTTGGTTAATTTTAGATTAAAGAAATTAAAATACAAGTTATCATATTTTATTATATTACAATGACAAATAAAAACAACATGAAAATGGAATTAAGAGCTATCAGATTTTATAATAATTAATACATATGACATGAAAATTAAACTAAAAATAAAGCACAAACTATTTATAAAATTAAGTCTTTCTACCAGAGGCAGGCACCTAGCGGAATACGAAGCTTGCAATTTGAGGCAATCAATCATTTTTTTGATATCTGATTGACAATTTAAACTGTTTTAATTAGTAATATGTATCTGAAAATATTAAAAAGAAAAATATTTTTTATTTTAAGTCGAAGTTAAACGTACAATTTTAGAAAAATGGCTTAGCCCCTTTAATGTCAATTGCAGGTATTTTGTTATGCTTTGGGAAATGTTTACTCAATTTGTGAGAAATATTTTACTGTTTTCTGCTTATTTTATTGAGACATAGACATTATATAAGATAAAGACATAATAAGTTGATAAAACCTTGGCTCAAATAACAACGGTCAAAGGCACTCTTCCATAAAAGAACAATTTTACAGATATCAACTTTAACCCAAACATTAACGACATTTAATACCGGTGAAATAAGACATTTATTACGTAAATATTACCAATTGTATTATAATAAGTTGTAGCACAATTATCTGCTTAATCTAATTAGTACCTAAATCTAAAATGTCTTCTTCACTGAGGGGAACTCTTGTGAGTCATCCACTACTTCTACTTCAAGCCACGGTTGTAGCGCCGAAAGTGCAGCAACTGGTCGTTGAAGTGAAGCTGGTTTTGTTACAACTGACCTCACAGGTACTCTTTCGCCAACATATGTATGGTCATAATTTTCTATTAAACCACTAGACGATTGCGGTGATCTGGATGTTGGGGAGCCGTATCGAGGAAAATCATGATAATATGCATTTGAACGATATGACGCAGGAGATGAATGTTGGATTCCTTGACTTTCAATGTCAGTAATAATTTGTAGAACCTGCATCCTTGCTTTTAATTTTTGAGAATAAGTCATTCTCTGGAATGACGGTACTAGTGATAGTAAGTAATGGGTGCCCTCATCCATTCCCTCGTTACTTTTGTTTTCGAGGATGTGCAACAGTTTTTCTTCATACATATTTTTGGTTTTGTTTCTATGGACTGTCCGCTCTGCATATCTATTAGGAGTATTTGTAGAAGTAGATGGAGCTACTGTGTTTGGCGATTCGACAAAACTCATTGACGGTGAATTTATTTCCAGCTCATCAGTTGGTTGTGAAACATTGCTAGCAGTACTTCTTTCATGGATGGTCGGTATAAGATAAAGTAGATGGTCAAAAAAAATCATACTTCTTACGTTTCTTGACAGCTTGCCCAGACTTGACATCTCTTTGTAAATTAAATTCTTTTTTGAATGCAGTTCTCAAATTCTGCTACCGTTTCTGGATTTTCGTGCCTGGAACAAATTGTCAGATTAGTCAATATTTTTTATCATTAGAATGGTATGGTAGGAGCCCGAGCAATGTTATTCTATAAAAGTCTAATTTTTCAGATATTTGGCTACGGGAAACAGCTTTCAATCTCTACATTTTGAATATCTACTTGGTTCTACTACTATAAGAGAAATAGTAAGAGATACGTGCGACAAATTGTGGAAATGTCTTCAACCTATTTATATGAAAGAGAAAACAACAGACGATTGGTTGAAAATTGAAAACGGAATTTTGTGATAGCATTATAAAAGCTTGTTGTGTGCTTCATAACTTTGTAAGGTATCATGATGGCAAACGACTAGAAGACAATGAGAACATAGAAAGCAATAATCCTTTTTTGAATATCCCCCCAACTAATCAACGTGCTTCTCAATTAGATCAGAATAATCGAACATATTTTGCCGAGTATTTCACGTCACCACATGGATCGGTTTCTTGGCAATATAACTAGGGTCTAGGACGATTTGGCACCGCGAACTGGCCTCCGCCGATTGGCCTCCGGTAATTGGCCGCCGGTACAATCGGACGCTGGCCCAATTAGACGCCGACCCAATTCGACGCCGACCTAATTGGCCTCCGGGATAATTGGACGCCGCACAGTTGAATTAAATGCGCAAAGGAATAGACGTACGTTACGATTTGTTGGAGTAAATAAGCAAGTCAGTTTAATAATATGCTTCTATCTTCTCAGTAGTTGTACCTTATACATTTCGCGCTTGACACATTTTTAATATAAATTGAGAATAATTATGATGTTGTAATTATTATTAAATTGCGCAATTCACGATTGCGCAATTATTGATGTTTGTATTTTACATTTTTTTATATTTCCACACAAAATGAGTTTTGTGTCTCTTGCAAAAATTGCGCAATTATTGATGTTTGTATTTTTTATTTTTCGGGATTTCGGCCTTCGGGATTCCGGCCATTTGGGATTTCGGCCATTCGGGATTTCAGCATTCAGGATTTGTTCCTTTGTTCCTTTGTTCCGTTGTTGATTTGGATTCAGAAATGTATAAGGTACAACTACTGAGAAGATAGAAGCATATTAAACTGACTTGCTTATTAACTCCAACAAATCGTAACGTACGTCTATTCCTTTGCGCATTTAATTCAACTGTGCGGCGTCCAATCCTCACGGAGGCCAATTGGGTGGGCGTCGAATTGGGTCGGCGTCCAATTGGGCTGGCGTCCGATTGTACCGGCGGCCAATTACCGGAGGCCAATCGGCGGGCGTCGAATTGGGTCGGCGTCCAATTGGGCTGGCGTCCGATTGTACCGGCGGCCAATTACCGGAGGCCAATCGGCGGAGGCCAGTTCGCGGTGCCAAATCGTCCCATTCCCATATAACTATATATAATATTTATATAACTATGTACTTCTAAAGATATACTCAGGGCTTTTTTTGTAATGTAACGCGGTGGAACGGTATTCTGGCACCTACTTTCATGGTATTTTTAACGTTTCAAAATCAATTACACGATATAGTGTTCACGCTTACATAGTGTTTTCACAATTTAATTTTTTACAACTTTAGTTGTTTATTTGTATATATTTGTTTGTTTCATTTTTTATGCGCTTGGTGGCATAGGAAAAGTTGCTTTAAATGATATTTGAATATAATTTTCTTTAGCAGGTAAGAAGTGAGTACCGGCACCTTTGTTTTTTTTAAAAAAAAAAAGCCTTGGATATACTAAAATAACAGCTATTTGACAAAAATTTGGCGCCGCCGACAAGTGGTAAAAATCGTATATTTATACCTAATCACATTTTTAAAACAATGTTAACTAGAATTGCTTGAAGGAATACTCATGTAGCTCTTATTTTATAGCCTTCAATCTTCTGAATGCCTTGAGGAGTATACCTAGCTACACCTTTATATGTATTTCTATTATAGACTTTAGCAATAGGTATCAGTGCTTACAAAGTTAACTTAAAATATAAATAATAAACGAGTTAGACCAATCAGTGTGCCTTTTTAAGTGATCCTGCATTAACATGTATTTAATATACTTAAATAAATAAAGATAAAAAGCGTACATACCCATCTGTGTTTTTTCACATTGTGTCAGTTCCGCCCATCCCGTGATCAAAATTTCACTTATCTCCATCCATAATTTTTGTTTAACGTGACGGTCACTGTATGATTTATTTTTTTTGTCATAAAGCGCGGGTCGCACTTCTACCAATATGATTAATTTCTCCGAATCAATGTCTTCCATTTTGGGACGTAATAATCTTGTTGAACTCTGCTAGGGCAACCAAAATAATAGTAGGGTCTAGGTAGGTATATAATAACTATAATGAAAGAAACAGAAAAATGGGACAGCCAGTAAACACGTGCACGGAACGACGATAATGAATAATGAAATGATGCCGATGCGCGTCGATGAAGCCGTCATGTGCCATGTGGTTTCATAGCGGTTCGATGTAATAGTATGTGTGCGCTTCATACCATACGCGTCACTTGGTGCGCTTGTGTGAGTGCACTCGGCCGACGAAACAATAGTCCATGCGCGCCAGTGTTGCCAACCGTACTATAATTATAGTATTTGTACTATAATTTTGGTCCGCGTACTATGTACGATATAAAATAGGTATAGTACGCCCAAAATACTATAATTTTGAAAATCGTACTATAATTTTACATAAAAGTACTATAATTTTGCACTTGCCATTTCGCAATCGAGTGGTCTTCGGAAATTTGGAAATTTGCGGCCCGCGTCGAAATATTTTTCCTAAAAAAAACAAGCCGACCATGAAAAATAGGGAACCTGCGGCCCGCGTCGAAATATTTTTCTTAAAAAAAACAAGCCGACTATGAAAAATTGGGAACCTGCGGCCCGCGACGAAATATTTTTCTTAAAAAAAACAAGCCGACTATGAAAAATTGGGAACCTGCGGCCCGCGACGAAATATTTTTCTTAAAAAAAACAAGCCGACTATGAAAAATTGGGAACCTGCGGCCCGCGACGAAATATTTTTCCTAAAAAAAACAAGCCGACCATGAAAAATTGGGAACCTGCTGCCCGCGACGAAATATTTCACCTAATAAAAACGAGTCGACTGTAAAAAATTAGGAAAATTTTCATTTTCAACAGATGACAACGCGTACTATATTTTATCCCCAAATACTATAATTTTGGAGGCTTTGTACTATAATTCCACTTTCAAAATATGGCAACACTGATGCGCGCGCTCTCATTTGAAAGCATTGCCAATGGGCCACCGGCCGGTTCGAATCGGTGTAAAATTTTGTGTCTGAACACAGATTTTCAATTCGGCCGTTCGCTCGATCATACATGCGCGGGGTTGCATTGCAATACGATGGTTACAACTCCTCGATTGTTGACCGTACGATAGTAAATCGTTCATGCGCGGTAGGCCTTGATAAAAAATTGAAAAATCATGTTAAAAGTTTAAAAAAATATATGTAATCGTATGCACCTAACAAAACAATTTTAAAGTAAATTTAATGGGTCAAGTATCAAGTCACTAAATTTAAAAAAATAATATCTCTCAAGATATAATCTCGAAATCAAAAAAAGCACGTGCACAAACGTAAGCCAATAATAGACAAATTGATGACCTAATAAAAAGTTAAAAAAGTTTATTGGGTGGTTCTACTTAACGTTCAACAAATATTTCATATCAAATAACTCACGCACTATATGAGAAGAAAATAAAAAAAGTATGCAGAATTGCGCATTAGCTATGCGACAAGAGATTTCACTAAAAAAAATATTTTTAAACCCACGCAGTCAGGTTTTGCATACAAACTTAAAAATTAAATAGCGTGCTGAATACAGGTGAAAAGGCAAAAAAGAATCGTGCACTAACGTTCACTACCAACGCACTAGTGTTAACAATTTAAATTTTGAAAAAAATCTAAGCTTAGTGACACAAGTATCCAGCATTTAGCTGGGTCACCCAAATTAAAATGCGAATAACCCCCTTAATGTGCGTGCACAAACGAAATAAACGCATGCACAAACGTGCACTAACGATGCACAAACGAATGCACTCAAAAAAAGTTGAAATTTCAACATTGGGTGACCCAACGTTTAGCTGGAACACCCAATTTGAAATTGGAATTTTTCGGTTATTTTTGGTGCACAAACAAAAAAAAATTGTGCACAAACGTGCACTAACGATGCACAAACAAACGCACCCAAAAAATTTGGAGTTTTAACATTGGGTGATCCAGGTAAATAGACCTCCGAAAAATTCCAACTTCAAATTGAAATTGATGTTCCAGCTAAATTCGATTATGTAATAACAATCAACACACACTCAATGTTCAAAATATTCTTTATCGATAATTACTATTGTAACTGTCGTTAATGTCAGGCTGCAAAATATATTTAAGCATGGGTGAGTATTTTTGTAAATCCTAAGGCTGCGAGCACACGTATAACCGTGGCATAGGTTGCAGGGAGCTGATTTAGAATTAATTTAATGTTTTTTTTTTGTTTTAAATTTTACAGTTATCATGTCGTGTTACCCAGTGGCTTATATGCTAGGTACCTGTTAAAAATCACCGACACAAAAATCCGAGACAAAATGGCCGCAGGGAAATCAAAATTCATGGCTCGATGCAACTCTCAAGTCTTACCCTCCTTTCACACTATACGGTTTTAGCCGTCACGGCAGAAAATCGAACGGTCAAAATCCGAAACGGCTCTTTTTCTCACATACGGTATGCACGGCGCTTTGCTGTCACGACTCACGAGCAGTGTTGCCATGTCTACTGAAATTTCAGTAGATCTACTGATATTTTTTGACAATATACTGAAATTTTATAAAATCTACCAATATTTCGTCGTTCCAAAAAATTTGTAAGTAAAGTGATAATTATGAAGTCTGCGTGAATTAGGCCCGTTTCAGACGGGACACCGGTTTCACGCTCGTATATAATAAGGAGGCCTTTGTATTCGAATAAAGGGGCTTTTGTATTGTCTTTATGAACGCCCCAGAGCTAATGAGTCAACGCGTGTCCGGTACTCTTTTCCGTCGGCCGCTACATTCTCAAGCCACCGATACACTTGTTTTTATTACCGCAGCCAGTTTTATGTTCTAGTTTATAACGCAAAATTGTGCGTTGACTCATTAGCTCTGGGGCGTTCATAAACATAATACAAAGGCCCGTTTATTCGAATACAAAGGCCTCCTATATTATATCGAGCACGACACCGGTGTCCCGTCTGAAACGGGCCTTACTTTTGAACTTTCACAATTTAGTTAAAAAAACGAGTCGACTGTGAAAGATCGAGCATCGGCTGCTGGTGTATAAAATATAGCGGTAGTTTTTAAATATTGTTTCTCACTTATTTATCGGATTTGTATCACCATAGGCATGTTGTTATAAGTTGTTCTTATTTTTTAGATTCCCTAGAGATGCTGTGAATCAAGAGAGATGGATTGATATATTAAGAAGGTCCTCTGGTAGTGTTCCCACTCATCGGTTGAAAGGGAATGCTCCCAGCACAATTTTGAAAGCTTCTTGTTCGTTACGCCACGGTATAATATGCCTGAAAGGGTGTTGAGACGTGGTGGGTGGTGGAGGGGAAAGCATGTACCCATAGATTTCTAATTTTTTTTTTCCCGATATAATCATTAATGTTTTGATATTTAAAATTGAGAATATACCGATTTTTATAATCTTTATAGGTTGTCTTATTTTTGTATTTACTTATATTTTTCTTTAAGTACTTTAAGTAAAAGTTTCTTTAAGTAAAAATCCAAAAATGTCTTTGTACGATTTCAGACTATCTGTAATTAGAAAACTACTTGGCCCACCACCGCTTACCTTACCGAAACAACCTAAAACAAAAATTCACTTACCAAGTTTCTGTGAAAAGGATAGTGCAGGAAACACAAGAGGCGGAGTTGTAAACATTGCTGGAATACTACCAAACAATGAAAATCTTCGTTGTTCCATTGTCCTGATTGCCCGAATAAACTTGGGTTGTGTTTAGAACCCTGTTTATGTATCTTCACTGATTTTTTTAAAATGTACATAAACAAATGTGAATCTAACATTCCAATGTTCTTTCAAAGTAATATCATATATTGTAGTGTATTGTGATAGTGTAAAAATTACGTTTCAACTATTTTTATATCATAGTGTCTTTTTCGAGAACTTTTTCAACAATAAGAAATATTATCAACAACATTTTGAAGTTGAATAAATTGCGCATTTCACACGGCGCGACATCAATAAATACTGCACGTGTTTCGATATCTGGTTGGTAAACAATGCAAATACATGTGGCACACATATGTATTTTGTGTAAATGACATTGCAAGCGATAGAACTGAGATAAAATATAATAACAGTTGTGGTTTCGAAAGGTAGGTATTTTTCAGGTTCTCTGTAAAGCATGTGATATTTTTGCGCAGCCAACGTGTGAAGGAATGTCCAGGATTATGCTCTGAAAATACCATGACACCCCTATTTTGACCTACTTAATGCTTAGTTATTATAATAATATTTTACATGCTACTTGTACCTACCTTTAATCCCAACAAAATTTTGATTTTATGCAAGAGCTATCGAGCTGTCAGCATTCATGTATGGCGGGAAGTGAGATAGAGTTTGTTACATTAGTATATTTATCACCAGAGCGATAGTGGTTTTCATTATTTTGAAAAATAAAGGATTTAGATCAGAAAAAAAGCTTCAGTATTTCGACCATAGATGTGTCTGTATTCATGGAATAAATTATGGTAATAATTAGTTCAGTTTAATTTATTAAGTTGTATAGATTGGTTGTGAAAATTTAAACCATACAATAGATCATAACTTCAAATTAGCAAAATAATTTTAAAATAATGGGTACATTGTTGTAAATTGAACTGATGATGGATTTATATGATAGAGGCTTTCTGATGGAATACATGCGGCTTCTTTTTTCTCTTGATTTATTTGACTTTTGTTAGAATTAAGTAACATTCGAAATTTTTTAATCTGCAATAATAAAATCATTGATTAGACATAATAAAGCATTATCAAAATTATATTGATCATTTTGTAAAACGGTATGGCCAACAGGTGGATCGCGGCCTTATTTGAATTCTATAATATCATATTTTTGTATGCTCTCTGATAGTAGATGGTTGCTTATAAAAATCAAATTATATTGTTGATCAAAGAACTTCAAAAAATTTACTAAAATTATATACACTATATTATATTAATATAAAAAATTTGGACAAGCATTTTAAAAATATTCCATTTTGAATAAAATTATAAATTATGAAATGATGTTATATTTGTTGCGTTAAGCCAGAAGACGTTACGAAGAGTTGAGGTTTAGAGATGTGTGTAGACATATCTTCAAAATTTCTTGAACTGATAGAATGTTGACATCTTCAAATGAATGGGAAGGAGCTGAGAAGTTCTACACAGTATCAAAACCATAAAACTACAGTACCTCGGGGGCACATCATGACAGGGCAAAAGTACAGCATTCTTCAATTCGTTAATAAACCAAAAACCATTGGTAAATGTAGTATTGAACGATGTCGCATTTTATGGCTTAAGAACTACTGTGATTGACATTAGTGCAATTTTACAAAACTGTTCCGGGTAGCAGCAGTTGGCCATTGTAGAAGACGTGATGTGTGAGTGAATGTATAATGTTGAGTCAAACAATATACCAAGATCTTTCACCTCAAATTAATGATTGGCAAGGAAATAAATTACCTCTATTTATTATATTTAGTCACTAAAACACTATAATCGAACTGAAATTTATGATAGTTTGTAATATTATTATATTATTTTACCTGTGGGTCAGAAATTCCCAAAGTTTTACGTGAAATAATCCATATTATTTTGCGAGGTAACATTAATGTACTTATTGATCCTTTATAAACAAAAAAGTCATCTGAGAAATATTTCATTAGGTCTGAGAGCGGAAAAGGAATAATTCTGAATGTAGTTTTTGCATTTTTAATACATTTTAAGGATCCTATTAGGTTTTCGAATTGTGGATTTGTCCAATGCTGTAACTGAAACGAAAGAAACAGATTTGATAATAATAGAGGATTAGATTTTTTTGGTTTAAAAAAAATATTAATGTCTTGCGTCAATGGTGATATTTACCTTCATCTTTTTTGGTTAAAATTTAGATAAAACAATATATTATATTTTAGAGGGTATTTTATAATATTTAATAAATAATCACAATATCATACTTCTGTCTGTGAAGGGAAAAGGCTATAATTCTTAAAAAACTAAAAAATGAGTTGAATATGCGAAATTAACCAAGTATATGAGAAAAATCGTTAGTCCAAACTAAATTAATTAAACAGAAGTTTATTATAACCAATAGGAAAAATCTTTTTGAAAAAAATAAGACACCCCACCCCGCAGGAATTGAACCTGCATCTCTCGGGTTTCGTGCCCACGCACATATACCACTATGATAAAGGTACCATACTTAACACAATCACTGCTAACCTTTTAATTACCACATTTAAATAACACGTTAGTTATATCTAATGGCCAACGACTCCAAACGCGCCAGTCGCGGTTTTAGCACTAAAATGGCTCTAATAATACTCTCTGAAGCGCTTTCTAAATTGAGCTAATGTTGGCTATCGACTTTTGTATTTTAAATCAAAGAATATATAAAATTGTGTTGTATTTATATCTCCTACTAGGTATATAATATATAGTGATACTTTGATTTTACGGTTTTGAAGGTACTGGCAAAAAAAACATAAATAGCAGAAAAATGTAAACGTGAGGTAGTGGAATCGTTTTTAGGATTGTTTTGGCTGGTTTATATAAAACTCTAGCCGTGTTTTAAATTGATTTGAAGGTTTCGTCTTGTATGTCTTTAATGTTAGTACCTAATATAGCTTTTTAGGCCCTCAATGAACCAGATAGCATCTTCTTTTGTCGTGTTCAACAAAAAACAAAACATAAAAATATTGTGCTAAAACGAAGAATGGCAAAAATATTGTGTGCCTACCCTGGCTAAAGTAAAAGATTGCCCAGCATAAACTTGGCCTTGTACACTGCAGTCGTGCCTATAAAAAAAGGAATGTGCATATGCATGCACCTTAATCAACCGCGCTGTAAACTTGGTCTTCAATACGACAGGTGAATTTATAAAAAGATATAATATGAAGAAATGCCTATTTGTTTCCAACTTAAAATTTTAATGATTGTCGTACAATAAATTATCTAGATACATATTGTGTTGTAATTTGATTTTTAAGTGTATTTTGAATGTGTATATTACACATAAATTACGGAGAATTAAACATGTAAAACTGGGTAATAAATGTACTAAAATTAAATGGGAATGCAGACAAAACACACAAAAATCGGGAAAATGTAAATTCTGGGCATGTAAAATCAAAGTTCTGCTGTATTTAAACAATTATTCAATCAATTTTAAAACTTATTAAGTACGTACTTTTAATAAATATGTCACGATTGCTATGCCGTCATCGTGTTGCCTTGCAATGTCGGGAAATATATAAGTCCTTTTAAAATGAGACATGTGCATTTCCATTGGGTACCTGCAGAAATATATTATCTAACATTATAATTATTATATAGCAAGGGTGGCATATTTGTCAAAAAAACTCAAGATAAAATGTGATTACGCATTTTGCAGCATTTGTGGCCTTTTGCCTCTTCCTCCATTTTTTTATTTTGTCTAGAAGTCTAGAATGTGAGAGTTTTTTTTATCTCTTCGGCTCTACAATTTGTTCGTGTGCCATCAAAATTTCCCCCCGGTCATATAGCATTATAATAAATAGGTACCTACCTACCTACATTATATTATTTTAGATTAAAATACTGTTTTCAATACTTGGCGCCGTCTGCTGAATGTTCACTTCCATCCATAGAGCATTGTCCCCAATGAAAATGCAATTGATAAAAGTTATACTCGTCTAATAGTGTTCCGCCTTCAATATATGGCCTATCTGCTACCCATGCTGCTCTTACAATTGCTGCAATATGAATAAGTAGGACAAGTAGGTAGTCTCAAATAGATGGAATCAATACACACGTGAATTATCATAACATTGTATTCAAGTAAGATTTTTTATCAAATACCTGTTTGCCCCGTGTTTGTGATTACCATTTTCCTCGGTAGCAGATCGTAGTTGTGCCAAATGAGAGAATCACAATGAATTTGGGTACATCTCCCAATATTTATATCTATTGGACTCTTTATAATAGTGTTGTGATTATGTATATTGCAATGATTATGATTATTTCCATTTTTTATTACAGGATCAGAAGCCATTGTAAAAGAAGTACTAATAAGAATTATGTTTTTCACATGGAATTTAGCATTCTAATGAACCCACCTTTCAACTGTCAAAAACATTAATCATTGACAAGACGTCATCCATAGACTAATATACTATATACTAACGTCATCATATCTATTAAAAAGAATAATTACATACCTACTAAAAAGGTTTTTCAGGACAATTATTGAATAGGTTTACATTAATTACGTACCTACCTAGATTTAAAAAAAAATTTAAAACAATTGTGATGTCTTATATTAGAGTCAACTATTATATAAAGAGTTATTTATATAAGTAAATATCACCACCAAGGCAAGAGTATATTATTTTTTATTGTATATACTTTGGAGGAACTAAAATTGTTACCTAAAGCCGCATTGACACAGTCCAAGTGCGGTCCAAGTACACTTGGACCGTGTGGCATCCAAGCGACAGCTTCATACTGATTATTCCTATCCAAGCTACTCGGACCGCGTCCTACTCATCCAAGTTTGCTTGGATAGGAATAATTAGTATGAAGATGTCTCATACGAGTGCGCTTGGATGGCACTCGGTCCAAGTGTACTTGGATCGTACTTGGACTGTGTCAACGCGGCTTTAGGTAGGTACCTACTGGGAATCTATTACAACTAGTACTTATGAACCTATTCCATTTTTGAAAATTTCTCTGCTATTGTTTTAGTTATGTTTTTATGGAAATGTCAAACATGGAAAAGCATTATAAAAGTAATTCAGGAAACTTTATTAAGAGAAATAAAAAGATTGCGTTTCCTATATCAGAAACAAAGCATCAACGAAGAAATCTAACATGCGTAAAAGAAGACAAACGATTGGAAAACTGGAAAAAATGGATTTCGATACATATATCAGAACAGGTCAAGATTTCTACAATAACAGGAAGAGAACCGTGTAAATCGATTATGAATTCGGAAGAGTGCCACCGATACAAAAATGAACAACGGCAAATAATCAATTTTGCCAACAATTTAACATTGCACGAGGACTCCCGAGGAGATAACATTTTTTGGAAACTTCCAACTGAACTCCCAGGAAAATATGCATTTTGTCAACCGTTATTTGCCCAGATACCGCCCCATGAAAAAGGAATAAAACCTGATTTAGTGAGTATCGGTGTACCGAAATTCATAAAGAGAGAAAAGGGTCTATGTGAAGATAAGCTCATGACTTCTTGCGCATTTGAAACTTCACGATATAGATTGAAAAGGGAAAATGATTTACAAGGGAAGATTAATGACATTTTGCCTCATAAGTAAGGGAACCATTGAAACACATTCTGTAATTTGGTTTTTAGTATAGACATAGTATAGTATAAAAGAATGAGATTGGCACATTTACGTGTAGACATTTATTATCGTGATAGTTTAAAATACACACTATTGGTGTAAGTAAATCCATGCACGTGTAAATGCACTATAAAAGCGCATGTACACATGCATGGAATTACTGTCCGCAATTGTGCTTATTTTAAACTATCATGACAATAACTGGTAACACGTAAAAGTGCTGACTGTCTCTCCAATCTCATTCTTCAAGAGTAAGCGAGGCGCAATGTTGTCATTTTATACTACTATCTGACAAAATGAGTAGTTCGTTTTTTTACCGGCAAGTTCGCCCCTATCGCTCTACTGCGCAGGTGCAGATCGAAAATAATCTTACTGGCACGCAATAAATCATCACAATTTGGAACCTTTCAAAGTTGTTCGATTTACCAACTGCAGGATAATACGTGTTTCCCCATACATTTTCTTACTGTGCACAGTACATCCATGCACGTGTAAACGGGGTATAAGACCAGGATACATAACCTTTTTATCAGCAGGGTCAATTTATCCATAAGTATTTTAATTGTTCACACAGGGTACAATTGCCGTTGATGGTGATATATAATCTTTACTGACATATTATTTTTAATTAAATAGATACATAGCAGATACTTTCGTCACTCTCCACTCTGCAATAAACGTACCTACATAATCTTTGAAGTGGAATGGAAGAGACAGATACAATATTTTTTAAACTTACATTTTGATGCACATACATTGTTAGATGTAGCAACGCCAATATAACTCTATACTATAGCATTTATCAATGATGTCTGTTGTAGCACAGCAGTTCATGACTAGTTAACGGTTGAAAGCATTTCAGCATGTTTCAGTGGAAATTTATTAAGGTGATTTTTTAACGATTCTGTCTATGTAATATTGATGTTTTTAATTAACATATATTCCAGGGCATAAGTATTTGTCGTGCTGTTGAAAAAAGTTTCATAGATATTATGAACTGGGAACAGAGAAAAGACATTGAAAAAAACCTTCTTCTATTTATTATAGATGGAGTCTGAACATAATATGAATGTGAAGCAAAAATAAGATCTTGGGTGTTTTGATTATGTTAGCTACAGGTGACTTTGTATTGCAGGTATATTTGAAGAGAATGTCACACGTCTTCCACAATGACATTTATTTACTAATTTGAAGAACAATCCATCACAATGAGTAGATAAGTAGTCAGTAATGAACACTTTGACATTATTTATTAGTTGAAAAATCCTGTAAACTCATTATGCCTGCAAGCAGGTAAGTAAATCCTGTAAAAACAATTAATATCAAAAAGTTGCAGCCATTGCTCGAGTAAGGAAATCAGAAATACCAACTTAGCGATATTAATATATTAGGTAGGTACAGTTTATCAACTACTCAACGGTGCTTCATTCATTCGGTAAATACGTTCAAACATCATAATAGTGTCAGACTCCTTCTATTATGTCGAAATACTTTGGTACTCACTGTTTTCTCTCTATTTTTTATAGACCAGAAATGGACGAATTGATAGTCATTGGTAAATTTATATTTAGACCACAAGAGAAATCAGTTGGTGACACCGTATTAGAAGATACTTTGGAAGAAATAAAAGTAGAGGAAAAAATTGTAAAAAATACAATTGCTGTACGAATTGATAATACAGTGATAATACGAGAAATGACAGAAGCTGATTCTGTTATGCTGAATAATTTGTTACAACAAGAGTGGCATGATGCGAGAACATCTTGGAGGATAAATTTTATATCAAAGCCTCGCAATCAGTGCACCAAATCGATAACAATTCATAATTTGGGATCAATCGCAATAAAATATGGCTGGAAGCGAGTGAAATGTAATATTTCACAATATTTAAAACAACAATCTGCGCCATCTGTATTTATTTTTGATAAAAATGAAGGATCTTTAGGTCCCCAAGAAAAAATGACTGTAAATTTTTCATATAGGCCTGATGTAAGTGATATTATGTCTTATGAATCTTGGGAGTTGATTACCGAACCCGAATTATTATTAAAGGATGATAAGATTATCTTTATTTTGCACGGCTTAGCAATTGTTGAGTCAAACCATCAAAAAGAAATCAAGAAACTACAGGAAAATATATTACATAAAATGGCTGTTTGCGCTGTTAATGATTATCTAAATACTATTATTGATAGAAATTTTTATAATAAACCCATTAAGATAAGCTATAAACAATATTTATGTAATGAAGAGACTATTTTCTTTATGAAAAATTCAAATTGTTCTTATTATTATAACCAGACAGTCGTTAAACGTTTGAACGATGTGTATAATGAAATTTTACCTAATTCAGATGAAAAATGGGATTTTTCTATGATGAATTTAAGAGCTGCAATCGTTAAAAGTCAAACTGTTAATAGAACTGCTCTGTATAATGATTTCAAAGAATGTTGTTCTCGATTGATGAAGCCAAAATATAATCTTTTGCTTCCTAGCGATAGGCAAATTGTTATATTTGCTTTGATTTCTGAGTTTTTTGATAAATTTGATGCATTTTCAAACACAATGTATAATCACTATAATATGCAATGTGATAATTCGATATATTCTAATGAAACAAACAACAATGGAAAAGTATTTTACAATATTATCATGCTTCAGTTGACCACGTTGATTGAAGACATTTGTATTGTTATGCGTTCTATTGAAAACAGTAAAGAATTTTCTGCTACATTTTGTTCTGATTAAATACCGGATAATAAAAAGATATTAATAAATTAAAAAAAATGTTTTAAAAATAATATGTATGCCAATGATATTATGAAATATTGGACCGCAAAGAAACATTATATTAAGTAGGTACCTACTTGATAGTGATTAATATTAACAACAATATTACCAATCTTGTTGCGAAATCTTAGTGATCATTTTGGTCCCTATAGTTTTGTGCAATATATTGTGACAATAGAAACAATATGCAATATATTTATGAATATCTAACGATTATTGCGTAATATCAACATGATTTAATATTGTAAACTGGAAAGCAGAGCATCAATATAACATACTGCAATAATCATAAACCTCGTTTTATCATAAGTAAATACTTTATATTAGACTTGTTTATTTACTTACTGGTTCAAATTGTAAAATGCATGTATTTCTTCACGCATTTCATTCACCTGTCGTCGTTCCGTCTAGTCTATGGCGCCTAATTATTCAAAACTCCAGAACACAAACCTGTGACCTAATGATTCAGGGGCGAACGTTCAGTGCACTATTTTACCTGCGGAGGGCATAAATTTTATTGAAAACCTTATTTTTCTTTATATATTTTTCTTATTTTCTGTAAAACCGCGATTACCAAAGTATGTTTCGTACAGGGAAATTCATGTCAATAATATGTGTATGTTTGTAATTGCTACCTGCTTGTATATTTTTTTAATCTATGAATAAAATTATTGCTATGTATGTACATAATATGATGAAATATTAATATCTACAAAATTAAGGCATTTCATATTTATTGTAAATTCTTCGACGAGTTGAGTCATCCATAATAAGGCATATATTATTATTCAGTGGCGAAGAGTGCTTGTCGGACGAAAGAAAACAAACGTTTTTTTGATTATTCAGTATTTTTCATTCTCTCAGAATAACCTACTAATTGTATATTTTTTCCTTCCAATAATTTAATCTCTCCAATATATTCTTTATATATAATTTGACTTTATTATGCTTTTCGTGTCAGCCTATTATCGGTACCATCACATATTCTTTTATGTTATATCCTTCCGTGATCGATCCCGTCGGTTGACCTAAATCATATTTTTTAATAGAGATATCAGAATCTCAGTTGGTAAACCAAAAAAAAGATAGTCTACATGATGTACATACCAGATTATTTATGTAAAACATACTAAATTATTAAATAGATTTAATTAATCATCGGACATAGTATAAAAATAATCATATTCACAGAGTTTAATCACATCAGTTTTAATAAAACACTAAAATCCTAAAATAAAAAATCACTGTGGAATTTAAATTCCTGAACGTTATGCAGTGATGTATAATATTATTATTTTAGTTGCATAATCTTTTCATTATTATTATTATGAAAAAGATCTTTGACTGTAATAAAACTGTATAATTATGTACACAATATTAACAATTATAAAAACTGTATTATAGTTTGGATTGTTCTGAAGTATATGAATTATTGTCTTGGCAATGGGGTGATGATGAGACGTAACGAATTCTGAGTCCATTTGGAGTTGGCTGAAGACTTCTGGCGTTGCAAAGAATCAATTCTTCATTAGCGTTTTGCATTTTCTGAAACGGCTGCAACTGAAAAAATAAAAGAAATGTTAATTTATTTTTTACTCTATCATAAAAGTGTCATCACAAGTAAGAGGTAAGTCACTATGGATCTCCAATGTGGAAGTCTCTAGCTTAATGTCAGAAGCGTGAAATTCATACAGGCAAAAGAGTAATGCTTGTATATTATAAACTGTTTAAATATAAAAAGCCTACAAAACTACGACATTAGCGTAAAGTTCGATAGTGTTGATGGAAAACAAGTCATAGTCGGAGCCGTGATGAGAGAGAAAGCGTTGCAGTATACTTGTTGTAAGTGATGTAAGAAATAGAAACCGTAATTATAATCAAATTCGGCCTATGTAATTTGTGCCCATTAGTAGAAATCGCATCTGTGCATGTTCAAGGTTAAATTGTTACAGTATGTGTATGAATAGGCACATTATATATATCTATTATTTATACCCTATTATATATTAACACCTATTATATATTAGGTATGTAGTTTAGGTAATATGAAAAAATGAGTATGTGTGACACAGTGAAATGTATTGTTTTCTCTCAATTACCCGACAGGTAGATTATTAGGACCAGCCATAGTAAATTGCACATATATTTTTGAAGTATTTTAATGCAATTCGTATTTAGGCTGGACGCACACCCTTTAGTCAAGGCAAGTCAAGACAGGTTTAGACACACTTAGTGAGTTTGCATGAGATGTGGCGATCGTGTGGGAGAAATGACACAATCTCATGTTTAAAAACCCTCCGTAAAAGGTTGGTTCCTTAAACCAAACCATAATAGATAACAGATAAAAAATATTCTTCTATCTATGAAATATCTAAATGATATTCATATGATATGAATATCAGTATCATATTATGGTATGGCCAGGCAGGGTTTAATTGAATTTTAAAAACTAACTGGTCAGTTTTGAGTTGCTTGATGCAATGAATTCAGAATCTAAATACGCACATATTCCACTAACACGCATCTCAAAACATACTTTATAACATAATAGATTTAAGCAATGACAAAAAACTCTTATCACAATAGAAGACTTTTATAAATATTATAAACTCGTATCTTGAGTTACTAGTTTATTACTTGGTTTGTAAGTACTTAGTTTCTACTTAGTCACTACTTACTTTGTAACTATACAGAATACTGAACTCCGACAGAAGATTATACTGAAGCACTTTCACGTAAGTCAAGATACGTGTTTACTGCAGTAATATTGTGGAATGACTCACAGTAAAGTTGCTACGCATTCTCGTATCTCCGACAATATGACTGATCGGTCGAAAGTATAGTGCGATAGATTGAAGAAACATAACATTTTTTTCATGAAAATATGTGTAACTATTCTAAATGGATATTTCATAGAAGAAAATTTATTTCTGATTTAAAAACTGAGAGAATAAAGTTGTTATTTGCCTCTCCTGAAAAGTTGTGTCTTTTGAGATACGTTTTTGTAGAAAATTACCGATGATATGCAATTTGTATTCTTTATATCTCACAAAATTTAGTGTGCACTATTATTTATGTTGTATCTCCACAGCTTACCTCCTCTCTTTGTCGCTGCTATGAATAATTATATTATGTATATTGTATGTATTTTTATAATTATTATTATTTTATTAATTGAACGTAACGACAGTTAATAATTACAGTTATATATACAGTTAAATATGCCTCAACTGAGACTTCGTCGTATGTTTAAAAAAATCTATTGTTTAGTAAGAAAGTGTTAATTAGGTATGTATTTGCGGATACAAGTATTTTTTAAATGGCAGCACTGCCTGGCTTGCCTTAAAGTCTGTCAGATAATTATAAAACATCTTACAATATCAACTCACTTGACAGGCTGACACTTTTACTGGACAATCGTAAACAATCCATGTAACGGATTCCAAAAATGGTGGAGTCGTGAGAGAACCGCGGTATGTATAGTAGGATTCGTTCAGGTCAACGGGCAACATCCATGAGAGACAGTTATCTGGAAATATAAAAAGGCAACAAATTATAGCGGCCAGTTCAACAATAAAGAAACAGCAATAGTCAAGCGTCAAATAAAGTATATTGCTTTGGTTTACCTGATTTAATTTGTGCTTCGTGATTTAGTTTCTTTACATTGACGACAGCGTCTGCAATTGCTTGGAGTGAACTATTTGGGGTATGTCCAGTCTGCAGAAAGAAGGCGGTGACTCCTAGACCATCAGGTTTGGTTGCAGCTTCATCAAAGTTTTTATATTTCTTATTATAATGCACCAGGTGAGCTTCTGCAGCGTATCTAGAATATTAGTCTGTTTTACATGTTTGGGAATAGCAATAGACCTTCATCCTGTTGGGTAGGTAGTGGTTTATTTAAAAACAATTTTCACGTGACATTTATAATATATTAGTGATAATAATAATATGTCCCCGTTGTGGTTAATGCAAGGATATCCATTATTTCCTGTTTAAGGGTATATACTTTATATGATAAAAAATTGATGTTTAATCTTAATTAAACGTAGATACACTAAAACTATGACTTATTCAAAAAACTATTCTCTTCGATAGAACATCAAACTATATTTCAAATATACAAATAATCACAAAACACATAAAAATAAGATGAAATCCTTCGAACAATGCACATTGTGTAAAATAACTTTAGTTTTCTTTAAAATGTCTTTAAATAAGTACGTATTGATAATTTTAAATTTTCAGTAAATTATATTAGATTGCTTCATAATTCCGTCAATAGATGTCCATAGTAGTACTACTAGCACTCCCCTTAGTGGAAGTTATTAAATACATTTAATTAATCTTCTATGGGATAATAGTTACTATTCCTATCTGCTGACGTTACTCCGCAATATTTTAAATTGCTTATATTGTTTCCTCAAATTTATTGTATCAAAGATAATTTTTTTGTGAATTAATAATTATTATTGTATTTATTTGCATGCCACGTAATTCCGTCACCAGATGTCACTAGTTATACGATTTCAAAATATTTAATAACACTATAATATAGGGGATTTTGCATAGATACATTGTATAATGTACACCGATAATGAGAATCACAAACAAAAATGTTGACTTCTACAATATTATATCAATTTTTGTTATTTCATTTTACATCGGTCATGTGGGAAATGTGGGTATGGAGAACTTATTAATTTTGATGTTTTAAATAAATAGCTTTACTATATAATAATAAGCATATTCTGTCTCTAGGTGCCTCTAGCTGGCAAATCATTATGGATTAAGTGCTGTGATTTTCGCTGGATTATAGCAACCCCACATTAGGTTCCCCGTACATACCGAGTATTTTACGGTCCTTACTTTTTGCCATTGATTGAATGCTCGGAGCCGTTTTGGTCATCCTCAGCCCAGTGGAAGTGGAGTTGTTCAAATATGAACATACCGCAAAGTGGTCCACCAAAGAGAATCGGCAGGTAGTCCTGGTCCGAGAATGTTACCAAGGCTATAACAAAGAGCAGGTAGGTTCTGAATCATGACAACAGACTCATGGAAAATTATGAAATAGGTACTTAACTAACACAAATTACTTTTTCACGTTGCATGTCTTAATTATTATTGAAAACCAATCAAATTAGACGGTAAGTATTGGAAAATGAAATTTTGGCCATCATCTTAGTATTTCATGTACGTCCAATTGCAAAATGTTAAGTTTAACTGCATGTTATTTTACAGCACTATAAAATAAATATCCAAACTGAAAATGAAATAAGTTAGATGTTAATTTTATTGTGGAAAATTGTTTTTAGAAAGATGTTCAATATCTTAAAAATCACTTAAGAATATACTTATTCATCATGCCGAATTTAATGCTTTTAAGTGAAAGTGTACAATTACAACATGATCTTATAAAAATGATGTGTCATCACATCATACCCATATTATTTGTTTTAAAAAGAATAACACATGTTAATATTTATTATTTTAATAATATATAAAAAAATGTATATCTATATTACATACCTACCTATTAATGTAACAAGACGAAGCTAAGTGGAAATTGTATTTTTTTTTCCAGTCAGAAATTTTCTTGTTGACTGATTAAACTCTATTATGGAGCTTTATTTATTATTTTTATATTTCAATTAAATGCATCATTATTATTTTTCAGTGGTGAGCACTCGATACCTGACGATTATTTAACATTCAACTATTATAATATATGAAATAAATTCTAATGGATTTAAGTTTTGTACTATTCCATTTGAGTCGTTTTTTGCGGCTCGTGTTTCACCTTTCGGCATCTTCAGGCACTGTGTACACTTACCAAAAGGCAAATACACACTGAAAGCTGAAACCCGGGTCGCAAAAACGACTCAAATGAAATAGTACAAAACTTAAAACCATTAGAATTTAAATTCAAATTCCATCAAGTAGGTACCTTCGGTCGATAGTATTAATATATGAAATAATTCATACCTGACGATTATTTGATATTCAACTATATAATATATGAAATAATTCACTTACGAGACTTCCGTCAGTAAGTAATGAAATTGCATCTTTGAGAAACTAGCGACATCGTAAAATAGTATGAAATTGTAATTTATATTTGAATTAAGGAAGTTCATTAGAAGCCATTCGGATTAAACCGAACATGCCAGAACAAATTGGCACGCGTTATATGGTGTTACTATCTACTGTATAACGGTTTGGTGTATTATATTATAATATTACTAGCTGACCCGGCAAACGTTGTTCTGCCATATAAATTATATCTAGTGAATATTTTGGTTGTTAAATAAAAAATAACGAATGTATCGTAAGTGTGTGGGGATGGGATATATGACAGAAAGAGGAATAGAGCGCTGTAGATGATGACCGCCGATAAAAACAAAAAAACATCAACCATTCATTTTCTCAATTCAAAATGAGTAATGATGTTCATAATGAATGAATTACCTGTGACAGGATCTCGTTGTTTAATGTTTATGCAATATCCGTCTTGTCCCTTCCAGAAAATTAGCGGATATTGGAGAGCGTCGTATGAACGGTGTGTGTCAACGATGAACTCCAGATTATTGTTTCTTCTTCGAATCACGATTTCTCGCGTCAATGTGCGGTCGCCAACCAGGATTCCAGCAATGTCGTCAACAACAGGCGCATTGAATCGACGCACGTGCTCTCCAGCTGGTGTTTTATCAGGATTGATGACAATAGCGTGATTGTCACTTTGCAATTCGTGCATGTGTGCTTTGAAGAATTTCAATAATTCATTGTGCTCATTCAACAGGGCATCCAGTTCGCCGACGATGCGCCTGGCGTTAGGCGAATTGAGGCTATTGTAGCCGCAACGTGCATCCACATGATTGATGTCCTCACCGCCCATGAAGTAGATTTGTAAAAATGTATGTGGTTCGTTTGGCATTGGCAGCAATGAGCCTACTTTGTGGTATACTTGGCTTTTGATTTTGAACGTATAATGGAATTGTTGACCATTTGCCGCAGTATTGTGAACTATTTCTGTTGCTCCGAACAAAGTCTTTTGGAAGCATGAATTGAATGTGCGAATGGACTTCAGGGACATGTTTGAATCTGGAACTGAAAGCCGATGAGCAAGCCGTTCAATGGTTCTGGTGGTATCTCAATTTCTGGTAGTTGCACTTTTCCTGATGCGCAACACACCCCGGCTGACTCATGTTTGAATTTGAGCGCATGACAATGGGGACATTCTTTGTCCATA
This sequence comes from Rhyacophila brunnea, assembly GCF_057557595.1. NCBI lineage: Eukaryota > Metazoa > Arthropoda > Insecta > Trichoptera > Rhyacophilidae > Rhyacophila > Rhyacophila brunnea. The sequence goes on from NW_028232752.1 coordinate 26,336,033, forward strand.
GCACCAATCAGCACTTTCGGATGAGCGGAATATTCAATATCTGGCTCGTACTCGAATGCGAGACGAAGGAACGAAGCGGATGTAAATGTTCGATGTACTTGTTGGCGTTGTCGGTCATTTGCTCTGCGTGTGTTAACTACGAACCGGCGCGCTTGGCTCCGTTCCAATAGTCGTTGTTGATTTCGTTCAGCTCGTGCCTCTTGTGATTGGGATGCACGCAATTGCGACATGCTTACACGCACGTTTTTGTTATCTTGTTGGATTTGTTCGTCTGTTCTTTTTGCTCTACTATTTCGCATGTTTGTTGCTTTATTCGTTCGACGGCCCAAATGGCCCCCCTTGCGTCTTGATGGCATTGTGCACTGTAATACACGCACATAAAAATAGATAAATTAAAATAAATCGTACAAAATTTTGCACGCACTGCGTTGTGATATGCCGAATGAAATGTCAAAATGACGCGACGCTTCTCTTGAATTCTTCTCGGACGTAGCGCCATCTGTCATTCAACAACATAAATAATTTCGTTCTGTTTGAAATACGAACGACGGTTAAATTTGTTCATACAAAAATAATAAAATCGCGATTAAAAAATGGGAGGGTGGGGGTAGGAGGGTGAAGATTTGGGGTTATAGGTATTTTTTAATGCAAAATAATAAAAAAAATACAAAAAGAAATTTTCAAAAAAATAAAAGAAAAAAATTTCTGGATAGAGATACCCTAATCACCTAGCGGTATGAAATATACTTGTTGACCTATTCTCATACCTAACAAATATACATAAAAAAATTCATAAAAATCGGTCGAGCCATTTCGGAGGAGTTCGACCACAAACATCGTGACACGAGATTTTTATATATATAGAGAAGATAAAACATAGGTCACAGTCTAAGTGTTGTTATTATGTTCGCTTGTTATGATCGTTTTTCTCTGTCCAATAGGAAGTCTGCCTTCTTGAACCATTCTGTATTAGTTTCCAATGTCAACAGCCCGAGATATATCGTGAACTGACATAAAAATGTTTAATACCTGATGCTCCATTATTAGTGACTCGCGCCGTAGCTCCTCTTCTGCAGTGGCCTTCAAAGTATAATTTTGAAGATGGTTCCCAATGTTCAGCCTGTCGTTCACACAGTGCTATTGGCGATTGGGCCACTATGTTTTGATGGTCTGTAATTTAAAAAAATGTAACATTTTATATAAATTTTACGATAATTTCTTAATTACCTATCAGTACAAATTAATATAAGTTCCGTTAAGGCGATGTCTTTACCTACCAGAGGCACCTAGCGGAAAAATACGAAGCTTGCAATTTGAGACATTTTTTTGATAATCTACAATTTCAACTACATATATTAATTAATAAATATGTATCTGAAAACATTAAAAATTTTTTTTTTTTATTTTAAGTCTAAGATAAACTTACAATAATTCTAAAAAAATATTATAAAATGTGATCTTATTTAATTATGGTTCCAATATTGAAGCTCGATTTGATATAAATAAAAAGGATTTCAAGTTATACACATTTATATTTTTATAAAAATCGATGTTTTTTAAAATAAATATAAAAAATATTAAAACTATGAATTACTCAAAAATAGCATAGAGAACTAAATTTTAATAATAAATATGACCATAAAATATATGTAATAATAAGATGGGGTCCTGTGACAAATTCACATTTTATAACATTTTTTTACAACTGTAAGTTTACATTTGACTTAAAATAAAAAATATTTTTCTTTTTAATGTTTTCAGATACATATTTATTAATTAATACACTTGAAATTGTAAATTATCAAAAAAATGTCTCAAATTACAAGCTTCGTATTTTTCCACTAGGTGCCTCTGGTAGGTAAAGACATCACCTTAATTAGTATTTTTTCTTAAATTCATGTAATTTTTTCTCGATATTTAGACAAAACTATCATTAATTTTTGGTTTTTATTGATTTTTTATCTGGGGGCTCCGGGTACGATTCCTGATGAGGTTAAAATAAGTATATTTATGTGTTTTTCTTAAAGCCTGTGTGCTTATGTGATTGTTTCACTTTTAATAGGCATTTCACTACACTACTGTCATTGGACTATAAGGCCTGTTGTAGTGTTAAGCGTACAGAGATTTCATAACTATGTTTAACTAAATTGCATTGTACTCATAGACTGAAGACATGCCAAAATTTTAACACGCAACTTAACAAGGAATAATCATTAAATAATTACAAGATAAAAAAAACTTTTTATATACCTACAACGTTTTTAAATTTTCTGTTGAATCATATAAACTTGACTTGCTAGCTTAAACAATCAAAAAAAATGTACTTGATAGAAATAATACTGAAATGTCATTTTGATTTCCATAGTAACGCCCGTATATATTAATAATTTAGTTGCTAGGACCCCAGACCCCTAGCAACCAATAATAGTGGATTGGATTACGGATTTCTTCCAAAATAACTTTTCATACAAAACATAATTAACTGAAAATGAATTCAATTCTACTTAAAGATGGCTAAAAATATTTAAAAAAATGCATTGGCATCGTGTTCTGATATATTCTAAAAGTTTCAAATGGCTAGCTAGTCGGGAAGTTAGTTAAAAATGGATTGCAAGATTAGTATCGGACAAATAAGAAAAACGTTGTAATAAAATAAGAGCTATGATGCTATGTTGCACATTGAGTATTGTGGGATAATGTAGGTACCATTAGGTGCGAATATTTTTTGTATGTTTCTCATATTGTATTGTAAAACTATAATATATACCTATATAAATATTAATTATTCTGGAATCGAGAGCTATGTAAGGTAAGTCACGTGAAGTGAAAATTTCAACTTTTAAAATAGAGAATATGTACCTACCTACTGAAGAAGTCATTAAACATAAAAATTTCATTTCAATTACAAGTCTTGTTATAATATAATATTTACATAATTTCAATACCAAATAAGCGAATTTCGAACTTATATATAGCGTCTTTTAAAATTTTGCGTTTTTCAGGTAGATACTTACTGAACTTATTTTTTCTTACAGGAGAAGAGTAATAATCAACGCACAGAGTATAAACGAATTAATAAATTATTTTTAAGACTGAAAATATTAGGACTTTATTATAACACTAAGTTTGTTTCAGAAGTATTATGTAATAAATTATTAACTCAACATGAATTATTTCAGTTTTAATTTAAGGTGAAATATCATAGTTATATAATAATTAATAAAATAACAGTTATCAGAACAAGCCATACCAAGCAGATTAAGCGAGTGACGGTCATTAATAATATAAAATCGGGGTTATCCGTGAGAATTGACTACGAAAGCACATGGATAATAATTACTGTTGACCGTTTCAACAAAGGGCCACAAACAGCTTACCATAAAAAAAACAAAAATAACAGAAAACCTCTTGAAAAAGGTTAAGTTCAAAAAGGCAAAAGAGTAGCCTGCGGCGATCGCGCGGAAAGCTCAAAGCTCTCTCAAGAAGGAGCTTACCTCCGTACAGCCTTCTTGCCTCCCACCCGTCGCGGTTTTGGTTTGGATAATCTCGTTAAACGGCCACATTAATCCGATTAAAGGAAGCTCAGGCTTAGCCACAGCTTTTAGCACCTTGCTCATATAGCCGGACCTCGGCTTATGCACGAGATAGGATTTTAAATTGCATTAAAAGTTTACACTTTTTAGTTTGTATCGCGAGGTAAAATGTTGCGTGTCATCATAATTTTATTTACGCTGGATAATGCCATAAAATATGTAATTCACCGCTAAGCAAAACATCGACAGAGCTTAAAATGATTAAGCCTTCGATAGCACATTTCTGCACATAAACCACCTCAGCGATGGCTTATAAATAATACTAGTTATCTCAAGGAAACAATTTCCATGAAAATCAACAACAAAAAATACGTAATAAAAATTTAACAACATTATACGGAAATATCCTAGCTAGAATTATGACACGTACGGGGTATCGCTTTCATTTCTTAAAAACAAAGCTCAAACCAACAAGAGCTTTGTTATTCAGTTTGATAAACTTGCTGTAAAACCTCAATAATTAAAGGAAAATAATGAGTTATATCTTTACGGCTATTACACTATGTGACAGAATGCCCGTTTCTAAAGTTGTGAGTCGCGGATTTAAATCCCGCGTCTGACAAATTCGTATAATGTTTTTTTTTCCACCGAACTGATTAATAAATTTTAATTGAAAAAACATCTCCATGGATCAAGGTTTTGAGGCAGAGTACTTTATGACGGTCAGGCCGTAAAACCCAAGTATAACAAAGCGCGCTGACTGCCCTCAATTAATATTGAATGCGGGTTACATTTACGTGGCAAACTTTGAACTCAAATGGAATAGTACAAAACTTAAATCCATTAGAATTATTATTATGATACATAATGAATTCTTTATTACGTGCTTAAGTTTATCCCATATTTTTCCATACTCGACATCCGTAACCTGTTAAACGGCACCCAGTAGGGTTAGCCAATTCCCATTAATTTTGTGTTCCCTGGTCAATCCAGAGCTTGGACGTAATAAAATCTGTGAAGAGACCTCCTCAGACTGCCAAGATCAATAATGGATTATCACTTTGGAAAATTAAAATAAAATAAAATGATAACGTCTTTTGTAATAAATCTTTGATAAAAAAAACTGTTGTGAAAGTCTCAGACATCGTATAACGTGTACTCTAGCTTAGGCAATTTGTTGTGAATACTATAATTCCGTTATGGGTTTAAAATATAACTAAATATACATGACTATACCGACAAAGGTAATTTGTGCTACCCCTTCCCTTCGGCAATGCTAACTAAGCTGCTGTTTTAGTTTCTTACTAAATGAAAAATTAAGCATTTTTATCTTTACGATTCTGAAAAAAATATTATTTTAATGTGATATAAAAGGGGGAGACTTTTTGGGATTTTCACGGGGGCAGTTAAATCGCTTAGGGCGGGCTTTCATATTTTGCTGTATTATATTATTTTATACTTAAGTTTTACAAAAAAACCTGGTCCTGATATTAAAATATGCGGATTCAGTGCTTACTACACAATATGTTATTTTTTTTTTATTAAAAATAATACCGTTCATGTTATGTTGGTCTTCATCTTAATATACTATATATACATCACATACCTTCACAATGGCCAAAGTCAGGCGAATGTTAGTGGTCACGTGAGGGCGACGTACGTGGTGGCCGGCAAACATTTGCAGTCTATCGACACAGTGTCGGTGTTCAATACGCATCGAATACCACCAACATTCGCCTGATTTGGATCACTTAATTATTTATATTGTATGCGTTATTGACGTACTAATGACAACTTTATTATAAAAATGTAAATCCACCAACCAACAAAACACAAACTTAACAAAAAGAAAAACACTGCTGTGGGTTTAATTCATATACTTAAATAACTAGAAAAAAATACCAGGTGGCAATGCCGCTTGTCAACGTTCAATGGGCGGACAGAGAGGGAGTATGTGTGTGTTGTGCTATGTTGCACTACGTTACAGACAGATAAATCAAGACAAATATATTATACTACCCCGTTTACACATGTATAGATTTACTGTGCACAGTAAGAAAGTGTATGGGAAAACATGTATTATCCTGCAGTTGGCAAGATCGCGTGCATGAATCAAACAAGTTTGGAAGCTTACGAATCGTGATGATTTTTTACGCGCAAGTAAAATCTGCGCCTGTGCAGTAAAACGATAATGGCGAACATGCCGGTAAAAAAACGAACTACTCATTTGAGGTTAACCGATTTTCAATACGTCCTGTCAAATAGTAGTATAAAATGACAACATCGCGTCTCGCTGACTCTTGAAGAATGAGATTGGAGAGACAGTCAGCACTTTTAAGTGTTAACAGTTATTGTTATGATACTTTAAAATGAGCAGTATTGCCGCCATGAATTCCATGCAAGGTCCCGACAAAACCGCCTGGACATTACAACCCAGACGTAAAAATATTATGTGCGGTGTAGTTCGTATTTCTTCCGGCAGGTTCGCCACTAACGTTTTACTGCACAAGCGCACCGCCATGCAAGTACCAATTATTTATTATTGCATGAACATTCAGAAGCTTCTGAACTTTTTTGATACATGCATGCAATCTTGCAACTTGTACGATGATACGTATTTACACGTGCATTTTATTGTTATGGTGATAATAATACGTACTGTCAGCAGTAAATCCATGTACGTGTAAACGGGGTATTACGCGCTCAGTATTAATAAACGATGATCAAATTACACACTTCTCTAATCTAAAATCACAATATTATAAAGTGTATACATAATATGCAGATATAACACAGTTGATGTATTCATATTTAATTTGCACCAAACTGAACTGATTTTCTTATAAGTATATATTATAAAACAATCGACCGATATAATAATTAATTCAAAAGACTTGGATCGTACGCAGTAAGGAACAAAGAAAACTCGGTAATGTTATTTACCCATAAGATTTTATGACCAAGAAGGAAACACGGGAGAACGTTGCTACTCAGGTGTATTTTTGGAAACAACACAAAAAGGCTAGATAATTACTACCTACATACATAATTATGCCGTTTTATTAAGAACATCGCTGTGCGTGGGAGCCTCGTATTATGTTACACTAATGATTTAAAAAGCACACTACTACTTCACCCATAGCTCCCACAAAGGGGGGGCTGACAAGGCTCTAGCCTGGGGGCCCGCGCCCAGGAAGGGCCCGGCGGGGCGAGTCGACCAGATACACATCACAAATTCTATCTAATAGTAAAAAAGTCGCCTGTGACGCTATTTTCCTTCAATAATGTTATTATTTAAAATTATGTGTTTGTACGATAGAAGTTTTATTTGTGCATCGATACTCGACAAATCCATATTTCAAATGGATGTATTAAAATATAAAAAAAAAAAAACACTAAAAATATTCACATTAATTTTACCGCGTACACCATTTGGAAAATGCCACTGTGGAGCGTCACACTGCCTTTATCCTTAGCGATAGGTGGGGGGGCCGCCAAAGATCCTAGCCTCGGGGCCCGTTTCAGGATGTGGGGCCCATGACTTCACCCTATCACGCCCCAGCATTGGGGCATCGAACAAGCACAACACGTCACTACCCTCGGTCCAACCCCAACTCTAGCGCCTCCCGATATGCCAGACGTGCAGCGCGTAGATCGATTTTGTAGTACCGCTGCAGGGTATATCGGCATATCAACATGAATAAAAAACATATCGACATACATATAAACGCATGTAGCTCCATCACCGATGGACTTCTTTTAAACATCACATCATTACGGTGTTGCCAACCGAATGATTTCGCGAAAAATAATGTATACCAGTAATTATACTTTAATTTTACGACAAATAAGCTAAAAATACAAATAAGAAAAATGTTCTGGATACCTAATATATTTTTTTCAAAATACTATAATTTTTACACCATTTTAGTAATAATTGAAAACTATTTGACGAATAAGTGTAGACAGTTGACGCAATGCGTAACACGCTTTCCAAGTAAAACATGCGCAAAACTACTCAGTATTAAAACCAGAATTAAAAAGTTGAAATGAAGTGAAAGGTGAAGTGGTCAAATTTAATGTAGATATAGCTATTCTGAAGCATGGGTCACGTGTGAGTGACTTGCACCCATTTCTGTTAGAAATCTTGGTCTTGAATCGCCCAAGAACTACATCGAATTGTAGTCTTTTTTTATAAATTAAATTAGCATAGCAGGGGTTTTTGTTTGAGTTATTATAATTATTTTTTTGCAACTACCACACGATGGAAAATGTAGGTACGTTTAAAAAAATATAATGGATAGTTCTTCGTTTGATTTATATAGGTACATTATAATGTATTAATGTGTAAAAGAACGAGTTTTTTAATCTCTATGGTCACGGTTATAATAATGTATTATGAACATATCAATTAATTGTTGTGAGATAAATATTGTTAATGTCGGTAATATGGTGAAAATTTCTTGTAACTTTGTTAATTTTTGTCTGTCATCCAATTTATAGTTACGGAATTAAAGGCTGTACAATTAAACTCGTGCATTCTCATCTAAGTTCAAGTATTGATTCTTATTAGCGTCGCCATTTTTTTTTAAACATAATTATTGCCCTTACATTTTACGTAAATGACTAAAAAAACTATAGTACTTATAATGTACATTAGTCATATTTATTTAATCAAAATTATGGTATTTTGGAATATATGGCGTATATTGATTTACATTTATAATTTTTAAATTATATTACATTTTTCTCGGAATCAAAATAAAAATAAAATACTATAAGTTAGTAATCAATCAGTAGTCACGGTACAATGGAGAAATATCGTCCTTATCTAGGGCCATTACTGTACCATAAGAGCATATATGTGTTTTTATATATTTTCACAAAATATTTATATAGTATATAGACTTTAGGCCTAAGTTGTGGCCTGGATCCTACTAACTAATATAAACTAATAAGTATAATTTAATTTTCATGTATATTCTCGATAATACCAATTAAATAGTAATAAATTCAATAAAATCTATTATATCATTCTGCCGTCTTCAGAAAAAAAAGTTTGCAAAATTAAACAACTTGGAAGTCACTCAAAGTCTAGTAAGAAAATTGTATAACTATTTTGCCGCTATACTAATGCACGTGTATAACTATTTTGTTATATAAAACAAATTAAATATAGGAACATTGTAATTTTTTTACGCTCTAATGAAAACAGAAATCTATAACCATGCATCGTTACTCTAATAAAAGTGCAAATATTTTCCGGAAAACTTGTCAACAGACCTCGCTTGTTTCCCCAGTGCATTTGCACAGTGACGTCCCTAGATAAAATGCCGCCCCTAAGCAGCGCCAGAATGCCGCCCCATTTTTTATACAGTATTTTTATCATCATTTCCAATCATCAGTCCAAAATCTAGGATTCTAATAAATGTGTTGTATGTTACACATTACTAACAAAATATCAGACTGTAATTATTCGCAAAGCTGCATGTGTCGTTTCTAGTCACCATGGACGTTGAAGGGCAACGGAAGTAAACTAGATATCGCAAACCCGACAAAACCAGTGAGCTGATTTTTTTTAATGGAAATGTGTTTTCGTTATTAGGTAGCGCTATTTCTATATATTCCAAATGATTCTCCGCGATTTGCCGCCCTTCGAGTAACTGCCGCCCCCAAGCGACGCTCAATCTGCCTACCCCCACGGGTCGTCACTGCATTTGTATAATGTTCCTTTTAATTTTCTCTCTTTGTCCCATTGGGTACTTCCTTGCAGTGGCGAAGGGTAGAGGTAGGCTGTTAAGATCCGCCATAAATAGTGCACATTAAACTTTGTTAGTCATTCGTATTTGTTTTCATTAAGAGCATAATTCAGTGAAACGGAAAATAATTCTCAACTATAGGTGCGACGAAATTTCGGACTCGCTGCCAGTCAGAGAACGATAGTCGAGCTGTGAACACGTAAATTTGTTTTGTGATGGCGTCGGGGGAATTAATTCTTAAATCGTGTGAAGATTACTAAAACACGTTACCCATTTACTTGAAAAAGAAAACATGTCAATGAATATATTATTATTATTACTAATAGAACAATAAATATAACATTACATGGACGCATGTTGAATTTTTATGACAAATTATGTTTTGTTCTGCACGCGTCGTTTGCATAATCTTCGCGTCGCGTAGTCACGATCGTTTTAGACCGTGGCCCAGCTGAAGTATAGCCTTAAAATAAGACTACAGTTTACAAATGGTGTTGGTTAGTTTTTAAAATTTAATTAAACCCTGCGAAACCAAACCATAATCGTTTTGATATATCTTGGGCTATACGACAAAATTATGCACATTTTTTCATTCATACTTTGTTTTCATTGAATTAAGAATACATATTACACATTTTGTTGGTTATTTTTTTTTAAATGCATTAAGCTCTGTCTAAATCAAACTATACCTAATAGATAAAAATATTATTCTATCTATATAATATCCAAAGTTATGAATGATTTAATTGCATAATTTTAGATATTTTATAGATATTTGAGTATTTTTGACTATTATCTATTATGGCTTTGTTTATGCAAGGATTTAATAGAATTTGAAAAACAAACCAACACTATCTGCAATTCGTAGTATAAGTTCAATAAAAACAAATACGTATGACTAACAGAGTTTAATGTGAACTATTTATGGCGGATCTCAACGGCCTACCTCCGCCCTTCGCTACTGCTTCCTTGACACTTTCGGGTCCCGCAGGGAGAGAAGTATGCAGATTTCTAGAAAGTTCGCAGGCGACTTCGACAAGAATTTTCCGTTAGGTATCGAGTGTATTTTCCTGGATGCAAGAGACGCAGTGATGCGATGTGCCATTGCATAGGGCCAGAATAAATTACGATTTGATTTACATGTACTTTAAATCTGGCTCTGATTATGTTTAGGTTTCCGATGACTTCTGACATTAATTTCATATTGTAAATTTGGAAAAAAATACTAAATCCAGTACAGGACCGCTACTGGCTTGGTGCATATTTTTTTTGCTATGAAAAAGAATTTAATAATAATTATTTCTTTTCAGTTATCAGCTCGTGAATCTTATCTAGAATCTTGTAGGTCGTATTACGGCTTGCATTTTGTACATAAAAGGAAAATGTGGATCATGGCCTCCAAAATACGTACGCAGGAGGAAACTAAACCATAGGTAGGTAATTAATATTTAAAAAAATATTGTCTATGATAATATTGCATGTTATAATAGTTAAGTCCATCCTGGTGATTATCTGCTTACAGTTAGTACCAATACTTATAGATTTATCGTCATTGTCTATAAAAAAAAATAATATTATCTGAACTTGTTGGCAAATACGACTGCAATTATTGCAGACTGCGTAACCGCGCTGTACTTACATAAGTGTTAATTTATTGGGCACAATGACCTGTGTAGATTCCACACATCCATTTCAATTAATTAGTGAATTAAACTAGGAGCACGAAACGTTATCCAAAGGCCGGATTTGGAGCTAAAATCACCACTATCCAAAAAACTATATAGGTAATACTTTGTCAACCATTTGCTGGATAATTTATTATTGCTATATCTAGTTTTGACTAAATTCTAACAATAAAATACCAAGCATTTTTTATGCAATCTGTGAAATTATTTTAACACAACTAGTCATTAAATTAATTTAAATTTCAAAATGACGTCTAAATAAAGCATCAGTAAGATAAAAAAAAGTATTATTTTGGAAGGAAAAGGCACTATTTCTGGATATGTCCATATAATGCTCTGTGTGTACCAGGGAGCTAATGGAAACTGAAATACCTAACGGGTGAGGAGAAACAGGCAACCGATTTCGAGTGTGGAAGAATATGGGATAAACTTAAACACATGTAAAGAATACGCTTGTATTTCGTTCTGAACCGCTCTCGTTTTATGCACTGACGCTAATTCAATATTGCTGTATCTGAAGGTTGCAACACACACTATTGCACGTCTATAATGTGTGGCTAATTTTCGTAGGACACTCACACAAAATGTAGTGTATTGGGATATAGCCTATCGGAAATCTATTTATTAATCTGTTCTGTGATGTGTACTTATATTTACGGAGATTGGTTTTGAGCCATTTGTTCAATCTACTGAACACAAAATAAATGGGAATTGGCTAATGTGGTATCTAGGCTACGGATCTTGAGTGTGGAAAATATAGGATACACTTAATAATAAAATATTATTTATATCAATAGTTACGAATGTATCATGATAATAATGCATTAAAGTTTGTCACGAAAATGTAACGGGCATTCAATATTTGAGGACAGTCGGTGCGCTATGTTTTACTCGGGTTTTATGGTCTGACTGTCATAAAGTATTTTGCTTCAAAACCTTGGCCCATGGCGATGGCTTTAACATTTCTATCTTATTAATCTCTTCTGTGAATGTACGATTACATAGCATGGAGAGAGCAACACAATATGAATCCGACTGAGCTGCGAGTTTTGAGTTTGCAGTCGCGGCGAATGCGGTTTAGGCCTACGATATTTTTGCGAGGGAGTTACTATACCTATGGCCCCCATAATGGGGGGGGGCTGACAGGGCTCTAGCCTGGGGGCCCGGGCTAAGGAGGGGCCCGGCGTGGCGAGTCGTCCAGATAAGTGAGATAAACACACATCACAAATTTGCTTTAATAGCAAAAAAATGTCGCCTGCGGGCTATTTTCTTCCATAATGTTATTATTTTAAATAATGTAGTTGCGGGATATAATTTTAAATTGTGTATCGATACTCGACAACTCCATAATTCAAATGGATGTATTAAAATATACCAAGAACAATAAATATACACATTAATTTTACGGCGTACACCATTTGGAAAACACTACTGTAGAGCGTCACACTGGCTTTATCTTTTGTGATAGGTAGGGGGGCCCATGACTGTACCTATAGGGTCTATCAGAGTAATGTTTTTTTTTTGTAAACAAAATAAAATGTTAAATATATTTTTTATAAAAATTTAAAAAAAAATGTACAGCTTGCTACGAATGAACCTTTTATGCGAAATGGTTTACAGTTGATTTAAAAATTCGCCTTAGTTATCATTTCATCAGCTTCACTCTTACGTAAAGTCCTCATCCACATGATATAAGGCTCTTTAACATTTTTGGTATAAATCTATCCACTATTTTATTATAAAATATACCGGACCGATGAAAAAATCATATACTCGTACGTAAACAACAACAAAGTTTTATCGGGGCTTTTTGTTCAGGTGGGGAGTGTTATATTAAAAAGTTGATCGACCGCTGACGTACATTGACGTGGGTAACTCGTAATACTACTTAACTACGCAGTGACGTAGGTACGCAGTACTCAAAGTTAACAAAACCGTGGAAGTCTACATGGTCAAGTAATATGTAATCAAATTTCGTACAAAAGTGGGTATGGAATATTATTGAGTAGAAATAATATAATTTAATATGTAACAACAAATTAAATATAACTATTGAATTAACAATAATATATACACGTGTTATAATATATTATTTTTATATTTTAGTAATTTTTCGACAATCAATTTAATTATATTTCATTTTTGCGAAACACCTTAGAAATATAGCTTGACGCATGACTATAAGTTAATTTCATCGTAATTAAGTAGAGTACAGGTAGTTGATTATTGGTAAAGTACATTGGCAAGAATCCGATGGCTAAGGGTTCTAGTTCCACCAGGCACTATATTTTTTTTCAAGATTTTTACTACTTAATAGGTATGTTTCTGAGCTAAATCTTGTGAATTATTCGTTGAATAAAAAAATGGTTTATTAAAATCCTAAATTAATTGTGGGAACTTTATTATATTTTTTTTCTATGAAGTATTAACAGTGAATACAATAATAATATGAAAGTACAGTGTGTAGTTAAGTAGGTACTTAATTTTGAAGTGATTTCTCTACATGCTATATTTTATTTAAATCGATTAAATTATTATCCTACTGACCGGAATATCTGGGTCAGCATCAAAGCTGTCGAAGAAACCTTTTTATAGAGATGGAACCCAAATGCATGAAAGTGATGACAGTGAAAGGACCACACATATTTTCATATAGCCTTTGATAACACACTTAGTTATTACCACTTCTTGCCTACAACAATGGCATTTAAACTATAACTTTATAACTGAGAAAACACAGAAGGTTTCACCCAGAAGAAGGTTCAACATTTTTTGTCGGTATTTAGTAAAAAAATGATATAGCTATGATTAAAATGGAATATTATCCAAGAGAGAGGAGAGGAGGTAAGATAATATCGTCTCTGTTCTGGCAGAACACACTAACTGGAGAATACTAGTTTTGAGTAATTTGACTTTGAAGTTGTTAAAATGTTTGAAATAATAGTCTATCATGTGAGTTTATTAAGTAATCGTAAAAAGGATGACTTTAAAATAAAGACTGTTTATTTATTAAGAAGGTTTCCAGACGGTAAAGTTTGAAATAAGGAACATTTTGGTACTAACTCAGTATGTCATTTTTTAGAATTAGTGTCTTCTGCCAGAACAGTGACGATATTATAGTATCTTTGCAGGCGTGGTAGAGACAATAAAAAGAAAAACATACCAAAATAAAAAAAAATAATATTGCAAATTTTGATGTATGTATACGGACGGATTTATTTAATTAATCACGGTAGGTACTCTTTAAAAAAAGTTGAACTGAAATTAGACTATTAATATTTAGAATACTTGGATTCATGGCGAGACGAGAATATTTCACGTCCCTCCGTAGCAAAAGAAGGTATACGTTAAAGTGCCCACCACCACCCGTCATATATGCACAACCGTGGATATGCACGGCCGCTTTCTATGACGCTTTAAACGTGTCTGAAAGAAGTGATTTTAAGTGCTCATTCCGTCCCGAGACGGAGCCGCACGGGACTGATGCTGCAACCATGCACCGTAGTGCTTAAAGAAGAAAGTTAAGAAAGAAAATTTTTGTTTTTTGGACTGGCTCTGCTGTCCGCGGACGTTAAGCGCCTTGTGTACCCGCAGACTGAGTGTCACGACTTGAAATGGATGAGTCTACAGAAGATTCGGGACTATCCCGCTCCCCATACGACGCTGCAAATTTCTCAAATGCCGCAAAGTTGGCCTCGGTTGCTACCAGATCTCCATGACCAATTGGGCCCGTGTGAGGACGGACCCTGGCAAGTAAAAACGAAACAATAATGTGGTCGGTCGATAGTGTGCGTGCGTATGTGGAGCCGCGATAATTAATGCCTGGCAGCCGATGACCGCGTATTCGTACGTATACGCACATATACAATGGACGAACCGCATCATTGTTTCGTTTTTACTGTAACCGGGTATGTGATAAAAGTAAATAACAGAACCTAAGTATTAACAATGCCACAGTGTCGCGTGTAAGCTTGCACGAAACAAGACAATATTAATAGAAACACGTCATTAATTATAATTATTAAGTAGGTAAATTATGAAATTTTTACAAATTTGAACTATTCCAGTGGCGACAATACGACAGCCCCTACGTATAAGGTCGGAACTGCAAAATGGTAATTTTTCAGTGGTACGATTTTAATATATTTTAATGACATCACAACGTTAATTTAAAAGCTGGAATTATAATTTTTTAGTTATCCCTATAAAATATTGATGGATTTTTTTGTTTTATTGCTATAATCTTTAATTATCTTTAAATTTATTTAATAAAGGCAATGAAGTCAAAATAGCCAAAAACGCAGTTCCGCAGCCAGAGTATTACAGATTGGTATAAAAAATCTATGATGGTATCTGTTATAATAAAATATTTATTAATAGACACAATGTATTTCCAACTACGCCACTGCCCCTACTTTGCAATACTTATCCAATTGAGATCGGTCAGAAAAAAGTTGTTGTTGAAGTTCAAAGCAAACTTTTAAATTGCCGAACTGTTTTTCGGTCCAATTCATACAGTGAAATACTCGGCGACATTGACAGTCCATTAAATTTAAGCTAATAATGTCAGTCACATGTTTGATTCGTCATTTTTATTAACCTTTATTGTATCTTAATGGAAGCATGTGACTTAACGATAGATAGCGTGACACAAAACGTTAAGTCCAAGAATTAATTTTAAATAAGCAACAATTTTGCACTACTTAGGTATCATCAAAATCATCATAGATTGAAACTTAAATTATATTATTACTTATGTAAGAAGTCAGAACAACAATAGTACATAACGCTTATATACTATTTATTTATTCGATACCATGTAGATACACACAACTTTTAAAAATAGCAGATTATTATTATTCACACTTTGCCTTTTTAAATTAAGTATGAAATCCAGTATATTACATATTCTTATCAAGTGTAGGGATTGCAATACCGTTATTTCAAAACCGGTATCCCAGTATTTTTTGATACAGAAATACCGGGTTTAAAAATAAGACAGTAATGATATATTCGATATTGACAGTGGAAACAAAATGGATTAATTAACATAATAGGCTTAACAGGACTGTATGTATTTTTCAGGCTACGCGATGTCTGGTTTACTATCGTGCACCTTCAACGTCCTTGGTGACCAACAATGACACATGCTATAAAATATTAATATTTTCTTAATTGATATATACTTCAATAATTAGGACTACCGGTATATAATAGGAAATACAGAAATACCGGTATTGGTATTGCAATCCCTAATCAAGTGGGTCTCATTTGATATTTTGCTTGTACCTAACATGATTTTAATGTAATATAAGGGACACACAGAAGGAAATAGGTAGGTAAGTAGATTATAAATACAACCATATAGTATAGGTATATTATTTATGTAGTTTCAACATTAAATTATTTAAAACCAATAAAGACATCTCATAAAATTTGTATTGTATCCAATTAGAATAATACTGTTTGCAGACTAGCTGTTGTAGCATACGTACAAATATACTCCACGGTGAAATGTTCAACGAAGAACTCGTCATTTGATTAAATGTTATACGAACACATGTTTCACGTAGTGCGACTCACGAAAAAGTATCCTGCGGTGAACTGTATACGTACAAATTTCCGGACACGCAACCATATGGTATTATATTTTATTCTTGCATGTTATATTCTCTCAGAAACATTTGGATAAGTACAACAAAACGCTTTGATGTTTGGCTGAGCTATAAACATCTGAAGATTAACTGGTTTACATTTTCAAAGAGTGTCTTTGACCATCATAAAGCGGACATTGCCAAACATCGTGATTTATATCTTCACTGTGGCATTTATATTCGAATCAGGATATATGTATGATGATATGTTTGAGTCGTCAATGATGCCTTTTTATGTATTCATGGATCAATCAACATTTTGTAAAATTAATTATGTTATCGGCGCAATCGTGCTTAATGACGATTGAATTAGATATTTTATTGCCGAATTATAATACTTTTAAAGTGTTTTAATTACAAATACATGTCTAAAATAATAAAAGGAAACTGTAAAATGATTTTTTTAAATTCAAATGTAATAATTACAAGATAAAAAGAACTTTTTATATACAACGTTTTTAAATTCTGTTGAATCATAATATAAACTTGACTTGACTAGCTTAAACGATCAAAAAATTTTTTACTTGACATGTCATATTGATTTCCATAGTAACGCACGTATATATTAATAATTTAGTTGCTGGGATCCCAGACCCCTAGGAGCCGATAATGGTGTTGAAATAACTTTTCATACAAAACAGAATTAATTGAAAATGAATTCAATTCTACTTAAAGATGGCTAAAACTATTTAAAAATGCATTGGCATCGTGTTCTGATATATTCTAAAAGTTTCAAATGTCTAGCTAGTCGGGAAGTTAGTTAAAAATCGATTGCAAGATTTGTACCAGACAAAGAACCACCGGACAAATAAGAATACGAGCTAAGAAAATCGTTGTAAAATGATCACAGTATTAATATATTCTTTAAAATATTGAGTTTTCAATAAAATACAACTGTTTTTTTTTTTTTTTTTTTTTAAAGAAATCTCTAGATCTACCGGAATCTTCTGTTTGTGGTACCATACCCTAACAAAGGTCTGGCTACATCATAGTATTCATTGTTTTATTATCTGCTACCCAAAAAAGCTCAGTGGAGCTGCTACACTCTTGCCAATAATTATGGAGCTCTCTACTACGTTCACACCGTTGCATGACAAGTTGGAAAATGCTGTACTTTTTTTCTTTCATCATGTGGCCGAAGTTGTAGTTTTCTGGTTTTAATACTACGTTAAATTTCTCAGTCCTTTCCGATTCGATTAAAAACGTCAACATTTATCATCCGGTCAGTCCAAAGATTTTTGAGGATGCGTCTATACAGCCACAGCTCGAAAGCCTTATAACATATTCTACTTTTAGAGTTCGACCATAGGAAATTATTGAGACAACAGCGAGCCATACGCAGTTTCAGATCTAGGTTAAGGTACCGATTTGTAAGGAGGCGTCTCATTTTAAGAAATACACTCCAGCTATACTGGATTCAATTGTAATGACTGATAATACTTGTTTTAAACCTACCATAGATAGCGCCAATTTGGAGAAAAATAGCTGTGATCAACCATATCGTTTCGTATATTAATAATATTAATACTATCGACCGAAGGTACTTGATGGAATTTGAATTTAAATTCTAATGGATTTAAGTTTTGTACTATTTCATTTAAGTGGTTTTTTGCGACCCGGATTTCGCCTTTCGGCATCTTCAGGCGCCGTGTACACTCACCAAAGGTAAACATACACTGACAACGAACATTCTTAGCTTTAGCTTATATAATAAATCAATACAATATAGTAGGTAAAAACTCCATTACCTACCTATACAAATTGCGTGAGGTAAGTTTAGGTAAACGATGTTCTTATAGATTCTTAAAATATAGCCCATTTATCTCACTCATGTACTTCATAATATATATTATGATTTTTTACGTTATTTTTATTGCTAATACCGTGCCGTTACATATTTAAATTTGAATTTTAACATCGATACAATGTAGTTTATGTAGCGCTTGGGCCCCACATCCTGAAGCGGGTCTTTAGAGGGACCCTATTTATCGCCAAGGTTAAGGGCAGTGTAATTCTATACAGAAGCGTTTCCTAAATTCTGCATGTGAATTATCATTTAAGTATAACAATCATCATAGCACATCAAATTGCATCGGAAAACCACATATTTTAAAATTCTAATATTTTTGAAGTACATGAAGTGCCGCAGGCGAATTTTTTTTACTTATTATATATGTTATACTACATGTTATACCACATTAGAATCTTCGTTTCACAATGTAATTTATATTATCAGGTAGGCACCTTTAGTTAGGTACGTTGGGTTAAAGATTTTTGCCTGTAACTCGTATATAACTGCATGTCCCACAGTTTAATCACAAGATATCTATAATGTCTAATATATATTAAACTCCCCCCGTTAAACTATCACACTTCCATATTAAAACTTATGAATATTTTTTCTTGTTTAGCTTTTCTTTAAAGGTTTGGGTACTATCAGACTGTATTCATACATATTTTTTGGATTGTGCGTTGAAATCACGCGCCTATTTCCTAGGTTACGGGTCCATAATTATACTCTTACGTGAAATCGTATCACAATGGGAAACACGAATGAAATATCGGCCGTAGGCGAGGTATTGATATTTTATAACAGCGTTACACCGGACTGAAATTCTGTCGCGGTTTTTGTATACAATAAATTCTGCATGAGCGGAATTTCGGCGACGCAATTGTGCTCTAACTTGGCGATTTGGTAAAACATATATGGATGGAAAACTCTAAGTTTAAAAATGATGCATTCAATTTGTAAAAGGTTATCAATAGTTACAAAAATAACGAATACAAAAGTAATACAACATTTATTATAATACGTCATATTATAATTATTCAACATAAATATAGATTAAACGAAATGATACAGAACGATTTTGTAATAATATACTCAGGATTGGGTAGCCCCAAGGCTACAAGGCGAAAGCCTAAAATTCAATAATAACCGCGGAAGTATCGAGCAGGACTTATTGCTATTAATTTAATTCAAATTCAAAATAGTAACCCACATAAGATAGAATATTGTTGTCAACTGAGCATTTATTACATCAAATAAATAAATTAAAAGCTCTTAATATTGGTATTGTTTAAGGATATTGTCACATCACGTTTTTACCTATAAAATTATTAATACCAAGTATTTAATAAATTGTCAAAAAGAATTGGGTGTGAGAACATCTCTACAAAAATCCGGTGTTAATAAAAATACGAAAGAAAAGGACAGCATACGAATTCATCGGATGGTTGAAAAAGGCTTGCAATCACATTTATTCGATCTTTCTATTCTTGATCACACACAAACTAGGATCTCTTAGGATTTTCAGTAACGTCTTGCTGAATACTTTCTTTTTAAGGGATGCCTTCGGATGGCATCCATACAACAAAGTTTATCATGTTACTAACTTATCTTAAAAACGAAGAATGATGGTGAGCTATATAGACCCAGCTGAGTACATTCGTATATTGTTTACGTCTATATAAATTTACTGTCTTTTACTCTCAGCGGATCAAAGATTACAAAATCCAAATTGTGAGAAACCCTGTCTTTTTATTTTGTTGCATTTATAATTTATTTTAATTATAAATTTCACTTGCAATAAATGTTTCTTCTCTCATAATTTCAGTGTTTTCTTTAACAACTAGGTACATTATTTCATTATGTACACACTTACTGTCCAACAAGATCTTCTTGGCTACGTGTTAAAACTGTGAACTAACAAGCTCCTCCCATTGTTAACCGCACTTCGATTGAAGCGCCTTCCGGTTAGCGTCGAGTTGTCCACGTGTTAAAACTCTAAACTAACAAGCTCCTCCTACTTTTAATCGCACTAGCGACTTCCTGTTATTGCCTTGATCTTCTTGTTGGACAGTAGAAGAAAACACTTGGCGCCCATATTGTTCATACACTTTAACGCATTCATATTTAATAACTTTTATAGAAAAGTGCATTTTCATGGCTTGAAATTTTGTGTTTTTTCGTTGAGATTTAATTTCTAATCTTTTTTATACTTTACCTTTGCATGCTTTTACTCACTTTACAGGGCTGACTTTTCTAATTTAATATAATAATTTATAGTGACATCCATCGGCGAAAAGAATATATAAATACTCGCAATCGGTAATGCAGTTTACTGCATTGTTATTTGTATTGTAAAAGCGGTTGATAGTTCATTATTAAGGGGAAGAGGCATGCCAGCAGATGCACCTAGCAGAAAAATACGAAACTTGTAATTTGAGACATTTTTTTGATAATTCACAATCTCAACTGTATTAATTAATAAATATGTATCTGAAAACATTAAAAAGATTTTTTTAAGTCAAAGATAAACTTACAACTGTAAAAAAATGTGAATTTGTTACATATTTATGTCACGAATAACGTTATTATTACATTGTATTTATGGTTATTTATTTATTATTAAAAATTAGTTTATTAAGTTTTCAATTTTTCGACGTGTAGATTTTTGACTAATTCATCGTTTTAATATTTTTTATAGTTATACTAAAAAAGATCGATTTTTATAAAAATATAAATGTGTATAACTTAAAATCCTTTTTATTTATTACAGTTAAAATTGTAAATGATCAAAGAAATGTCTCGAATTGCAAGCATCGTATTTTCCGCTAGGTGCTTCTGCTGATATAAGGATTCCCCTTAAATATGAATTCGTATATGTATTTATTATTCAAGTATTCTTCCACATAATAATAAAACTTTAATTAGTAGTTGACCAAAACAATTTACTGTAAACTTCAACCTAAATTCATGCTTTTTATACCTACATTAATTTTTCTTTCACAGCTGCTAGGTATATCAACATTTTTTAACGCCAATATTTCTGAAGCATGGTGTTAAACATAACTGACCTGACTCATGGCTGTTTTTGCGGCCAACTTTTTCTTCTTCTGATGCATCTATCAGGTCCTCAACACGGTTTTCAATGCGTATCGTTTCCGTCTTTATGAATAATTTTCTTTCATTTTTCATTCCTGAAATATAAAACAATCAATATTTATTGAAGGTACGCAGAGATTTCCAGTTATACACATTTATATTTTTATAAAAATCGATGTTTTTTTAAATAAATATAAAAAATATTAAAACTATGAATTACTTAGTCAAACATACATATGTACGAAAAAAAATAGAAAACTTAATAAACTAAATTTTAATAATAAATATGACCTTAAAATATAATGTAATAATAAGACGTAGTCCTGTGACAGATTCACATTTTTTACAATTTGTGAGTTTATCTTTGACTTAAAAAAAATATTTTTCTTTTTAATGTTTTCACATAAATATTTAATAATTAATACAGTTGAAATTGTAAATTATCAAAAAAATGTCTCAAATTGCAAGCTTCGTATTTTTCCGCTAGGTGCCTCTGCTGGTATGCCTCTCCCCCTTAAGACATGCTGGTTCTGATGTACCTACATAAATATAACTACGCAACACGTGAAAATGTCTTAATGCCGATGAATGATGCGTAAAAATTTCCTTTAAGTATGTACCTAAATGTCTACGATGGGCATATTATTTTTCCCCACTTAGATTCAAAACTTATAAACATGCAAAAAAAAATCTAAATACTATTTTCATACATTATAATATATTTTAAATTATTAGTGACATTGCAGTTGATTGGAAGAAGAGAATTTATTAATATTTTATCTAAAAATATAATATATCTACTGGAATTAGGACATGTGGAAGTAGTCTCAGAAAAAATCCCAACTTTTTGAAAAGATGACATCAAGACGGTATTATATCGGAAACGATGATATAAAAATCGTGGGGAAGGAAAACAGGGGTTGAAATAGACAAGCGACGATGACCAGTATTGAAAAATAAAAACAAACATACGCTGAAAAACGCTAAAGGTAAAAAAAACATTTTGATACAGACGTGATAATAAATTATTATTCTATTAAAAATGAACAAATTTAAATCATTCCAATTCGTAGATGATTCATGAAATACAAATTAAAAAAACTAACTCACAAAAATATTCATAGAAACATCCATATTGTCAGAAGAATGTATATTTATTGTAATAATGTGTGACAACTGTCAGAATAATTTAGTAAACAATGAATGCTTTTGTTTTGTTTGATTTTCTGGTCTTCCAAAATGTTTTTAACGAACCGATAACACGATTTTTAATGCAAATTATTCTTGGTTATATCACAAAGAAACATTTTTGTGTGAAAAAATTAACACATACCTACATAAGTACCTAATATTTGTACATTTATATAATGTTCACTTAACCTCTAAACACGTTCACTATAATGCTAGAAAAAACATATTATCTGGTAGAAATGATTTTCATTACACAACTATTGGTCGTGAAAATTGCCGACCTGTTTTTCTTGCACTTTAGACATGATGCCGCATTTACGTACATAGATAAATAAAACAAAGTCTTGTACTCAACAGAACTGTGTCATATTTGTTAACAAAACAGCATTTTTTGTAAATATTATCACTGCAAAATAATAATACTCGTAACATGTATTCAGCAAAATTTTCTTTACGTAGAAACCAAAATAACAAAATAAAAAATGAACACTGGAAATAAATAAATGTAACATGATCATGTATAAATATATAATTTAGTAGAAGTTAGTAAACAATCTTTTTATTTATCTAAATTGACGTCAATATCCCATAGGTACATACTCTAAACGAGTCGAACAATATAATATACCTTTTAATAAACCATTTCTTTTATTCAACGAATAATTCATAAGATTTCAGAATGTAACATTCCATATATTGAAAACACATAACTATGCTTTATTTAAGGTAATTAATATTTCTTGATTTGAAACACAAAAACCAATAGCCAATAATAACGCAATTTGATAAGCATTAGATGTAGGACCTACCTACTAGTTTAAATTATCGCAATAATTATTTATTATTAAGTATTTTTTGAAATATGATTTTTTCTAGTGGGTATGTATATCTGAGGTGTTAAGTACCTAATGTGTGTTCAATATAATAATATACATAATATAACATCGCACAGTATTTGTAAGTAATTTAGATTTTAAAATTATTTGACTCTGATTTCGATTGTGATTTTAAAATACTGAATAGTAAGTGGGTATTATCTATTTACCTAGCTATAGACTGACTTATTTTGACTGCATAATATTCACTTGCCATTCGCATGGCCCCGAGCCCAGAGTAACCATTTCTCGTAAAACAAACATCTGTTAAGAAACCTCTTCGTGAGGCCACATACGATTGAAGAGCCAATTAAAAAAAAACATTTAAATGCTATTATAAAATAAATGAAAAATATTTAGGAAAATGTTAGTTGAAATTTGTATAAAATATATGTAAATAATTTGTATACTGTACTGAGTGAAAGGGAAAGTAATAAAGTGTTGCGCATTCTTAGGTCCAGTTAAAATTATATTCGAGAACATGTCCGATCCTAATAAGATCATATGGGCCTCCACATGGTGAAGGTTTGTATTAAAGTATTTTGCTTTTACGAGAAATGGATGTCAGCCACTTGTTAAACCTTTTAAGTCCATACTCTGACTCGTACACAAATTGAAAAACAATTTGTGTACTTGCCAGACCCAGGATTCGAACCTGGGACCTACGACACTATAGGCTGACGCTCAAGCCGCGCGGCCATTGTAGGTGTATTATAGGTATACAATATATTTGGACAAATAAAAAAATCAGATCAAACTTACTTAAGTAATAATATAATATAAATCTCAGTAGACGCTACTTAAATATTTTCTGAAAATTTAAAGAACTTTTATTATTCTTTATAGCTTTAGCACACTTTGAAGTTTGGTTTAAAACTTAACAAAATTAGTCACTTTGAAAAATAACAATCGTATTGTATTAATTCGTAGCACTTGTTGAAATCCACGTCTTAGCCAATGTAAAGTGTATCTGTACTGAATTCACTGGTCAAGATTCCGCGATAAGAATAATTGGCCAAATACAATTTTTATCAATTAAATTATTCTAAACGATGAGCGTGTATGGAGCCGGTTACCGATAAACTGTTCTAATATCCAGTGTTTACTCTTATACAATAGCCCTCGAATATTGTTTTATTACAATTTGAAACAAAAGCCATAATGGCTCCGTGCTGTCATGGTCAACTATTGTATTCGATTGACTGTAATTTATTGTTTTCCTCAGTGTGTGTTACCTACTCCTTCGACTTTATTAACATTGAACTGTCACGTGCTACACAAACATGCGATCTACACGGGTACTCGTACAATATTGCTGTACGTATTATATTTAGGGCCGTCAGAAAAATATCAAAACTTCTACACTATCGCATTGATACGATACTGGTACCTATTAACATTTTTTATTAGTATCGGGTCATTCATTTCGAATATTTAAAATAATATGCTGATTGGCGATTGCAGTGCATTAATATTTTCCTAATATTTCAGTCATTTTCAAAGGTTTTTCGACTATTTTACCCCCGTTATTCTATTATTCTAACATATCACTTAACTTCCAAAAAGAGCTACATGTGATAGATTTATCACATTTATCACTTTGTCTATTCAGGCAGTTATTATAAATCCAACATCTGTCCGTTTAATATTCTGTTTATTGTTATAATACTAATATATTCATTGACATGTTTTCTTTTTAAAGTAAATGGGTAACGTTTTTAGTCATCTTTACACGATTTAAGAATTAATACGCCCGTCGCCATCATGAAACAAATTTACGTGCTTCCGGCTCGACGTTCTCTCTCCGAATGGCAGCGAGTCCAAAATTTCGTCGCGCCTATAGTTGAAAATTATTTGCCGTTTCACTGATATATCACCTTAACCGTATAAACTGTCAAAAAATGCTATCTTTTAACAGCCACTCTCTTGGCTGTGGTAACTTTTAGAGCGAGAGACAGTACGTCAATTTTACATATTCAGAATTGAGATGTAACATCAGACTATTTTAAAATATAATTACGTCAGGCCGCCGTCTTAATTTATAGTTCCCCGCGAGCTATCAAATATCGAGTGGCTAGCAGTAACATAATATTTGTTTTACTGCAAATACATTTGTGCTGCAATCGCAATGACATGACTAATACAATGATTGATATGTCTGACGTTTCAATACAATTTTTTTGTCTTCGGGCGTATCCGCCAGCACGAACATATTTGAATTTGACCGACATGTCTACCAACCTAAATTTTCGCCGTATTACGAATTTATCAATTATTGTAGATGACCGCCTTGTATATGGAATGCCTTCCGTGTTAATTTTGACCAATGGAGATAACGGAATAACGGAAACGTGTTAAAGTGCTAACTGTTAAGAATAACTGCGCAGATGGAGTGTGTGTATTATATGAAATAATATAAACTATTATGTTTTATTTTATTATTATGTTTATACGATTGTGAGCATAATAAAAGTTAACAGTTGTTTAGGTCATCGACTCTCTAAAAAATCCTACCTCGTCGTGATCATTGATCAGTGACACAAAAATTATTTTTTAAATTCATAACAAAATAAATACGTACCGTGAATTGGGAAGAGATTAGACCAATGCTATTCTCAAAACTTTTTGCACCTACCAAATTAAAATTGTAAGACTCAAATTATGTAAAATAGTCATGCCACATGACTTTATAAATATATTATTATAACATGGTTATTGATTCAAAAGAAAATACTGGATTTTTTGTAATAATAAAAAGTGTCGATACTTTTAATTTCGATATGACGGCTCTAACCGTACACGAATATTATCGGGAAATGGTTAAAGATGTACCGTACAGTAGCGTAACTGTAAATAAATGATGTCTCCTCGCAATGTCATATTAGTGTAAAATTTTTCTAGTATATTTTGTTAGTTTATTTTGTTTTAAATTGCATTACAATGGTGAAATTTACTTCATAAAATCGGGTACCTAGTCAATTAATGTTTATTTTTTAATGGTACACGTTTTTTTACATGGAAGTTGGAATCTTACCATAAAGATAAGAAAACAAAACATTCTAATATTTTCATTTGGTTACATTCTTGAAGAGAAAATTTTCTTTTATAACGCTTATCCCTTTCTTTGTGAGTTCATTTACAAACCTTTTTTAGTACCTAATAATAATTATCTTTTGTATTTCCACGAACTCAATTTGTAAGATCTTTTCAAATATATTGATACTGAAATGCATTTCTAATTTACGAACATTGTTCTAAATTATAATAATTGATTTAAGTTATCTATTTGAGTAATTTTTTGCGATCGGGTTTCGCCATTCGGCATACTCAGGCAAACGGCCCACCATAGTAAGGCCGTGACACGAAACTGTGAGATTTTAGTGCAAGTTATTGCTCATACTTCGAGTGCAATATGGTAAACTGTTTGTTGAAAATGATTACATAAAATGAATACAATAATTTAAATATACAACCGAAAATCTTCGTTTACTGCAAACAGCTTACCGATGTGCATTTGTTATTTACAAATCAATAACTAACACTACCATCGTAAATTGTAATTCAGTGTTACGGCCTGTCTATAGTCTGCATTGCTCATGTACTATGCGCGCTCACTAATGGCAAATGCACACTGACTCAGAGTGCAGTTAATTCTCGTTTATAGAAGAAATCAGTACAATAAAATAACATAAAAGCACAATTACTTAATAAAGAAGCATGTCTAAAATCTAATGTTTGAAATTTGAAGTGCCTGGTTTTTGGAATATGACGTCATTTAATTTAGTGAATTACAAAAATTAATCAAATTGAATAGTATAAAATTCCAATTAAATAGATTATAAATTAAAATGTTTCCAGTGTGTAGTTCGTATATTTTCAGTCTATATTAAACTCTGAACCGTTTATAGATTAGGTATAATTATTGTGTCGCATTGAAAATAACACTGTAATGCCATAAAATAGTATATAAAAACTAACTTTATTTGTAGTATTGTAATAATACAAATTTAAAAACGTAGATCCATTTTGACTTCTGACAATCACATTTTGATTTAAGAATATGTTAGTTATATTAAGTGATGTTTATTTATTTTTCAATTTTCACCCTAAATACTCGCTGACCTTCCGTCTAATAAACCTAATATTTAACATGCTGGCACTAATTCTGTGCACATCACTGGTATGAAATTTAATGATTTACTCGCATTAGTCGTCAGGCGAAAATTTCCGAATTTACCATTCAAGCTTAATTACTATGATTTAGTGTCATTTGAATATATTATTTTCTAGCTTTCATTGAGTTGTTTATCATGAGAAATCTATTAAATTATATATACAGAATAACATGTATTTGTGTGTGTTTATTGTTTACGTCCACTTTTAATATCATTGTTTTAGAATTATAATTGGTTTTATGTTAAGAATGATACTGCACACATTTTGCAAGCGTAGCTGATTAAACAAAATGTAAATACATTTTTGTATTTTACAATAACAACACATTTATTTTAAAATCTTAAATAATATATTATGGTTTATACAAAAAAAAATGTGATATAGACTAGATCAGGGATGGCAAATAGGATTTGATCGGCGTGATAAAATAAGTCGATTTTTTTAAAATTCGTGGTGCATGCCATTCCTTTTAGATGTACAACACAATATGATAATATACTCTAAATAATATTTATTGAATATAAAAAAAAAAACAATTAAGTGCATTGGTAAATACATAAAAAAATATACACGTAAAATGAAAGGAAATAATGAAATATAAAAACATTTAATAACACACTAATTTTTGTTTGAGGTTTTTTTGTTTCGTGTTATTTGCGAGACTATTTATATCAGGCTGATATTATGTCGTTGGTTGCAAATTAATACATGCTGCTGAATCTTCCTTTGTCAACCTATTTCTAGTCTTTGAATGTACATGATTCAATACATAAAAAAAAATACTTTCACATGAGTACGTGGAAGAAAAAAGGTCAACAACGAGATTGCTAGTTTTTTAACAGACATAAAAGCATCAGGCATGCTTTTCCATGTGCGACTTTTATCTCCATGTATTTGCCATCGCTGTAACCATAATATTTGGTCCAAGATGGTAAAAAAATTCGTAGGTAGTTTTTTAGCGTGCCGTCAAAAACTTTTAGCGTGTCAAGTCAGGCACGCGTGCCACGTATTTGCCATCGCTGGACTAGATGAAGATGAAATAGCTTCAAATATTAATAATATATTCCACTTCTACGAGAGTGTTTTTTTATATCTTTTTGAAATAAGGTAACTCATTTGAGTCATTATACTTTCGTATACTTTTTGTGATATGCCTACTCATCATATTATGGAGATTTTTCTTTCGTTAAAAACTATAAATATTGTAACTTATTTTCTATGTTTTTTTTTGTCACATTGTGATCGTCTTGATTTTATA
The DNA here is from genome assembly GCF_057557595.1 of Rhyacophila brunnea. Taxonomy (NCBI): domain Eukaryota; kingdom Metazoa; phylum Arthropoda; class Insecta; order Trichoptera; family Rhyacophilidae; genus Rhyacophila; species Rhyacophila brunnea. The sequence continues at coordinate 26,365,052 of NW_028232752.1, forward strand.
ATTTCTATAAATTTACTATACATAGGTATGTAAAATAAATAATTTTGAAATGAAATAATCATAATATAACCTTTTTGTGTTTCAACATTCGTTAGTGTTTTCAGTATGATTAAATTGGTAGGTAACTTTAAACTTTATAATATTGTCTTTTTGCAGCGTTTTTTAAATTAAAAAAAAAGTGTTTCATGCTTTAACGATTTTTTATTTACGAGCTGTTATGTGATTGTTCGTCTAGGCGCATATTTTTAAAGCTTGTAATACTAATTAAAAAAGCATTATATCTCAGTATGGTCTTGGAAAATGAATACCAGAGCATTAGTCTTAACATTGCTACATCTTTGAATGAATTCGTAAATATTTAATGGACATTATGAAATTTATAATACATGTAAACAATTGAGAATTTAATCATTTATACTTACTTACCTCACTCTAAAACGTTTCAGCATTGTCGCTACTTTCTTATCACCACGTAACATGTCCCGCGCATTAACCCATGTGAAACCTGCAAGGCGTAGATCGCTTTTGTAGCATCACTGCAGGGTGAGGGAGGGTTGGCCACTGCAATGATAATTTTTGTATTTTTCCTTTACCTATCACAACAGTCTCACAGCCGTGCATTAATTAAATTTAAATCTAGCATCAAGTAAAATTTGTGTTTAGCTGTTTGCTCCCATCCCGTGAAGATGTAAGTACCTACGATTTATTCAATATTTTATAATCGGTTCTACAGAATACAGTCACAAGAAATATATTGAAAGTGTATAATTAAATGATAACTAAGAGTTATGTCAAGAAATTGACTTATATTACGGATATCTGTATTTTTATATTTATTCAAGTGTACCTAATTGTATTTACGTACGAGATTAATGTTTTATTATCAATTCATTAGTCTGCATGATGATGTTGATGTGAGACAGAAACTCTGGAAAATAATTTTGTACATAATTACACTCATTCATTATATTTGTTTTAAGTCAATGACGTGTTGCATTTGAAGATATTGTCATGCCGAATTAATAATAATGTTTCAGTTTTGCACACTGTTGACTTTTTAATATGAAAACAAAACGAAATTGCAGCGTATATTTCATAAATATTATTGCTATATTAATTGGAAAACTTATTTAGGTCAGGGTCAGGGAAGTTATCAACATTTTAAATAATTCATTGTTTACTAAAAGTTATGAAACCACTGCCTATGCATAGAATAATATACAAATCAAAGAGGAATAATTAATACTTATTATTTGAGGAGTAATTGCGCACGTGCATTTTTCGTAAAATTGTTTCGGAATGAAGTGAAAATGACTAAACAATCGATTCGTTCTACCCCCGTAACTTACAAACTTTCTTTTTTTTACTCCGAAATATTCTTCAACCACAATTTTAACTGGAAAATTTTGATGGATTGTTTTAAATTTGTCCAATATTTTACAAACATTTCTTTTTTTTATAATGCTATTTAAAGATTGTTACCTAAATAAATAATATGATTTGGAATACTTAATCGCATTTCTCTATGTAGGTGTGTAGCTATATCTATATTTATATTCTATAAGTATTCTATTTTTAAACGAGTTAAGCGATGCGAAAAAGCATACTTTCCATTTTGACAGATTAAATCCAATAATTGTCAGATATTGACCCCTTAATTACCACTGCATGATGCATTTAACGTATTGCTAAATTGATACTCTCTCTTCATATTATATTATCCTTTGCCTTATTACCTTAGGATGGTATTACAGGTGTTACTAACAATCTCTTTCATCTAGACTTTAGAGTGATTTAGTCGCTTACTTGACAGTATTGCTCCATCTGGAAAGCGCACACCCCCACAACCTTATACCTTCGACGCCACCACAGGCTGCTCGGATCTCTTATTATCATATGACCGAAGAGCTGAACTGAAGAACGCGTCTTTACAGCTGGCCTTGAGACGCCAAGCTATTCCAGTATATATATTTGTATCGAACGCGTTAATTCTCTTTCTATCGGATTCTCTGAAAGTTCAGGTTTCAACACTATATAGGAAAATATTTGATTAACAAACTCTTGTGAGCTTTTTATTTTATATGCGTAACATTTTTATATAAATTTATACAACAATAACTACAAGATAAAAAGAACTTTTTATATACTTACTATGTTTTTAAATTTTCTGTTGAATCATATAAACTTGACAATTCTATGTATTAATATATAATTTTATTTATTGAAATTTATTGTACTTGATAGAAATACTGAATAAATATAGAATACAGAAATGTCATTTGGACATTTCATATCGATTTCCATAGTAATGCACGTATATATAATAATTTAGTTGCTAGGACCCCCTTAGCAACCAACAATAATAATTTTCCATACAAAACAGAATTAACTGAAAATGAATTCAATTCAGCTTCAAAATGGCTAAAAGTATTAAAAGAATCCATTGTCGTCGTGTTCTGATATATTCTAAAAGTTTCAAATGTCTAGTTAGTTAAAAATCGACTGCAAGATTTGTACTGGACAAACAAGAATACGAGCTAATAAAAACGTTGTAATAATTACAAGATAAAAAGAACTTTTTATATAAAACGTTTTTAAATTTTCTGTTGAATCATATAAACTTGACTTGACTAGCTTAAGCAATCAAAAAAAAATTGTATTTGATAGAAATAATACTGAAATGTCATTTTGACATGTCATATTGATTTCAATAGTAACACACGTATGTATTAATAATTTAGTTATATATTCTAAATAAATAAAATATATTCTAAAAGTTTCAAATGTCTAGCTAGTCGGGAAGTTAATTAAAACTCTTCAATCGTCCAATACAAATCTTGGACAAACAAGAAAAAAATTATATTGGACACACAAGAAAAAATTAGTACTGGACAAACAAGAATACGAGCTAATAAAAACGTGGTAAAAATAGTTATAATTATGTACACAAGTAAAAATTTTCTAGTTAAAGAAAAATTGTCGGTGCTAAGGTTTGTGGCAGGGTCGAATAATTGTGGGCGAAGAATGTTCTTAAATCCTATTTTCACTACGAAAGTGTATATTATTTATTATAATACGCTTTGAAACAAAGTGACCCATATCTAAACGTAATTATTATATACGATTATTAGGTTCACATAGTATCTTTCGCAGTGAATCGATTTTATTTTAAAATTTAACGACTATTGATTTTTAAATGTGACGATTTTGTGAAGATAATACATCTAATGTGTCTATTCAAACATAGCGAAATACGATAGTATCACTTTAATAAATGATTGAACAATACAGAATTGTTATATACTTTATTTAATTACCCAATCAATGAAATTAATATTTTTGTTTGGCATATTGTAGTCAACTTTATAAATTAATAATTTAAAAAAAAAAACATTTAAAAACAAAGAAATAGTACATATTAAAACAGTATATTATATAAAAAAAATGATTTAGTATTAAGTTATTAAACAGTAGACAGAGAAAATACAAAAATTGGATACAAGAAAGTACACCGAATGAGCTAAGTAGCCTCTATTTTAAGAATTTATAAAATAATACTCACTTAATACTCATCTCACGTAGGTGGAATAAGTCAACATCCGAAGCGATTTGGTTGAACATAGTTATTGCCTTCCCAATTGGCATTACCAATGACAGGTTAGTTCTGCACCTTGAGAGAAAAAACAACTGATGATCCCGAGTTCTAAGATAGTCATCGATACACATCGATTATTTTGCTGATATTTAAACAGCCATATAATATAATCGGTGACCCAAAGGAACGGTCGTAAAATGCATGATAATTTTTCGTATACTAACTTACCGCTGGTTTTTATTATTATTTTGTTGCTAAGAGACGCCCACGATAGCTGAGCGGCTTAAGTATTGGCTTATAATGTCGTGGGTCCCAGGTTTGAATCCTGGGTCCGGCAAATACACATATTATTTTTCAATTTGAATATGGATCTAATAGGTTGAGCAAATGGCAAACATCCATTTCTTGTAAAAAAATCTATTAATACAACATTCATTCTGTGGAGGCCCATATGATCCTCTCAGGATCAAACATGGCGAAGTAAGTAATCAAGTAGTAAGAAAAAAAATATTTATTTTAACGATTTGTTTTTGTAGTGCAAGAATAGAGTTGGAGTCTATTGGAGATAATCGGCGCCAATTTGGCGTCGCTATTACAGGATGCAGGACATGGTGAAAATCAAACAATTTTAATCATATTATTTTGATTTTTTTCAAAGTTGAAATTACTTAATTATAGATGTATCTATCATGATAATTATGTCTTTGTTATAGTCTTATATATTTTTAAAGAATTATTTGATTTATAAAATCTATTTTTATTTAAAATTGTCAAAATAATGATCAGTTTCGTAGGTATGAGGTGTTTGAGACAGTAGAAAACACATAATGGCCCCTTCATCTTCCAAATATCTTCAAGAGTATTATATTTAACAATTTTACTATGAACCTATATCTTTCTTTTATACTTTATTTCTATCATGGAATTTTTATCTATGTCATTTTGTATAAAAAAAGGCTAAAAAAAGCAAAAAAAAACCATATTTGACTTGATTCCAGTGATTCGTATTAAATGAATAGTAAATGAGTTATATCAATTTTAGTAATCAGTGTTACTATTTAAAAAAAAAAATCACCCTGTCTCCAATGGCTTGGCCCTGTAGGAAACCGTTAACAGAAAGATAGCCATGAAAAGAAAATGTCACTGAAAAAACCACTGTTTTAATTAATTAAGTAATTAACGTAGATAGTTTATGAAGCAACTTCTACATAATATACACATGAGTCTAAAATAATATGTCATAAAATCAAAATTTGCTAGGCGTTCAAAAATTGATTGTCTGATTAAACCTTCTCAAATAGTACCTATAATCAATCAGTGTTAATTACACTGTTGTTTTTGTAGACTTTATAAAATAAACACATTCTATGAAATGAACTCAAACGGACGTCATACAAAATCAAATCACTGTGGTATCAAGTTACCATATTTTTCTGTAATCGGCAAAGGAAATATTTGAATTCTAGTGAGCATTAAAACCAGAGCGTTGGAGCGGACCCTTTTTTGAGTTGCTCCGCTCCAGCTCCGCTCCGGGACCTAATACTTGCTACAGCTCCGCTCCATGGTCTGCTTCACTCCGGGTAAAAAGTTTTAATAAGTATTAGGTATATGTATACAAATGTTAAAAAAATAAAAAAATAAGTCAGTAAGTAATTTTTAAATAATCGTCATTATTAATTCTATTAAACGAAACCGACAGCAAATCGTCTCTCATTATTTGCCTCTTCTGTCAAAAAAGTGAGGTTATTTATCACTCGCCAGTGTTGCCATATTTCAAATAATTCCAGTGTTGCAAAGTGTCAAAATATATCTACTATTTTCATTAGATTTTAGGATGAAAATTTCATAATAAGAAAACAACCGGAGCAGTGCAGCACTAAAAATTTTTGGTGCTCCGGCTCCAGGTAAAATCTCATTGCTTCAGTGCTCCGTGGTCCTGCTCCGAGCTCCGCTCCAACGCTCTGCTTAAAACACTTGCATGCATATTGCAGGTACACTAAATAACATGATTTTAAAGTCAAACAATAATTATTATTGCTAAATATGTATGTATATTGATCTTATTATAATTAAATTATATTTTGTTGTAGTGTTTTGTAATATGCGGATCACGCAAGATCTCACATTTTTGTTTTATAAAATTCAACATGCAAAAAATGTTCACCTGTCAAGCTAGGGTTCTTATTAACAGCGTATTTTTCCACGAGTCGTCCGTTTGAGAGTGTTCTTTCCGTAAACGCTCTACGTGAGGTACCTACTTGTCTTTTGTTTACGAAAGCCTCAGTGGCGCCTCGTCTAATTATACACAGTGCAAAATGAGTCGTGACATGTGAAGTGGTGACGTTTTAAAAAACAGAAATTAGCAGTCATGGCTATTTTTTAGTCTTTTGTGTTTCGACGTTGGACGCTTTATCCTCATTGCAATAAAATGAATATTTGATAAGTATACCTACCCATAGTTTAAAATAGTAGGTAGTGTATAATACCCTAACCCGAACCCTCCAGAACCGGAAAAATATAAAGGATTTACATAAATAGAATATTACTTCTTCTTAGTCTTCGTCAGGACCTCATGACTGAGGATCGTGACCCGAATGCGTTGGCTCTTAAATAACCTTCACAAATGCCATTGTTTGACACACAACGCTTACCAGTGGCACTCATGATTGGTACAACCATTTGAGGAATCCAATTTGTGCCCACACGGTTTCGATAACCACTTTTGGAGGCGAAAGAGCACAAATAACTCGCAAGTAAGCATGCGTAGTTATAGCTTCAGGTTAGATATTTATCGATAGTCTCAAAGCGTGTAGTGTCTGGGAATGGGGAATGCACTCGGAATAATGTGGAATTCTGCGATTAAATCGACGAATAACTATCAATAGTAAGCAGTGTAAATGTAGAAGTCACATAAAGCGGCCACAGACGTACAGTTTTCGTAGCGGGTTGAACATGGCACAGACAATAACTGTTCAATAACTGTACGTTAGGGGACACATCACAGATTAGTTTAACTACCCCATTTATATCTGTCGAACTGTCAACAGACGTGCCCATATACGTACAGTTATTGTCTGTGGCAGAGCAAGTGTCAAAAACTATGGAGGTTAGGTTCGCGGAGATATTACACAGGGGTATTGTTTAAATTAGTTTTAGGTAGGGTATACTTGCACGATATTGATACACGAATAATTTTACTTTGAATTTATTATGGTTATAATTATTGTTTTTATTAGAAACAAATTGACATAAAATACACACCTATGACGTTGGTAAAATAAATCATGATTTCGCTAGTGGATTGTGTATTTTATCGAATCACCGAAACAATATTATACACATTCGTGTAAATATAAAATATAATCTTTTCTTTTGAATAAATTATTCCCTTTAATGGACAGTATTAATTTAGTAAGAAAACGGTAATATTTATAAAGGTATTGATTTTATATAAAATAAATTTAAACATGCCACAAAATTATATTTACATCAATCATCAGTATAATAATTAATTACTATGATATTATTAAAATATATACATACTTAAATTTTATTTAGATTTACCGACATTGTCATTCACAATTAGGTATATTAATTTATGTTGTGAACGTCTTAAATTAATAATTTGTAATATTCACTACATACAATAAATAAAATTTGAGTACTGAGTTATTAGTCTATATTTTCACAATAACTTAATTAATAATGCTCTCTAAAATTTTAACATTTATATTATATTGTATAAAATAATATGTTTACATAAATAACTATAACTTTGTTTTACTCTCGTAAAAATAAATAAAATATAATATTTGCGATCTCCGCGTACATAATATTATTACATTTTTAATAATAAATGAATTTGTATTTTATAACAAGCAACACCAGCCGCAGTTGTATCGCGCGGTATATTCTACTTTACGTTACCAACATCTAACGTCACCCGAAAACTTTCGGTGAGTTGAAATTCCAACAGTTTTACAAAAACACGGGAGTGGGGGGTCGCTGGCAGTTTGAACCTGGCACACATCTGGCAGGTCGAAAACTGTCCGTCTGTGGGCGCAGCAGATTATCTACCAAAGATAACTGTATGGCCGCCATTACGTATTAACTGGCATGTTTAACCTGTTACGAAAACTGTACGTCTGTGGCCGCCTATAGCAGGCACCTGCTAGATTTTGACCCCTCCCACCGCCTTAAAAATCAATAAAAAGATGAATATTTATAAAAAATGGACCCCCAAATTATTTTTCTGTGTGTGCGCCTGGCTACACCTGCTTCAATGTACGAAGTACGAAAATAAAAAATATTTTAGTTTCATTTTCAATACTAAACACTCAAAGGAAATATCTTTTCGGTTAATCGATTAACTGAATAATGAGTATGTATATATTCGAATGTTCTATTGCTAAAACCCCCCAGTGATTCAGCTCGCCTAATTAAAATATTATGCCAACAGAAAAAGTCGCAATATTAATTCAATCCAAGTATTTGGTATACCTACAACAAAATATAATAGTACTTTAATAAGCATTTCTTGTAAAATGCAAACAAAAATAATCAGGTAGGTATCTCTTAAATTTCAGCTCCCACGTAAAAGTAACATTTTCGTTCAGCAGTTACTTAAAATCCATAACTCAATGACATTGAAAGGCCAGCAACAGGTTGTCAGTTGGATTGGCTTTACTTGTCACGGCATACTTCACAGATTTCTTGCGTTAAATAACAATTTCATATCTCCGAAATACAGACTACTTCACGCAAGTATCAAGGTTCTAGAATCCACTTGTCCTTACGTAAAATTAGAAAAGATCTACATAATATATTTGGCTACGTATTTTTTACTTATTAAATGAGAATTTCATCATTCTTGTTAGTGTTGATATGATGTGTCCCCCTAATAACTATGTAAGATTGTAAGGTGTAATTATTGGAAACATCATTTATTTTGTGTATTCTCCCAAGGTGTAGCACTGATGCCGATTGGGAGAGCAATATATTCATTTAAACTTCTTCATATATTGATATATTCCACTTATAAAATGGTGATTCTTAAAATATTAAAAAAAAATCTTACTTCTCTCGATGTACTTCCATGTACTTTTTTATTATTTTTATATTTACTCTTCTTCTTATAATGCTGTTTTTTTTATTTTGTTTAAATATACCAGAGCGTTGGTGCGGAGCTCGGAGCAGGAGCAGAGCCGGAGCACCGAAAAATTGTAGTGCTCTATTGCTCCAGATGTTTTTTTTTATTATTAAATCAACACTGTCGAGTGATAAGTAACCTCACCCCTTTTTCATAAAAAAGGCAGATAATGAAAGACGATTTGCTGTCGGTTTGTTAAATTGAATTAATAATGAAAAGGACGAATAATAAACCTTATTTCAAAACTAATTATTTTTTAACATTTGTTTAAGTACATATAATACCCATTAACAGTTTTTACCCAGAGTGGCGCTGGAGCGGAGCAGTTTAAAAAAAGGTCCGATTCAACCCTCTGAAATATATTGTCAAGAGACGTTTCGTTTTGACGAAGTCTACAGAGAAGGCTGAGGTGTCTACGGTTTTTTGAGAACGGTGAATTTTTTTTTAAATCATTTCACTGACATCTGTTGAAACACTATCAAACTTTTATGATTTTTTTTTAATGTAAAAATCTAATTTGTTCAATAATAGGTACACTAGTTTACAATGTTTGCTGATACATTCTCCTGCTGAGAAAGTAAAAAATATAATATTACAATATAAAAATATGAGTTTTTTTAACGATTTTTCGAATTGCAGAATCGTTAACTCATTTTTCATATGATTGTGAGGTGGTTGCGTTTTGCGTAAATTAGTGGAATGGATAGTTTCCTATAGATTATTGAATCACTTTCCTAAGACGAGAAATTCATTACCTAATTGAATAATTTATTTTGAGTTTTGTCCATCAACCGAAGCTCTACGTCCAATGTAGTCTACTCAGATTCCTTTTAAACTCCCTGACTTCTTCAACCCCTATTCCCGGAGTTGACTCAAGTGTAATTGATGTCCTTCGCCGCCCACGCAATAACCCATCTGTGATGTTGGTTTTATGCGCTTATTATATGTGCAACTCATACAATATATTTATGAATAATACGAATGTCTAATATTTAATTTTGAAAATAATCTCGTAGTAGAAACCTGACTACAATTATGCATAGGTAATGGTAATATGCGTAATGTAGGTACTTATTAAAAGAATAATCACATTACCATGCACTTGTTAATGTTAAGTCTACGATTAAATGATTTGGATAGTTAAATAAGACCCTGAATTGAAATATTATTTACTTCTTGTGAGAATATGTTTATAATATATTTAATAGTTAGCTTTTCAGTTTGTAATAAAATTAAACCTAATAAAACTAAGTAAGTTAAGTTGGCTCTACGGTTCATCGAGGTTCACAACTATTATCTAGGAATATCTATCCCGAGCACTCTCTCTATAGTCGGTCACACTCAGGCCCTTTACATCAATCTTAATAATATTATTCGAACATCTCCCCTACTCATTGCCATGTCAATAAAAAAATATACGCATCCAGTATACCTTACGCATTTATTTATTTTCCTAATATGAAGTGGGGCATGAAAATAACCAGGTCGACTTCAGACCATCGTACTTCTCAGTTCTTAACCGGACACGGTGGTTTTGCCTACAAGCTATGTCAGCTTGGTCTAATTCTAACAGAGTCTCCGATTTGCTTATGTAGCGAATTGCAGGATGCCGATCACATCCTCTGGGAGTGTCTCCATATGTCGGTTAAAAGGAAAGGGCTTCTCAAGTCAGTCCGACTTGGTATCTACGAGGAAAAATTTCTCAGCCATTAAGCAGTTTGCGGCATTTTACGGCGAGCAAGAAGGTCTTTACTCATCGAGAATTGACCGTAATACATTATTTCGAAGTAGGAATCACGCACACTCTAGTGCACGCTAACCAAGGTCTTGGGAAGTTGCTCCTGGAACATTTTCGGCACAACTTTGAAGAGAGCCTTACATTCGTTACGCTACGGTATATGCTTGCATAACGGGTGTGGAGACATGGCGGGTAGTGGGGGGGAAAAGCAAGTATACCTTACTAGGTATATTTTATTAAAAAACTAGCTGACCCGGCAAACGTTGTTCTGCCATATAAATTATTTCTAGTGAATATTTTGGTTGTTAAATAAAAAATAACGAATGTATCGTAAGTGTGTGGGGATGGGATCTATGACAGAAAGAGTAATAGAGCGCTGTAGACGATGACCGCCGATAAAAACAAAAAAACATCAACCATTCATTTTCTCAATTCAAAATGAGTAATGATGTTCATAATGAATGAATTACCTGTGACAGGGTCTCGTTATTTAATGTTTATGCAATATCCCTCTTGTCCCTTCCAGAAAATTAGCGGATATTGGAGAGCGTCGTATGAACGGTGTGTGTCAGCGATGAACTCCAGATTATTGTTTTTTCTTCGAATCACGATTTCTCGCGCCGATGTGCGGTCGCCAACCATGATTCTAGCAATGTCGTCAACAACAGGCACATTGAATCGACGCACGTGCTCTCCAGCTGGTGTTTTATCAGTATTGATGACAATAGCGTGATTGTCACTTTGCAATTCGTGCATGTGTGCTTTGAAGAATTTCAATAATTCATTGTGCTCATTCAACAGGCCGTCCAGTTCGCTGACGATGCGCCTGGCATTAGGCGAATTGAGGCTATTGTAGCCGCAACGTGCATCCACATGATTGATGTCCTCACCGCCCATGTAGATTTGTAAAAATTTATGTGGTTCGTTTGGCATTGGCAGCAATGAGCCTACTTTGTGGTATACTTGGCCTATGATTTTGAACGTAGAATGGAATTGTTGACCATTTGCCGCAGTATTGTGAACTATTTCTGTTGCTCCGAACGAAGTCATTTGGAAGCATGAATTGAATGTGCGAATGGACTTCAGGAACAGGTTTGAATCTGGAACCGTGCCGATGAGCAAGCCGTTCAATGGTTCTGGTGGTATCTCAATTTCTGGTAGTTGCACTTTTTCTGATGCGCAACACATCCCGGCTGACTCATGTTTGAATTTGAGCGCATGACAATGGGGACATTCTTTGTCCATAGCACCAATCAGCACTTTCGGATGAGCGGAATATTCAATATCTGGCTCGTACTCGAATGCGAGACAAAGGAACGAAGCGGATATAAATGTTCGATGTACTTGTTGGCATTGTCGGTTATTTGCTCTGCGTCTGTTAACTACGAACCGGCGTGCTTGGCTGCGTTCCAATTGTCATTGTTGATTTCGTTCAGCTCGTGCCTCTTGTGATTGAGATGCACGCAATTGCGACATGCTTACACGCACATTTTTGTTATCTTGTTGGATTTGTTCGTCTGTTCTTTCTGCTCTACTATTTCGCATGTTTGTTGCTTTATTCGTTCGACGGCCCAAATGGCCCCCCTTGCGTCTTGCTGGCATTGTAAATTTGATACACGCACATAAAAATAGATAAATTAAAATAAATCGTACAAAATTTTGCACGCACTGCGTTGTGATATGCCGAATGAAATGTCAAAATGACGCGACGCTTTTCTTGAATTCTTCTCGGATGTAGCGCCATCTGTCATTCAACAACATAAATAATTTCGTTCTGTTTGAAATACGAACGACGGTTAAATTTGTTCATACAAAAATAATATAATCGCGATTAAAAAATGGGAGGGTGGGGGTAATTTTTTTATGCCAAATAATAAAAAAAATACAAAAAAAAATTTGTCAAAAAAATAAAAGAAAATTTTTCTGGATAGAGATACCCTAATCACCTACCGGTATGAAATATACTTGTTGACCTATTCTCATACCTAAAAAATATACATAAAAAAATTCATAAAAATCGGTCGAGCCATTTCGGAGGAGTTCGACCACAAACATCGTGACACGAGATTTTTATATATATAGAGATGAGTCAATTGATTTGATTGACCACTGATATAGGAACGATTACAGTATTTAAAGTCTATTATATTAACTATACATTTATAATTATTTAATTTAGATTGTGCCGTTTGCGTACTTTTACATTATATGATAATTAAAAAAATATTTCAATAATTAACAGGAATATTAAAAAATGGTCCTATTAAGATGAATGAATGACGGCGTGACGTGACGTTACGTCACTAATTATAGTTTCGGAAACGTGTATGTATGCAATTCGCCGTATCACACTTCACATTGAAATGTCGTATCGAAAATATATGGCCGTATAAAGACCGTCCAACCTCTTTGGGTCGTATAGTACCGACATAATATTCATGTCTAAATGAAACATGGTTTTTGCTGGTTTACACTTTACAGGAAGCCAGCAGCAAACAAATTTTGAAAATAGCCGATATACTGGATTATTTGTTAGGTTAAGTAAGGTTTTCATTCTTTAATTCATGAATTTTGCTAAAGTCAGCTATGAAAATTGAATTAATGATCATATTATATCTAATAAAATTAGAAACCGTATATTATACGATTATACGGTCATCTCTTTCCGATAAGAAAACTCATGGCGAACTGTGCCTCGGTGAAATGTTTTACGTACAATTTACATGTAACCACTAGTATTATAAGTATAGCAGCTGTAATGGTATTTTAATCTATGCATGTAAGTTTACGTCATTTAGCTTCAACAGTTCGGCTATAATAATCACCATCAGCCTGATAATCAGGTTATTTTTCTTGCTCAGAGAGTCAATATGAGATCATGCCATGTATAAAAATCACAAGAATGGCAACCCTATAACTTCAATAAGCCACCAAACTTTCCCGATTAACAAACTTGCGATAATATTGAATGTTGAAATAATATTTACTTACGTTATGCACTATCGAATAGTAAATTAATTATTAGACTATTCATACGAACTGCTGTTTATTTAGTGAATGCCCAAGTTAGCATTCCGTTAAGCATTAATCGTTTATTCAGTTGCCCATTAAAATATTGTTATGAAGTTAGAAACCTGCTAAAAATTATCAAATCTATACAAATAGTACGGTAGTGTCTTTAGTGTTCAATATGTGATTCTACCAGGGACGCGCCAAGCAGGGGGTGCGTTGCATCCAGGGGGCTGTAAAATATTCGAAAATTAATAATCACACAACGTGACATAGTGAGGTTTTACGTGGAAGGTAGAAGAAAGAACCACAGAACAGATTAATAAATAGAATTTCGATAGGCTATACCCAATGCAGTACATTTTGACGCAAGATTTCGAATGTGTGAGTGTCCTACGAAAATGAACCACGCATTATATACGTGCAATAGTGTGTGTTTCAACCTTACAACTTAGAGCAGTTGTCAGTATTCGACGTATGTTATTGACACGTTTTTAAGTTTATTCCGTATTCTTCCTTACTCGAGATCGGTTGCCTGCTTCTACATACCCGTTAGATATTTCAGTTACCATTATTTCTGAGTTCCCTAGAAAGAACCCTTAAGAAAGATTTTGTATACACATTAACGAAATAAGACATCATTTCCTTGTTTGTTTGTATACGAATGAATTTAATTGCATTGGAATTTACAATAAAATTTGCATACAAATAATACAGTAGATATTTCAGAACGAGGCCTCTAGAAATAAAAGTGCCTAGAGCATGTGAAGGTCTTAAGGCGGCCCTGCGCGTGGCTAGTATATTTTAAAAGTATAACCTATACCTACAACTGATAAAATGAAAGAAAAATTAATTAAACTTATGGATGAAATAACAGAATGAATCTAAAAATGTAATTATCAACACGTGCCTGTTGATTGATCAAAGAAAAATATCATGCTAAATAATCAAATTATTTTGATAAAAACCTCTATAGTAATAATTTCCACAATGTATTTTCCAGCTTTCAAGGGATCCATGTAACGAAAGTAATAAATACGTACAATTTGTTATTTTTATTGCGTCAATTATCTCCCAAAGGGTAAACAAAAATATGCTGGCATTCAATGTCTTACCTTACGTAAGTTATCTATGAATAATCAAAATTCTATTTACGGAATTTGTGGCGTTTGGTAGCCTTCAATAAACATCACAGAAAAATAGCCTTTTCTTTGTTAACTAACTGTCTAATTTAGATGAAAGTAGCAGTATTGAAAATATGCATCGCGCCGCCATGGGATGCCGAGGGGTAATCGAAAAAATCCAGACACTCTTAATTCAATGCACTAATGTACATTCACAATGATAGATTTGTATAGTTCGGAAGTGTTTTAAGGCGATAACAAAATACAAATAGCCCTCTATATCATCGCTATGCTAACCAGTCGTTCACAATTTTAGGGGGCAGTTTGATATTTTTTTTACAACGTTTTTATTAGCTCGTATTCTTGTTTGTCCGGTGGTTGTTTGTCCAGTAAAAATCTTGCAATCGATTTTTAACTAACTTCCCGACTAGCTGGACATTTAAAACTTTTAGAATATATCAGAACACGATGCCTATGCATTATTTTAATACTTTTAACCATCTTTAAGCAGAATTGAATTAATTTTCAGTTAATTCCGTTTTGTATGGAAACTTATTTCAGAAAAATCCGTAAAAAGTAAAAGACTATTATTGGTTGCTAAAGGGGTGGTCTTAACATTATTAATATATACGTGCGTTACTATGGAAATCAAAATGAAATTTCAGTATTCTATATTTGTTAGTTTGTTTGTTTGTTTTTTATTTACTTCATATCAAGTACAACTTTGAGCATATTGAGCATAATAATTCAACAGAAAATTTAAAAACGTTGTATATAAAATGTTCCTTTTATCTTGTAATTATGTTTCCATTAGGTTCATTCAAGAACTTGAATTTGAAAATTGTTTTAGTAAAAATTTTGAAAAACGGAGAAGTAATTAATACTTACCTACCTAAAAATATTGCACAGAGAAAAAAAAACTTTTTATGTCTGATAGAGGGACTTTCAATTCACAGCCCAAAAAATCTACAGAAAAGTTCACGAATCAACGGTGAAATTTTTCAATTGACTTTTCAAAACTAGGTACCCAATAAAATAATTTTAAAGTTCTCGCAACTAACTTTGCATAATAATTTTCTCAGTGGGAAAAACGGACTTTTTTAAGATGAATACATCTTGTGAATTCTGACAAAAAAAAAATCACATTTACTTACACTTTTACGCACAACAAAAAAGTTTAGTGGGGTGAATTTTTGTTTAATAAGCAGATATTGTATCAGTAGCGTGCAGTCCAAAGATGCTGTATATGGGAGCATCCCCAGAAACAATCGATAACGTACCTAAATTCATTTTTAGAATATCACAGAGATACAACTACGCACTATCACATATTATTATAAGTAGGTTCTATTAATTTTTCTAGCTAGCCAAAATTAAATTAGTTTCAAAACCCGAAGTGGATAATATGTAGTAAATAGGAAGAATATATATAATATATATTTTTGCAGTATCCTTACCACCGCACGCCACATGTGTGTATATACACATTTAAAAATACATTTTTGTTTTACTACGTATGTTAAAGTTTTTGATATTTTACGCGGTAAAAAATAACTATTGTACCACCCGTGGTAAAAAAAAAATTGTCGACCTCTGTCTCTGAGATATTCATTTTTTAGGATACGGTGAAAAAAACTAGCGTATGGTGGAGAGGTTATGATGCTCATAAAAACGAGAACAACAAAAGGAACCAATCGGTGAGCAAACCAATAAGAGTAAGCAATGTGATAAAGTTAACCAGCCAAATAATGAAGTATCAACGGGTCCGGCATATCACCCTAAGGCATAAAGCCCACCAAAAAGCGTTCGGTGCGCTCACTACTGAGTATTCCCCCTCCCACCCGCGCATTACCCTTCACCTATGTAATAAGGGGCCCAAGAAACACAACATAATTATTATTATCAGCGTCCTCATAACAAAGCAATAAAAATATTATATTATTTCTTGGGGCTTGTAATTACGCAATAACTAAACAATGAGTTCTCTGTTATTAAATAATGACTGCGTGATTTTGCTTGCCGTGTTCAATGAATGGACTACGTTGTATTTTCGTTAATTCGTATCGTTGAGAAGCCAAAAAGGGTGACTCATGGAGCAGGCGGGCACAAGGCGTCGTCAAATCCAGTGTGCGCTGGCATATTTGATTACGTTGTATTTTCGATGATTCACATAGAAAATGCGCGAGCTTAGTGGATTTTATGCCTAAAGCGAAATAATCACTTGACAAAATCAAATGGTGGTACAAGTAGTATTATAGTGTTGGGTTTCAGTTTTAAAATATCCGAACACCACCACATTTTTTAAAACAAATGTTTTAATATTTCGACGGACATGCATCGAAGACTGTCAACAGCAATGACAACGATTTTAGATTGACAACAAATCAAAGCGATTGGATGTAAAAAAATGAATTTTCTCATAATCACTTAGGAACTCGCTACTCGTTTCTGTCACATTTTTACGCCCAGTTATTGGTACTTAATTATTTTATAATTAAAAATAACAGCGACATAATTTGCTTTATTCACGTGGCTCGAAACTATTGCGTGTAACATAACAATGAAAAAGATCTGGACAAGCGCTCCTGCTACACTACCTACACCACTGTTGGTACCTTAGAAGTATTGGATAGTCAAGAAGCCACCCTAAAGGTTTTTAGGTTAATGAAATAATTAAGTTTTTGGGGGAAAAATGGAAACATAAGCACATATATCAAGAAGAATTAAGAAAACTTGAAAAACTGGAAAACCAGCTGCTTATGTGTATGCATTAACTATATTATTATGACCTATGTAGGTATATATATTTCTGTTAAACCACCAACGACTTTTTCACCTACTTTATAATTAGTGTCTGGATACGGTTTCAACGAAAATTTACTAAAGTCATGATGAAAAAGTATATATGGCTACCGTTGATTTAATTAATAAATTCGAAATATTATAAAAATGCTATATATATCCTAATAATATTGTTTTCGATATTGATATAGTGCGCAGAGAAAAGCCCTCACCAATGACGGTGCCATATTTAAAATTTTTATCGATTTATTTTATATGTCATAGATGACGCAATCGATTCAACAATAGAATTCAAAGGGGGCATTGAAACAGTTCAAACTGGTTATACAATTATTAAATAATAACAAAATCTTATAAAAATATGTATTTGTCGCAAATTGAGTATAAAATATCACCCAAATATATCCAATAAAATGTTTTATTTAATATATTATATTAATATTTTATATTTATAAGCATAACAAAGTCTCTACCACTAACATCAAAGAGGCCTATATAACATAACCACTCAAAGAGATATGTACTTGTACACAACAAAATAAAGCACTAATATTATTATGTGCCATCAATGTCACCTTAAATAAAAAATATTTCTAGTTACATGATGTGATTCAAGAAAAATGTGTATTTACATCTGTAGAAGTTGGTAGTTGGAATTTATGGTTTGTATATTATGTTTTATCGTGGGAGGTCTCAAAATCTGTTATAACTCGATCATCATCTTTCCTAAATCCGCCACTGATCTTATTCTTTATTCGACGTATTCTGTGATCAAAACCGTTATATTTTAAAATATACTTTTCTCTTAATAAGGATAATTTAGATTTTAATTATATTGTAATCATTTTATTATTAACATCACCCTTTTGTAGTAAAGACCCCCACAAGGGGGGGGGGGGCAGGGCTCTAGTCTAGTGGCCCGAGCTCAGAAGGGGCCCGATGAGGCAAGTCGACCAGATAAGTGAGATAAACACACACCACAAATTTGTTCTAATAGTAAAAAAAATTATCCAGCGGCGCTATTTTCCTTCAATAATGTTATTATTTAAAATAATGTGGTTATACGATACAATTTTTAATTGTGTATCAATACTTGATAACTCTATAATTCAAATGGATGTATACAATATACAAAAAAACACTAAATAAATATACACATTAATTTTACCGCGTACACCATTTGGAAAACGCTACTGTAGAGCATCATACTGCCTTTATCCTTAGCGATAAGTAGAGAGGCCCGCCAAAGATTCTAGCCTGGGGCTTGCTTCAGGATGTGAGGGTCATGTCTGTAGTGCAACATATATTACGTAGGTAGTAATATTAATAATAATAAGTCTACCCTCCAGGTACTTCTAGTAGTACATTCCTAGATCTCTTAAAAATACTTTCGGACTTAATTGCTATCCACTAAATATGCCTAAACAATATAGGAAGAATGGAAGAGTAATGGTGACTATGAAAAAGTAAACAACAATTTACGATTATCACCAGGGAATGAAAAGTCTTGCACT
Source organism: Rhyacophila brunnea (assembly GCF_057557595.1). Lineage (NCBI taxonomy): Eukaryota > Metazoa > Arthropoda > Insecta > Trichoptera > Rhyacophilidae > Rhyacophila > Rhyacophila brunnea. The sequence continues at coordinate 26,383,983 of NW_028232752.1, forward strand.
ATATATAGTCGTAAATTGTGGTTGGAATATGTAGCCAAATATAGGCCGTGCAATCATCGAAATAAAATTCCTCCCCTGTGTCTAAATTGACTGCCGTAAAATACACGATATAATAGTATCATCCCTAAAATCTTAATTTATCTATAATAAATAGATCAATAGTTTTGTCATTATTTTTGTATTTTCATTATTCATTGCAATATTTTTTTTCGAAGGTCAGCATAGACTTTTTCGGTCATGTTTTACTACATTTACATGAAAAAAAGTGCTATAAATCCACGTCCGACACATATGTCCCGTCGAGTGTCAAAGTCGGAAATGCTAACACGATTTTCTACCTAATTAAAAATAATGTAATAATAGATGTAGGTATTATCGATATAATTTCAAAGCGAATCAAAAACAAAATAGTTATATGAATTGTTAAATATTGTAAAGATATAGTAGGCGTAGAACTAGATGATTAATGCTTTTATTTCTTCAATATTTCAAGGAAAATGTTTGGTATTTTGCTTGAAATGGATTATAAAATAACATAATAATATAAAATTGTTTATTACGAAAATATGTGTGTGACTCGGAATAAATGTGTATCTCGCTCGTGTATCCTCTTAAATATTTCATTTTCCTTATATCTACAATGCATTCACGCTGTATTTAGTTTAATATGTAAATCGTTATCGTCGGGTGAGATCGATTCACTGCTGGACGATATAGCTATGGGACCATAGCTCCTTCGACTATTCTCGTTCCCTATTTCTTCAATGCAACGTTAATCAGATATAAAAAAGATTTTACTGCTGTCATCGTTCAATACGTGCATAACTACTTTTCTATGGCGAAAAATTCATCCGCACTAACAAGTTATATAAAATTCATTATATGTTCACCCCACGATGGCCGCACGGCTTAAGCGTCGGCATATAATAGCGTCGTAGTTCTCAGCTTCGAATCCTGGGTCTGGCAAGTGCACATATTGTTGTTCAATCTTTGAATGAGTCAGAGTATGGACCTAATAGGTTGAGCAAATGGCTGATATCCATTTCTCGTAAAAAAAAAACAAAAAAATCTGTTAATACAAACCTCCACTCTGTGAAGGGCCATATGATCAGCTTATTAGGATCGGACATGGTAGATATAGAGAGATATATTATATTGTAATAATAGACGATGATAATTGTGTTACTCTCTCTAGTTCAGGTACGTCCAACGTTACAAATTAAACAGCAACCCTTGTCTTTTTTCATCACAAAGAAATACAAAATTTTCAAGTTTGGTTGTCTTTTGGGCACTCATCGTCAAATTATTTTCCTATAACGCAAAGAGTCTGCTGCACAATGGTAGAAAGAAACTATGCATATCTTTCTCTTTCTCTTATTCCCGCAGCAGGTTATGAGGGATGCAATACGAATAACGTGGGCTTCCTCGTCGTTAATTATAAAACGACTTTTACGAGAGCTAATTGAGAAATTAAACATAAAAACGGTTATTGTTTCACCTTGAAAACCTCACTGAAATCATATTATATTACAACTGAATGTAAACACATTTAACATTCTTCCAAATTGATTTCTATAGGCCAAAATTATACAGAATTTCATTGTACATACCTGTTCAAGTTTATAGTCAATGGTCGTTATAAATAATAAATATAAAATCTACATATTATAATAATATAGTATTAAAGGTATTGCATCGGGTTAACCAGAGATGTCGCTATGAATAAGAGTGCAAAGGTGAAACAGGCACCCATAATAGCGGTCGGTAATAATCTTTGAAAAATCGTTGGTTTTTTTTTTCTCTATAGATTTTCAAGCCGATATTGCTTTCCAAGCTGACGTGGCCGTTTATAACGTTTTCAATACAATGTTGACAATAAAGGTCGCTAAGAAGGTATTGCAGCGGTTATCAAACTTTAAAAATAGCGAATCATTTAATTTCATGATCGATGGACGTAAAATCAGTTATAGTTTATATTTGAGTTGAGTTAACATGTTGTTTGCCTAGGAATTAAGCAAATGTCTGCCAAGCCATTTTCTTACAAAAATTATATTGAAATATACTTGAAATATAATATACGACTGTCGCGTTTGGAGTACTTGACCATTAGGTATAATTAACGTGTTATTTAAATGTGGTAATTAAAAGGTCAGGAGTGATTTCAGAAGATCCACCTGCGTAGTATTGATCATGGACTCTTCTTTTAGTATTTGCATTAAAAAAAATGTAATTGTTTTTTTTCCACCCTACGACAAATACGGCCCACTATATTGTCAGGTCCTGAACTGAAATCTTCGAAAGTCATGAAGTTATTGCACATACTTCGAAGACAATATGGTATACTGTGATGATTGCTACATATTGAAATAAATGGCAATAATTTGAACGATACATGCAATAAAATATCTTCATTTATTAAGAATAAGTTACCACACCGCATTCGAAGATAATCAATAACTAGCACTACCATCGTAATTTGCAATGCAGTGTCACGGCCTGAATATATTCGGTCTTGACGACAACCCTTTGCTATGTATTTTCATTATAACTTGCTTTATTATAAGTGGTTCGTCTCTTTTAAATCCGTGTCATGTTGTGAACGTATTAAACAAATATTTTGTAATTTCTCAAAGTATATTTTATTTTAATAAATTTAAAAAAATATAATCAACGGTATTGCATGAATTTGCACAAGATGTACATTGATATTTCTTATAAGTGCCACCAAATTTGAATAGCTTTGGTTCATGGGTACGTTCTTAGTAATCTTACCATACAAATGTTTTTTTATACTTTATGTCTATTTTATACTCACTGAAGTATTGACAATTTGATTGGAAGACGTTTTTATAGAATAAGCATTCAATGTTTTATGGTGATATTTATGATTCATATCAAAATATGAATGAAATGCCACAAAATTATTTATTTTTAAATTTAATACAAAAAAGATAATGAAAAATATTCTATTGTGTAATTGTATTTGACTAAAATAAAATAGCATTCAATAATGTATGCAGTATTTAAAATGTAAAAATTTGCAGAGATTACATACCTATTATTAATATCATTGCCTTTTGAAAACATGTAATGACTAATAATTATCTATAGAAACACTTCAGAAAATACCAATTACAAAAAATATATTTGTGTCAGGCGGGAATAGTGTGCTAGTATCTTTTGGATTCCGGAAAACTAACACTTCAAACTTCAGCCATGTCCGCCCCTTAATTGGAGCATATGGACACCATACGGCGCCTCCAAGAATCCCTACCGCTACCCAGTCTTCTTACGTCGTTCCAGGTCATCTCGTAGCTCCGCCGTATACACTCTATATATAGTATTTAGCGGCTTTCCTGAACGCCGATTGGCTTGAAGAACAAGCTATCCAGGTTGAGGATATCTTCTGGCATCTGAAGTACATGGCCGAGCTAGGTTCAACGTCGTTTCTTCACCCTCCGCGTGATGAGAGACTGCTTGGTGCATTTGAATTACTTGCACCATACCTAATCAATTCAATTCAATTATAAATTATACGTCTGAGATGTTTAACATATATAATCACGACGAAATTAATCAATTATAAATTATCTGAGATTGTCTGAGATGTTTAAAAATTTGTCAGCCATCTTTTGTGATTTTTAAATCAAGGTTGGGAATATATTTAAACATTTAATTCAATTTATTCGAAATAACGCATAACACATTTTTTTAAATCTATTTTATTTATAAAAAAATATTTTATTTATAAGTCTATAACGCTGCGCAACACAGCATATACACACATTGTCTGCGAATTGAATACATCATGGCCCCCACAAAGGGGGGGCTGACAGGGCTCTAGCCTGGGGGCCCGGGCTCAGGAAGGGCACGGCGTGGCGAGTCGACCAGATATTTGGTTCAATGATATTATTATTTAAAATTATGTGGTTGTATGATACAATTTTTAATTATATTATATCGATACTCGACAACTCCATAATTCAAATGGATGTAAGTATTAAAATATACAAAAACACACTTAATATACATTAATACATAATTTTATCGCGTACCCCATCTGGAAAACGCTACTGTAGAGCGTCACACTGTCTTTATCTTTAGCGATAGTTAAGGGGGCTCGCCAAAGATCATAGCCCGGGGGCCCGCTTCAGGATGTGGGGGCCATGGAACACATTGAATATTGACAGACAGCAGTGCCACCTTGTAATTTTCTAGTAAGTTTTTAATATTTTTATCTGTTCAGTAATTACGCTATTAATATTTACACAATAAAAACAAATTAAATATCTACACTAGTACTTAGTTATGGATGAAATAAGTTTCTTTATGATTTTTCGAATTTTCAAATTTTTAAATTTCCTAATATGTTTTCAGGCAAGGTGACTTACCAAGACAAAATAAACATTAGACAGAATAAAAATGAAGGCATTGAAGGAAACGTAAAGTAAGTACTCGTATATTTACAGCCTTAACATTTCTGCCTTGTGTAAATATTCTGTTTAATGAAAGTAAATTAAGGATTTTTTCAATTCGTGCACACGCAAAGGTAAAAAAAATTCCCAAGTATCAGTTAGCTGTAAAATAAAAGTTTACGTAAAACCGTACGTTAATTATTATCTTCATACAGTTGGGCTGTTATTTTAATTACATGTTTTAAAATAACATCCGACTGAATAAAGAAATTCTACGATTAGATATTTTAAAAATCAAGTGTACTGACAACAACTAGATCTATCCACGCCTCTCTACTTAACCTTTTAGCTTTCTATTAATATTCAATTCCTATATCAGTATTACACTCACACGATAAACAGCGGTTGGATATAGTCGCGTGTCGTTATATCGTCACCTAACCTTACCACCACACGGCTGTTTTTCATGTTCGCTATTTTCGAAAAGTTTTGTCTTGTAACTTTGAAAAATTTAAAGGTAAATATGTAACAGTGATTTATGTATTCCATAACCTGTGTAAGTTTTAATTCATAATTGTCCAGTAGTTTTTGAGTTATAATGAAACGCATACATATAATAAAACTTCTCTAAAATTTTCTGTGCCATGGAAATAGTCAAAACGCTGATCAATGTCATATATAGTATTTGTATTATTATCAGTCTGTTTTATTTAACTGCTGGATAAAGCCTTTTCTCAAGCTCTTCACTCTTCCAAATTCCTTATTCTTCGCTGCTACATAATCCCGCCAAACTTTAATATTTCGTTAATTTAGTATAACTTAGGGCCACCTTTCGGTCACTTTAAATCTATATCTTATTAGCATATCACTATATATTATTGGATTACCGTATTTGCCCTGCGACCATCCTGATTATGGGCTATGTTTTTGCCTCATCTTCTTTTAAGGGTTTTGGAATACTTAATTTCGTCGCAAATAATGTGTCTCAATTTTATATCAATATCTCAATTTTTTCCTTATCCATTAGATCTTTTTTTGTCTTTAGAGATGATGCCTAACATACATATTTTCATGCCATATCGTGCAACTTGAAAATATTTATGTACGTGCGTTAGAAGTTTAACTTATTTGGCGAAACAAATAAGTAGAAAATACGATAAAATAATTGAAGAAAGATATTTAATGCAATGAATAAAGTTTTGATCAAAAAGCATAATCGAATTAAAATGATATTTATTTATATACAGCTAAATTATTTTTACACAATTAAACAAAATAAAAAAATAATAAATATATATAAAATGTTATGAATGAACTGCTTCACTATGGATTTTAATAATAACCACGTGTTATGCTGAGTACCTTGCGTTTGTATACAGCTGACTGATATGCACATGCGCGTTGGGTATACCCCGATCACGGTTTACTTCATCATGTCGCACTTTCGTAACGGTGTGCGCGCGCAGCTCTCAATTTTGCCCTCTACTAAGCGCACCAAAAGAATTGAGGAAATATTAATCATTAAGGTTAATAATCGTGACGATTGGTAGAACTGGATGTCTACCTAAAAGAAAAAGAAAATATTTTTGAAATTGTTTATTACGAAGAGACTAAGTTCCATGTGAATACGTTAGTACTAGAAGAACACGTTGGTTAAACACTGTGCATGATAATGGGAGGCTTCTCTCGTAGTTTTTGTTTAGATTTGATCATTTTTGCCATATTCTAACATCAACATTGATTTAATAGGCGACCGAATAAAATTTGGATGCTTTCCTAAATTAGAGTTCGATTGACGCTTATATTAGTTTATTAGTTGGTTAAAATATTTTTTTCCTTTGTATTTTGATTCGCTAATCTGTTAAATAAATATTTGTTATTCTATTCCATAAATGTTATCTGGTGAATAACTTTCCTAGAATAATTTGTATAGCCTTACATAAGGTTAAGTAACATTCTCGATCAAATGAATTTTATGATAAAATCTCAATATTTTTAACACCAACCAGGGTGACTTAGAAAAATCTTCCAGCGGAAATCTGGCAAAGCCATTCGGGTACTCAGCCATAAAGGTGATGCGGTGCAATAGTAAAACCGACGAGAAACCCCTACGATTTGCAACCCCCCCATTAGCTGAGAATATCTTAACCTGATCTCGTAGAACACTCTACGGTGCTACGCCACCTCTACGAATAAAGATAAACACGCAAATGTCAGAAAAAATATATACAAAGTATTAATGGAACGTAATGCTTTTCTTTTCACAAATGAAAGTAATATCTATATCACATCGTAATACATCTTGCGTGTGCATACAAGGTCTGAAAAAAATAATAAATTAATTATATCGAGTAGGTTAAGCCAAAAAAGCGAACGTGGAAATTATTTTCAATTTCAACTATGTTTACAATCGACTATTAAGCTACACAATATGTGGTTAAATAATAATACATATTATGTTGTGTTTTATACATAATTCGGAAACATCTCACAAACATGATTATTAAATCGTTCGTAATATTCGTTGACATTCGAATATTGTGGTTTATACATACTTAGAAAACATCAGTGTAGCTATTCTATTATATACAAGGCGGCTATCGACATTACTTTATCATATTATGTATTGAGGCGGTTAATTGTTACAATAAGCTAATCACCTAAATTGTCAAAAAGTACTATGTTTTAATAGCCCTCTCTAGGCTGTGTTAACTTTTAGAGAGATATATACAGTTTTGACAGTTTAGACGGCTAACTTATTGTAACAATTAACCGCCTAAATGGATAAATATAATAAAGTGATAATATTTATCACTTTAGCCGTCGATAACCACCTTGTGTATATAATAGACCCACAGGCGACAGTTGGCAGGCGTCGCAGTTTTTTTCAAAGATTTTCTTTCGTAAGTATGTTTCTGAAGTGTTTTTAAAGGATGTATGCTCAATAAAGAATGATTGTTTTTCAAATAAAATATTTGTGTTTTATTTTAAATAATATATCGCCGTACCAAGAATTGATAGTTAACACGATTATTGGAATTAATATTACATTATAATTATTATGATGTTCGCCTATGTTATTAAATGAGCTTCAATTTGTGTTTGCATATTGAGGCTTACAATTTATAATATCCCGTATAATACACAAATGCTGTTTATTTGCATTGTAATGATAATTTTAGTACTGAATCGCTTTCAGGTTAAAGTTTATATGCAAAATGGCTATTGTCGCAAACTAGTGCCGGAGTTTTACACATTGCTTTAAATATTATTCAGGAATAAGCAATGTAAACCAGCAACAAGTGTGCGTTATGGCGTTGAAAATTTGCCTTGTGTTCTGCATCGGCTATTCGTGTCCCCATTAGCGACTATGTGTCCCACAGGTACATTATCTGTAAAGTTCGTTAGTATCGGATACATCCATTAAACTCGTGCGAATTATGCAGACAATCTGCATCAGCATTATTGTTATAAAAATTGCTTGTTATGTTTTTAATCTATGCATTGAGAAAATAACCGTCAGTAATTTGAACTTTCTTCTATATATAGCGGGTTTTCCAATATACCATTTTGTCTATTAAGCAATATTTTTAGTAAACACACAACTAATCTGTATTATAGTACAACGATGATGTACTTTTTTATATCTACGTGCCAAAAAATTATAAAAATATGTGTAATAAACTTGCTAAATGAATATGTTATTACCGTCTGTTTTAATGAGATTCTTGTTCTTATACGAGCATGACGTCTTAAAAAATCACATTTAATAATAAATATTCGTAAAAACCTGAACAAAATTAGAAAATTTTCAATGTATACATATTGCCACTGGGAATAAATTTAATATATACATATGTAAATATAAATAATACCACAACAGGCCATGAAGCCCAGTGATAATGACAAATACCCAGGATTTGAGAAAAATCATATAAATATATTGTGACCTCACTGAGATCGAACCCGGAGCTTCCGGATGAAAGGACAATAAAAGATAAAGGATTTCAAGTTAGACACATTTATATTTTTTATAAAAATCGATGTTTTTTAAAATAAGCATAAAAAATATTAAAACTATGAATTAGTAAAAAGTCTGTACGAGAAAAAATAGAAAACTTAATAAACTAAATTTTAATAATACATATGATTATAAAATATAATGTAATAATAAGATGTGGTCCTGTGAAAAAATCATATTTTATAACATTTTTTAACAATTGTAAGTTTATCTTTGACTTTTTTTTTTTGTTTTAATGTTTTCAGATACATATTTATTAATTGTAAATTATCAAAAAAATGTCTCAAATTGCAAGCTGCGTATTTTTCTGCTAGGTGCTTCTGCTGGTGTAAACATTCCCCTTAATGTCGCATTATGAATATTGTTTTATTATCACACGGCTATAAAAATGTCAATGTTTTGTGGCATCATTACAATTCTATCTTAATTTTTATTCTTTTATAATTAATATTGTAGATGTATCACGGGGGAATAAGTTATTCAGTACAGGTTAAATTTATTGTTTTGAAGATAGTTTTACGACCCCCAAAATAGTAGTTAACACCCCTAACTTGGAAACGATAGAATTAACATAATGCAAGTTTGTTTGACAATATTAAAACATAATTTCATAACATTTAAGCCAGAGATTAATCAACAACCTATTCAAATTATCATACTCGTGTATGATAATTTGACCAACAGAAGGTTTTGTAATATAAACAAATTTAAAAAAAATCGGTGTGTGTACTTATGTACGCGCGTTAGAAGTTATACTTCTTTGGCGTAACAAAACAAATAATTATTGTATTGGACCAAAACTCATAATCGAATGACTATAACAAACTTGAGATGTAGTTAGCCACATCACTAGTTTTATTTTCGTTTTATATTATTCGTGTAATTTGACTATATAATCCATTATATTTGAATGCATTCGGATTAATATTAAATCTAGTATTCTATACAATAAATAATGAAAGTTGAGTAGTAATACAAACAACTTCATATTTTCTATTAAATAATATTAAATATGTCTAACTTTTCGCCGTGAGAATTTTCAATCGAACTGTTTAATATGAGACATTGCGAACATATTTTCAAGTACACGCAGCTCACTTTGAAAACTGTCAAACAAAATATTGTTTTTGAGTATGACTCGAAACGGATCAATGATAAGTGAAGTTGAAATCCAAATGGTCAGAGAACATTTTTAACAAATAGACTTAATCTTTTTATACACATTATAGTCCAAAATTTTCTAAAAATTAGTTATTTTATTAAAATGCTATTGTTCAATCTCCTTGTCTTATACATTCTTCAGATTTTTATCATCGATACATGCAATGGTCATATTAAATTATTGATTTCAAAGGGTAATCTCCATTTCTCTATATAATTTTATATCGTTTGTATATTCATAAAATTTACTATTAAATCCAGTTCCATTCAGTGGCGCACCCAGGATTTATTATTGGGGGGGGGGGGCAAGGAGGAGAATGTAAATTAGTCCCATAGGCTCTTTTTCTTCTTCATATAAATATTTTTACATATTTTCACAATACACGGCGATATATTTGTACAGTTTCTCCTAGTTTTTATGAAATTGGAGGCATAGTGGCGGTAACCGTTGAGCGTGTCATCAGCGACTGGCGGATTGGAAGTGAACAGTGACCATGCTGGACATGTGTACCTAGTATGCTAAAAGATTACTTAAATAATATCGGCTGTGCTACCCGCTTGGTCTAGAGCAGTGTTTCCCAAAGTGAAGTACGCGTACCCCCTGGGGTACGGGAAGAGTTTGGTGGGGGGGGGGGGGGTATGCGCTGCACCGGGTTATGGCTACGCCTGGTGCAACAAGCATTAATACAATATCCATGCTATAAGGTTTATCGCATGCGGAAGAAGAGCAATTGTTGGAATTATTAGCTTCAGACGGATTCTTGCAAAATAAATATAAGGAGTGTACTTAAACATCATTTAAGTTGCAAATGCAATATGTGTATCCAGTTTTAACAGAGACATTCCTAAAATACATCTTGCCTTTTCCAACTTCATATCTATGTGAAGTTGCTTTTTCAGCATTTGTAGACATTACGTAATAAAAAGGAACAGCCTTTTGGGTGTGGAACCACACCTCAGATTAAAATTAATAACCAATTAATGTTATTTTTTATAATATAACTTTTATTTATATTTTATTATGAATGAATTTTATTTTTCGTTTATTATTATTTTGTTTATGTACTACAAAAGGAATATATAAATATATTTTGATTGTTATTAAAGTACTTATATGCATTTTTCTTTGACGAGGAGTACTCAGTGTTACGAAAATTATAGAAGGGGTACATAGATGTCGAAAGTTTGGGGAACACTGGTCTAGAGAGCTACAATATTTATGCCGAATTCCACCGAAAAAAATGTTCTTTTGATTTACACCACCACCGTAGTGGGTGTAGTCGTTCTTTTCGCCGAATGTTTATCGTAGATTTTTGGTTTTTCAATATTGAGGTTCCAACATATTAATCGAAAATGGACAAAAAAGTATTATTGCATTTAAATTATACACAACCTACTCAAAACAACACAGCCCAATATCTCGTTTATCGGTATTTTGTCTATTGCACTCGGTGTACCTACACCATGGCCCCCACATCCTGAAACGGGCCCTCAGGCTAGGGCAGTGGTCGGCAAACTGCGGCTCTTTGGCCCCTTGAGTGCGGCTCTGCCACAGATGCTCTCTGCCATATTTGACATGGCTACAAAGAAGAAGCAAAGAAAATGGAAGATGATAACCGTAAATGTAATGTTGAATAGACCGACTTTATTCAAAACTTAAATGGCTTACCGACCTGTATTTATGTGTCGGGAAAAATTGGCGCATTGAAATTTAGAAAGATACAACTAAAAACTCGTAATTTTGCGCTAAATATTCTGTCGATGATGCAAGGAAGAAAGCATCTGAGGAGAAGAGTAAATAAAAATAAAGTTCTGTATTTAATTAGGTACTGAATAAAATCTGTCAACAATGTTAATATTGCAAGTTTTGTGGTTAGTAAAAAGATTTCCAAGAGATGAAATCGAGAGTAAATTAAGAAATCGATTTATTGATGAGAACCTGGAATCGTGCTTAAAATTAAATCAACAACATACGAGCCTGACTTACCCAAACTTTACAAGGAGATGCAAGGCCATTATTCACATTGAGTTTGTCAGTCATTGTCATGATTCAATCTTATGGATACCTGACTTACAACTTAATTTTTATTAATAAATACGATCATTATTACGTGTGATATTCAGTTTTATTCAGTGTACCTACCTATAATTTAATTAGGACTTAAAACTTTAACTAACTAAATTAGCAGTGTACCTACTTACTACCTACGTATATAATTTAAGTTTAAGAAATTTGACTCACAAAAGAAATCTCAATCGTTGTACTGTTGATATTTGGCTCTATTGACTAATGAGTTTGCCGATCACTGGGATAGGGTATTTGACGGGCCCCCTATCAACCGCTTAGATTAAAGGCAGTGTGAAATACTACATAAACGTTTTTCAAATTGTGTTTTAGTTCAAATTGAGGGTACTTATACAGTGAATTATTGGCGATTTTCAATACATCTACTTTAATAATGGAGCTGTCGAGTATCGACACATAATAATCAGAAAATATATTGGACAATTATATAAATTAAAGTGTTCATAGTCATGAAGTATAATAGCGCCGCAGGCGACTTTTTTTACTATTAATCTAATTTATGATGTGTGTTTATCTCACTTATCTGGTCAACCCGACACGCCAGCCCCCCCACAGCCCGGGCCCCCAGGTTAGAGCCCTGTCAACCCTCCCCAGCCATGACCTATACCACTCCGGAATTCGGGTGGACACGAGAATTTCATTAGGGAACGGGTTTCTAAAAAAACCTGACATTAGTGTTTCGAAATTTTTGTGTTAGAAATTAAAATCTAAGAAATTTTACTAAAAAGGGTGCTGGAGAATTACAAATCATTTTTTGCCGTGTTGTTTGTCTAAGCCCAAGGTATAGTTTATTGGCTTTCGATTTCAATGTGTAAAATCATTCTGATGATTTTCATATTTGGGGGGGGGGGGGGGGGGCAGGGCCCCCTGCCCCCCCCTGGGTGTGCCACTGGTTCCATTTGTTGGTAAAAATAGTATTAAAGCGAAGGTGTATTGCAAAATCAGTATCTAGTAATAATCATTCAGTGAAAATGAGCTGAAATTTTTATATTTATCAATGAATTATTTGAATGAACATAAACATAAATTGTAAGCAAGTTCAAGTAAACGTTATAGTTAAATATTTGACGAGAGCCGGACGTCGGTTAGTAATTAATATTCCTTGATTTAAAACACAAAAACTGATAACGTATTTTGATAAGCATTTCATGTAGGACATACTAGTTTAAATTATCGCAATTAGGTAGGAGGCTTGTAGATCGATTGGTTAAAGCATATTGGCGGAATATAGGGTAAATATACGAGTTCAAATCCCGTCGAGCAAGTGTTTTTTTCAAATGTGATTTTTTCTAGTGGGTATGTATCTGAGATATTTTCAAGTTATGTATGTTCAATATATCGTCACTGTTCTGGCAGAAGACACTAATTCGAAAAAATTAAATATTGAGTTAGTACCAAAATGTTCCTTATTTTAAACTTTACCGTCTGGAAACCGTCTTAATAAATAAACAGTCTTTATTTTAAAGTCATCCTTTATACGATTACTTAATAAACTCACATGATAGACCATTATTTCAAACATTTTAACAACTTGAAAGTCAAATTACTCAAAACTAGTATTATCCAGTTAGTGTGTTCTGCCAGAACAGAGATGATATGGAATATTACTTTCTCAAAATCTTGTGAAGTATTCGTTGAATATAAAAAATAGTTAATTTACTAATACGTTAGCAAAAATATAATGTTCTATTTGCAATCTTAAAATATGTACTTGAAGGTTTTGTGTGATTATCTCAAAGTAACCGGCTTTGAAACTAATAGTATCAATTAAAGAATGAATCGGTTTTAGTGACCCAGAGTTCAAATTTTAGCATAGGTATTCAGTATCTATTATTATAATTATTATAACTTAAAAGAAAGCATTATAATGTTTGATTTTCCACCATCAACAGTAATAGATTCCAAACTGTCCTTCATAGTTAAGCAACCAACGCACCGAGCATCACCATCGACTCAAACTCAATTTCTCTTCTCAGTTTAAAGTCGTTTAATATATAAAAATCGGGATCGCATCAATTGTTTCGCCAATCACCTAAATTATTCTAATTGACCGCAGAACTTTTCTTTCGTTAGCCAATATTTACTCGCATTTATTACTATAAAGAATTGTGAACCATTAAAACTGATAATAGAACTTGTCTAAAGAATGTCTCGTTAATAAATTCGGTTGTTTTCAGGTAAATCACATTTAATATAGTTATAAGAAAGTATGTGAGAGGAAGGTGGAGTAAGTTGAAACTGATTTATTTTCAGGAGAGCCAAAAAAATATTCAGTTTTGGACAATGTTGTATATAAATTTCGGTTTCTTCATTGTGGTTAATTTAGCATAATGAATTTATTTTAAAATTTTTTAGACTTATCGCATTTTCCTTTCCGACACATAAACTATTCTACCAATTTATTGACAAAAAATACTCTCATTTATGGGGATCTCATATATAATTGGAAGTAGTTAAAGTGTTGATTGACTACATCAATATGTACTGATTAGGAAAATTGCACTATATTTAAATTATGTATCGTAGTCCTTAATGACTTATATTTAAAGCTAACTTTTTGGTTTTATGCCTAAAGCATTAAATAAGTTGTTTTATATAGAGGTTAATTTTAATAATAGTGAGTCAAACTCATAGATTGTAAGTTCAGCTTTATGTTATTGGCATTAAAGCAACGATAAATACAGCAAATATGAATGTACATACATATATACAAATTAATATAATAATAATCGGAAGTCTTTTTCTCGTCTTTCAATATTTAGAAGAAGTATATATATATAAGGAAAATAATGCCGTGTAATAGTAGATAGGAAAATAAAAAATATTATCATCAATGATTACACAAAAACTGAAATGATGATACACATTATGAATGCCATGAAAACATTTTGGTACTAATTGTGGTAAAAACAGATGAATTGGTGATATTCCACTAGTGTTACCACCCTCATACCACCCACAGCAACAAACGAATTACAAGTGTTTACGTCATAGATGAAAATACTACCACGCAGGAAGATAGTAGGTAGTCGGTAGTGCGATACTAAGCGGTGATGGTACTTTACGGGGAATTGCAGGAAACTGAACACAGTATCGAATCGAGGGGTAGGTTATTGACGACCGACATTACATTTTCAAACAAACATATTTATTTCGGTTCTAATTAATTACACAAAGTACATTTAAATAAATGATAATTATACAAAATACGCGGTTTGATTTTTTACTAATTGAAAAGAGTTTGAGATTATAAATTCTCCCGCCACGAAATAAAACAAGTCTAGGAAAATTATATTTTGAATGGAATGTCTGCATTCGCAAGGTTCAAGTATCTGAAATAATGTTTGAAATCTAAGAATATGTTATTTGATTTCGCCACAAGGCAGAGTATGTCTTGCTAAAAATGCGCTAATTTCAAATAAAGCAAACCGACTCATTGTTGGTTAATCTATCACAATTACAATAATACATCGATTCACACGTATCACCGATCTATTATTACAATTTTAACAGTATATACATATAGCAACCATACCACTCAGCATTACAAGTGAAACACACTTCAATATTCATGTTTTGTTGTCAAAACAAAACAGAGTAGCGGAAGCGTTTGTCAGTATTTCCTCAATTATAACCTAGATACACAGTGTCTATTATGTGGGTCTATTCTATACTTATCGAACACTAAATTGATAAATAGTATCAAACTTAGGGTAGGTTTGTATCAAAATATTAGCACTTATTGTAACAATTACACGAAGCTGGTTTTTATTGTTGCAATAAGTGCGATATTTTAACAGCAGCAAGATAGGTGCTGTTAAAATATAGCACTTATTGCAACAATAAAAACCAACTTCGTGTAATTGTTACAATAAGTGCTAATATTTTGATACAAACCTACCCTAAGTTTGATAATATTTATCACTTTATCACTTTATCACCCAATGATTTATTTAATTGCGACAATCCGGTCACTCGATACAGTCATCTGTCATTCACTCGAGTCCAGTCTCGTGGTCCGAATTACCTCTCAATAACATCAATCCATACCCGCGATTATAACATTACTCTGTAATCTTTATAATTGTATTTATTTATTCTTGTATCGATAAATAAACTTTCTCCTCGAAACTTCCAAACGACTACTACTTTATCTCACACATCATCACCCCTTTATATATATATATATTTAAACAGTACAAATATATTATGTAGTCATTGGCATCTTTAGATAAAGTACTAGGTAATTATTGATTATTAATAAATTATATAGTTATATAAAATGCGCGTTATATAACTTCCCTTCGGTGCCATTCTTCATCTTCGTTACCGTCATCAGCTTTCTCGACCATTGTCTATCATAATAATATAGAAGAAGCTTTTCGTAGAAATCTATAGTATAATATTACTGTAGTTATACTAGTTCATACTACATCATACCCAATGATAAAAAACTATAAAATAATAAGATTAACTGAATCACTAAACACACATTTTATAAGTTTTTTTAATAGTAATTAAAAAAAACTTACTTAATGATAATATAACATTGTGTTTTATTTTAATTAATAAGTACTTTATTAGCCAACCTTCAGGGAACGCTACTGTATGTAAGTACTAATATGTATCCTTTGTAAGAATTTAGAACACATTTTAGGATTTTTTTTTTAATAAAATATTTACCGCTTAAGCAACTTTGAACTGTTTTTATATTGTAAGATCTTTTAAAATCAATTATTTGTTTCATCAGTTTTCAAAAATTTATAGAATAATTCATATTATTTTGGTATAAATACGTGTGTGATGAAATAACTATTGCAAACTATTTCAATAGCTTTTTTTCTATTGCGACCATTAATACTAACCATACTTGTTTCAGAAATAAAAATTGTTTTCGGGTATTCTTTTTTTCCTCCGACAAAAGAAATATTTAGGATTTTGTTCGTGTTTCATATAAGCTCCGTAGATAAGCCGATGTTTATTAGGGTAAGAAGTTGTAAAAGAAATAAAGCAAAGTGGATATTTTAGAACTATTTGCGTTGGAGTGATCTGAAAAGTGGTAAAACCTTTTAGTAATAGAATAGCCTCGGTAAAGTAAAAAAGACGGAGGATTTTTATGTTTCATTCAAAATATGAAAATGTTGAATCACTTTTTTCACCTCAAGAATATGACAGGTACCTACCTACTCTTATTTAACCTTTTGAGTAAATTAATATTGCATATATTAAGGGGGGACATGCTCAGCGTAGGTCAAAATGGAGTTTTTGTTCTATTTTCAAAGCACGATCCTGGATATATCTTAAACGTTGTAGATAATCTATTTATACAATTTTGAAGCCTTATTATCCTTTATATTTATTTTAAACATTTGCAGCGGTGTTAAGATTTTTTACATTTATTAATTATTAAACGCATTTATAAAACCATCAGTATAATTTATATTGACATTATTATAGTGAAATATTTACGATAAAAAATTAAATTGATAATCTCTGTGGTCCCAAATTTGACAAGAATTAGGCATTTTATTATTCAAAAAATGGGCAAGATTAACACATTTGAAGATAATTCTAAAGATACTCAATATAAGCTATGTCTTTGACCATTCAAGTGTGATAAACATCCTACGAATAATGATTGCTTTATAATAATTATTGACCTAAGAATAAGGTAGTGTTTTTTTGAAATACGCCATTTCTTTTGGCATTCCCAGTGGTTAAGCTTGAGAGCCATAAGCCATAAATTGACAAACTATAATTAAAGTAGGGAGTAAAATGATGTTAACGCTCGTGTTTGAACATGTACCTAACCGAAAAAAAATCTTTTTTTTTAACAGCCTTAACATCCATGCGACTCCAAGTTGGCTGAATGCAGCCCGCCATATCCATGCGGATTCCAAGCTCACTAGAAATACCACCATCGTCGGTATCTACGTATAAAATAAAGAAAATATTATGTTTATTTAATTCTTGTAAATATATTCCAAGTTAGTATTAATAATTATCTTTATGCAGTATGCACCCAAGTAGCTTGCAACTTTAAATAACATTATCATACCTATTATAATTTATTTTTTAAACAGCATAAGGTAAAAAACTGTTTTATATTTACTACAAAGTTTGTTGTTGAGAAAATTGTTGAAGATTTTAACTTTTTTTGTAGTCGGTAGTTGACCCAAGGTTAAGGGTTCTTAGTACCCGAATAGATACTTAAACATTTTCTATAATAAATTAAATTCTTGAGACGATGTGTTTATCAATATCAAATATCTGTTACTGCAATGTTTTCGTCAATATATTCGATTACTAGGTATAAATAAATAATTACCGCACAGTAGATTAGTTTGTAGAGAGCTCTTTCTGAATCCTGGGAATATGTATAATATCCACTCCGTGTAGATAATAAATATCTTTTTGGCTTTAATAGACAATACCTGATCGTCTTTCAAATATTTGTAATTGAATACGGTGAACATTTTGTCTAGAATCTAGATTATAAACATTATTACGTAAGATTTACTATCTCTCTATTTCTCTCCACCTAGAAATGTCAAATTAATGTAAATAAAGATTGCTCACAAAGTTTACAGTATAAGTGAAACACTTGTCGTATAAAATTGACGTTTACTAAACTACATATCGATGGTGCAGATCACAAACCTTCTATGTCAAGTTTTATGATTTTGACTTTATAGTATCAAAAAATCAACAAAAAATTAACGGATCTCTTGAACTTTACCTCCTATGTCAAAGAGAAAAATAGCCGAGTTTATTGATCTTTTAATTAAAACTCCTATGTTATATTCATCGTATTATGCTGCAAATAAATCAGTTTTAACCTTCCCCTGTAAAATCGTAATTTTTGACTAAGGAGGTTTGTGATCTGCAACATCGATATGCCGGACGTCAATCTGAAATTATAATTTTTGATTGATATTATTATTGTAATAGTATGATTAAAAAAAAACTTACTTTGAATTCAAAAAAAGAAAGCATTGCAATGTTTAGGTATTTGTTATGGGACGAAAATCAAATATAAAATAAAGATTTAAGAAATAGGTATATAATATTATATTAGATGGTGCATTTGACAGACGTACGTTTTGCGTGGTGGATTACAGATCATTTTACAATAATTATTAGTGTATACTTCTTCTTCTTATTGTGCCATCCCCTAGCAGAGGTCGGCCACCATCAAGGCGATCTTATCTTTGTCGTCTACTACCCGGAACAGTTCGGTGGAGCTGCACTCGTACCGATCACGGAGGTTCTTAAGCCACGAAATGCGGCGCCGTCCTCTGCTACGCTTCCCATTGATCTTTCCTTGAATGACGAGTTGGGGAATGCTGTATGAAGTGTATACTGTATAGCCTTAAATTAAAACATAACAATGTTGTATAAATGTGACATGATCGCGAATCTCAGGAAACATAATAATACATTTATTTTATTTTATTTAAGTTATTGTACTTATACATAGTTTTATTGGCGACTCTTACATCAATAATTCGCCTAGATTGAGTTTAGTCTAAATATATATATGATTAAGAATAAGAACAGCTACTGTAGGGTAATCATTTTTAAAGAAAAAATATTGGTATTTTATCAAAACTCGTTTTGGGAGAAATTCATCAACCTATTGAGAGCGAAATATCGGCCCATAATTTTTACAAAAAATACAGTATTTTCTTGAAAATCAACAATCTTGATATAATTATAAATGTCATAATATATGAGATGACTATATAACAAAATTTAAGGGTTATTACATTAATAATATACAAAAGTTTTGAATATAGCATTGGTCTAGTTTCACCCCATTTCACGGTAAGATTTGATCTCTTAGCTACTGCTGACTGTGTTCTACACATAACATAGAACCAATACTGTAGGAGAATGTCCTTTATGCGCCTATGTAATTTTTTCGTTTCTTTAAGGTTCATGGCAATACTTCTAGCAAAGAGGTAGAATGCAAAAACCAATGAAGCGGAATTATCAAGTGAAGGAATTTACTAAAAACCGATAATATAGACTACAAGGTTTTCTAATGATTGGGAAAACTGGAGAAGACTAATCCAGAATTTCACAGTACCATTTTAGGAGTAATCACAGTCATCAGTCATGATAGCAATGTTGAGGAAGATTGAAGGGTTGAAAGTCTATAGGGTCTAAGTGCCAAAAATGTGAAACTGATATACCTATAGCAAAAAAAAGAATGAAACCATACATATATGAAAACTTTTATTTTTACAAAGTTACAGAAGAACTTCAGTATAATATGATAAGTTTACAAAATTCTAAAGATAAAATAAATAAAGGAAGAATAAAATATTTAAACATGGACAATATTGAAACGTTCTATGTAGGGGCACATAGACCCCGCCCATATTTTAATGTATTTGTGTGATAAAAATGGTATAGTCGGGAACTTAAACCCTTTAGAATATCATTATGCTTGGCATATAGATTGTATTGAAGTAAAAAACTTGTTATAGACTTTTTGGAACTTCCCTATAGACTTTCAACCCTTCGATTTACTTAGTTTAACAATTGAAAATAATGGTTTGGATGCTTTTGACACATCGATTTAAAACAAATTTAATGTCAAAATTATTAACTTCATAATGGTATATTTATTGATCGATATGTTATTTATGTTATACATAATATATAATATGACAAACAAATAATATAAAAAAACGTTTTACTTCATATTTACATGCTCGATTTAGAGTAAAAATGTGGAAAAAACTACACTGAAAATATTTTAATACATAAAGGATCCGACAAAAAATGACAAGCTTCGATACTGATGAGTATCTGAAGAAACATGTCACTACTTTTTTGCCGTCCCTGTGTACAAGCAAAATTATCATGAAGTTATAAAAATATATTCTGTTGAGAAAATTCAATAAACAACCCCATGGTGCAGTATAACGTAGGATACCTGTGGAGCGCCAACCTCACGTCTATTCAATGTACGAGTAATACAGCTGGAGTAAGATTTAAAATTTTATTCGTTGCTGTTTTCCATTCAGGCTTAACCTAACTGAGGAAAATTGCCCCATTTTATTCATTCAATTACTTCTTTTCATATTTGCACGTGTCGATGTTTTAAATTAATAATTATATTCTATATTTTCTCAATAATGGTTGCAACTAGGTGGGCGCCCAACGTGGGGCATGTTTTAAAGTGCTTGCTTCTCGGTCCATTCCCCTTTACACTCGTTATAAAGTTATCCATCCTTTAAATTTATTCACTAAGATTAACCTTTCAAGGTATTGGCTCCCGTTTTCTAATGTGCGCGTTTTTCATATTCAGTTTTAATCTATTATGTCTAAGAGTTAAGAATTTAGTCGATATTATCGCTTTCTGTGAGACTTTATTTATTAAAACAGTAGCTATATAATTATTGAATGGGATTCAAACACATTTTTCACTGATCGGATTTAGTCCTATCCTTTAAACTTTAGACTATTAATGTGTGTTTAACTCATACGAAATATTTCTAAAAACAACGTTAACCATTTCTAATTCCATCAATGAAAGGCAGCCAGTTGTGTACGTACATAATCAAAGTAATGATATTACTAACATGATTATAGATGGTGTCCGGTATTATCCAACTTAATGACGTCTTTGCACTTGCGAATAATATTTTTTTTATTATTCAATACTTACTAAATGTACACAAATTCTCAAATCCTGTAAAACGATTTTTTCTAATATGTGTTTTTTTTTAAATATGTATTTTCAATAATAAGAATCTACCATTTTTAAATCTTGTGTATAAGTACCTTTATATTGATTATGTTTTGAAAGGTAAAAATTTTTCTCTCGCAATTACCATGTCGTATTTTGTGTCGTCCGGTTGATCAGAGGTACGGAATCACAGGAGAAGCTCTTCTCTTTCAATTACTTATTTAAGTTAGAGGCCTTACCAAACCACACCTGACCCACACCACACCGGTTTTATTGGACGTATCACGAGACACTATATTTGATGTGAAGTATCAGTATTTTTTATTACTGTTTCAGTTACAGTTAGGAGAAGTTACCTAAGTCTGGGGTCGTTTTGCACTTAAGTGTGCTTTGAATTAATTTATATGTCTAAGTTAATAGTTCCAATGGAAGATATTATGAGCATATAGAAGCAACATTAAAAATTGTTGTAAATAACGAAATCTGATAAATAAATAAAGGTGTTTTTTAAGTTAAAAGTATGACACCGCTAATTTTCTAAACGCAGCATAATTGGTGTTTCTAGTAACTAGGTCAGACGGTCCAATGGGATCAACAGTTACCTTTCACATCGCAACATTAAAGCCTTTTAGAATGTATTCATTCGCCTTGCCCCCACAAGTATCTGCTGTAAGGCTGTTCCCATTCCTTCGATTACCACACTTAGTCAGTACTAAAGAAATTGCTGGTTACCTTGAGTATAGAGACCTCTAAGTCTTGCTCCTCATTATAGATTTGTTTAATAGGAGACACTTCAGGTGGTTAAACAACCATCAACATAACCCCAAGCTTTACCTTTATAATTTTATAATGTAACCGATATATTGTAGTATTATGGTATAGATATTAAGCAAAATTACTCGGTCTTTTCCCATTGGTTTAAGGATATCGCAATTAACCACATTTATATTAGTAATATCTGAGAAATAATAAAATTATTAATAGACCTTATTATTTTTGTTATGCGAATGTATAATAAGATTATATTGAGGTTCGTTGTTAGAATTTATTTAATATATCCATTTTGGTATCTATATATAGAAAACATGAAAAAATCTTTTATTATTTGTAAATAGCTAGTCATGATCTATGTATTTCAAAATATATATGTACTTACATCTAGTTTTCTATCTATATTACATATGATATTAATAAATTGAGCTCTGTGTGGGTCTGTGCTTTGATATATGTCCGTGGAATATTTTTGTAAACATCTAAATCTGATCCGAATAATATCGGAGCCGTATTATCAAATAAAATAAAACCTTTTTTGATCTATAGTCTTAAACTTATTTCGATAAGACAATTGGGACAACGGAATAATAAAAAAGAAAAAACCTGAAACTTAAAAGAACTGATTTGACGTAAACATCCTAACTGTCATACATTCTTTATATTAGGAAATAAGGTTTTTATTGAATATAACGTATGCATTGGGCATATTCATATTATTTGAATTTTACGTATGTAGGTAAGAAGCAATGCAAAGATTTATTTAATACAAATATATTAAAAAATATATATACGTTATAATTTTTAACTTCCTATTACGTGTACCTCAATGCTTTTAAGGTTGTATTCTGATACCTAGTAGTGCTTTGCACTCTGTTGACAAAATAATCATTCATAATAATAATAAAAAACCTAAATAGTTTGGGTTGCTGTATGGTATTTAAAATTTATGCATCAGCCTGAAATTGAAAACCAGCGTATTTTAAGATGGATGGTGAGTGCCTCACCTATCAATCATACTTCGATACGTTCGATTGCTGCCGGATTCATTTAATTTTTTGGGTACGGAGGAAAAGCGAAGATTTTTTTTCATACAATAAATACACGCCCACTGTAAATATTAACGTAACCTGTACACTGTGCTTATTACCAGACTTTATGTTTTTTTTAATAGCACTTACTTTGAACAATCTTCTTCTTTTCTCTTTTTATACATTAAGGGTACAGGGAAGAAACGGGATGTCAATTTTTTAAAAATGTTCAGGAGATGAAATTTAAGATTACAACCCTCATATTGACTTCTTTTCTGCCACTTTGTTTTTTTATGTATTGGGTATGTTCATTTATTTCTAATACCTATATATCTATAATACTAACATCTTATAAAACCAAAACCATGGAAGAAGATATAAAAAGAAAATCAGACTAATTCCCAAATTTACAATGTTAAAACTAAGGGAGTATGTTGAGTTTACCTCAGATGAGGTAAATAAAAATAATAAAATATTTTTATGACTTATTTATTCATTTAAGAGTCAATAATCACGCTTTTTGACCAGTGTGTCAACATTTGTAACTGACATATCTTATGACTCTAAACTTTAAGTGTTGTGAGATTTTAAGCACACAAAATTTGCCACTGGGTGGCATTCAAATCGCCATTTAGCAAATTTAGTGACATCATGTACCCTTCATATATTATTGTACTTATCTGGAAGATGCGGCAAAACGAATAAATCTTAAGACTAACATTAAAGAGACCAAGTAATTAAGAATGTCGAGGAAGAATGGATATCCATGGAAAAAAAATGGGTAACTCGACATCTCAAAGCACCATTGTTTTATTTAAAAGTCTTTATTAACCAATCTCTCAAAAGAACAAGATTAACCTAGAACTTACCAACAGAATAAAGAGTGGAAATACAGCGTTATTTGCACTAAAGAGTCTTTTTATGTCTAACATATTGTCCAAGAAGGAAAAACTCCGGGTATACAACGACATAATGAAACAAATTGCTCTATATGGTTATGAAACCTGGAATAATAACCAAAGTATTTTGTATGCATTGAATATAACATATATTATTCAATGGTAAGTGGTAAGTACCTAATCACTAAGTAATGAACTCCACTGGTATCTTAATACTGTCAAATATAGATTATTAATTTAAAATGGATTTAATATGCAAGAGATGTTTTCAAATTATGTATGTTCAATATATCGAATGTTACAATGTCAAATCTTGGGTCTTATTTGTTGAATAAAAAATAATTTCTTAAATTATAATCCCTGATTGAAACTAAATATTATTTAACTCAGTTAAGATGTTACGTTTAGCGAAAAAATATATTATCATTTTGTAAGGACCGTAAGGTGAATGACATAAGGGCAAGCGACCGTTGACTTGAAGGAATGTTTGTATGACGTCACAGTGAACAGAAGAAAAAGCGTCGGATAAAAAAGTTTTCCTTTAAGAAAGTACTCGTCTTGCATTTTTCAAAGACTGGAACGCGTTATTAAATATTTTGCCACACTTTTATTTTGCGAGAGACGTTTTTTATCATAAATTTAAAAATAGACAAAATATTTTCAAATTATAAGATTATTTTTATACGTGTAGTATTCTGGTTCGGCGGAGGATAGATATTGCAGATGAAAGACGGTAGTACTTGTTCGTGATGATGGAGGAGGCGAGAATTTATTTACTGTTTCAAATAACTACAAGGGTACAATCGACGCATTATAATAAATATAACGGTAATTCGGTGCGAAACTTGTAATCGAGTGAGATTTCATAATAACATGTTGAAATTATTATGAAATAATATTAATTCGTAATTTTATGAAATTATAGATCCGCTATTTCATAACATTACGACATCATATTATTTACAGGTACTGACTGATTGTACGTGAAAAATGAATATTTAAAATTAATATTATAATTGAGATCTGGGTCACATATTACGTTTTAAACATTGCTGTGTTTTTATTTCAGATACTTATTACTAGAATAAACTCTCATACAGTATTAATATTGCTTTAATAAAATTTAAAAAAATGCTCTTTACGCCAAACCGCGGAGGCCACGGTAATGTTTTATAGGCCCAAAATTCCCTTTGGAAAAAAATTTACGCAAATACGGATAGTTTCAGAATTGATTGCGACTGCCTACTAAATGAAATCAAAATAAATGACGCTAAAATGAGTGCAAATATTATGAATATTGCAATAGAAACTGTAATTTAATAAACGGAGTGGCGCTTGATTTTTCATTGAAAGAGTGCACTAAGGTTTATTGCAAACCATATCAAAAAAGTACAGTTTCATAATTTTGATTTTTATAATTAAGATTCTATCTATAATGGGAGATAATTCCTGAAGGCATGTAGAGTGTAGACCCATCTATTCTAGCAAATATTAATATAAGTAATATTACATTATTTTCATTTTTACTGATTGTTAAATAAACACAGAAAATTTAACTTTTCCACTATTTGGAAGAATTCTGTATTCCCTTGGCTAGTGACCTGTCTTTAGTCTGAATATTTTTGTAGGTATAAGATACAGTGTCAGAAAGGTTGGCTGTTTATAATTCGTTCACTGAGTGTTTTTGCGCGTATTTGAATACTCAAATCAAATAATTATATTCCAATATTGACAGCATACTCACTTGAGCGAGCGTTACTACAGTACCCCCTTCGTAGTAGAGTACTTTCACAATAAACAATTAAATCGTGTTTCTACATAAAATTTAGGTCTTTTATTCTGACCGTTCAAAGTATAAAAATGGAATTAACTACTCCATGATTTTTTTAAACATGTTTAATCCTAAAAAGATCATATTATGGGTCTCTGCAGAGTGAATGCCATAGAACAGATTTTTGTACGAGAAATGGGTGTTAGCAACTTGTTCAGGTAACCTATTGGGTCCATATTCTGGGTTCAAATATACATTGAAAAACAGCATGTAAATTTGCTTAATCAGAGGCCCACGGCATAATAAACCTGACATTCAACGTGCTAGACGGTATCCCGCGTATTTACGTTCTAAAGAAGTCTTATATAAAAATGCACTTTTATAAAGGCAACAAAATCTTTCAAGTAAACACGTTTGATACATTTTAGTCGAATACGATTTAAAGAGTTCATTGAAAGCCGTGTAAAAATATATTTTTTTACTTTTTTCTCGCCTTTATACAATGTTATATATATGTAATATACGGCATGTATGTTAGCCAGACGCATATATATGTTAATGTAAATCTATATTATATAATATATTCACTGAGTACGTACGGCAAAGCTGGTTTATATGTCCACTTTATGGGATCCCTTTCGCACAATTGGCAAGGATGACTTATTATCCCCTGTCTTGAACAGTTGCTCAATTATTGAGAAATCTCCTAGCAAAGGAAACGTTGTCAAATCGACACCGATTGTACAGTTAATATTTAAGTGAAAATATTTCAAAAGGCTACACTTTAAAGTAAATGTTATCAAAGAGTAATATATTTTAGAAAATATTATATAAAGCGTACAGTAGAAGCATCAAATAGTATCTATTGGAGATAGTATCTACAATAAATATAATGAGATAGGGAATGCATACATGGACAGTTTACGAGATATTAATAATATGACGTTAAATACAAAATTTGGAAACACTTCAAAAACCTATCAGAAAAAATCTTGAAATAACCCGCATTCATCGGAATCCGACCAATATGCTGCAGATGCATTATGGGGTAACCTTTAACCATGAATATGCGCAGGTGGAAGTTGTTCTCGTGCGCAGAAATGAGGTACGGCTAATGTGATTATTGTTATGGTTCCTATTCTCAGTACTTCTCGAGCATATTACATCGCTCTGTGTTTAATAAAGAATGTAACATTCTTAAATTGTATGAATTATTGGTTGAACAAAAAATATTTTATTAATATTTGATGTTTTTATTAATTAATAGGTGTATTCACTAATAATATGCGAAATCAATGAATTTGAAACTGAATTGTTTTGTTTAATAAATAAATACACCTAATATTATTATAACCACTTTTATATCCATCAGATAGTTCGAAGCGCTATTTATTTGAATTGCTATACAATTATTCAATGTCCCCCTGACAATGTGTAAACATAATTGATCGGTAAATTAATATTACCTTGAAAACTCTAACAGCTTTGATAGTTATCCGATAGATGGCATTGTACATTTATCATATGAAATATTTTATCAATTATTCCTAAAGTAATCTCATACAAAGTAAAGATGTCGCTATTCATGCAGTGGTAT
This sequence comes from Rhyacophila brunnea, assembly GCF_057557595.1. Taxonomy (NCBI): domain Eukaryota; kingdom Metazoa; phylum Arthropoda; class Insecta; order Trichoptera; family Rhyacophilidae; genus Rhyacophila; species Rhyacophila brunnea. The sequence goes on from NW_028232752.1 coordinate 26,411,438, forward strand.
ACCTAATATAATAACTATTTTGAAAAAATATTGATGCCAAGCGGGACTCGAAAACGCATCCACCGGATTCCTACCAATGTTCATTACCAATTGAGTCGCAACGTACATACTCACGATTAAATTAATCAATGCGTCAGAAGGTTTATAAAATTTCGTTAAAATCGACCACATTTTTTGTCAATTCAAATCAAAGTACTAATACTAGATATTTATGTTAATTCCTAGACGTCATTCGGATTTTTTTTTAAATTTTAGATGAATACTACGCCTACCAGAGACACCTAGCGGAAAAATACAAAGCTAGAAATTTGAGACATATTTTTGAAAATTAATTAATAAGTACGTAGGTATCTAAAATATTTTTTAACGATATTAAAAAATCGCTAGTAAATGTGAATATGATAACGTTAAGAGATACCATCTTATTATTACATATTATTTTATGGCACGTTTATTATTAAAATTTACTCTTTTACGTTTTCTCACATGCATTGAAAATACTTTAAATAAAAAATCACTTCAATGTTTTTAGATACCTACGTATATATTCATCAAAACAATTTAAAATGTCTTAAATTGCAAGCTTATTTTTTTCCGCTAGCTCTGGCATTCGAAGTATTCACCTTAACATTATACTTTGCTCTTGCTAATATGATTTTTTTTGAAGTTATACTTCTTTAGGCGCGTTTGGAAAATCAGATCAGAGTGTATTTTTGGCGTGTGACATGTAACACGTAATTTATTTTTTCACACAAAAATGAACGCACTCGATTGAATTCGAACCACCGATTGTTCAGTTATCAGCCAAACGTACTGCCTTTACCCCACATGATACTGCAATCGTGACGATTATACAGTTTAATATTGTAGTTTAGAATTGTTCCGTTGCCTAGGCAGCGAATTTATTATTGTCGGCCGTTTGAAATTCCTTACGTAAATAAACTATTAAACGTCATAGTGGCAGTTGTTACTTTAAAAATAAAAACAACGATAAATAATTATATAATTTAGTAATATAAATTAAAGTGTTTAAACCAACGGCGTTCCAATAAGCGGTCCTTTTTTAGAGTGTGTAATTTAACAAGATAATTAAGAGCTAGTCAAGGAATCTAGGTTTTCACAAGTTTTGTTTTTGTTTTGTTACGCCAAAGAAGTATAACTTCTAACGCGCGTACATAAGTCCACACACCGATTTTTTTTTTTGTTTTTATTTTGGAATTTTTTTAACCCAGATTCACGTGGAAAGTCTTTTATAATAATGTATTAATGTAAATACAAAAGATAATTCAATTCGCTTATCTTATAAACTGGTAGCAAACGGATCAAAACCAATTTATTCCAACTATTAAAATTAATTCATACACTGCGAACCAATTATTAGCTTTGAGATATTGTCAAGCCTCGCTAAAAGGTTGTGTTACAGATACCCATCCAAGAAATTTTGCAAAGGACAAAGGTTCAGAAATCCAGCCAGCCATATGATCAATAGATTGCCTACGTTACCATTATAAGTTGTATATTATTATAGACATAATTATTATTATATTGGATCGAAGTATGATTATTTATTCACTTCAGGTATATGTAACGTGTTTGATTAAAATATTATTCCAAGTATCTAGAACTAACTACCAAGTCATCATCAGTCGTTGATCCACTTGACTGTCATGTCGTGTCTCCATAGTTTCTGTGGCGATTTCTCAGTCGCAAGTTCTTCTCTTCAATGTAGTAAGGATTAACTTGATAAGTACTTAGTTACCTCTGTAGAACTGTATTTAGATACCACCCAAGTCATACTATATGTCTGTCTTTTTCAATTTTATAACATAGCATTTTAACAATATTAATCATATTGTAATTGATAATTCTAAGGAAATCAATATATTATACGGATTAACGTATGCAATTTCCTGGTTCAAACGTTTATTAAACTTGCTCAGTGAAATCGCTAAAAAGTTGTGCTAAACACTGTGCCAAACGAAATAAATAAGTCGCTATAGAATATCGATAAATTTAATCAAATGTAAAGTTTATTTAATACTAATGACCGAGGGTAGTTACTTGATGGAATTTGAATTAAAATTCTAATTATTTAAGTTTTGTACTATTATATTTGAGTATTATTTTTGTTACCGGAGTTTCGCCTTTCGACATCTTCATGCACTATACGCGCTCACCAATGACAAATACAGTTTATTCTTGTTTATATAGTAACTTAATACAATAAAAGAAGGTAAGGTGAAAACCAGGTAGCAAAAAATGATTCAAGTAGAATAGTACAAAAAACTTAAATCAATAAATTAGAAGTATAATTTTATCATACATATTTAATTAGTATGTATCTTAAATCGTATATAAAAGAGAACCTGATAAAAATAACAGATTAACACGTCTATCTGCACTAAATGCATTTTAATTGAATTTGATTTATTTTAAAATTATGTTGACATTACAGATTTCAAATTTAATACGATTTCATAAGACGAAGAAACCATTCTTCAAATTTTCCCTATCAAAATTTCCTATCAAATTTTCTGAAAAAAGTTCCAGTTTAACACTAATGCTATTTTATTATTATTATTACAACGTTTTTCTAAGCCCGTATTCTTATTTATCCGGTACAAATCTTGCAATCGATTTTTAACTAACTTCCCGACTAGCTAGACATTTGAAACTTTTAGAATACACCAGAACACGATGCCAATGCATTTAAAAAAAATACTTTTAGCCATCTTTAAGTAGAACTGAATTCATTTTAAGTTAATTCTGTTTTGTATGAAAATTTATTTCAACACCGTTATTGGTTGCTAGGGGGTCCTAGCAACTAAATTATTAATATATACGTGCGTTACCATGGAAATCAATATGACATGTCAAGTACAATTTTTTTTGATCGTTTAAGTCAAGTCAAGTTTGTATGGTTCAACAGAATTTAAAAACGTTGTATAAAAAAGTTCTTTTTATCTTGTAATTATTTCTATGCAACATCAACCACCTTTATAATTCTCTATGAAAAGAACTAAGCTATAATTTATTATTGTATCACAATGTTTAATATATCTGCTTGACATACTATCAAAGCTCTATATCATAGTAGTAAATGACAGGTCACTTTCTGAAACTCATCTGTAAATTTAAATATCAGAATGATAATATTATCAAAGCGATATAATTTTGGAAATGAAGGAATATTTTTTTTTGTTACAGGTCACATCTATTTGAATATGTACTCGTACACACACGGAATCATTATATATTTAAAATTCATTCGCAATAATATCTTGTTTTGTTAACATTTTAAAAGGTTGAATGAAGAATGTTATAAAACAGTCAACTCGTATCATAGATATTAAATAGTGTCTTTCCAGAAATAGGCCAAATATTTTTTCGCCTACTTTCTGTATATTAAAAAACTTGTGTTATATTGTGATAATAATGCATTAGGTATATCAAAGCTAAGAGTGGTTACATTTTTAAATTTTGAGGCAGATGATTGCGATAAAACTTTCTTAAAAAAGTCAACAGCTCTGTTATTGAAGCTTATTCATTTAGTCTACTTCAGAAGTGATTATAAATACTGTGAACTGTATAATATCAAATTTAGATAACACTAATTGATAGGTACAAAGAGAATAGAAAAATCTTCATCTATGAACGATGTGTTTATTATTGTTCTACATTTAAAATGAGTCTTAATGACGATGTCAGTGCTTCTAAGAAAACATTTATTTTTACAATTATTCTTGATCTCAAATTCCGCATTATATTATAATATAGTAATATTGCCTTTAGTGTGATTCGGCGTATGTGTAATGAAAACCATCACAAAAATGCTACTTAAAATGTACGCTACTAATTCTACCATTAAAACCATGGAAAATGAGAAAAAATTAAGCAAAAATTCATTCACATGACTACTTGACAACGTGGACGAGGTGGATTGTTTTGATTTCGAGTCGGCCAACCGTGTAATTTTTTTGAATTTGATATTAATTTCTACAATAACAAACCAATATTTGCCAATTGACAGTTAATTTACTACCTACTTATATCAAGTATTCAAAAAATTAAAGACAAGCCATAATACCAGTGTTGAAGGATGGAGTTAGGCTGCGGAGATTCAACATAATCAGAACACCCTACATTTTATCAGTTATACTAAGTATATAGAATAAAAATTGCAGATGCAATTGTTTAATATTTTTAGATTCAATTAAACCCTGCTTAGGTCAAACCATTATAGTAGGGGTAGACTGTGGAGATCCCACAAAAATAATGCAAACTTTTTCAGTCATACTTATTTGTTTTTATTGAACTAAGAATACAAAGTGCAGATGGTTTTTAAAATTCGATTAAGCCCTGCGCTAAAATTATTTATAATTTAATAACACAATTTTAGAACCATTTCAAAAACCAATCAACTAAGTATTAGTAGTTCAATGAAATCATATAAGTATGACTGACACAGTTTAGTACCTATGCACTATGTATGTCGGATCTCCACAGCCTGTCTCCACCCTTCGCCACTGCATAATACATAATATAATTACGTACTTTGGTTATTTTATCTTTTACGTGTACAAAAATGTCACGAAAACTTAAGAGTATACAGTAATTTCACTGTGGCCGATTTTACCAATTGGCACGCTCAAGTTATAGTTTCAAAGATGCATACAGATGAGAAAGTAAGCATGAAGGTTTTACGTCGATCGGACGATTATTACGTGGATTGAGTAAGCAGAGAACTTAAGTAGAAGTAAATATCAAATATTTTACAGTCATGACGTGAATTCTGTGTCCAATTGCCATATATTGATAATGACAATGTTGAATATTATGCTAATTAACAACAAAACAAACAGTTTAACTTTTGTCGCATGTATTCACCACACATACTTTAAGTAGGTACCTATGTTTTTGTTAAATAAATTTATGGTTACCTATTACACGAAAAGTAAGTACCCGTCCACAGTTTGACGAAACAATGATTTAAGTATTTAAAAAAATATATTTGTGTATTTGGAAACGTACATAATGTTCGTATTTATTTGAGTGGGTTAAGGATGTTGTTCAGTAAATAGAGAGCTTGACCCTAATAATTGACTGAAATATTTGTCTATTTAAATTACGTCTCCTTTAAATGTCATCTACGACATTGGATTTCACTTCAAGCTTCTAATAATGTATACAATCAACATATTATTATTAAAATAACTTTATTGATTTTTTTAAATTATAATAACTATAGGTGAGAGAATAACTTAGTTTTAGGCCGTTAATCTCCATTTTCACTTTCTCATGGTATGTATATTTATACAATATAAAATCTAGCTTCATATCTTAGTTAAATATTATTAAACTAGAGATTGATTGCAAAGTAGTTTATATTAATTAGCCGCCATTTTTTTTACACGACGTTAAAAAATTGTTTTTGCTGTCTATACAATATATAACTGATAAGCGATGAATTTTGACGATATAAAATAAAATATTTACATAAGCAGAATATGATGGAAATTATTTACTGCCATGCGTAACTATCTGTTAGTTTTACTATAGGTATACTATAACAAATCGATCACTGGCTAAGTGTGTACTATTTTACTACTTTTCGTTTTTATTCGCCCAAAAGGAGTATTCGCCACTTCTAGAATCTAGGGACAATTTAATTGAGGCTGTTACTTTTAAAGTCGATAACATCGATATTCCAAAACATATTTTTTAAATTATTTTAATGAGGAATTAAAATTTATTTCGCTATCCGCTTTTTGTAATTATTTACTAATATAATTGCAAACGTGGACCCTCAACACGAGAGATGTCCAAAGGCTAAGAGTCACACAGCGAGGCATGGAGAGGTGCATGTTGGGCATCACGCGAAAGGACCGTAAGATAAACGAATGGGTTAGGAAGCAGACAAGAGTACGCGATGTAATAGACGTTCCAAACAGCCGACATGGAGATGGGCGGGGCACATTGCTCGCCGAAAGGACGGCCGCTGGACAAATGCCGTCATCCAATGGTACCCAAGGGGTACGAAACGGCCACAGGATTGCCCTAAAAGCCGCTGGATTGACGAACTGGTAAAGTTCGGCGGAAATACGTAGCAGCGAACGACACAGGACCGAGAGAGTTGGAGAAAGCTTGGGGAGGCCTTCATCCAGCAGTGGATTGACCCCGGCTGATGATGATGATGATAATTGCAAAAATAAAATATTTTCTCTGCAGTTCTAAATTAGCTTGACGGTTATTTTCAATTATCTAAAAATAGCGATCTATGTAGGCTACTGAGAAACAAATTTTATAAAAAAAAAAACAATCAAAAGATGTTGAAAATATATCATATAATATTATTTGCAAGCAATTGACAATAGCAAACATATTGACAAAACGATTAAAATGCGTCTTGTTTTATATATGATCTGATTTTTATAATATATATATATATGTTTTTGAGACTTGGATGGCGAAGATAAGAGAAAGAAAATGCTAGACAAATTTGAAATATAGTGCTGAAAGTGAATGCTGAGATTCTCATCGATCGTTAAACAAACCAATGATTTCATAATAACTAAATTCCATATTTGAGAAAGACTTTTTGGTTTAATTTCGTCGGACTCTTTAAGTTTTTGATCATATATCTCGCAAAAACTCGTGGTATTTGATTGCGCACAACTGAATGCCGAGATAGACGGTGCCGAGTCCTGGAGAATCCTGTTAGACCTCAAAAAAGAATAATATAAAGTGACACTGTGTTAATACACATCCTAAATATTAAATAACCTTTCAGAATAAACCGAATATGATCACACATCATAATATGTCAAAAAATTGTATTCAAATAATATAACCGTTACACGATTTGATTTTGTCGTTTTCAAAATATGAAATATCGAAAGATTTTATGACTTGGCATAATAATTGTAATATGTATGTATTTTTTAAATATTTAACACTACAGCGGGCCATAAGTCCCAATGACAGTTGTAGTGTATTTAGTAATATAAGAGAATTAAACACAAACACCATGGCTTTGAGAAAATCACAAATATATATAATATATTGACTTCACCGAGTATCGAGCTCAAGATCCCTGGATGAAAGGCCAGCGCCTTACGCAACAAACTGCGAGAGCCGCCAGATATTGGATTAATAGTGTATTATTATAAAAAGAGGTATATTTTGATATACAATTATGATCACTACAAAGAATAGTAATTTTACGTTAATATTAACTAATTTCATTTCAATTTATTTGATAATTCACGACTAATAATAATTATGTGGTTTAACGTATAACTGTTAATATAAAACTATGGTTTTATGTTAATACAATTAATATTTTTGATAAACTAAATTGTCATTTCTATTTTGATGAAGTTCTGACTCTCAGCACTCGTCATTGTCTACTGCCTTGCCACAAGAAGTAACCTATACTTTATGACAGAAATATAAACAATAATTGGACTGTGTAGGCGAGCGTAGACTACGCAAAACTCATACAATAAAAAATAATTAAATTAACATTCGCTAGTGAAAATGACATGTTGTCTTATTTCAGATATTTTAACATTCAAGATTAATTATACTGAATCGATCTTCGGTATTGTAATCAATAATCATACTGAAGGTCGATTTGAAATAAATAAAAAGGCACATAAATTTATGGTGAGTATATCACCCAGGATTACAAATATGATACACTTCGATAATCATATTTTGTTTTCAAAATAAATTGGAGTTGCGGAAGCGCTTTTTCAGCACTTATTCGTAACCGAATAACGTAAATAATCATAACATGAATCAAAAATGTTTATTATGATTTAATTGGGAAAATGACTCTTATAATGACGTATGGACTTCTTTTGTATATAAGCAAGGGTGAGCTATAATTCTTCATTCATCTCGAGTCCGGTCAATCGACACAGTCAACTGTCATGCCACCCGAGTCCAGTCTCGCGGTCCTATTAATGTCTCAATAACATCAATCTCATCAGTACCTTCGTGCCGGCGATAGTAATAATCATAACGTCATATGTATCACTGCATTAACCATTACTGTATCGATAAATAAATAAACTATCTTCTCCACGCAATTATGACAAACCTCATAATCCCTTCAAATTAATAATGATAACGATCGGTTTTTTCCGCTTTTCCCAACTGATACAAAATATTATAGTATTGATTCATGTTCATGCTTTCGATGAATGATATCTTAATCTTTAAATATGTTAAGTAAATACTTTGTATAAGTAAAGAATGTGGAAACGGATGAAATCAGTTCTGATCATTATTAAAACAAGTCTTTTTTTATTGCAATAAATTTTTTGTATAAAAAAACACTTTTGTTATTATGCAAATTGTCACTCATGATGTGCGAAATGTGTAAATTAATTGTTCGCTCTTATTCGAGTTCGACATATAATTCTCGATATTAATAGCTGATTGATAAAATGTGATATAACATTATTAAATAAATACATACTAGTAAAGAGTCATTGTCATTTCTGCTGAGTTAACAGTTTTGTAAATAATTATTCTCCCTGAAAATTATGCCAAGGGTATGTGATACATATAGCTAAGTATAATAGTCATCTGTATACGAGAGTGGGGGATGTTATAATAATAATTATTTGATACAACCTGACATAACGATTGAGGGTGAAGGTAAAGCGTCAACTGTCGACAATAAAATCACCTGTGGTTGGGACATAATATAAAATAGAATGTGAAATAGTGGATGCGTATTTATATATTGCACTATTTTTAGAGTAAAATTTTTATATATCTTGCAAATCTAATTGTACCATGGATGACTATTTATAATTACTTCATACGCATACTTGCAATATAATATTTAATCAAAATATAATGTATTACAGCGAATTTGTTAAAAAGCAGACATTTAAGAACGATATCCAGAAACATATTTTTTAATTATGCTATGGTATAGATTATTAGAGATTATAATAAACGTTTTGGTTAAAAAGATAGGCCAAGAAAACTGATAGATGTTAATTTGCATTAAATACATACTTTTAAAAATGAAATATATTTCTAAAAAAAATCATAAATATGTAATATAAGATCGTTCAAAATAACAGAAATGCATGGAAGAGAACACATATTATAAATTATAATACATTACACCTATGTATATACAAATATAATATATAAATATTTTTCGTAGACATTAAAAGCCCAGGTGTAACTGTATACATTGAAGAGTTTGAAGTATATTTGAATGTTATGTATCATATATTTATAGTATCTTGGTCGTCTGAGAAATCTATAGATAGTGTAGGAAATGCCTGTCACTATAATACACTCACTCCCATTTTTATATAAAAAATTAATATGTCATGATTACATAAAATTCATTATTTTAAACGTCGTCGTCTAAAATAAAGAATAAAGCCATACGCCAGATGTTTGTGGTTACAGCAATTTTTAAGATAATTTTTGTCATAATGTGCATACTTTTAATTTTATTAAAAAAAATAACACGCACATATTTAAGTTTTTGAAAAACTGAGGTAGATAAATTTAATGATCTTTAGTGTCTTTTTATAAATAGAATACATGCAATCAGTACAAAGGCTCTTTATTAAAGGAAATATCAGTATGGATAACTAATCCGCTACACGCGTCGACGATGCAGTGTTGTCAATCCATCGATATTAATACTTAAATTACTAAACTCTCGTTTGCAGAAAAAGCAAGTCAATCGGAAATTCCCCAAGGCTTTGCGCAGAACGGAATTTTGCTTCAGGTGATAGATTAAAGTATCAACAGATTCTGAGGTGCATCTGCTTCGAGAATGCGAACCATTTGTTATACTATCGACTTCAGGGAATATCGGGGTAAATGACAATATACAGGTAGTAATATTTTTCCGTTTTAGTATAATATGCTATATTAAAAATGCAAGATTTAAAGATATTATTTTTTCCTCAGTATTTACTCTATAAACTTTGCTTTGTTCAGGTTTTATATAAAGTATAAAAAAATATATTGTGGTAAAAAAAAAGAGAACTGTAGCTATTACTCAGAAAATATAATAGAAAATAAATCTAACATTGAATATGTGTATTATTTGTATAAATAATCAAGTGTAAAAAGAAGCTAAACGACCAAGATGTCCGAGCGGCTTAAGCGTTGGCCTATAACGATTTCGGTCCCAGGTTCAAATCTTGGGTCTGGAAAATACACATATTGTTTTTCAATTTATGTTTGAGTCAGAGTATGGACCTAATTCTAATAGGTTGAGCAAGTGGCTAACGTTTATTTCTAGTAAAATATTTTTTTTTTAATACAAACCTCCACCTTGTGGAGGCCCATATGATCTTAATAGGATCGGATATGGTAAAAAAGGAAGTTTATATTTTTTTTTAAATCCCGAAAAATTTGAAAAATAATATTGTATACTTATAATATTGGATATTCAGTATTGGAAAATAGACACTATCCAATATTAAGAAAAAATATGCATAATTTTTTTTTTCTAATATGTACGTTTCCGAGGTATTATATACCTTCATAAGGTCAGTCAAGTAACCTTCATTTTTAAATTTTGTGTGTTATTCACAGAATTGTAAATAAAGAATATTAACAAGTGAAAGTACGTTAAAACTATAATTTGGAAAGACCCTGAACTAGAGTAGGAATCAAAGTAAGTATTTGTTAATGGTACATTGATTCAAACCACGAAAACCACCGGAAAATGAATGAAATTTGAAAAATGCTTCAGTCGTATGTCTATTAGTTAATTTATTCGTAATTATATAGGATGCAGGTGGCTGAATAAAATTGATAAAGCATATTGGCCGTAATCCGGTAAATGCGGATTTGATATCATCAACACTAGGAATTCTAATCCCGGGATCCCAAACTATTTTCGATACCTATGAATCCCGGGATTGGTAAACATAATCCCAAAACTTTCGAGATTGATTTTTTTTATCAATTTTTATGGAAAATAAAATATTTAGAAAAAATAATTTAAATAACATATAACTACATTAGAAATAAACCGAGTTTGATTTATTACCCATGTGTTACCAATTAATTTTATTTTTTCACATAAATTAATAAAAATGAGAAAGATTGGAAAAAAAACAATGCTTTGCACTTTCGTGATATGAATTTGAGAAATAGAATAAATAAATCAAGAAACATTTAGTTAGACGTTTCTACCATAAAATATTATTCTGGAGACCCACTGATCACAGGGGGAATCACCGGATAATAAATAACAATTTTTTGCTGCCTTACGAAATCATAACAACATCAGAAAAAACTAAAAAAACTAACACTTCATGATAGCTTGTATTTTTATTGTTAACAAAATATGTTATTTTTTTATTTTATTTTACTTATTTTTGTATTTGTTATCTATTCATAAATAAATATAACTGTTTTACTCTCACAATAATTATTTATATTACAATATTATTTACATTTACTCCATTACACCTATGTATTTCCAAGATTGAACATGCACAATATTAACAATACATGTCTTAAATAGTACCTATAAATTATTTATTTATTAATTTTTGACCGATTTTATCAATGTTTTTTGTACTTATATATAATTTTTTTATATAAACTATCGAAAAAATGCCAATCCCGGGATCCCGTGATCGTCAAATTGTAATCCCGAAATCTCGGGATAAAAAATTTGGCCCGGGATTGGATTCCCTAATCAACACCATATTTTTTTCAAGATTTATCTAATACTTATGTATGTTTCTGAGGTGTTCACGAGTTATGTATGCCCATATTAATTAAGCTAGGCACTTAACATTTTTTAGATTTATTTCTCTATTCAGTAAAAAACAGTATTATGACATAACAAAGATTGGCCAATGCGCCATAATAGATGGTAAAAGTTTATGCTTAGGTGTCAAAAAACTGAAAAAGAAATATTTGTAATAATAGGGTGACATGCTAAGGATTTTTTAGGGCCTGAGATATTTTTAAATCTTGTGAATTATTTGTTAAAATAAAAAAAAGTTTATTAAATGGTGACTAAATGGTGACTAGAAATGGTAAATAGAAAAATAAAACAAAAACACTTAAGTAAGTATATAAAATGTTGGTATTTTGGAAGTCAAATTTTTATTACTACATCATATTTTATGAATATTTTTATAATAAAAATGTGGTCCAAAGTCCTTAAGGGGGGACATGCTCTTCGAAGGTCAAAATTGAGTTTTTATTGTATTTTCAAACCATGATCCTGGACACTCCTTAAACGTTGTAGATAATCTATTTATATAATTTTGAAGCCTTATTATCCTTTATATTTATTTTAAACATTTGATGACTGCATAAAGTATTTTTGTTACATAAAATAGTATTCTTTTAAACCTCACGCTCTAATGTTTTAGAATATAGTCATATTTCGGTACATAACTGTGCAGTGGTGTTAAGATTTTTTACATTTATTAATTTTTAAACGCATTTATAAAACCATTAGTATAATTTATTACGAGATAATTTTTGTAAAATATTCACGATAAAAAATTATATTGATAATCTCTGTGATCCCAAATTTGACAAGAATTAGGCATTTTATTATTCAAAAAATCGGCAAGATTAACACATTTGAAGATGATTCTAAAGATACTTATTATAAGCTATGTCTTTGACCATTCAAGTGTGATAAACATCTTGTGAATAATGATTGCTTTATAATACTTATTGACCTAAGAATAAGGTAGTGTTTTTTTGAAATACGCCATTTCTTTTGTCATTCCCTAGTGGTTAAGCTACAACATACGGCCGTAGCCATAAATTGACAAACTATAATTAAAGTAGGGAGTAAAATTATGTTAACGCGCGTGTTTGAACATGTACCTAACCAATTTTTTTTTTTTTTTTTTTTTTAAATGTACATGTTCAAACACGCGCGTCAATATCATTTTACTCCCTACTTCAATTATAGTTTGTCAATTTATGGCTACGGCCGTATGTTGTAGCTTAACCACTGGTGAATGACAAAAAAAATGGCGTATTTCAAAAAAACACTACCTTATTCTTAGGTCAATAATTATTATAAAGCAATCATTATTCATAAGATGTTTATCACTTTTGAATGGTCAAAGACATAGCTTATAATAAGTATCTTTAGAATCATCTTCAAATGTGTTAATCTTGCCGATTTTTTGAATAATAAAATGCCTAATTCTTGTAAAATTTGGGATCACAGAGATTATCAATATAATTTTTTATCGTGAATATTTTACAAAAAATATCTCGTAATAAATTATACTAATAGTTTTATAAATGCGTTTAAAAATTAATAAATGTAAAAAATCTTAACACCACTGCACAGTTATGTACCGAAATATGACTATATTCTAAAACATTAGAGCGAGAGGTTCAAAAGAATACTATTTTATGTAACAAAAATACTTTATGCAGTCATCAAATGTTTAAAATAAATATAAAGGATAATAAGGCTTCAAAATTATATAAATAGATTATCTACAACGTTTAAGGAGTGTCCAGGATCATGGTTTGAAAATACAATAAAAACTCAATTTTGACCTTCGACGAGCATGTCCCCCCTTAAGAATGTAACAACATTGTTAATATTTTTTGAAAATTGCGATGCTTCAACTTTTTTTCCAATTGAATACATCGATTTTTCTAAAAAAGATAAGATTGAAAATATATAAAAATCCTTTATATTTATCGCTTCAGAGTTAGATGTGATATTTTTCTTACAAAAAGGTCACGTTTTTTTAAATTGTAGGTGTTTTAATATTTGTGGATCTCTTATTAATTACTTAAAATGAAAGTTATTGGTATAATGCATTACATAATATATAACTACATACTATAATAAATAAATAATCTCACCCTTAATTAATTTGTTTGACTGTATTTCAGTTGTATTATAAGTCAACAATATCTTCAAAATTCTATTATCTAAGGACCTAAGGGTGGGTAATTTGAAATTACTTAACAAATTGACGCCTTAATTAAGCAAAGTCAAGAAGAAAGTGCATCGAAACTCTCAGGCACATATGGCACCAACTCCTTCGTTAGAATTAAAGTGCTTGGGATGCTTCTCTCGATCCTTCAGCCAAGTGTCTGTTACGCTCCGCCCATTTCCCGATTCCCTCCCCCGCCCTCACCATAGAGCCCCCTCTACGCCTCGGGGTCTACGTTCACGATGCTCGCTATATAAGCAGAGTGCGTTGCTGCTTGCGCCCTGTTGATCCGATACCTCTACGGTGAACTCGCCTGTACTTCAAACGCGCGAGTCCGATAATTGTAGTAACCATCGTAGACCTGTCGTAGACACTGTCACAAGGTAAGCGAATATTCTCTCATAACTATTTTTTTAATTTATACAACGCGTCATCTCTTATAAAATCAAATAAAACCAATTCATTCAAAGTGTAGTACTGATAATTATTAACTGCATTTTAATAAGGTAACCTAACCAGGTATTAATTATATTATGACTACATATGATAATGATAATGATGATAATTACATTAGATTATCATAATCATGCATTTTTTGGTTTATTAAGTGGATATAATACAAAGTAATGTGATTTATATTTTACTTAAGTATTAAAATTGTTATTATACCATTCAAGTTTGTAAAGTGTCCAGTAAATAATAGGTGTCTCCGTTTTAATATGATTATACGTCGAGCTAAAATCCCAATATATTATATTCACTGTGTTTTTTGCATATTATTCATTGCATTTTAGGTAAGGCGTACTATTTTTTAATATCCTAAAATATGCCGTGTTTTTTTCAAAATATATATTTGTTTATAATATACAAATGTATATTGTATTAAATTTCAATCAAATAAAATGAAAATAAGTTTCTACGGAATAATTAAACATTTGTGACACAATCTATGTCAGAACCGAATTCAATTATTATTTTTTTAATTTGTACAATTATTTAGAACCGTTTTCAAAATATTTATAATAGTGACAGTGTTTCTTACGTAGATATTCGGTATAAATTAATTAATTATCATAACGTTCAGCGCCAATTTACTTTGTACGTTGTATAAAAAATATTTTTACTTGCATTTTACTAAAAGTGTTTTTATATTATTAGAATATTTATCTTAAGTTACGATAGTATTCTAATTTATTATGAAAACCATATTACAATATTTTAACGCGTGAGAAATATATTAAAATCCTCTTCACTTAACTTATAAATCTTTTAATGGTACACAAATATGTTTTTATTTTAATTTATCACTAATTTAAATAAATCCATTCAGTATAAATCAAACTACTCTCATATATTTCACTAGCCAAAGTTTTTTAGTATCACGTAAATAAAATTCAATAAATGATGCGCAATAGTTTATTATTTACCTACTTTTTTCTAAAATGTTAGTGTGACAAGGTTAATTGTCGATTATGAATAAAAAATAACGAGTAAAGTATATTAGTATGTTATATTTACTGATATTTAATTACAGATAACTATTACTATATTATAAAAAGAGTATAGTAAATAAAATCGTACGTGTCTATCATTAAAATATCATCGTATATTTAGAAATATTAAACATTTCTTAATGCTTGTTATTGTAATTTCTTTATTGTGCTATTTACAAAAGTTTTTTCACGAAATCGGTATTGGAGTAAATAAAATTGTAATCTAACTTACATATAAATAATACATAGTATAATATCTAACGTGAAATGTAACAAGCTGTTTCTTATATCAATATATTAATATCATGGTTTGAATTCAAGAAATAATAAATATATAAAAGCTCTATTGTCGCATCATTGTTTGAAACGTGTTTAAAAAAACACTCTTTAGCATCTTACATTCATTATAGAGTGTGAATTAAAAACAATAAACACCTCAAATTGTTGTAAAAGATCTCAAAAAACTTTCTTGTAAAAGAATTTTCATTTTAAACCTTTTGTTTTATTTTAAGTGAATTATCACAGTTATTTTCAATTATTTACTTTTCTCTAATTAAATAACGCCTAAGTAAAGTTTATAATAGAATTAAAATACTTACTGCATTAATTCAATTATATTGTTACACTTTTCATTAAAAAACCATCAGTTGCAGAATAAAAAAAAAACATTTATGTAAAATAATGTTTTGGATTGTATTTACATTTTTTTTACTATTTTACAGTTTTTATTAAATTTATGTTATTCCATCGATATATCGGGGACGGATAGAAAATATTGTTAGTTTAATCAAAACTTTGTTTCAAAGTAGTTATAATGAACTTCTACCGCGTAAATGTTGTTTCAAATAGTAAATTTGTCATTCCAATATAACCAATGAATGTGTGAATGACAAATTTACTACTTGAAATAACATTTACGTGGTATAAGTTCATTTTAATTACTTCAAAACAAAGTTTGGCTCCCGATATATCGACGGAATAACGTACATTAATAAAAAACTTTCTTTCAAAATCATAATAAAAATGTAAATAGGTACTAGATTGTAAACTTTTGTACCAATATTTTGTTAATAAATTAATCAGTTACAACTAACTCCTGCAGCATAATATATGTATAATTAAAAATAGTCGACAAAATGATAATACTTATAAAATTATTTATTTTTCGTACCTGCGTATTATTTTAGATCAAAATAGTCATTTTAAATACAATACATATTATTAAAAACAACGTATGATTTGTTGACAAAAGCTTAAATGACTTTTTCCTTTCAACAAAGAAAACTGTCATCAGATAAGTGTATGAAAAATATGAATGGGATATTTTTAATATCATTCATAGTATATTATGAGGAATATATCCTTTATATTTTTACAATTGGCCAATTAAATGATTACATCTTTTAATCCGTTCGTTTTGGACTATCACAATATTCATATTTAAATATTTCACGATAACAGATCAATACAGTTTTTTATAATGTCATTATTTTATTAATCATTACATCGGATTAATTTCACTAACTTAATTATGTACGTAAATATATTGATATTTTTTATGACTGCCACAATTCATTTTATAACCGACAATTGTCGTTTTTTTAAAAAGTTATATAAAAATAACAAATCAACCATGAGTATTGATTAAAATTAATTGGTTATGGTCGGACTAATATGTTTTATGTTATCCGTTTAAAATATAGATACGTTTCAAATGAAAACTTCATGACAATGTGTGACTCTTATTAATGATAATTCTAAATTTAATGTATTTTTTTTGTCTTCATTATTATAATAATATTATCAATGAATTACATCTTGTGCCTTGGAACTTCGGAGTTACCAATGATCAGTTTCAGTTTTTGAAAATTAATTATTTTATGAATGTTGGGTTTATAACTTGTCAGCAAATAATTAAAATGTCTGATATATAGATATGAATTTCAACTTAATAAATTTGCTTATTATAATTGCATATATCTGATTAGTGATTATACATGAGTGCATCTGTATTGTATCTGTCAAACAATGCATTCCTATTGGATCAATAATTACTTACGTGTGATATTTTTTATCAAAATATATAAATATGTATTTAAACTACGGAATATTATTTATTATTGTAGTCTTGATTATGACGTATAAATCAAAATCACTATATTATAATAAAGTGTTTTACTCCACATTAAATCATATTAATTTATTTATAGCTTAAATAAAATACGCTTAAAATTATTGCGGTTACCCATCTGATATGCTTTGCTAAAAATATATATTTGACTGTGTCGTATATATACATATATTATGATAAATTAATAGTAAACGTAATTATAGTGTTTACTGTGTTTTGAAATTAAATTCTTCTTTTATTATACTTTCTGGCATTTTACAATATTTCAAGCAATTTGTGCTTGTTCAATGGTTGAGTTTTTAAAATAATCGTCATTTTAATAATACGGAATAAAATGAGAAAACAACAGTAGTTAAACATTATAAAAATTCCCCATTTATAATTTTATTCTAAATACATTAATTCACCAGTGTTTGAAATACACCTAGAGTGATTGACATGAACTCTTTGTATCATAATACTTGATAGCGATTCGACAGCATTGTTAGTGCGGTCAAATTGGTGGACGTAGTAAATGCAATATTCTATACGTTAATGCATTTGCCAATAGCGATTATAATCAAGTCAGCGGTTGTTTGATGTTTGTCACTAACAAATACTGATATTTTACATATTTGGTGATTGTTAATCTAATTATATATTTTAAATATTGAACTTCTATAATATTATATAGTATAATATACCATAGTCATGATATTCATTAGGCGGGTAACACTAAAGTAAGGGTTTGTTATCTCTCTGCAGCTATTACGAATTAAACCCAGAGCACAAAGGTGTAATGTTTGTTTCAAATTAATCTACAATACAGAATGACTCACAGCTAATTTTATTATCAGCCTTAGTAAACCTTTTGTAGCTTCATTTTCATATATTATTTAGACATAGGTTTTATTAAGCTTCTTCGGATAACATAATAATAAACGGGTGTTTATATATTATCCTCTACTTACTATTTAAATTTAAATAACGCAGGAGTCAAAAACGAACAGCTTTATAAGCCATTAAATGCGGCCTTTTCAATGAAGCCATTTTCAAAGATCAAATACTCTTACTTCTTTAATAAGTTTTATCCAGGTATTCATATTTTATTGTAATCTTAAAAAAGAAGTGAAAGAGAAGATAAAGTTAAATGATCCTCCCCGAATGATGGCGACATAGTGGTCACATATAGATTGTAGTGAATTTCCCATATCACAACTTACCGTGAGCTCGATGCAAGCTAGATGGCCGTATAGCATTGAGATAAAAAATGACGCGTTGTACATGGATACCCATTTTCTTATGTTTCCCTTTTACTGTGGTGGTTTGTGTTACGTAGTTTTTAAGTGTTTTATTTAGACTCTCGGTGAACTCTGATTCTGTCAACTGTACAGTATGTACAAATTTTCCGGACATTGCGAAACACTAAGGCAATTTTGACACATGCTATGCGCATTTGATGCATTATTTAAATGTAGGTACTCTAATTTCCCCGATAACTAACCACTGCCGTCAAATATTTCAATTCTTTCATACAAAATGTAGTCGTATCACCTATTCGTAATTAGGTTAATATTAAAATTAGTAAGTAATAATTTTCTTTTATATATATATTTTTTATTTAAACAACATATAAACAAATCGGCAAAACGTATGCTATAAAACTAATTAGTTTATTATTTATTGGTTTTAAAATCAACTATATCACATTCGATTATTTGAAATTTTTGAATTTAGTTAATACACAAAGTTTGAATTGCATCTAATTGTCATTTCTTGAACGTCGCTGTATTAGGTTATAGCTAACATACTAACCATTATGTCTTAAATATTAAATATCTTCAAAATACTAATAAACAATTATTATAACATTAAAATCAAATTGTTACTGTATAACCTTTTCTTAATTATTGTCTTTTTCAATTAATCGCAAACTGAAAAATAATATTAAGCTAAAGTAGCAAATAAGTAATTTATTGCAAAATGATATATTATACTGTATCCTTAAACCTTAAATGACGTGTTATTAATAATTTACGTCACGTGATATTTTAGCATACAACCTTAAGGTTTTAGGTAATTTAGAATGAAACACCCGTAATGAATAAATTATTTCTGGAAAGTGCTTATCTGTGGCTAACAGTATAACTCGTATCTAAAACATTAGTATTAATTTAAACATACAAAATAAATGTTTCAATTAAACAAATTTCATTTAAAGACCTTTTTTGTCAAAATTGGTTACTAACTAACAATCAATATTTTTAAGAAATTCAGCATTATTAGTAACTCATGACAATTTTATAAAAGTTTCACTCAAACAGTAAGCTTTATAAAATTGATGTCCAAAATTGTTATGTGTGAGTTTATATGTTTATTCTTAAGGGGGGACATGCTCGTCGAAGGTCAAAATTGAATTTTTATTGTATTTTCAAACCATGATCCTGGACACTCCTTAAACGTTGTAGATGATCTATTTATATAATTTTGAAGCCTTATTATCCTTTATAGTTATTTTAAACATTTGATGACTGCATGAAGTATTTTTGTTACATAAAATAGTATTCTTTTAAACCTCTCGCTCTAATGTTTTAGAATATAGTCATATTTCGGTACATAACTGTGCAGTGGTGTTAAAATTTTTTACATTTATTAATTTTTAAACGCATTTATAAAACCATTAGTATAATTTATTACGAGATAATTTTTGTAAAATATTCACGATAAAAAAATATTTTGATAATCTCTGTGATCCCAAATTTGACAAGAATTAGGCATTTTATTAGTCAAAAAATCGGCAAGATTAACACATTTGAAGATGATTCTAAGGATATTTATTATAAGCTATGTCTTTGACCATTCAAGTGTGATAAAAATCTTATGAATAATGATTGCTTTATAATAGTTATTGACCTAAGAATAAGGTAGTGTTTTTTTGAAATACGCCATTTCTTTTGTCATTCCCCAGTAGTTAAGCTACAACATACGGCCGTAGCCATAAATTGACAAACTATAATTGAAATAGGGAGTAAAATGATATTGACGCGCGTGTTTGAACATGTACCGTTTAAAAAAAAATAAAAAATAAATCGGTTAGGTACATGTTCAAACACGCGCGTTAACATAATTTTACTCCCTACTTTAATTATAGTTTGTCATTTTATGGCTACGGCCGTATGTTGTAGCTTAACTACTAGGGAATGACAAAAGAAATGGCGTATTTCAAAAAAACACTACCTTATTCTTAGGTCAATAACTATTATAAAGCAATCATTATTCATAAGATTTTTATCACACTTGAATGGTCAAAGACATAGCTTATAATAAATATCCTTAGAATCATCTTCAAATGTGTTAATCTTGCCGATTTTTTGACTAATAAAATGCCTAATTCTTGTCAAATTTGGGATCACAGAGATTATCAAAATAATTTTTTATCGTGAATATTTTACAAAAATTATCTCGTAATAAATTATACTAATGGTTTTATAAATGCGTTTAAAAATTAATAAATGTAAAAAATCTTAACACCACTGCACAGTTATGTACCGAAATATGACTATATTCTAAAACATTAGAGCGAGAGGTTTAAAAGAATACTATTTTATGTAACAAAAATACTTCATGCAGTCATCAAATGTTTAAAATAACTATAAAGGATAATAAGGCTTCAAATATATATAAATAGATCATCTACAACGTTTAAGGAGTGTCCAGGATCATGGTTTGAAAATACAATAAAAACTCAATTTTGACCTTCGACGAGCATGTCCCCCCTTAAAGGGGGCTGAAAAAATATAATGTTAGATAAAGAGAATTTGTAACAATTATTGAGTATATATAGGGTGTGGGAATTGACAATATAAATAAATTACAAGTGATGAGCAAATATAGTTTAAAATATTCATAATTAACAAATTGACTGCTGACTAGATAATTACTTTTTAATTACCACATTTAAATATCATGCTAATTATATCGAATGGACACCAAATCTTTACGCGCTGGGCAAAAATATTATCCTTAAAGGGGGATGAAAAAAATAATATAATGTAAGATAGAAGCAGATATATCATAACAATTGAGTATTGGGGGTAAATTTTTTTTAATTTAAATAAATCGTGAAAAGTGAGAAGCAATTATGATTTTAAATATTCTTAGTTAACATGTTATTAGTAATAATATTCTTATCTAAGAATTCTAAACTATTAATATCTAAGCCTACTTTATTCGCACACTAAAGTGAAAAAAAATATTATTATCGTTATTGAAGTTCATTTTTGATAAGGTGGTTCGAAGATTATACGAATTTATATTTTAGATACAACCAAAAATAAGTTTAAACTGAAAGAAAGTTAAGAATGGAGAAAAATACATTTAAAAATTAATTGCATTCGTTCTTATTGTGTAATTTGTTAGTGAATTCAACTTGGGAATTTTTTAATTGTACGTCAAATGCATAACACTAAAAATTAAATAAATTGTATCATTTATTAGATATACACTTTAAAAGCAACCGTTTTAATAAAGTGAATGGAATCTCTTGTTAAATAGATTGGTAAACATGAATGCGTTTATAAATATTGTAAGGTGCTGTGGGGTGAAAGTAACATAATTTTATTGCTATGATTTCATGTTAGCCTGAAAAACAAACTACAGCAATACAAAAATCATGATCGAACTTTGATTTATTGCCTAGCCTTATGTAATAAACTTTGGGTACGAATATTATGAGTGATTTTTGAAAGATGAAATTTATCCAATCCGTCGCATTTATACTGTAAGGGTAAATACGAAAGACGCGCTGTTTTTTTATTAGGTATATGAGCCATATTTTAGGGGAAAATGCAAAATAAATGTAAAAATACCCATATTCCTCTTTTCTTAAAAATACATACTACACATTCAGTTGATCATAGTATTTATATCTTATATTATCATCATAAGAGTTGATCCAATGTAGTTTATTATATTTGTAGTTTTTTGCTGCCACGTACATCTACCGAACTCGTCAATCTAGTAAAATTTAGATCCCTGTAGTTTTTTTGTGTCTCTGAAGCACCAATGTATGTTGTCCATTCACCATTTAACGTATCCAGCCCATTAAAACCTCTTTCAAATCGCGCATTCTTGTTAGCTTTTTATCTATTGTTTCATTTGTGGTTTTTTTGCGTTACGCCCAACATGCACCTTTCCACGCGGCGCTCTGATACTTGTCACTTTTAGATTTCTCTTACATTTCGCGTCCGTGTCTCACATACATACAGTAGAACTGATTAAGCCAAAAAAAGAAATCACTTTGGAATATACTTTTCAAGCATTATTTGCGACATTATTTCCCCCAATACTACAATGGAAATACTTCACTGTATTCAATGGATCATATTTTTAGTGTTTTAACGTGCTATAACGTAAGTTATTGATAAAAAAATATGCATATTTGAGGCTATGTGATGTTCACCCCATGTACACGGCCGATATATCATTATAATAGCATTATAGCGCCTGTACACGTGCATGAATTTACCGGCAGCAATAGTGCGTATTTTAAACTATCGTGGCAATAACTCTTTACACGTAAAAGCGATGACTGTCTCTCAAATCTCATTCTTCAAGAGTAAGCGAGACGCGATGTTGTCATTTTATGGTACTATTTGACAGGTAGTGAAAATCGGTTAACTTCAAAATGAGTATAGTTCGTTTTTTTGCCGGCAGGTTTGCCATTATCAATAATTTGAATATTATGTTAATTCTTTAAAGCTATTAATGTATTTTTGTAAAACAATTGTTGTAGGTATTACGTATTATGGGGTTGAAGAATAGTAATAGTAATAGTAAGTACTGATTTTTAACTATTTACAAAAATAAGTCCTAAAATTATTTTGATTGATCAGATTGAATGAATTGACGAGTAGGCTTTTATAAAAAAAAAATCATTTATATTATCTAAGAATGTTTTTAAAATGTTCAACAAGTCAAATATCAGAAAATTAATTGTCGTAACCTACTATTGAGATTATGAGTTTCAAAGTCGCTAATCTCCATTTATATATATATATATATATATTTTTTTTTTTTAATTATTTTTCTTGATTTTGATTATGTAAGTATTTTTTCACCATAAAATCCGGCTCCGACTGTTAGTTAAATATAATTAAACAGGCAATCGATTGCAAAGTCGTTTATCAAGCGTCATTTTTTATATTGCACTACACACTTTAAAGATGATTTTTTTATCAAAACCATTCGCTGCTGACTAGATAATGATTTTTTAATTACCACTTTTAAAATTCACGTTAATTACATCGATCGGCCGCCTGGTCATTACGCGCCAGGTGCGTCTTCAGCGTCCAAAGTATTAATGACTTAATAATATTTTAATTTGCTGTTCACCTTTTCTAATTATTCATTATGTAATATGTTTCTAAAAATTAAATATTCTATATTATGCAGTTCTTAATGTGCATTATCTCAAAATGGTGGAATTTGAAGGTTAAACTGACAGCCTCAATTGAATCGTTTCTATATTCATAGATTTCAGTAGTAAATACTCATAGTTAAAATTACAATTTAAAATTACAGATATCACAAGTTTCTCACGCTTTAAATTCATTACTTACATAGGCTTTTACTTTCGAAGTTGGCCATTTTGATATAATGAATTTCAAAAAATCATCAGACATAAAAAATGATGATTTTTGCAGATAGAAAAATAGTTAAAAAAAAGACAAATAATGCTCTGCAAATGTCGTTAAAATGAATAAAAAACGTGTTTAAAGTTAGTAGTACAATACAAAAAATAGCGGCTGATGAAGATAAACGACTTTAAAATCAATCTATGGTTTAATTATATTTAACTAACAAACGGAGATGGATTTGATAGTTTATGAATTACTACAGAACCAGAGTAAAGAATAATTACAAGATAAAAAGAACTTTTAATGTACAACGTTTTTAAATTTTCTATTGAATCATATAAACTTAACTTGACTAGCTTAAACGATCAAAAATTTTTTTACTTAATAGAAATAATACTGAAATGTCATTTTGAGATTCATATTGATTTCCATAGTAACGCACGTATATATTAATAATTTAGTTGCTAGTACCATCCGCTTAGCAACCAATAATGGTGTCGAAATAACTTTTCATACAAAACAGAATTAACTGAAAATGAATTCAATTCTACTTAAAGATGGCTAAAAGTATTAAAAAAGTGCATTGGCATCGTGTTCTGATATATTCTAAAAGTTTCAAATGTCTATCTAGACGGGAAATTAGTTAAAAATCGATTGTAAGATTTGTACCGGACAAAAAACCACCAGACAAATACGTATATGAGCTATGAAAAACGTTGTAAATTTGTAAAAATGGAGGTTACCGAAGTTAACTTGTAGTTCTGTCTGATTATTAATAAATTATTCTCACAATTAATTCGTGACATTACTTTGTAGACAAATCTCGTAGTTATTCTTACGAGTCGAGATAAATATTGAATGACCATGTCTTCGAAACCGATAGATTCAGTTATATCATTGAGAAACGTCCGTTATATTTCTCAAGGCTATACGCTCAAACCAACGACTGTCCTCGGCAGACGGACAATTTGCAAATAGTTGACAGGGTCTGTCAATGTTTAAGCGGCAAACTAAACGCAACTATGCTGCTTCGATTAATCTCTTCGTTGCAATAAACTTACTAAAGTATCTCTAAACTCTTACATTGCATCTCTTACATTGAAAAATATCCACATAATGCATAAACGTTTTCATTATTCCAGTAGTTGATCAAAGTCACGATAATATTTGAAAGTTTTATTTTAAGAAAAAGAAAAATGTAATCATGGTAAATATATTGTGTAACTAGAGTATTTTATTTTAATAAATAGTAATATAACATTATTGTCTTTTTTCGAGTGTTATTGCATATTTATGAATTGTCACAAGCTTTCATCTAACAGTAGATTAATCTAGGTCGATGAAGATGATGTTTGTAAATTAGCCCATTTTTATAAAGAACAATAAACGTGTTTTAGTTAGGTACGAAGTACACTACAGCAGCGATTTCCAAACTGGAGGCGCGAAAAGTTTCGCACAATTAATGTAGTCACAGGTTTGCAGTTTGCAAATGCTTATTTTATAAAACGGCCGTTAGATATAAACATTCCTATAAAAGGTTGTTTGCAAACCTGTCTGAAAATATAGAGACTAATTTTATAATACCTCACTTCTATAGTATATTGTGAAGCGCGCTGGCTATCTCGTGAAAAAATGAAATAAAAGGGTCAAATAATCATATGTTGAAATTTGAGGCAAATTTGTTTAGGAATGATAATTTTGTTGTCAAAGTTGTCTATTTGGTTGAAATAAAAAAAAATGAGTGAATAAATCAATCCAAGGACCACTAATGCATTAACTGATTTAAAAAGACGAAGTGAAGGCATTCATAAAATATTGGAGCTTTGGAAATCAAAATTACAAAAAAAATAAGTTCGCCATGTTTCCACTTATAATTTGTGCGCCAGATACATTGAAGCAAACAAAAATCCATTTACTGAGTTCTTGGTTAGTTTGCTAATGCATTTTTTAAGTTATTTTATTAATAGTAAAAAATAGTCGCCTTGGGCGCTGCTTTATATCGAAGCTGTTAAATATTTTAAATATGTGGTTATGCGTTGCAATTTGATGTGGTACCTATATGATGATTGATATACTTAAATGATAATATCTGATATATGATGATAATAAAAAAGGTGTCTGTATTATTTAATGAAATAAAGGGGGGGGGGGGAAGCGTCAAGATTAGAATTTTTTTAAAGGGAGGTGTAGTAACATAAAGTTTGGAAACCACTGCACTACAGTATAAATTTAATAATTATAAAGGTACAGTATAATTATTAATATTTTCTTAATAGTACTGTGATAACGTGTCATATTAATAAATGAAACGATGATGATAGAATTATAGATTATATTAGTCTCTTAAATTTTTAGCTTCCGGCTACTATATACTAAAACGAATGAAAAAGCAACATGCATCATTTTACTATAATATATGCGGTCTATGTCGAGTAAAACTGTTATATGTAGCAAGCAGATGTTTGTTTTTCTTTTAAAATGTGGCACCGACACTATATGAGACAGTATATTACATCAGGATTTAAATCACATCCTCTGGGAATGTCCAAGAATCCAAAAGACACATCAGGCCGTCCGATCTGGTCGCCACAAAGGCCAACTATAACGATTTGCGACGTCTTATTGCAGACGTGAAGATCTTTTCAGAAAATTTTAGTATATCCGTATTGTTTTAGCTTTGATTTTACATACGTAGGTACATGCAAATTAATTGCATATTATAATCATTTATTTTTGTAAATTATCTTGTGCTACTCTCTTCCATTGACACTTTGATTAAATTATGTGTCAGTAAATTCTGTCAAAAAACACTTGAGTGCGTTGTGGCCTCAGTCTTAGGCATCTGTTCCAGTGTTCCAGATATTCCCAGACGTAAACAACTGATGATGCCTTACATCAAACGTATGATCTCGTGATATCCTCGATTAAGACCGAGTGTAGTGCGGGGCGGTTGATTTTAAGTGAACTTTTAGGTAGTAGTACATTAAGTTAGATGTGTTTTGTAAATAACAGGAAAATCACATCGACAAATTCGACGTGTTGAATTAGAAACGCGCTTCTAAGTGCGACCGGGCTTACACAACGCGTTATATATTATACAATATATTACAAACATATTATAAACTATATATTGTTAATAGAGAATCTTTAACATTTCTGGCACTATAATTACAGGAAATTTAAAAACGTGGTATATAGAGAGTTATTTTTATCTTGTAATTATTTCATATATTGTAGTCGATATGATTGTCACAATTTAGAAACGTAATGCGATAAGTCACTCTGTTGCATTCTGCTTCTACAGGGTAGAGGACTTACTGCACAGATTTATGATTTATCTTTAAAAATACAACATTTTTGGACTTGTTGCAATCTGCTTCTCGTAGATATTAATCTCATTTAAAAATTGTCACCAAAACATCATTTTCGAAAAAAGTGGACTTACCGCCATCTGCTTCTGACCCCAAGAAATATAAAACTACAATTATCACTTTTAACGATAGGAAACTAAATCTTTTTAATAACATATCAAAAAAATCAATTAAGAACTCGCTATGATATAGGACAGGTTAACCGCACGAAAGACAGCGTCATGTAACAAACACCACATCCGTCCTGCGATGGGATATCTTGAAAACCGCAGAGTAATGAGTGACATTTGTAGGAACGTGTTTATTAATATTTGCTAATTTATAAGTGATTATATAGACATATATATCAATATGTTTTTTTAATAAATAAATATATAAAATTGCATATAAAATAATGTGAGATACTACATATAACTAAATGAGAATCAGTGCTAAGTTATTCATGTATTTGGGTGCGTGAATAGTGTTTTGAAAAGTGACCTGCCATTGTATCTTCAGTATAAAGTATTCAATGAATGTGTGCACCAGTGTATATGTATATGTGTGAGACTTGAACTCTCAATGTAAGAGAAATTAAAAATTTATGAGTAGAGCTACGTGGCATGGCAGGTGCATGTCGGACATAACGTAGAAAGACCATACAATAAAGTTAAGGATGCAAACAAAATTACACGATGTGATAAAGGTTTTTAAGAAGATGAAATAGGAATGGGCATAAATGCCATCTTATAGCACCGAAAGGCACTAAAATATCATTGAGTCGCCTTAAAACCCGACAGAAAAACGAACGGTACTGTTCGGTTAAAGCGGATACAGCGGAAAACGCATTTTGAAAATAGCCGATAAACTGGATTATTTGTTAGGTTAACCTAACCAAACCTAACATAACCTAACCTAACCTAACCTAACCTAACCTAACCTAACCTAACCTAACCTAACCTAACCTAACCTAACCCAACCTAACCTAACCTAAACTAACCCAAACTAACAAATAATCCAGTTTATCGGCTATTTTCAAAATGCGTTTTCCGCTGTATCCGCTTTAACCGAACAGTACCAAACGAACTTATGAAGTTATGTGGATGTAAGTTGCATCAAAGACCTGGAGCCTGAGAAGAGTGAAAGGAGCAGAAGGAGGCTTTTATCTAGCAATGGATCAACCCAGGTTGACGATGATGATGGTGCTGATAAAAAGTGAGCGATATTTTTCACACATTTTTTTTCTGGTATCGGAGACCTCAGAAATATATTATTATTATCTTCTGAGGTGTTCCAAATCATATACAAATCGAGTTAAGAGCAGTTTTCACATCGCCACAGCTACGTATGCTTGAAAAAGTATTCGACCGGTTAACTGCTTTGTATGAAAAGTTATAAGGATTTTATTCCTAATATTGGGTTACACTTCAAGGATTTCTGTGTATGTTTATTATTTTTATATCGACGATTCTAAATCGATATTTTTGGAATGACTTGGCTCTCCTTCAAAAATTGAAAACACCAATAAACAAAATAATATCATTATTTTTTTAAGATTAAAAATAACAAATCGTTTTAAAATAAGATCTCATTTACAGGATATTGGAAACAGTTAAGTAAATTTTACAGGTTCGTATTCAAGTTTGCAATCGATTCATTCAACTTGGTCACAATTCTCAGATCTTTGT
Organism: Rhyacophila brunnea; assembly: GCF_057557595.1. Lineage (NCBI taxonomy): Eukaryota > Metazoa > Arthropoda > Insecta > Trichoptera > Rhyacophilidae > Rhyacophila > Rhyacophila brunnea. The sequence continues at coordinate 26,440,666 of NW_028232752.1, forward strand.
AATATTAAAAAAATAGAATTAACAAAATATTATGTTACTAAATTATATAGAAATTTCGAAAACAACATCAAAATTAATTTGGCCACTCGTGTAGAATCTATAGACTAACAGTTATAGGTATTCCTTACAAATTATTAATGGCATCACTAATAATAAGTTAATTAATTATTCTTATATTTGGGATAGCAAACAACAAGTATATTTAAGCATAACACCCTACTTCGAAATCATATTAAATGTGATGATTATATGTGTTTAGTACGAATTGTTAAAAAATAACACTTTTAAAGGCGATTCTACCGGAAGAATTAATTAGATAACTCGTCGAGCAGTCGTTTCTTGTGACGGCAGTTGCCCGAAGAAGATACGAAGCTAGCACGTGTTCGAACCAAATATGAAACATGGCTACCATATCAAGGATTCGCCTTTTCGATACTTAACCATTTTATATATATAGTATAGCACGTTAGGGTTATTTCGGATCTCAGAAACATGATGAAACGTGTTATTGGTGTTATAATAGAGTTATGTAGTTGGAATAGATCTGCCGTGCAAGGAAGGTAGAGTTTTTATTAACACAACGTATTAGTCACTAAATATTTAACCATATGAAACCGTATAAAGAATTAAATATTTTGTTTACACTGATTTAATATTTACTTAGTTACTTACTTAAGCTGGTGTTACGTACTATTCAGGTTCATGGACGAGTGCACAATCATCCTTCAGGTATCTTTATCTTGAGCTCTTTCTATCTTCTCTCTCCTGTCAGTCACACTCAGCCTAACCGTGTTCCTCTCGTACGTTATCTGTCCATTTCCTCCGAGACCAGCCCAAGGGCTGAGTGCTTACAAGGGTTCTTTAATTAACTTTTATACACCCACATAAATGCATCACATCACATATTTTATCATAATATTAAGTATACTTTAAAACTGTATGAAATATATATAGTGTGGGTTTAATGTATATATAAATATTGTTGACGTTATAATAATAACCTTTCTCGTTTAAAATTAAAGTATTTATTACAAAATTCCACAAAATATAAGTATAACATTGTTAAAATTGTTTAACAACCCAACTGGTTATAGAGGGTTTTTGCAAAAGGGTATTGTGAAAATTATACCTTTGATTATGATAGTGTTTGATAATGCTTTAACATAATGAGTTTACCATTATAAAATAGAAGAATTATTCCACTAGTTGTATCTTACCCATAAACCCGACATTAAACATAAAATTGTCAGTTTATTTACTGAACAATTTCTCAAAACATAAAATGCCTCTATATTGACCAACAAGTTAAATTAATAGTCAATATTACTTTATAGTTTAAAAATAGCCTAACGTTGAATCTCTTCGTTCGCTGGTGGCAATTGGGGCATTAAGGTGAATACTCTATCTACTAGAAACACCTAGCGGAAAAATACGAAACTTACAATTTGAGACATTTTTTTTATAATTTACATTTTAAAGTATTTTATTAATGTATACGTACATATCTAAAAACATTATAAACTTACAATTAAAAAAAATATGAAATGTGAATTTGTCAATCGATCCCATCTTATTATTACATATTATTTTATGATCAAATTTATTATTAAAATTTAGTTTATTAATTTTTCTCTGCTGAATCCTTTTTGTTTGAGATACGCTTAAAGGTAAACAGATTGACTCCAGATCATTGAAGACCTCAGTTCTTAACCAAACACAGTGGTTTTGCCTCCAAGCTCTGTTAACTTGGCCTAATAGAATCTCTGACTTGATTATATGGCGAATTGCAGGAAGCCGATGATATTCTCTGGGAGTGTCCCCATATGTTGAAAGGAATGAGCTTCTCAAGTCAGTCCAACCCTCAGTTGGAACAATCGGACATTGCGATTTGGCATATACAAGAGAAAATATTTCAGCTTTCAAAAATGTGTAGCATTTCACGACGAGCGAGAAGGTCTTTTCTCATTGATGATTGACCATAATATATTATCATATTAGAATATAAATCACGCACACTCTAATACATGCCAACCAATGTCTTAGGAAGTTGCTTTTGGGATACTGCCAGTACAACATTGAAAGGTTTCTAACTTTCGTGATGCCACGATATACGTCTACATAACGGGTTTAGAGAAATGGCGGGTGGTCGAGGATTTAAAGTGATATTCAGTTCAATCACTGTTTTTAATTAGTAATTATCGCGTATTTTCCATCGCTTAACGCATTCGCTGCTGACTATATAATGAGATTTTAATTGCTCCCTTTAAAATACACGTTAATTACATCGATCGGCCGCCTGGTCATTACGCGCCGTGTGCGTCTTCCGCGTCCAAAGTATTAAGGCTATATTCTGGTCTAGAAAGATCGTGGCTAGGCGATACGCGGATTGTGAAAATGACGCGTGCCGAACGAAATATGATTTGTCATATAAATCCAACTTGCGTCCATTTAATGTTCTGTTTATTGTTCTATTAGTAACAATAATAATATATTCATTGTCATGTTTTATTTATCAAGTAAACGGGTAAAGTTTTTTAGTCATCTTTACATGATTTAAGAATTAATACCCCCGTCGCCATCACGAAACAAATTGACGTGTTCACAGCTCGACGTTTGCTCTCCGCGAGCCTGCGAGTCCATAATTTCGTCGCACCTATAGTTGAAAATTATTTGCGGTTTCACTGAAGTACCGTCTTAAAGCAGCTTTAGATCACTTTTTATTCGCGTACCCCCATATAATATGCATGTCTATTATGTTGTGCTAGAATTAAACATCTAGTCTTGAATTTTGTCTGCTTACGATAAGTTACTTCTATTAATTTCTTTTATAGTGTTGACTGTCAATTTATGATGGAACTGTATTGTATTAGTTGATTAATTATTTGTAATTAATTGACTTATCAACTCAGTTGATAATGTCCCCTTGAAGAGGACGAAACCGGTACAAAAATTATTAAAAAGTGGAATAAGTACTAAAACAAAATTGTGTTTTATTTAATTACAAATAATTAATCAAATAATATTACTTCCATTAAGTTAAGATTACGTGCTTCTCTAGGCGTATGCATGCTCCGGTTTAATAACGCTGGTCTAAAGTGAACATACCCGGTATAGTAAGATTGCATGATAAATCTAATCTGACTAGTTGATTAATATATATAATGTAATCTTTTATTAAATAAAATTGAAACAAATCTGAAACGTCACTTTTAATTATATACGAAAATTTTGTGTTAGTTAATAAATAATAATTTCTTAGCTGCATATCGATTGTTAATTAATTATGAAAATTATTTAATTGAAGCAAATTTACATAACTTCTCACGATTTATACTTTAAAGACTATTTTCGCGGTTTTTTTTTACAATATTTATAATTATAATATGTTTTAATTGTAAGTTGCATTATTAAGTCAAACAATATAATTAAATACAATATCCCTAAATAAGTCAACTGGGGGTATGCTTCTTTACTGGGAGGGTTGAAACATTGAGAAACACATAAATAACATATAAGATTTAATGTAAAGCTCGTGATTTGCAAATAAAGGCGGATGTGTATTTGGGTTACATTCTTGAGTACCCACCATCGAGAAACAAATACGTAGAATAGTATCAGAGTATTCTGGCAGTGCATATGACTCATTTACTAGTTGGTATCGTTACTTTTAAATAACAGTGTTGAAAGATGATTTAGTCGTGGCTGCAATGCCAGAAGAACATGTGTTTTCTCTATCTGATTACTACATACCTGCATACCTCAAGGATATTTGCCTTATGAATGAATAGTTCATATTAAAATGTATCACTATAAAGAGGCTGACGGAAGCTTTTCTACTGTGGACAGGTAATCTCATAATTTCATGGGGTCCAAATAAAAAAGTCAATGATATGTAAACATAACAACATTATAAAGTGACTGAGGAATTTTACTGAGATTCCCTGCTCTAAATTTCAGTCGAACTCTATAATAGAATTTGAGGGTTTTTTTCTACCCAGGCGTCTTGCGTAATTTTCCAATCGGGCCTCACACTTCTTGTTGGGATCGACCCTGGATGTTAGTATTGCCTACCTACATTTGTACTATAATTTTCCCTTAATTGGATGTAGAATTAAGTCTAGAAATATTTAACATATTATAACGTCTACACATAACTGTGACACCTTTATGAACATCTTAAATTTTGTTTCTGAAAACAACTCAGTTTATATTTCAATTATGAATATTTAGGGAGTACATAGATAATTTATCATTAAAATGGAAGTAACATGTCAAGATATCAAGGTATAACTTTCTAAGTGATATCAAAGATGCTTTACCGATACTGTTATCATGATTAATCGTGTAATTAAAACAATTACAGCTAATGGCAACACATAAATATTTGATGGTTATGATGTTTTTATTTATTTCTATTATATAATGAGAAATATTGAATAGATTTTAGTTTTACTTACATGTAAGATAATTCGAATCGAAATCAGTAATAACAAATTAGTGCCATACTGCTATATGTATTTTAGACACAAAGTAACTGGTGAATGATTTTTCAAATGATTATATATTTTTTCTCATAGAAGCTACCAAAGTCTTTATATTTTTTCCTTTGACGTACCTGATTTTCAAAGCGACAATGTGCCAACCGAAATATATTGTTTAATAAAGAATTAATTGTACTTCTGCCGACTTTTTTCTGATCACCGATGGTTTTGAGTCATCTCTCTTCGTCGTATTTTACTTCTGCACATAGAAAATAGCGTCCTTGTCATCTAAAGATTTAACATTATTATCGACACTTTTCGGGTTCCAGATCATTAGAAGTAAAAGCGTTGAAAACAGAACAAGTGAAACAAAACTTAAATTTTTATATGTTAGATAACATTTTTACTTTAATTTCATTTCATTTATATAAGTTTTAATATAAACACTTAATATAATAATGTAAGTTGATAGTGATGACTTAAATTTTTAGATGATAATTATGAAAAAAATTATAAATATTGAATATGATTTTAAAATAATAACAATAAGACATCATGAATAAATGCGATCAAAATATATTTAGAAAATCTCAAACATCCGTCATTATGAATAGTTTGTTGAATATAAAGAAATTGTATAATTTTTAATTGTTATTCTAATTATTTTTTTTTTCTCGTTAGAAACTTGATGTTCTACATTGTACTTATGATTTTATAATAGATTTTCCAAACAATACGAATGGAAAATGGAATCAAACTGATTGTGACAGCGCTTCCCTTTTGTCAATTAACAATATACTCATTAACTATGACAGCATTGCTTTAGAGTCAGTATGTTCAATTGCAAATTTTATGGGATAACTGTTATTAAATAGTACGATGTTTTTTTTCATTAATTAAGTCGTTTTCTTCTCTGATACGATCTCACAAAGCAATATTTTTTACAAGAAGCGGCGTTCTTGTGGTCCAATACTTAAGATATTGGTTTCTCATTCACGGGCTCCGGATTCAATTCCGAGTGAGGTCACAATACACTATGTGATTGTTTTACGTATATTACTATTTCGTTTGATTGCTGTCATCTATTTTTATATACATTGCATTAATCTTGATTATGCCTTATTAGACGGCCATAATATAATATAATAGAATGGAGTACCTCTACGTACGTAAAAGGACCCACATTATTTTATAACAGAATATTTTTTAGTATGATCGAATTAATAACAATATGAAAGAAATATTCTCTACAAGGCAGCATTGTTAATAAATACAAAATAAATAGCGGCTTATTTTGTCGGTTTGCTTTAGTTAGTTATTAACCTACGATTATTATTTGTAAGTTTCGTGTTTGTTTATTTAATAAAAATACATTATTGACTTGTAAACGCTGCATCGGAAGAATCAAAATGTTCCCATAAACGACTCTGTTCACCTAAACAAAATTTAATTAGATAATACACGAATAAACGAATATGTGGTTGAAAAAATAACTTTACACACAAACATTGCAATAAGGAGTCATGATACTGCAAATATTCGCGTTCATGTCTTTCTAGTAATATTGCTCCATTCTACTAAGTTTCCGCTTAATCGATATTATTAATCAAAAATAATAATGGATTGACAGTGAACATCATAAAAAAATATTCAATAGCAACGTTGGTTTGGTGAGGTGCCGGTAAAGAAGCGTGCGCATTATGTCCATTGTATTATTGATTTGAACTAAAAGAATCTAATCGAATCGGTCTATTTCTTTATTCTGTATAGTATGTATCTACTTTTTATTTTTGTTTTTCTACATATTGTAAAAGATATAAAGATGTGGTAGGCGAAATAAATCTCTTATACATATATTCAAACAGATATTTTCTACCTATGCATATGTTGAAAGTGAATAAATAGATTCGCATATAACGTCGTAACTATAAGTTAAATCTAAAAATATATCTTCACGCAACTATAAGAAACATGTTAAATTTTTATTTATTGCATCGAATAAACTTGTCTGACACTGGTCTATTGAACAAATCGATCCTGTGGCGACGATATGTTTTTCACTTTATCAACAGTATCACTTCAATCTACTACAGATGCCTACATATTATTTATAATATATGTGACTAATGTATTTAACTTTTTAATACCTGAACAGAATTTTAATAACTCAATATAGAGATGACTACAGTAAATTTATTAAAATTTTCTTGATATATGGAGAAGTCTTAAGTATTTGTTGATATTTCATTCGTGCTGTAATAGTGCGATTCGTCAGTTTTATCCAGTATAATGTAAGAGATGTGAGAAATGTGTCACTAGATTTCAAAATCAGCCAAGTCCATAATAGATGAATAGGAGTAGGATAGTAGGAGAATAGGAATAGGGTGAACATTCCGATAATGCAGAAATGTTAGAAAGTAATTCGCAAAAAACTCAAAAATACCTGAACTTGGATGATTTTGAAATCTAGCGACACAAATATACAATATATTATGTATACAGATCTTATGTAACTACTATTAATTGATCTACGCTAAAATATTATACATTTGTATAATGTGTAATTCAATTCATCGAAGGAAATGGCCTTGTCCTCTTTCTTGAATGCACTTACCTATGAGTAATCTAACACGTAATAATTAAATACAATAATAATATTATAGAAAATAATTTATCAATATTATAAATAATTTCACTTAATTCACTCACGTTTTAGTAATAAGTGACAATTTATTCTTTAAATGAATAACTAAAGCAAAAATGTAGTGTGGTGTGAATGTTTATGTAAGTTTGGTTTACATAAAAGTGGAATTATACATAGGTATCTGTAAAAACTAGTTTGTAAATAAGTTAATAATGTTTAGTTTTACCACTGCATACTCATTTTTGTTAGATAGTTATTTTGCTGAACCAGTAATACCATCACATGCAGGTAGATCCAAAACTTTCGATATAATTGTATAAATAGTGCTGTAGTGCATTTGAATTACTCTGAAAAAGCTTGTTTACTTTTCCAATTTCACAAGCAATAATAAGTTAAATAAATCGAACTATACCTACTCGGAAAAAATAATGACAAATTATCTAAAATATTATATAAGGGCTTCCAAGTTGTTCCATTATAATTTAAAATTCGTAGCAATAAACAAATAATTTCTGACATTAGATAATAAATACCCATATAAACATAGTTTGTATACAAGTGGCAGCAAATGGAATGGTTTTGAGTGATTTTATTTTTTAAATTTTATATAAATTTAGTGAATAGTATGCAAGTGACAAGTATTTGTGACCTTCTTGTATAAAATAAGTGCATATCAGAACACTAAATTTAAATTTGGAATGTTTACATATAAATAATGAAACATATATCGTAAAACACCCTTATTAATCTTTTAAAAATGGTTCTTATCTTATAATCGTTCCATATTACATGTTTCATGGTGAATAATATAAGTAGATAGTATTCATTTTAAATATTACATTACTATAATGTGACATACTGAATGGGTTTCTTCATAGGTAGTTAATAGTTTAATGTAAGAACGGCATCTATGCACGTCGAAAAATATTACAGTAATTTTTAAAAAAACATGCTTTTCGGGATCAAATAACTCATAAGGCTAATGTCATAGTATAAAACCCTCAATAACTTTACCCTCGCTTGGCGGAACAAAAAGTCAATATTACTCTTTTACGTATTTCTTGAACTTTTCATTTTTTTCTGTCCATGAAACCTACGCTTGTTCGGAATCCCTTCGAATCAGACGCTGTCTTGTTTCGTTATATTATATTAAATGACATTACAAAATATAATGTTTATCGAAGCAGTTAGATAATATTATATATTGGATAACGAATGGAGAATCGATTAGTTTTATATTTTTTGACAAAAAAGAGTCTTAAGTTGTGAGAGGTTTAAATAAAACTTTTTATTTATCATCTTTTGTATGGGTAATTTTATTTTTATGATATATTCAACAAATAATTCACAAGATTATAGAATGTGACGTTATTTTATTAAACATACATATTTTGAAAACACTTCTGAAAAATTTATAACCACAAAAAATCTTTTTGAAAAAAGCACTATGTTTTTTTTTCTAGGCCTACATGCCCAACGTAGGTCAAAATGGAGATTTTATAGTATTTTCAAAGTATTAGCCTGAAAATTCATCAAACGTTGTAGATAATCTATTTATATAATTTTGAAGCCTTATTATCATTTATATTTATTTAAACATTTGATGACTGCATAATGTATTTTTATTACATAAAGTAGTATTCTTTTAAACCTCTCGATATAATGTTTTAGAATATAGTCATATTTCAGTACATCTATGTGCAGTGGTATTAAAATTTTTTACATTCATTAATTTTTAAACGGATTTATAAAACCATTAGTAAAATTTATTTTGACATTATTATAGTGAAATATTTACGATAAAAAAATATATTTATAATCTCTGTGATCCTAAATTTGACAAGAATTTTATTATTTAAAAAATGGGCAAGATTACCACAATTGAATATAATTCTAAAGATACTGATTATAAGCTATATCTTTGACCATTCAAATGTGATAAAACATCCTACGAATAATGATTGTTTTATAATAACTATTGACCTAAGAATAAGATTGTATTTTTTTGAAAACGCCATTTCTATTGGCATTTCACAGTGGTTATAAATTGACAAACTATAACTGAGGTAGGGAGTAAGATCATGTTAACGCGCGTGTTTGAACATGTACCGAACAGAAAAAAAAATCGTTTTTTTCGGTTAGTTAAATTCGATAGTCAGTTTCGAACATGGAATTTGTTAGTGATATTCGTATATAACAAGTTAAAAATTTGCTTAACGCTGTCAAATCCGAATACAAATAACATTATTCGTTGTGCTATTTCAGTTATTTTTTTAAAGCTTTTTCAAAATTATGTATTTTATTGAAATCTCTTTGAAATTATAGACAAGATAAATATTAATTTGTGTCATAACTAAAATTTGAATTGCTCCTGGAGGGCGATTCCCAACTGAAGCATTATGAAGCACAAGTGACCAGTTGCGCAAACATTTACACAACATACTTCAACTGTAGCATATTAAAAGTCAACCGCTGGGTGTCACTAGGCCAGGCTTTGGTAGTACACATACTTTGACGGTAGGGGCGCTCGCAACTCTCCGTTTGACATAATAAACGTCAGATTTCGTATCGTACGTAATATTGGAGAACGCTGTTGATCTATTGTTTTACATTTACCACTTATTACCACATATTACCGCTAAAATTATTATTTCGTGTTTCAATTCTCATTTAAGGATGTATTTATTGTGATTTTGTAATACAGAAACACACATGTTTGTTTGCAAAATACAACGGAAATTCCGTGTTGTAATCTTGTTGTAATATTGTTATATTGGAGACGTAACTAGCGTGTTTAAAGATTAATTGGTTACGTACTTCAACAATGAATGATTTAATCATGCAACGTTAACGGTAAGTACTGATTAAATATGAAGTCATTACCAAAATGGATAAAAATGTTATTTAATTTCATGACATTGACAATAGTGCCGTCTTGACATGTTTACTTTCTATCTTACTCTAACGCATGGACATGAGGTATAAGCATGTTGAATGCTTTCTCACTCGCACTTATATGCCGTTTACCCGTTTCACTCGAAGCTCTGTACACATAATATCTCCTGTAAAACTAAAAATTTTACGAGCTTCAGTTGAAGCGGTTCGGTGACGTTTTTTGCACTGCTTCATTCAGGAATCGCCGTCCTGGTACTAGGCATATATAAATCATTTCCATGATTTAATGTAGAAAAATTGAAGTCATTTATTAAAGAATTATAAACACATTTGATAATGTAGTTATTAGTAATTAATTACAAAAAGGTCATTTGGATGAGGATCTTAATTGCCATAGACCGCATCTTTATAATAAATAGACGCTTACATATGACCTTGTCCCACAGAATCCCACGACTAGAAGTTGATAAAAAATATTGACGAAAAATATATAAAAATATATATAAATAATATTCCGTATCGTAACACTTAAAGTGGTCCACTCGGTAGAGTAGTCATATATGATACTATTGGTCGTTGGTTCAATCTCTAAGCTGGTCAAAAACATACATATTATTTGACCAAATAGGTTTGGCGAATAATTAAAAATCAGTAAACGTAAAAAAAGAATAAGTGAATATAACCTTTAGACATTCATGGGTGGTAATTTATTTAAAATTTTAGTATTGTTAAAAAGCAAACGATGAAAAATGATAAATGTTAATTTTAAAGTATATGCCTACGGAATTAATGCATTTTATTAAGTTTTTAAGTTATTTAATTAAGTCGAATGCACTATCAAATCCCTGTGCAATGATCAACGATGCACAGTTTACATTTCGAAATATAGAATGGCATTAGAAATGTGACACTAAGCACACTCCTTGAGATTGTATGGCGTAGCACGACGTAGACCCGTAGAAGGTCAAATCGTGGCGATTGCTTGTAGACAGCAAATAGAATATAACACTCGTAGACCGCTAATGTAATCTAAACTACACCTTGAAATGGTGTCTAAAAGATTTTATCGCGTTGACTGTTAAGTCATTTCATGTTTTCATTTTGAAATGTTCTTTTAAAAGTTTAAAATATTGAAAATTCTTATCATTGAAAAACTTTAGAAACATACTTTTTTAAATAGCCTGAATTAATAGAGTGAATTGAGTTAAAATATATATTTAACTTTCCGGGTGTGTACTATCAACCAATTAAGTTACCCAACCAACTGTCTTTCATGAGAATAATTTCTAATTTCCCAAATTATCTATTTTCAATAAAAATAATGTTTCATTCCTTATTCTAGTATTTAAAAGAAAACATAATGAGTTAATTATTGTTGATTATATTATATAACACTGGTAAATTTCCACCCTATTAGTCGTCTTCAGCCTCATGCTACGACCCCCGGATTTCCGCCCAAGCTCCTAACCCTCCCTTTTTTAGATTCGCAAAATAACGATGCTCACTAACGAAATCTTTAAGTTCAATCATCTTGAAAAGCAGATCTACGACAACCATGTATTTCTACTCATTTATAAGGATAAGGAATACAATATTACACAATAAGGAATATAATATTAGTAATGGTTTCACATCGGTTGGTTAAAGGTTAACAAAAAAGTTAGTTCTGTTGAAGAATGTATGAAGATGTAAGAAGTATGAAAAACACCCCAAAATTTTATATAATGTTTTGTCACTGCACTAAAATCTGTTTATCGATTCAGTCTCTCAGTTTACGGAAAATAGGCGAAAAGTTTTTTTTGGGCACAGCGGAGAAACGTGACAGAAAATGTTGAGAAATTTAATATTTTTTTTTAATATTTAAGTAATTTCATAAATGAAAAATATTACAACTTATTAATATTACTAAAGAATAAATCTGATATTTTTTATGGAAGGTAATTTTACTTAACGTAAGTAGAAGATTGTTTTCTCTTATTTATTGTAAAAAAAATAATAGCTAGAAGAAGATAATAGTATTTTTTTATACATTTTTATGAAATGTGGAAATTGTATTTTTATTTCTACCGAATATTTTTTTATAATTAAAGATTATTTATTAATACTCAAAAATAATTGTAAATATTTTATAACTAATTCTTGTAAGCATAAAAAAAAAAATAGGTAGGTACATATTTCGAGAAATTCAGAAAAGTTTTTTGTTTGGTGATGTTTCGATAAACCTGATTATAAGTAATATTTTTTTTATTAAATGAAAATTGTTATTTAGAGTTTTTATGTCAATATTTAAGGAATTTGTTGTTTTTATAATAAGTTATACCTATCACCGAAAAACTTTTTAATAAGCGAAATATCGCGTAAGAAAGTGCTCGGCATAATTGGTCATAAAAAAGTTCATTTGATTCATTGCGCGAGGTAATTGTTCGTTAACGTAAGTTTACTTTACTTATACAAATAAAGAAAACAATGCAGAAAAATCGGAAAATTTGAAACGGTTATGATTTTTCTTCGAAGACGGAAATAAAATTAATTATTTTACGTTGATTTAAATACGCTATATTTTCAATGATTTTTTCGATGAATATTACTTATATAAACTAATTCATTTCACTTTTAAATTACAAATAAACTGATTCATAATTCTAAATAACTTCTTATTATTGTGAAAAACTATAAGAATAATATTTACTTTAAGTCAATATTTTTAACATTTGTAAATAAGCTTCTTCTTCGTCAGGATGATCTATGATTTTGTCAACAGAAGCTTTCAACGTGGTTTGACTTCATCAATAATTTCGGCCACATCTTATGCCAGTAGAAAGCTTGTGTCAATTGTTTCATCCATCCATTTAGAGAGAGTTTGTAGCTGCTTATTTATTTAAGGTTTAACAATTTGTGGTTTACAATTTTTTTTGTCATTTTTACTACTCCATTATGTGGATGAATAATCAATTACACCGAAGTGATTTTGATTGATATTTATTGTTTGATTGTTCAAATGCGACTAACTTTACAATTTTTACTTAGTGAGTCATGCTGCAGTGATCTGTTTTATCGACTGCGAGTTGTAATTATATTTTTCGTCAATATATTATGTTTCTATAAGCTTGTTTTTTCGTATAAGGTGGTTGTCAATAATTTCGAACAATCAAAAACACGCAGACTTTGAGAAAGTCACATAAATATGTTGTGTCCTCATCGGGAACTGACCACATAGCTCCAGGGTGGAAGGCCAGCGTCTTACGCTCTGCACCACGAGGACCGCCTTTTACTATGAATTCTTCCTTGTTTAAGCTTCCTCCTTGTTTTTTTTTTATTTTATTTTATTTATTAAGGAAAACAAACAGTTACATATTGATTACAGAAATTTATAATATAATAATAAAAAGTTAATGTAACCAGCAAAGTTTCCATACATACATTATAATATAGTTAAGCCTAACAAGATAGAGAGTAAAATAACATAAATATAAAGAAATTACATAAGAAGATTACATGAGAAAAATGAGAAAAATGAGGAAGAATAATGAATAATTAAATAATATACAAAAGATAAAAAAGAAAAATAAAAAAGTGACATAAAAAATAATAGAATTAATATATATGTATAAGTAAATACATTATATATCTATTTATACAAAATTTTTGAGATAGCATGTTCATGTTGATCTAACCAAATACCATGAGCTTTTTCATGTTAATATTTTCCCTATGCGATTAAAAAATCGGTGCCGGTAAAAGTGGCGAATGTGAAATTCATATTTGGCTATACACGAGGCTTGTAACATTCGCCTCCAGTACCTTATTTCAAATATTACTTGCCTACGCATTTCTTCTGCTCTTATCGGCTAAATCTCTATTAGATACAATAAAATATTTATTTATATATATAGCAGTAATTGACCGATTCATTGCGGAGCATTTAATTACTTTTTAATTACCACATTTAAATAACATTTTAATTATCTATAATGGCCCTATAATCAGTTCGCGCTGTAAGGATTAATACATTTAAAACTGAGTAAAAAGTTTTTATTCATATAAAGATTTTATTTATATAAAAAATAAAATCAATTAGTCTCACGCTTTATATAAGACAAGAGGATAAAAACATGCTAACTTGCATGGAAATAATAGAACTCTATGATAAAGTATATAATTATAATACTGATCATTTTAACAATACGTAGTAATTTAGAATTTTACTGATAAGGTAGTACTTTTCTTTCCTAGTTTTAATAAATATATAGAAATAAAGTATTTAGACATTATATTTTGAGCTATAATACAATAAAATATAAAAGAACTAGTAAAAATCTAAGATTAACTAACACAGTCAAATTCTTAAATGATTAATAAATCAAGTAGTGTCTTTATATTATGGCATTGAATATTAATCTCAAATACTACAGCTTTTCTCAGATTCGGCATACAATTTTACTATAAATAAACAGCCTTGTTTACAACAGTTAAATCAATCGGATGATTTTATTGTTATCGAGAAAACGAATGTTAAAACAGTCTGTATTCTCTTCGTATAATAGGTTAAAAATAGAAACACCCGTGTTTCGTGCAATATTAATGTATAATTAACTATATTACTAATCCTATCTCTACATCTCTATATGTATATTATATAAGGATATATAATCGAGGAGTATTGGTTTTACACTGCAAAGATTTTACCATACTACAATAAAATTATTGATTGCCGTGCAATATTTTTAGTCAATACTGAAACCTTGTTTCTTAGGTTTCATTTCCCTCAGCAGAGAGTTTTGGCGATGCGATTTCAATTTTATTTAATGTATTCATTATTAATAAAAAATACTACTATTTTTCAAGAAGTGAAAGATTCAGACAATTAAGCATGCCTACCCGGAGTCTGTCAGCAGCCTGTTTGCAAAATCACAAGCAATACTCGCGAATTTTACGCGAAAGAAAACTATATTTTCAAGAGCGTGTAGAACCATACATATAAGCTTACGTATAAGCGTACATAAAAATGTCGTACATTCTTTTTTAACTTTCACTAAGGGATTCTAATATTAATAATAATAATAATAATGTTAAATGTTTTTCTGATTCAAACTCGGTCGCACATTTCTACATGCTAAGTTAGACGTGTCGGTATATTTTGTAAACTATTTTTTTTATTTAATGAATAATTCACAAAAAACTGGGAATAAAACATTTCGTTATTGAATATACACAATTTGGTTTTACATTACGCTTTTATTGTAAAGAACTTATATTGCATCCAAAATTGAGGCCATCCCTCAATATCTAACGGTGGTATTTAAAGTACCAATTTCGGCTTATGTATATTGTAGTAACATGACAATAGATAATTGAAACCATTTTTAAGTGGTTACTACGAATGACTTATAGGAGAGCGGCGTTCACCAATAGTTTAATAATTATTGAGGTTAAATAAAAAAAAACCTAATATGTTGCCCGCCCATGCGCAATGCACATTTAGCATATATGTAAGAGACGGCTCTGTAATTAAAATACACAGTATACCCACGATTTAATTAGTATGATTAAAAGGTATTAAATAACGTGGGAACTGGGGGATACTTCCTTATCCCCTGAAAAAATAAAGAAAAGAAAAATTATTTTCAATTAAATGAAACTTCACGGTGTACGATGTATATTATTATGATTGAAAGTTTTGACGTAACGACCCATTTGTGAAACAATTATATCATTATACCATGTAAAAGTTTTGGTAATAATTGTGCCGCAGAGGTAGCCATGAGCTTTTATATTTTTTTTTACGAAAACAGTTTATTCCATGTAGACAATTATAATAAATAACTTTTTTTGTCAGCGCATCGGCTTTTCGATCCAAAAATCGTTAATTGAAAATTTCAAAATTTTATACTAGGTTAGGATAGGTTAGATTATGGTAGGTTAAGTTAGGTTTGGTTTGATTTGGTCTAAAAAGAAAGTTGTAAAATCTCATGGCCACCTCTGCGGCATATTTACCAAAATTTTATATTGATACTATCCCGCAGAAACATGAAATTTTAAAATGAAACGATCTATTAATATATAAAAAAAATCCCAACCATAATAGTAAATACATTATTATGTTCGTAACAATACTTAGGTAATTTATTGATAAATCGTATAACATAAAATTTGTGCTGTACGCTTTTAGCTTAACTTTAGGTTGAACATGTTATAGTTTTTCAAATTTTCAGATGCTATTGTGCAGCTAACTTCATGGTAGTCAAACGTGCTAATAGGCTCTGTCCGTTTTTGTGCATGTAATTTTCACATTTACTGTTTTTGAAGTAATAACTACGCTGACAAAGTAAATGAAGCATGTTGAGTAATTAAACTGCCATCTAAAAATATATATGATAAATATGAAGTGATATATTTTTATTATAAAGTAAACACACATAATAATATATTATATTGAAAATATAATCCATTCTACCAAATATAGTGGCAAGGTGATTTTTCCGTCAAATCAAAAGATTATTTATCACTCCTAGAAAATTTATTGGTCCCTGAATCGTCCGCACCTTTCGGACATGAAAAAGATTTTTTTCTTATACTATTTGACTAACACGTGTGAAATTTATTGCGCTTCTGATATTTAAATATCAATGAATGATGAAAGTTGTAATATATTTTTTGCTATAACTATTTTTTCCTGAGAATTTTGTAAAAGTATTTTACAAAAAAACATATATTTTAATATAAATGCTGAAAAAGCTGTAAAAATATTTATATGTAAGAATATTATAAAAAAAATGTCTGGCATATTTCAATTTAAAGTTATACAAACTAATATATTATTACGTTATATATGTTATCCTGAAATCATACGATATTATATAAGAAAATTAATATTTAATACTAGTCCATAAAGAGATTTGTAAGATTAGATTATTGTCTTATATTATGAGCTTATTTCTTAAGTTCATTTTACGATAGGTTTTTACGTTTGAACTTATTATTTAGATAATATATTTATCACAATGACAATAATTATTTGATGTTATTCATAACTAGAGAAACATTGTTAGACAATAATTGAAAACTAAAGCTCTCATTGTTGAAACTGGCTAGAAAAAACTGAATAATATTTCAGTGAGTACGCCAAAAGTAACAGGTCGTGTATCATAAATTATAAATTATTTAAGAATTAGCAACATGTAAAATAATGCAACAGTTTTGGCACTTAATGGTAAAATTTATGTATCTTTATCATGTACGGATAATTCATACGTTTCTGAGTGTTTTCAAAACCCGCCAATAGTAGCAACCATCTTTTTTATAATATAAAATTAAATTAATAGCATATACATAATTATAAACATAATAAAAAATATTTTTGAAAAAATATGGAGTAGAAACCGAATCTTTTTCGAATTTGATCACAGTAGTTTCCCAACTAAGCCATCCGTACTATTCCTAATAACGGTGATATTAATTAACAGCTATAAGACTGAAAGTATCAATATGTGCAACCGCTTTTTGGCTTAAGTCGTGACATTAATAATAGATTTGATTACCAGGTGACTTGCTAATAATTGTTGATTAAACTATTTTTTTTCATTCAGTGAATGTCGGAATTACTTATGATAATACTCGTAATTTAGCAAATTTAAGATTAGGTACCACTTCAGTCGCAAAGTTGTTGGTAAATTTCGTCATGATAGAGTATGAGTATGGCATGGGTGGCTTAATCGGTAAAACATGTAATATAATGGATGCTGGTTCGAGTTCCGCTCCGTATCAATATTTTTTGAAAAATATTTTTCTAATTGACTATATTTCTGAGGTGTTCCAAATTATGTACATATATGTTATGCATTTAACTTTATATTATAAAAAGATAGTTGCCATTATTGGTAAATTTTGAAAACACTCAAAAACAAATGAATTATCTGCACAGATATTATTTAAATCGGTAGCTAAATTGGTAAACCAATCACACGATAAAGAACCAAATGTTTGTCGACTAAGTAGGTAAGCTTGTGATAATGTTCAACGTTATTTAAGACGGTACTTCAGTGAAACGGCAAATAATTTTCAACTATAGGTGCGACGAAATTTTGGACTCGCTGGCAATCGGAGAGCGAACGTCGAGCTATGAACACGTCAATTTGTTTCGTGATAGCGACGGGGGTATTAATTCTTAAATCGTGTAAAGATGACTAAAAAACGTTACCCATTTACTTGAAAAAGAAAACATGTCAATGAATATATTATTATTGTTACAAATAGAACAATAAACAGAACATTAAATGGACGCATGTTGGATTTAAATTATATTTCGTTCGGCACGCGTCATTTGCACAATATGTGCATCGCCTAGCCACGATCTTTTTAGAGTTTTAGACCATGCCTCAACTGAGGTATAGCCTTAAGTAGATATTTTAAATGTTATAAACCTTAACGGAAAAAACCTGATAATAATTTTCAAAACAAACTAGTAATATAATACTGTATATTAAAAAAATGCTTCATTCAAACATATTTTGATTCATTCATTCAATATTTTACGTTAATACTTTTAATATTAACATTTCCTGCTAATTTTGATTCATACTATTTTCCATCAATATTGCTACAAACCTTAGTTTTCTGTGGCTGTAATGAGTTTTGTATTTTAAATAATGAATATAACATCCTTAAGTATTATCTCTTATTGAATACGTACCATTCATTCTGAACGATTTGACTATGTTGATGGTTTATAGCTGTTTCATACAATTTCAAACGCCTATAAGTATATTAAAATTTCAAATACACAAAAATATGCCGTCATTTTTTTCCCTGAATAGGTCAATTTAATATGAATGAACCTTATATGAGGAGAGCGAAGTATTGTACGGGAATATTTTTCCCCTCTTTCGCTAGATGAAATCGCATCAATATTTCCGCAGACGAAAATATTCTGACGAACTTTTGAACACATCGCCGTGCAAAATAAATAATGCAGCGGCAAACTTGTATAGACTTTTCTGTCGCAATCTATTTTATGGACTGATGATGTGTATGTCATTTAAAAATCGTTTAACAAGAAATAGTTTTGCAGTCATCAATTAAAAACTAGATTGCGAGGTATTAATAGCTCAATCAAACCACATTGATTGGATTTTATGATTGCTTTCTCGTTTTATATGTTAATTATTTCAAAATAAATAATTGTCAATATATAATATTATTTAATGCTGTACAATCTTATGTCGATCTGGCCCGCCTCACGATGCGATTTTTGTTTTACGAGGAATAATGTTAGCCACTTGCTCAACTTATTAGGTCCATATGTGGTTTTTTGTCAGACTTTGGGTTCAAAACCACGACCCTCGACTTTATAACCTGATACAAAGCCGCACGACTGCCATAGGCGTCTATAAATATATATTATATACTAGAAAAAAATACCAGGTGACAGTACTACTTGTCAATATTCTTGGATATGAACTTTTTTATACATTTCTGTCAACCTGTCACAAAATAATTGTAATGTTTAATACTTTCTATATACTTGGTAAGCTAGTACTGCACTAAAATTATTTATCAAACTATTATGAGAGTATCCTACCATTTGTATTCTTTTACGATCCGATTAAAATATATGATTCCTTTATTTTCATATCAGTTTATTTTTCAAATTTATAATTTGCATTTACGTGCAGCTTTTCTTTCACCTTATCACATTTAAGACGTTTTCTCCTTGTCTCGTCCTCTTTTACATATTTATATTTTTTTCATATGTTACAGATAAATGAAGACAAATATAGTGTAATATAAGGTAATGCCTATCTCGAAAGCATGCATTAAAAATGACGTTAGTCGTTCGTTTCACCTCATGATCGCTACATCTCAACTCAGACACGGTTTAGGCTTGGGAGAGATCCATCTAGATATCGACGTTTAGATGTACTCTTAAAACATTTTTCACATCTACATCAGTATATGCGTAGTGCGCTATATTATATTTTCTTGAATGTTCATTATACCTGATTTTCTACACCCCCTTTCTCTCAAAATATTAATTAACCCAACTAGTTACACAGCGTGTATAAAACAGTTTTATAAATACGATTCCAAGACTTCTAGGTTTTAAGATCGACAGCATTGATAAATATGATCTATTAGCTGTGGTTATTATCTGATTTACTTCTACAAGTGTACCATTTTTTTTATTTACAACGTTTTTTTATTACAACGTTTTCCTTAGGTCGTATTCTTATTTGTCCGGTACAAATCTTGCAATCGATTTTTAACTAACTTCCCGACTAGCTAGACATTTGAAACTTTTAGAATATATCAGAACACGATGCCAATGCATTTTTTAATACTTTTAGCCATCTTTAAGTAGAATTAAATTCATTTTTAGTTAATTCTGTTTTGTATGAAAAGTTATTTTGATACCATTATTGGTTGCTAGGGGTCCTAGCAACTAAATTATTAAATGATATATACGTGCGTAACTATGGAAATCAATATGAAATGACATTTTATTATTCAGTATTTATATCAAGTACAAATTTTTTTATCGTTTAAGCTAGTCAAGCCAAGTTTATATTATGATTCAACAGAAAATTTAAAAACTTTGTTTATAAAAAGTTTTTTTTATCTTGTAATTATTTTGTATAATATTAAATCCCAAGTATCTGAAACGGGTCAACATCCTTAAATTTCGACACCTGGATCTAAGTAGAAATATCGATTGAAAAAAAAAACAGTATCTGAGTTTTATCCATTGATTTTGGTTTAACCCGTATTTCGCCGATCTAATACTCACCGATATGTTGATTAACGTAATTTTAATCATTTTTGTGACATAGTAAAACCAAACATGTAATGTATATAATTTTATTTAAATAACCATTATGTTGGAAACCTTATACTTTAAATAAAACGTATTTTTAATTCTAAATGTAAGTAGGAAAAAATGAAATGACAGATCACGAACAAGAGTAATAAGTCTCTCTTAAATAAAGTATAAATGCTGAGATTTTAAATAACAATTAAAGAAACTAAGTAGGAACTTACTGTAAATTATCGTGCTTTTAGTTTTTTTTCAATGAAAATGTCTTATTAATATTACATTGTATTTAAAAGGGATATTTTATTAATAAATTATAGGTATACGATTTATTAAATACACCTACTTAATAATGTTAGAGTTCAATTATTGTTAATATAAATAAATCTATTTTAGTCTGGACGATATAACGAAGGTTGTTTAACATTTATTATTTCACAGACAAAACACTTTACCATTTTTTAAATGTTAATAATGCTCCAACACTCCATCGGGTATTCTTTGTCAATTATCCCTTAAAAAAATGATCCTTTTATAATGCCCTATTTTTAATATACGCTTTGCAGATACAGACAATAAATTGGCATTTATTATGATAGATTCTTTCTTGCAGAATTCAAGCAATTTGTGTTATTGCCTCTGCAATAAACGCTTTAGTACTTGCTTTTTGAAAATGATCACTTTCGCTCAACCTAATCGTCGCTGTTTGAAAACGTATCGTCGTTTCGCTAAGGCTAATCACGTAATTTTCTTTTGTTTGCAGGTATTAACGAAGGAGACTCACACCATCTGTCGGCAGCCCCCCCGCAACACAAAACCAGAGAATTAATATACTAAGTAGGTGGAAAACATATTATTACTATTATTACCAACGGTAAATGTCCAAAGTTGAACTATAACAAGAGTAAGTTGTTACCACTATCTTCGGTTACCCTCCACTTAGAAGAGACTACACTTCGTGTGATAAACTATTAACTTCTACTAGGCAATTCAAGTTTGGCCATCTACAATAATTATTATGAAGTATGAAATTAATATTATTATTCACACGTAAATTGCTAATGACTAGATTACGTGAATAGTCTAGATGACTCGCAAATTAATGCCGATTATCGTGATCATTCGTCATTAAAAAATAACCGTTACGTACAATTGATCAGATATAAATTTAATTATATATTGTTATATTTTTTTATCTTATAATATACGTGAAGTAAATAAAAGAATATATTTTTGTCAGGTTGGTCAAATGTCATAGAAAACTACCGGAGACTGTATTTAACTCAGAGTACGATTTTTACTAATGAGACATCATATTGCACGGCTATATGAAATCGGTTTCTGTATGTGTTAATACGATAAAGTTACTACAAAATTAACGTACAGTAGAACCTCAATTATTTTGACTGATTGGGGATTAAAGAACTCCAGATAATGATGAATTTGGATAGCCAAAATATAATAAATACCCACTTCATTTCTTGAATAATCTTTATAGCAATTTTTGAAAATGTAATTTTTTTAAAACAAGGTTTGCATATTATGTACGTAGGTTTCTATTGTATCAGAACAGCATACTTAATGGTTATACTGTATTTGTATTTCTCAGTTTGTTTATTAAAATTTGATACAGCACAGCTAACCATATTTATAAATCAACAATTAAAAAAACACACAATTATTTTTCACACTTATAGCGCCAGTATACGTGCATGAATTTACTGACACCAATAGTGAGTAAATTAAACTATCATAATAATAACTATTTACACGTAATAGTGCTGAATGTCTCACCAATTTCATTGTTAGAGCGTAAGCGAGACGCGTTGTTGTCATTGTATGGTGCTATTTGATTGGTTGTTATAATTGGCAAATGCGTTGAGTGGTGTAGTTTGTTTTTTTAATGTAGGTTCGCCACTATCGTTATACTGCCAATGCGCACACGTCATGTATGTAAGTTTCAAAATTGCGTGAAAATTCAAAAGCTTCTGAACCTTTTTGATCCATGCATGTAATTTTGCAATTTGCACAATAATACGAGTTCAAACGTGCACTTTATTGTTATGGTCGCGATAATATGTACTGACAGCAGTAAATTCATGCACGTGTAAATGTTTATTACACTATTTATCCAACGCGTTGATTTTTGATTGGATTTTGATCGATCGCACCATAGAAATATATATCCATAGAAATTGAATGGAGAACATTAATTATTTAAAAACGTGTACGCTCAGTTCTAATAAATAATACTTATATACATTTATAATTATACATATTATATTCATTTATATCCATTTATAAACATAATATAATTATATACAATTCCAATTCTAATTTCCTTAATCAGTTTATTTGAAAGTAGTTTTCAAATTAAACATCAGGAGAAAAGCCTTCGTGGGTTTGTCGTATTACTTGATTCATTTTGCAATACTCACGACTTGCCGCAGGACTGAGAGATAGAGAAGATGTAAATCCCGTACTCTGAAGTGAGGCATAGTTAATCTTACAGTCGCGCAATAGACTCTTTGCGTAGTAAAAACATAGTTTGACGATGAATGAAAGAAGACCAAAACTTATTGTTGATAAAAAAATATAATTTTAAACACACCTCAGATATTGGAATATTATATAACATAACATTATTATATTATATAATTTAGCGTGCGGGAGATTAATAACAACAACACTAATAATAAAAATACGCCTAATTTTAGAGTATTTCAGTTCAACGTTTGATAACACTAATGGTTAACTCTGAACGCGCAATTAATTATATCGTTTTATTAATATTTAGGAGTTGTATAACGAGGTTGATATTTTCCATCAATAAATCTTTATTCAAAAATTATAATAGCGCAGTAGAAAATTCCCGAAATAATTAACCAATTCCAGCATGACGACGTCAACAACGATTATTGTTAGCATTTTTCGCTGTTATTAAAAGGGTTTTACATAATATTGCAACAAAACATATTTTAAAACAAATTCAAAAACACATAAGTAGGTATATTAAAAAAAAACATAAAACGATAATTACGCGCACACCGGTTTGTATCGGTAAGCCTGTGTGTATGGATAGTAAAACTGTAGCTCGCGCAAACCGAAAAACACTCTAAAAGTAGTTTGCACAAACTTTACTATACCGCGCAGTCAAGTCACTGCCGTTTAATACATTGGACTCGGAAAAACGCGCCCAGCAAAGTGGTCATTCGATATAATTAGCATGCTATTTAAATGTGGTAATTAAAAAGTAATTATCTAGCATATGCCTAAATTTTCTCACAGTTGTGTATCTGAGTTGTTATTTTTAATTGCTATGTTTTTTTCCCCTTAGTAACGCTTTTTGTAATTTAAAGTATTAATAATATTTATTTAGATGACTTCAGTATGTTTATAAATGTTATTTTTGTCGTACCTGCACTTCTTAAAAAAATACTACAAGATTTAATTAATAGTGTGTTTCATTGAATACAATTTGGAATATGATTCAGATTGGACAAAAAATATTTATCTATAAACAAAAATATTGATGATTATTTGTAATATTATGGTGTTACGATGTAACTCTTCTCATGAGTGCATAGCTTATTCAAGTAGGCGGCGAACAGAGGTGATGTGGGGTGGTTAAGTCGCGAGGGTGCGATGGTGGGCGGATGTGTCGTCATCTGGATAAATATTTGCTCCTCGCGTCCGCGCCCCATGCTCCTCTGTACAGCGTCATTACAAAACCGCTGAAGGTGCTTCAGTCGGTGGTTAACGCGTTTTTTTAACGCGAACGTGGTCACGGCATTATAGCGCGGTAGCTGCATTGACATTGTTGGAGTAGCCCTTAGAATCCTGAAACGCTGAATACAGATTTTATATAAACAATGTAGATTTTCTCTAGGTATGTTGTTTTAATGCAGAATTATTCGTTGAATATGGCACGATTTTATAATGTTTATAAGAATAATGGACCTCTTATTAGGCTTTGACGATTTATTGTATGCTATCGAGTGTATTGTTATTAATAAGATAGGGTTTTTACTAATTGGGTTTTATACTGACACTTCAACAATTCATAATTTGTTTGTTGAATTTTTGTGACCTTTGACTTGATAGGTAGGTAATGGAGTTTTTACCTATTTTATTGTATTGGTTTATTATATAAGCTAGAGTTAAGAGTGTTCGTTGTCAGTTTGTGTTTGCAGCCTTAGGTGAGTGTACACGGCGCCTGAAGATGCCGAAAGACGAAATCCGAGTCGCAAAAAACAACTCAAATGGAATAACACAAAACTTAAATCCATTATAATTTAAAATACATACTATAACGTCATTATAGTAAGTAAACAAGTCTGTACATAAATAATTTACAACTACTTTAATGATTTTTTTATAAAACAACATCAACCATTCATATTTTAAGATCACAAAAATGTATTTAGGGAGTACGTATCTATTGGCATCCACTGAATTAAGTACCTGCTTGTAGTAAGAATCATACCGGCTTCTGACAGTCTTGTAAGAAGGAGTGGCTGCATTTTTTTAAAATCATTAATAACCGTGTCCCTGCTTTTTCTTACCCTCCTAAACCCCCTTGGTTGTCAGTAACTTCGAACAATCACAAAACCCAGGCTTTGAGAAAATCACATAAATATTGTGTCCTCACAAGGAATCGAATCCAGAGCTTCCAGATGGAAGACCAGCGCCTTACGCACTGCACCACGAGAGCCGCCTTGTGGCTGCAATTTAGTTTATAATTACATCATGTTCTATGTGGAGATTGTATTAAGAGATTTTTATTTTTTATTAGAAATGAATGGTAAAAGAAAAACTAGGAAAAACAACGTGTGAATTTTCCAGAACCGGAATTCAAGCCCGAGACCCACAACATGATAAGCCGACACGTAACCGCTCAGCCACCGTGGGCGTTATTTTATGTAATACATTATATTAATTTTCATTTTACATATTTCTGTATATAAAAATTAGATTTAAGAATTGTTAATTGTAACCTTTACCCGTCAATAGTTCGCTAACCAAATTGCAAGAATGCAAGTTGCAGGTACCGAGTCACAGTACTTTATCCAGTGGCAGTGGCGAAGGGCGGAGAGGGTCCGTCGTAAATAGTGCACATAGTATTTATCAGTCATACGTATTTGTTTTCATTGAAATAAGACTATTCACAGATGGTATTGGTTAGTTTTTAAAATTCAATTAGACCATACAAAAAACAAACACAGTAATTATACAGATCATAATATATTATTGAAAACAATCTACAGAGTATATATTTTAGGTTTTTAAAAGCTTTTAAAATCCAAATTTTTATCATTTATTTTTTGTCTACCCTTCTGCGGCTTTTCCTTTCTAATGTGGCAATGAGATAAACATATCTAGCGCGTAAGGTGTTTTAATAAAGCCTTTATCATTGTGAACTGATTATCCAATGTAATATATTGATGTAATCTAGATTAAAGAGTGATACACTACATTACAAAACATTATAATATACCAATATCTTACCATATATATTTAAAGAAGAAATAGCCGATATTTAAATTCTTAATATAAACTAGTATAGTGAAGAGACAATAGTTGTAATACATTATGTTCTTGGACCGGTGACGGTTGGCATAGCTGCACTTCGAGCACACAGATTTTTAAGCCACGAAATGTGTCGTAATCTTCTGCCACGTCTACTAATGCTATTTCATTGGATAATGAGTTACGACATCAAAATTAATCACTCTATCAGTCTAAAAGATTTCGAAGATAGGTCTGTTTCAACTTTCTTTGAAATTTCATTATTCAATGTCCCATACCTTCATGTCATAAATTATTAACATGAAATTTACATATGGTAACAATCTTAAAAAATATGCACATATTCTTTGTGTAATTTCACACAGTGTCTAAAAATTTATAACATGCATTGTAATAGTGAGAAAGTAAGTTATGTAGATGCGTAAGAAAGAAGAAAAATGCTAAAACGGTTAAAGCAGTATTAATTAATTGACTATTAATATCAGGGTGTATTATCGCGCTGTCACGTGGGTTTGACTATCAGTGAAACTTGAATCTATAGGGTATTGAATCTATAGGTACCTATATTATATAAATGGGTGGAATATCAGTAGAATATAAAATATGTTGAGTAAGAAAGCCTTGTAAGCGTATACATTCGTAATTAGGGCCCCAAGTGTGATCTAAATTTGTTCATAATGAAATACTGCAAATATAAAAAAAATCCTATAATTTAAATAGATTAAACTTGTTTATTAAAAGATCTAATAATTAAACCAAATGAAAAAAATCGGCGTGTGTACTTATGTAGCTCTTAATTTTCTTGTTAAATTACACACTCAAGAAAAAGGATCGCTTATTGGAACGCTGTTGACTTATTTCTATACACTTTAACGTATATTACTAAATTATATAATTATTTATCGTTGTTTTTTATTTTTAAAGTAACAACTGCCACTATGACGTTTATTAGTTTGTTTACGTAAGAAATTGCAAATTCGCTGTCTAGGCAACGGAACAATTCTAAACTATAATATTATACTGTATAATCGTCACAATTTCATTATCATACTGTGGCGTAAAGGTAGTGCGTTCGGCTGATAACCGAACAATCGTGGCTCGAATCCAATCGAGTGCGATTTTTTTGTGTGAAAAAATAAATTATGCGTTACATGTCATACGCCAAAAATACACCCTGATCTGATTTTACAAGCGCATCTAAAGAAGTATAACTTCAAAAAGTAGAGAAATAGTATTTTTTAACAATGGAGACTCGTGAATAATGTTCGCAGAGACAGAGAAATTATAAAAACATAATAAATTTTTGGATACTCATCTGTACGTCCTTTGGTATTCACTGATTCAATACAAATTCCAAATAAAGAAAGCTACTTGTTGTATTCAATTTAATGTTGGATGCCGTCCGAGCGGCAATCGTAAAGGTAAACATTTCCATGTATCAAAAAGATCCATCTATCTGTGGAGTCAAGGTTAAAATGACCGAGTCATAGAAATCTAAAACTCTTCTCTTCTGACGCAGCGTTGTAATGATGTAAAAGAGAAAATAATTATTGTGTCTTTTTATAATTATTGCTCATCACTCTACCTATTTTTTTTTTAGGTATATTTTAAACGTGACACAAGACCAGTTAAAAAAATGAAATTCGCGGTTTTTTTAGATGTTTACCATTTTTTTTAATGCAAAGTGTTTACTAAACTAAGCATTTTTTTTCAGTATAAGCAGAACACAGATTTTGTTCACCTGAGTAACAATTATTATGATTAAAAAAAAACGTCACAGAATTTTCTCACGACTTATGGATTAGGCTTGCTTTGAATTTGTAATGTTTTCTTTATCAGTTAACCCACACGGGTTGTTTTGAAAGCGTCTTTCACGTTGCTCGCTCCCTATCTTTGAGAAATAATAATTGGCACCATTAAACTGCCACCTCATCATATATAGAAAGAAGGGTGCGTAATAATTCACGAGTCAAAGCGATAGGTCGTTATATTAATGAGTAATTATTGGCAATAAACTTAAGGATCACTGTTTATCGATTTAGGCCAATAAATATAGTAATATAAAATATGCTACAGTGTGACTATGAATGATTGGATCAAAACATATTATTTTATAACCCACAGTTGTAACATTCTTGTCTTTAGAAGATGAATATTCAGTACTTTGACTGGCAAAATCATTAGAATAAGTTCCAATTTGTTAGAATTCACATTTTTATAAGCAACCACACTTAATTTCTTGATTAACTGTTTTTTTTATTCAACGAATAATTCACAAGATTTAAGAATGTGAAATTCTAATTATTGAACATACATTAGTTCAGATACAAGTTCAACTAAGTTACAACAAAAAATCTTGGAGTGATCCGTGACGTCGGTTAGTAATAATTATAGTAATATCTATTTTGATTTAAAATACTAAAATCGATCGCTAATAGTAGCTCAATTTGGAAAGCGCTTCAGAGAATATTAAAAACCATTCGTTAAAATTTGTCTTAATTAAGTATGACTTCTTTAGCATAGTGGTCTATGTGCATGGGCGCATTACCCGAGAGATGCCGGTTCGATTCCTGACGGTGTCTTACTTTTTTCAAAAAGATTTTTTCTATTGGTTATAATATATTTTCTCAGAAGTGTTTTCAAAATTATGTATGTTAAATAATTAGTTTCTTCTTATTTTTTAAGCGTTGTATAAAAATAAGTATAATATAAAAATAACGGGAAGTAGTGGGTTGCATTTTTTGTTTAAAGTGAAGTTTAAATATATAAATATGAAGTATCCTAAAATATGTGTTTAATAATATGGTTATTTTTAATAGTTATGTCTGAATCATAATATGCATCAATGATTGTCACGTAAAAATACGTGCAATAAAAATATTGGTAAAAATTGAAGACGTTCTCGAGGATTTGTATTTTTAGGGCTTTATGGCCTGACCATCATTAAATTATAAAGCAAATTTCGCTTTAAATTCTTTGTCTTCTTTCAAAAAAAATAACTTTTTGTTGGCGCTATTATTCTGAAACATTCACCGATAGATTCCTTTGTGGTCAGTTTTCAGTTAGAAATGACAAAAATTAGGTGTCGTTGATTTACTTTTCGATAAAATTTACTTTGATTAAATTATTAATCAATATTTCTAAAGTAAGCTTTTTCAAAAGAAATATAATATACAAAGTAACGCAAGTGTATTTCAAATATTAAATACTAGGAACAATACTACTTGAGCCTGTAAAAAATAAGATTTTCTAATAACAGAAATTTACTATGACATACATTCATCCATTTCATCAACCATCGGCGATTATATTGGGTACATCGATCACCGGTCGCTGACAGGTTTGGACGTCCCCGTCCGATAAACTGTGGGTATTATAATATACCAGTTAGTAGTCAAGTTTATTTTCCACTCAATATAGTGAAAAATACGATTTTTTTTTAGTTTTGAGACTTTCTGACAAAATAACTGCTTTATTTGGGTAATTGAATTAAATCTCTACTACGCTTAACTATTTATTATTCCAGTGAAATATTTGATCGAATCGGTATTCAAACCTTGCACTAAGTTTTGATGTTTTATATTAGTTAAAATAGTTTATGACTATAGAAAAACATACAAATATTTTATGTTAATTGCTTTCACATAAAAAATGTATAATATTTTTAATTCAAAGACACGAACACTTGTTTGGTCTTATATTAAATCTACCTCTGTAAGTAGACAGCTTAAGGAGAATCTGACAGTAGATGACAGTCACCGTGACACCAAAGCCTCTTAAAATATGACACTAAAAATATAAGTCTTCTTCGTTTTACGTACTAAATAAATAAATGTATCTAAGGAAAGAATCGAAGGAGAGAAAAACTACCTAACCAACCATATATGTATATGGCGTTATCGTCATCATCAGTTGGGTTCCATCCACTGCTGGATAAAGGTATCTTCTAGCTCTTTACAATCATTTCAGTATCTAATTCTTCGCGACCACGTACATTAACCGAAATTCACGATTTCGTCGATCCAGCGTATTTTAGTGCAGCTCTATTGTACTTTAGTACCTCTTAGGCATATTTATCTGTATTTAGGTAGCGGTTGTCCACTTGTATATTTCTATTTCATCCGATGGGTGACCTATGTGTGCCCGAAATACAACTTTTCATTAAACATTTCCATACCATAAGTATGTTATAATTATTAGATTTTTATTGGCTCTACAATCCGACGTCTATTTTCGCCGCCTCATGAAGAAGTATTTTAATAGATTTATTTACGAGAAATGGATATTAACCACTTGCTCATGATTTCCATGCTTTATGTTCAAACAGACATTCAAAAAATAACATGTGAATTTTGGCCATAACGGTGTTTTAAACCCGAGACCTACGACTGGACTGCATAAGTAGATACCGTTCGGCTATCACAGGCTATAAGTATGTTATATTCGTAATGAAAAAACTTTAATTTAAAAATAATCACATGTTTTACACATGGATAACATAGTTTGCGTATAATTAGAATCTTTGAAAGTTTTTATGTTATTCCAAATTTAAATGAATTCAAAAAAAGAATATCCACAAAACGAATCTTACTTACCTACTTCGGATTCAAATAAAATTTAAAAAAAGAAGCATGGTCGCTTTGCACAGTTCACTTAATTAATAGTCGTCAAATTATTCATTAAAATTTATGTAAATTTAGCGGCTGCAGATAAAAAGAGATATGGAGAATTTTATTTGAAGAATTAAGAGATTCGGCTGCGAAAAAACCATTAGTCCCTTAATTTATAAAAATACCGCCGCGACCAAGTCGTAAAATAATCTGCTTAAAAAAACTGTCAAACCCATTAAATTTTAAAATACAATAAGTTCAGTGACAAAATACATTTTAAATTAATTATGGTACTGAGGATTCAGCGAGTACGAGTGACTATATGCAATAAATAATTACAAGATAAAAAGAACTTTTTATATACAACGTTTTTAAATTTTTTGTTGAATCATATAAACTTGACTTGACTAGCTTAAACAATCAAAAAAAATGTACTTGATAGAAATAATACTGAAATGTCATATTGATTCCCATAGTAACGCACGTATGTATTATTATTAATAATTTAGTTGCTAGGACCCACTTAGCAACCAACAATAGTTTTACTTTTTACGGATTTCTTCCGAAATAGCTTTTCATACAAAACAGAATTAACTGAAAATTAATTCAATTCTACTTAAAGATGGCTAAA
This sequence comes from Rhyacophila brunnea, assembly GCF_057557595.1. Lineage (NCBI taxonomy): Eukaryota > Metazoa > Arthropoda > Insecta > Trichoptera > Rhyacophilidae > Rhyacophila > Rhyacophila brunnea. Next base: position 26,472,263 of record NW_028232752.1, read on the forward strand.
AGTATTAAAAAATGCATTGGCATCGTGTTATGATATATTCAAATGTCTAGCTAGTCGGAAAGTTAGTTAAAAATCGATTCCAAGATTTGTACCGGACAAATAAGAAAAACGTTGTAATAAGTGGGTTAGATTAGGCTGGTTTTCGAACCACCACACACCCATTAATTTATGCGTGCAACAGGATTCAAACGTCATTTAATTGTCTTGGGCGAAAAGGCAGTTTTGCCTAACATTGGATTATGCTTTTTTTTTATACTTATAGAATTATTAATAACCATGTCCTTGCTTTTTCGTACAAGGTGGTTGTTAGTAATTTTGGACAATCACAAACACCCAGGCTTTGAGACAAACACATAAATATTGTGTGTCCTGACCGGGATCGAACCCAGGAACCCATCGTTCTTAAAATAGTGAAAACAATAATCAATATAAAACAATATATTAATATCAGACTATTAATAATAAATCATTTGGCATATTTGACTAGACATATTTTTTAGAATATTAAAAATACTTAATGATTTTTCGTTTAGGTATAAAGGGTTGCAGAGGCAAAGAGTGAAGGTAGGCTGTGGGATTTCATCATAAATAGCGCGGGCTTAACTTTTTCAGACACGCTTATTTGTTTTTATTGAACTAATAATACAAACTGTGGATGTAATTGTTTAGTTTTCATATTTCTATTTTATTAAACCCTTTCTAAATCATAAATAATTTTGGATATTTTATAAAAAAAAAAAATATTTTTATGTATTATGGTTTGGTTAGGCAGGGTTTAATTGAATTTTTAAAGCTAATCAACATCATCTGGAATTTGTATTCTTAGTTTAATGAAAAGAAATAAGTACTTATGTCTGAAAAAGTGTGCACTATTTATGTGGAATCTTCACAGTCTACCTCCAGTATCATGGCTTGGCTCAGGCAGGGTTTTAATGAATTTTAAAAACTAACCATCACCATATAAAAATTGTATTCTTAGTCAAATAAAAACAAATAAGTATGACTAATCATGTTTAGTGTGCACTATTTATTTCGTATCTCCATAGACAACCTCAATGATTTGCCACTGAAGGGTTGTTATTATTTTTATACTAGCGTATCAAATTTGAATATTTTGGCTTGACTATTTTTCAAATACTAAAAAAAATAATAAACACTAAGTAATATGAATATTTTTCATGGAATCAGTACTGTGTATTATGTTTTATTTTAGTTAATACAATATCCTTCCACCAAGAATTGATAATTATCGCCATTAATGAAAAATAGCAAAAGTAAATTATTAAAAAAAAAACATTACCAAATTTACAGAATGCTGGGAACTGACATATTATAAAAATAATGGACAATCACATATTAAGTTCACACTAGAACTTGCTATACTTATAATCATTCAATCCTCAGTGTCTCAACTGTCTTAGTATTATAACTATTATATTTACTATTTCATGTAAATATATATGCATATATTTAAGTACAATTACTTTTCAGTTATATTAATTTTCGAAATATTCGGTACATTATTTTCATTGCGATTAAGAATACAGATCTCGTAATCGTATTTTAAAAGTATACAAGATATCTATTGGTATAATAAGAGCTCAGCTATATATTGGACGCTAAAGACGCGTCTAGCGCGTAACGATTAGGTGGCCATTATATATAATTATCATGCTATTTAAATGTGGTAATTAATTAGTAATTATCTAGTCAGCAGTCTAAGGTTCTTGATTTTGCAAAAATAAAAAAGAAGATCCTCATAAGCGAACAAAATATTATTATCTAAATAATTATAATGTATCAATCATATTTTATAATACAAAATAGATTTGAATATATCAAATTACTCAATAATAGTTTATAAATTTGAAATTACTCAATTATGTTTCTGTTATTGAGGTCTACTCTTATAATTTATAATAGTAATAGATATCGTTATTTAATAACTTCATTTAATTTGAATATAAATGAATTGACACATTTCATATTTTATGCTTAGATATCATATCATGTTTCAGCATTAAATTTGGTTATATTAAAATATGAAACCGCAATCACTCAATCAATATACAATCATTATATTTAGAATGTGAACTATTATGAAATTAAAATAACATTATCGACAGTCATCATTGTCCACAGTGGGGGGAACGTGGCATCTTACAACAACTCTCTCCATTTTACCAAGTCCTAAGAGGCTACTTTACAATTAGTTAGTTGCAAAGTTTAGTTTCAAAAGCCCCTAAAACGGTTTTTGAAAATTTTTCATATGTAGTTAGATGGATATTTTTGTTCACTATATGATGGCCTAAGATTGAACTTTAAAAAGCGCCAAAATTCGTCAATACGTATGAGATCAAAAATTAGGGTAAATTTCAAAACTTGCTAAAATGGTTGGGTGTGCTTTTCAAATACCGCTAAAATGGAAAGCCAAAATACTCTTTAGAATGTAACAAATTAAAAAATAAATATATAAAGTTCACAGATTTAATAGATATGATTTTTTCTCATTTTTCTCAAAACTACCTAAAACCGTTTTTCTCATTTTTCTCAGAAATACCTAAAATCGTTTTAGGGGCTTTTGAAACTAGGCGCTTCAATTTGGAATTCTTAGCATATGGGAGCCATCGGTAGCTGTATTTGATCGATATGCCAATCGTTACAATTGATTAGCTTCACTCGTGCGGACAATGAATCCTATGCCGTGTCCACACTGGCAACAAGTTGCTGTCAACCTCGTTAGATTTTACGATAATTATGATAATTATAGTAAAATTTAATGAGGTTGCCAGCAACTTGTTGTCAGTGTGGACACGGCATTATACTTTTAAATATATATGAGTGAGAATGCACTGGCTGCTATTGAGATAAAATCTTATGACACATCTCAGTTTTTTTTAGAATTATTAATAACCATATCCTTGCTTTTTCCTACAAGGGTTGTTAGTAATTTTTAACAATCACAAACACCCAGGCTTTGAGAAAAACACACATATATTTTGTCCTCACCTGATGACTTTAGTGCGCAGCACACATGCAGCGCATGGATAGCGATGAACCATGCAAGCAGGGGTTTTACAAAACCACTAAATAATGGTAAAGACAAATCAGACGTCTGAAATATGGACAGTCTGCTTCATAAATCAGCGCCATTACTAGATGCGTCAGTATCGGTGGCGAAGACTCCATATTAGGCTATTATTTAAAGCCATATTTTTAATTGCCTTTTAACGTATTTAAATAATAACTTCATTAATTCGAACAAAAATAATATAATTTGCCAACGACATCTGTATGCATTATAAATTGATTGTCCGACATGGACATTGCACTCATCCGTAATCAGCTATGGAAGTAATAGAATAAAAAGGCGGCAAGTAATATCAATATCAGTATCACCTGATGCTGTAAGTATTTTAGCCTAACCTGCTTACAGCTAAGTAGTTTTCGTAAATATATACACTAATTTAGTGCATTCGATCCTAAATGATCTCGTGGTCAAAATGCTCAACAATCCTGATATTATAATTTTCTAATCCGAGATTGAATCATAGTCGGGCAATATTTTGTTAGTGGCTGTTGTTTTTTTTTGCAAATATCTATTATAAAAAGGTAAAATAATATATTTTTTCGGTTCAATAAAACAAAATTTTAATTTATGTCCCGTAAATATGGCAGTCCTAGGACTTTTTTAAAGCTATCTACCACAGCCTATCTACCTTCAACAGGTACTCTTCATCACTGGACAGGTGTCGAGTTTGGAATCTACCACTATGGTGATAATACTCATAATAATTATATTAGAAACGTCCTATGACCACACACATCCACTAGAAGAAGATATATACTCACCAAAGACAGACCAAAGTAATGTACAAAAATGTCATATATTGGAATGCAAATATTATTTGTTTCATACTTCAATTCGTATGTTTAACACTACTTATAAGCTTCTTAAAAGTCCATAAAGCTTTCGAATATAACTTTAAACTACACATTGCAAAAAATATTCATATGAAAAATGTGAGAGAATATTTTTATTCGGAAAATGTTTCAATTTCATTGTGAGGTACGGGAAAGTTTTCATAATGTAAATTGTCACGTTCAAAACATTTGACTTTACATTTCATGCACATCTCAAACGTGTAGGTGGATTTATTACATCTAAACTCATATTTATGTAATAAGGTTATGTTACGTTACTTCATATAAATCGCCTATCTTTCTTTTTATTTTACATAGCCATTTTAACAATGTCTATATGTAAGAAACGTACCTACTACTTCTACGAAGGGTTATGTTACTTATGTTTAAATAAACATACTCCTTTAAAAATACCTCCCATCTCCCATCTCACATATTAAATTTTTATAATATGCAAAGCAATGACGCTATATCATAATATTATGTATTATATTATGTCATTATAATTTCTTAGCGTGACTGGTTTTGAATTGATAAAACGTATCACTGGCTCATTCACCGCTGGTTAAAAACGGTTTTAGTACATAATTATCTTATATATTATTATAATTTAATATTTTCCAAAAAGCCTAAAATACGCACTGGTCTCCCGTGTAGTTTCAATTTTAAAAGCATTATTTTGAAGTCAGTGACTGATGAACAAAACACGTGAAATTATCGTTCGCATTACGCACAGAAAAAAACAGTTAATATTATAAATTAAATTAAGACGTATAATAAAAGGGCGTGCATGGGGAGCATTTTGCTAAGCATGAAAAAGATTTATTGGTAGGTTTTAAAAGACATTCAGGTTATTTTAGAAGACTTTTATTAATAACTGGAGAAATAATACTTTTACATATGCAAAAAATATTATGGAATTAGGTAGGTACTAACTTTTTAGATGGACTTTAGGCAATCCTTTCCTGTAATTTTATATTAGAGAAGTTCTGAAATATTATACATGCCACTGATGCCAGTATAAAGTTTCGTATCGATAATTAACTAGATTTTCTATATTTTTTCGACCTCAATTGGATGGGCTTTTATTTAGAGATATTTATTTAGATTATCAGTAGATATTATATGAAATCATTCTATTCATTTATTTAACTGCAATAATCGACTTTACTACTTTTATTATTGTTGAGTTGGTAGTATGCTATACTACTTAGTAAAAATAATATTTTAAATTTACAATTTTAAATAATAATAAAATATGATTGCATACCTAGTCATGTAAAATTGGCATAGGTGAATATTTAGGTGAAATTGATTAAGAAACAAAATAATAAAATGTATTAAGCGACCACGAATTTTTTTTGACAGATCGATACGAAACTATCGAAAACCATGGCGTAATATAGAACGGTCGATTTTTGTCTATTTATTTTAAAGAATGTGCTAATCAAAAGTAAGCTCTCTGGGATGAATGTACATCGAAGTGAAGAGATCAGAATATATTCGACAAAAGTTGTGTGTACGTGTAATATTTGTACTTTTTTCAAACCCTCTTTAGTAGTGGTTATTCCGTTGCCTTCAAACAAAATATATTTATCAATTAGTATGCATTATCTGTTTTTCAACATATTTGGTATTGTCTTTAATTATGTATTGTTGATTATAGGTACATTAAAACATTATGTAAGTAGGTAATAATAGTATGACGTAATGTTATTGATATTGAATGTTGGTAGAATTCATATAATTAACGTTAAATGAGCGATTATAGTGAAAATTATGCTAAAATCGTTGAACTTGTTAAAATGAAATAGACCGAGATGATCAATTAACACGTGCCTGTGGGTGTCGAAACAGACAGCGGTGTGTCAATCCAGGCCTGCCACTCGAAAGACCTTGAATACTTAGTGAGTTGTGAAACAAATAATAGTAGTATTGCTTTCTAGAAGCCATTTCCCTCGGGATAAGGGCTTGAGGCGTGAATATTCGCGACCGTCAGCGTGCGTGAGCCGTCCGCCATTTGCATTCTCATGAATATCTTAATTACATTTGTTGAATCGAGATCTAGTGTGCCAACAAACGGTTGGCCGCCATATTGCTATCCGGAAACCAAAATTTCGCGCCAAATCTAACTTTCAAAAAATTATATTCCACGTATCATGCCTATCCGCTTTCGCAATCCTTTCTCACTCTAGGGGGCGCGTAGTCAATAATTAGAACGCTAGATGTCAGTAATGGGATACGAAATGTAGAGAAAGATAATACTTTTCTCATGGTTGGATTGTCATATTTTGACAGAAGAAAATAAGGGTAACGGACCTTGACTTGGCTAGAATAAGCCATCTTAAATTATTTATTAAAATGATTTTAACTATCAGCTGACTTTATTTGATAGTAACATAATACGTTGGATTATCAACCGTGAACATCTACATATTGTTCTATCAAAATGAAAGGACAATAAATATCCACCTACACCAATATCTTGAAGGTATAATTAATGATTTCATTTAATACTAAACGTAAAATCGATTTCAATACGATATGGGCGTACAGATCAACACAAATATTGAAATCTACTATTATTACAAGTATTGCACTAAATGCTACTAATTAATTCTGAGTTTTTAAAAATACGATTTGACAAAGGTTTTGGACTGGGACTTATAGGAAATGATTTACTTAAATTTGACCAAAAATCTTTTCGTCAATTATATTATGTCATGTCTTGTTTTTACTGATTCGGTCATTCAAGTCGCGAATAACAAAAAATATTCTCATCGAACGCATTCACGAAGAATGCTCGGACTTGCTTCTGACTTCAGATCATTCAATATTATGTAGCATTTGACTTGATCCTACTTTCACAGCGTTCACGAAGTACCATCTGACTCGTTTCTGCCTTCACACCATCCACCATTAGTAAACCAATGTTATTTGTATCTAACTTAATCAGTCGACTGGAGACCCCCTTTGTTTCAACTTTATACATTTTAGCTTACTATAACATTTCTGGTTTCTGATGGTATTTCAAAGATATTTAAGAAAAATCTGATTTTATTAAATACGTATTACTGACAATAATTTCAATGAATTATATCAGGGTTGTCGAACCTTTTTACGCAAGCGTGCCAAAATTTTCCAAATATTATTTTTCGGCTTTCTGACGTGCCTAGCAGTTTTTCATGGGAAAAAATGAAAATGTGATTTTTAAGAATTCTAATAAAAAAGTTTAAAAATTACAATTTAGTTCTTGAGATTTTATCTTTCACCGTGTTTCTAGCTGAAATTTTATCTTTCACCGTGTTTCTAGCTGAAATTGACATTAAATATATGTTTTTGCTAGTCACCTCTAGACATTCAGATTTCACTCAACGAAACGCCGAAGTACTTTACCTCGACTAAGTCAGTGAATGTGTACATTGTTAATTTGTGGTATACCGAATTGGTATGATAATTTTTATACAATGCGTTCTGTCATTTATACATGAATTTCGTCGTTTCTGTTTGCGTATCCATTGGTAAAAATAATATCAAAATCCAAAGAAAAAACGCATGGCAATGTCGTCATTATTATTAAACATCATATAAATAAGTATATGTACTTACCTATATTTATTTGTATTTTTTTTTTGCATTTCTTTTTATTTATTTTTTCTCCTCAAAATAAAGCATTCGCGTGCCATAAAAAATCATCTCGTGTGCCACTGGTAGCACGCGTGCAATAGGTTCGCCATCGCTGTATTATACCGACAATGGATATACAACTTTCTACTGATTATTAATTTATATTATCTATATTAATATTTTAAGCAATTACAGAATAAATCCTAATATACAAGCACGTTTATAGCGCAATATGTGATAATATTTGTGTAACAGTAAAAAAAACAATAAGTATATCATATTATGCTATTTTTTTGTCATTGACTTGTGTATTGCATCGAAATTTTCAAAATACTATTCCAGATATAATAAATCGCGATTCCTAAATTCATTTTGTTTTTTTATGTGAATACGGAAAACGAACTAAAGATAATAACATACGTATGGCTCTGTCCATTACAGTAATGTAATATATTCATATAATATTTGAAATTCTAAATAAAACATAATACACAAGAGAATTGGAAATTGCCTACAATATTTTTTATTATTAAATAACTTATTCAATTCTAACAAAATTACAATTTTTAACCGACTACATCAGCAATTTAAAAAGTATTTTTGTTGCTCTTCGAATATAAAATTTGAGAAAAGCGATCGTATTTTTGTTGTTTTAATAAGAATAACTTATATCAACTGCACGTAGATGTCTAACTTTATAAATCCATGAATATTTTTTCTCTTTATATTTATTCTGTTGCGAGATTGTATTATTATAGGATAAGTAGGTTATTTTTAAAATTAAAAGAAAAATATATTTTTTTTATAGTTTACTACTTTTAATTGTAAATCATAAATTGTATAGAATAACCTGCATGACGTCTTATTAGAGTTGAGACCTAATTACACTAGCAGACTCACAGGGGTGCCGGACGAAATCCCGAAGGCCGAAATCCCGAATGGCCGAAATCCCGAAAGCCTAAATCCCGTATAAGTATAAAGCAACAAATGAAATTTAGACGAGTTGTCGGTTGTATTGACTAGTCACTAGGATATTATTTTTGTTTTGTATTATTATTGGATGCTAACTAATGAATAAAGTCAGGCAATCTTCATTATGTTTATAGGTAGGGGTAGGTACTATTACGTATTACTTATTCATGCAAGATCTTGGATGCCTGAATAGGATTATAATTATTATATATTTTATTATACCGAACGCATGCCAATTGATGAATATTCTCGGACGTGCAAAATAATTAAATGCAATTGTTCCTGATAGCATCAATCAATAACGATTATTAGTCACACCTAATATTTAACTGATTCCCACAATAATTAACTTACATACAATACTTACCACTACACATATTGTGGTGCATTATAGATCGCATGCCTGCTTTGTGAAAGGGTTTGTAAATATTTTGTTTGTCGCAAGATATTGTGTAAGGTTTCAAGCGTACAATGTGCGAACGAGTAAAATTATAGGTTTGAAAGAAAATCATTCCTTGAATAACGTTTGCTCCTTTCAAAATGCTAGGCATATTTACTTCTCGTCACACAATACGAAGCCTAAAATAATAATAATCATATTATGTAGTAACGATAGCCTGCGACTTTCTCGCGTTAGACACGGAAAAAAGTAGACAGATATACACAATGAAGAAGTATTCTATATACAGTTATTCAAATATTCTTTTTAACACTACATTGGGTATAAGGTAAAACAACTAACAGTAGTGTAGTTAATAATTTAAGTGAAACAATCACAAGTACCCAGACTGAGAAAATGACATAGATATATTCGACTGCTTAATATGCAAACCGGCCAACTCCATTTGGGCAAATTGTTTAAGAAGGAAAAAACTTAATTATTTAACTATCGAGCGGAATTTAACGATTCCAAAAATACACAAATTTAACATTTTTACAAATAATCTGCACCATGAATTAATACACTAATTCAGCTTCCCTTTTATATATAAAGAAAGTTTATATAAAGAGCGGAGTTCTTCCATTTACGATATTGGAAATTTGGCACCTGAATTTGGCTGTTTGTGTGAAGAACGGATAACGCATTCATTTATAGAGTTTGAATATTTTTTTTTGTGAGCAGAGAAAACATGCTTTATAACAAAATGTCATCAAAATCTCATTTCTGGTCAAAAGTGCAGTTGAGTGGTTTGCAGATTAATCAGTCGTATTGTGACTACCGGAATTTGAATGCGGAGCCCCCGAATGAAAGGCCAGCGCCTTATGCACCGGACTACGAAGGCAGGTTTCGTCACCTCGCCACATACTTTTGACAAAGAATTTGTTAGATTTATCTGTACTCGCACTCATCCCATTTCATATTATTTCAGATGCGATATTTTAGAGATTTTTTTCTTGATATTTCGAGAATCACACGAAAGTAGGTTCTAGTAATGTACTTAGTTTAAAAGATGTGTAAGTTTCGAAAAATAAAAAAAGCTTCTAATACTGGATTATGATTATTTCCTAATATTGGGTAACTAATATCGAGAACATTTTTTTGAGAAATTTTATCAATAAATGTCTTTTTTAGATTACTTTTTTAGATTAACTGCAAAATTTTAACGTCAAATTACATCAACAACTATTTTTGATCATTTTTTAACCAACAAACCTTAATTATATAGTAGATAGGTACCTAGTAATAGTCACCGCTGAAATGACTTCGTTGACATGAATTATTTATAGAATATATATTTTTTTAAAGATACCGCACAAAGTTATAAATAATATTTCCTGTCCATAGAGCAGCTAAAAATACCGTCTATCTTATATTTAGATTATATCGTGGCTTAAACTTTAAGTAAATATTTTTGTATTTTATTATTAACTGGCTGAAGTACCCGGCTTCGCACAGGGTCGTTTCGTGGTTATATTTATCTTAGATATTTAAAAAATATTGAGAGGTAAGTATTTTTTTAATATTTAAATATCTGTGTTATACAATATGGCAATATGAAAATAATTCTAATAGGAGTAAAGGTCAAACAAAAGACCACTAAATTAAAATCGAATCCAAAATATGCAAACGTTATTAATGTTATTAATATGTAGTAAAAAAATCAAAATTGCATGGAACAAACAAACAATAACAATAACAGAAACCATACGAATAATGTATAAAGTATAAAGAATAATGTATAAAGTATAGGGACTATAAGATATAATGAAGAAAAAGAAGAAGATGGTTGTACTAATTCAGAAACCTTTGCAGGTGTTGGCACAACCACTAACGAAAGTTTCATCGCAATCGGATGAATGGTATAGGGACCATACAAATAAAAGAAGATATAATGATGATGAAGAAGAAGAAGAAGAAGATAATTGTACTTATTCAGATACCTTTGCGGGTGTTACCACAAAAACTGACGAAGGTTTCATCGCAATCGGATGAATGGTATAGGAACCATACGAATAAAAGAAGATATAATGAAGAAGAAGAAGAAGATGGTTGTACTAATTCAGAAACCTTTGCAGGTGTTACCACTACAACTGACGAAGGTTTCATCGCAATCGGATGAATGGTATAGGAACCATACGAATAAAAGAAAATAGAATTATGAATGATGAAGAAGAAAAAGATGATGATTTTTCTAAATCAGAAACCTTTGCGGGTGTTTATCCAACCACTTACCAAAATTTCATCGCAATCGGATGAATGGTATAGGAACGCATACGGGACAGACAGAAAGACAGGCAGACATTAATTTTTATATATAAGATATAGCCTATACTCTTCACGGAAGTGCAAGCAATAAGTTAACAAAGTTTTATCGCAATCGGATGAACGGTATGGCAGTGCATACAATACGAACAAACAAACAAACAAATATTAATTTTTATATATTAGAAGATGATAATATAATGCCAACTTTCGCCATAGTGTTTTACAACGCTTCTAATAGCTTGAAACATATTCTCTTTCACTTAGCTTTCTGGTTATCGAACAATAATTATTGACAACACATGATATGTTTTAATTACATACTGGATATGTTTATGTTACTTTATGATTTCTGCTTATTTAGTACAGCATACAATAACAATGAACGGGTGAAACTTATTCGATTAGCTAGAATTAAAAAAAATAAAGTTATCTAGAGATAAATTAATTTTTTAATGTTGCTATTTCATATTTTTATTCGAAATAAAATATTTAATTAAAAATCATTTTCTTATTATTTAATGTATTTTTCTTCTTTCATAAAAAAATATTTACATTACATCATCATGTTTGGTTGTATTAACGGATTTTGGTTTTAACGAAAAATGTGTGTTATCCACTTGCTCAACCAACTGGCTCTATATTCTGGGTCCAATCATACACTGAAAGACATGTGAATTTGTCAGACCTGGGATTCAAACCCGGAACCCACGACAGTATCGGCCATCGCGGGTATTATATATATTATATACATATATATATTTCCATCTGTTAATTCAAACACCAACAAATACTTTTAAAGCAGTCATTGGTTTGCGTCTAGAATAATAATTTTCTTCGATAACAATTAATTATTATCACTCACCCGTCATGGAGCAATTGGCTGCGTGCGCGCTTAATACTTAAAATCTCTACATGTCGATCCGATTAATTGTCGTTGATTTTCATTTCGTTTTTCGAGTACACTATGACGCTTTCTCTTTACGCATCCGCAGGATTCATTCTTCCTGAGATTTTCGTATAAGAAAATCACTTTGAAAATATTTTTATTATTATGCTTAAACATCACCATAAACACAAGTTGAGATCTATAGAATGCTAAAACGGGCTTTCCTCTTCTCCGTTCCTACAATACTCATCAGATTTTTTTAATTTCCCTTAAAGCTTATAAATATTACAAAATATTATAAATTTCTAATACTGAATATATTGTTGGCATTGTAAATTAAATAACCCTATTAATCAAATAATTTGTAAATTATTATTCGTCTATTAACGGCATGTATTAATTTAACATTTTGAGCCTACGCTTCCCGTCATTCATCAAAGATGTAACAGGCTGTAGTGAGTCTTGGCCTTTTTACTATATTGTCTTCGCCACTCTGAGTTTAGATGTTATCTTAGCATATCCAAAAGGTCGTCCACAAATTTGTTTTCAGTCTATTATAAATGTTTACGTTCACATTTATTTTGTTCACAAGTTACTAATTTATAAATAAGTCTATATTTTAATATTGAATAACACAGTTTTTATTATAATATTATGTATCTATACTAATAATAGATATCGAATCAAACTATATACTTTGTAATTAAACTATGCTTTATGTAATAGATTGTACATGATATATACAAAACTAGCATAATTATTTTAATGTCTTGTTGGGTTACCCATTACTTATTTCTCTTCACTGCCAATTTATATAATATATGGACTTAAAGCGATATTAAAACAAAAAAAAAATATTATTTATTAAAAAAAATCGTTGAATAATTTGCATATTTCATTCATTTTGATAACTTTTAAATGCCTGTCATTGACAATAAAGATACATGTAAATATTATGAATGAAGTTAATCCAATAATCCAATTCGCTGGCCCATAAAAAGAATAAAGCCAGTCTCATGTCATTCATCTTCATTCATTCATAATCAAACCCTTTTATCTTCAATATGGACGTATTTGTTCAATTTTATAGTACTTCGCTGTGGGTAAGGTATTTGTTTTATGTTATTTAGTAATGTAAAGTAGTCTTAACTCAATAATTATTAAAGGCAACGATAACTCATGTCACACCATCATCAATGCCTATATTGCTTTTGTATTTAATACTAATAATAGATTAAATATAATTAAACACATCTGAATGAAAGTGGAATAATTATTTATAGTTGCTATACATAAAAAATTCAACGCTTTCCGTTATATATCTGAACTTAGACAAGGCGTAATATTCACCTTACAACGATTTTACATGGAGTCTTACCCTTGCAAATTACAATTGCTTCTTTGTGAATTTCATATCCGCAGTATTATATTATATCAAAAGAAAAACCTCTCTACTTCAAAGGGCATTTCCCGGTCATTAAAGAGGTATTTTGGAATAAATATAAAACTCAAGTATTTTTAAATTACATATAACTAAAAAGTTTGCCGGGCTTTAACTTTTTCAATGAAATTTTGCCTAAAACCGGAATGCTAATGAAATTGAAACAGCTTGACCATATTTTGTATTATAACACAACACTCCCATTATTTGTATTAAAAAGTCAGATATAAGAATATCACAATCAGTTAAAAAAACATTACTTCTTAATAGTTCTTATTCTGTTTTAGTATAAAGTACGTGGAGGCCCCAAGCTCTGACTAGTTTTGAGCCGGCCTCAAGATAAAAATAAAATTATTCAACTTTTAATAAAAAAATATATTGTATGTCAGTTAGTTTAATTACGTAAGAATAAAAAAGACAGTAAGGAACATACTGATTTATTGCAGTATAAAAACGGGCAACAAAATTCGCCATTTTGGAAAGCGACGGTTTTGCGTAAACAAATATCACGTGGTCTGTACGTGTGCGGTAAACTTATTATGTGTAATTTCGTGTATTTTATGTTTGTGTACGCAACGTTGGCCATATTTGCCAGCTTTTCTGATTGCCGTGATTTGTACGTTATGCTCATTTCTTATTTTTTTATTCGTAGGCATAAATAATTAATTAAAGTATCTACTTAATAATATGTTTCTGTGTGGTGCAAGGTGTTATTTATTGTCCATTTGTGAAATTTAGTCATTTATAGTCTCAGCCTGATTAATATAATACTACGTTAAAAATAAAATGGTATTCATTATTTATTATTATTATATATGTTCAAATAATTTGGCTCCGCCATAGACATCTAGGTGTTCAAGGGTCTACTAATACAGATTGGGTTTTTTGGAATATAGCTCGTAAATGTAGGGTTGCTATTAATTAAAAATTAGCATTCAAATATTTGCAGAATTATCGTACGCTTCAGCTAACATATTATATTATAAACATGCATATTGAGATCGAAAAATGAGCTCTACTAATATTACGATAAAAGTGATTATTGTAGATTTTTGTTTCTGTCTTTGTTCTATTCTAAAGTATCGATTTTAATTGTAGGGGTTGTATGAGGGAAAATTTTGGTATCATATCCTGATAAATTTTCCATATAAAGTGCCTACTTATAAGTAATGCAACTTTAAGCCTAACCTAATCTCATTATTACGTATTAACCTAAGCTAAACTAATCTTGGCTTAGCTTAAGAACCTCCGTGATTGGTACGAGAGCAGCTCCACTGAACTGTTCCGGGTAGCAGACGACAAAGCTAAGATCGCCTTGATGGTGGCCGACCTCCGCTAGGGGATGGCACAACAGGAAGAAGAAACTAATCTATCATACTTACTAAGCCCGTGAAAACGTGGTTGTTAAAAATGTGTCAGTAAATAAATATATAAAATCCCAGTCTCATTATTTACAAATTGTTCGTCTTGAATACCAAAACCCCCATAGTCTTCTCTGGTTTATCCTGAAAATAATGATATTCTGTCATATGAATATCTACGTTCACACAGTATGAATTTAAAATACTATACAGTAAACTTGAAATAATTTAACCATTATATTTTTACCGAAAATATATTTGAAAATAAGTAATTATGTGATTAAACTTCTGAACTCAATGAATATTTAGTCCAAAAAAGGTCGAAAGCTCTAGATGCAGCTTT
This sequence comes from Rhyacophila brunnea, assembly GCF_057557595.1. Taxonomy (NCBI): domain Eukaryota; kingdom Metazoa; phylum Arthropoda; class Insecta; order Trichoptera; family Rhyacophilidae; genus Rhyacophila; species Rhyacophila brunnea. Next base: position 26,487,524 of record NW_028232752.1, read on the forward strand.
CAAATTAGTCGCAACGTAGATCAAACAACATCAGGCGAATACATCGTAAAAAAAATCATTCGTGACCAGAGCTTTTCCGTCTGTTTTTTTAGATCGATACGAAAGTGGAATTCAATTACACCGCTACTGTGGTTAATGAATTTATCCAATAAAGATAACATGTTTTATTTTTACTAAGTGCAGGAATTCACTCAATCTGATTTTAAAACATACATACCTACACGTTTTTAAATGACCATCGCAATTTTTCAATTTAATTTTTATTGCGTACGCGTAATTGCCGTTGTTTTTGATTGAATTCTTTTTATAAATCTAATATCACCCATTCACTACTGTTATAAAACGAATTGTAAATACAAAAGAATTACTGGTTAAAATTTTTGTGTGTAAAGTGATTTTTTTACACGAGAAAACGGAAATTTACCAGTAGAGTAAATCTGTTTGATGTATAAAGAAAAACTATTACTACCGATTCAATAAATTGAAAAAAAGCTTATAGTTGATGTAATAATATTAAATTTAAAAAAAAAGTAAATGAAAAAACACCACATGAGTTTATTCTATTTTATAATTTATTAAACAATGCCCATAAAAGCCCACCCAGTATCACGCAAGTGGAATATAAAAATAAAAATAATAATAAAAATAACCTACTTAGGTTGCCTTCTGGGTGAGACTGTAGTAAAGTTTAAATCTAAAATGTAGAGAAGTATGGAATAAACTGAAACACGTGTTAGTATTTTTAATAGTTTTGTCTGTATCACAATAATATGCATTAAAGTTATTCACGCAAACGAAACTCATATTCAATATTGGTACTATTTAAAAAAAAAACTATTTTATAGCCTGAACGTCGTAAAGTAATAAACGGAATCCGGTTTCAAAGCCATATACCATGGCGACTGGTTTTCACGTTCATAACCTATTAATTTTTTCTGTAATAAATACTTTTGCGAAGTGATTTTGATTACCACATTTATTTCCCCAACGATTATCACCCTGCATAATAGGAAAATAATCAAAATATTATGTTTCCAATTTATAATACAAAAGTAATGAATATGATTATATAATTTTGAAATTGTTTATTATGTTAATATTAAAATTAATTTGTCAATGAATACTGAAATATAGACACTTCACTCCAAAAATTATCCACGCAATTGCAACCCTTACTGTTGTTTGTTTCATTTAAATATTTCAATTTTCAATTCGTATTCTCCTAACTGTCAGATATCAGATATCAAAACAAATATAAATATTTATAATTCCAGTTGCCATCCGAGGCAATTGTCAGCGAAGGCGTAGTTATAAGGACGTTTGCTTGACAACATAACAAGAGATAATCGTAATGTAGGTAGAGCAATTTTGTCGCATATATTGTATCGAAAGCAGCATCACACAAAAAAATAATGACCTGATTAAACGGATTTATTCAAGTTTGTATGCAATCAAAGTATGTAAGTCGACTTAAAAGTGAGGTTATGACGATTTTTTTAAGCTACAGAGTCCCAACTGAGGTTTAGTTGGTTGTAGATATAACATTTATATAATATTGATGATTATAAAAAACAACAAAAATAATTACAAGATAAAAATAACTTTCTATATACAACGTTTTTAAATTTTCTGTTGAATCATATAAACTTGACTTGACTAGCTTAAACGATCAAAAAAAAAATTGTACTTGATAGAAATAATACTGAAATGTCATTTTGACATGTCATATTGATTTCCATAGTAACGCACGTATATATTAATAATAAGGTTATAATGGTGTCGAAATAACTTTTCATACAAAACAGAATTAACTGAAAATGAATTCAGTTCTACTTAAAGATGGCTAAAAGTATTAAAAAATGCATTGGCATCGTGTTCTGATATATTCTAAAAGTTTAAAATGTCTAGCTAGTTGGGAAGTTAGTTAAAAATTGATTGCAATATTTGTACCGGATAAAGAACCACCGGACAAATAAGAATACGAGCAAAGAAAAACGTTGTAATAAGGTGATGAAGATTTTTTTAAGCTAAAGTTCCAACTGAGGCTTAGTTGGTTGTAGATATAATATTTATATAATATTGATGATTATAAAAACAACAAAAAAATCATATTATTACATCTTAACTTCAACTATGCGGTATTATAATTTATACCTGCTCGTTACATTCTCTCAGAAACATTAGAATACACAAAAATTCTAGTGTAGTGTCTATGTGTAGACGATGACCGCCGATAAAAACAAAAAAACACCAACCATTCATTTTCTCAATTCAAAATGAGTAATGATGTTCATAATGAATGAATTACCTGTGATAGGATCTCGTTGTTTAATGTTTATGCAATAACCGTCTTGCCCCTTCCAGAAAATTAGCGGATATTGGAGAGCGTCGTATGAACGGTGTGTGTCAGCGATGAACTCCAGATTATTGTTTCTTCTTCGAATCACGATTTCTCGCGTCGATGTGCGGTCGCCAACCATGATTCCAGCAATGTCGTCAACAACAGGCGCATTGAATCGACGCACGTGCTCTCCAGCTGGTGTTTTATCAGGATTGATGACAATAGCGTGATTGTCACTTTGCAATTCGTGCATGTGTGCTTTGAAGAATTTCAATAATTCATTGTGCTCATTCAATGAGGTGTCCAGTTTGCCGACGATGCGCCTGGTATTAGGCGAATTGAGGTTATTGTAGCCGCAACGTGCATCCACACGATTGATGTCCTCACCGTTCATGAAGTAGATTTGTAAAAAATTATGTGGTTCGTTTGGCATTGGCAGCAATGAGCCTACTTTGTGGTATACTTGGCCTTTGATTTTGAACGTAGAATGGAATTGTTGACCATTTGCCGCAGTATTGTGAACTATTTCTGTTGCTCCGAACGAAGTCATTTGGAAGCATGAATTGAATGTGCGAATGGACTTCAGGAACAAGTTTGAATTTAGAACCGTGCCGATGAGCAAGCCGTTCAATGGTTCTGGTGGTATCTCAATTTCTGGTAGTAGCACTTTCCCTGATGCTCAACACATCCCGGCTGACTCATGTTTGAATTTGAAAGCATGACAATGGGAACGTTCTTTGTCCATAGCACCAATCAGCACTTTCGGATGAGCGGAATATTCAATATCTGGCTCGTACTCGAATGCGAGACGAAGGAACGAAGCGGATGTAAATGTTCGATGTACTTGTTGGCGTTGTCGGTCATTTGCTCTGCGTGTGTTAACTACGAACCGGCGCGCTTGACTCCGTTCCAATTGTCGTTGTTGATTTCGTTCAGCTCGTGCCTCTTGTGATTGAGATGCACGCAATTGCGACATGCTCACACGCACGTTTTTGTTATCTTGTTGCATTTTTTCGTCTGTTCTTTATACGTTTTCGTTTGTTGCTTTATACGTTCGACGGCCCAAATGTTCCCCCTTGCGTCTTGCTGGCATTGTGCACTGTAATACACGCACACAAAAATAGATAAATTAAAATAAATCGTACAAAATTTTGCATGCACTGCGTTGTGATATGCCGAATGAAATGTCAAAATGACGTGACGCTTCTCTTGAATTCTTCTCGGACGTAGCGCCATCTGTCATTCAACAACATAAATAATGTGTGTAAAATAATTCTGTTTGAAATACGAACGACGGTTAAATTTGTTCATACAAAAATAATAAAATCGCGATTAAAAAATGAGAGGGTAAGGGTAGGAGGGTGAAAATTTGGGGTTATAAGTATTTTTTGATGCAAAATAATAAAAAAAATACAAAAAGAAATTTTCAAAAAAATAAAAGAAAATTTTTTCTGGATAGAGATACCCTAATCACCTTGCGTTATGAAATATACTTGTTGACCTATTCTCATACCTAACAAATATACATAAAAAAAATTCATAAAAATCGGTCGAGCCATTTCGGAGGAGTTCGACCACAAACATCGTGACACGAGATTTTTATATATATAGAGATTATAATTCCAGTTGCCATCCGAGGCAAAATTAGTGTCAGCGAAGGCGTAGTTTGCTTGACAACATAACTTGACAACATAAAACCGTAATGTAGGTGGCGTAATTTGGTCGCACATATTTTATTGAAAGCAGTATCACAAATAAATAATGACCTGAAAATTAAACGGATTCATTCAAGTTTGTATGCAATAAAAGTATGTAAGTCGACTTAAAAATAAGGTGATGAGGATTTTTTTAAGCTACAAAGTCCCAACTGAGGCTTAATTGGTTGTAGATATAATATTTATATAATATTGATGATTATAAAAACAACAAAAAATCATATTATTACATCTTAACTTCAACTATGTGGTATTATAATTTATACTTGCTCGTGACATTCTCTCAGAAACATTAGAATACACAAAAATTCTATAATGTTTGGCTGCGATATAAACATCTCGAGATTGTAAAAGTGGTAATTGATAATTTGTATTTCTTAATTTTCAAGCAGCCATCGTCTTTGACTATCATAAAGCTGACATTGCCAAACAACGTGATTTAGGTATATATTTATTGTTACTTCCGAATTCAAATTTAGTATAATTTATTATATCTAAGCAAGCCAAGGATACTGGAAGATTGTAGTGATAAAAAATTGCAGCAATTATTGTAGGTGATGAGGATTGAACAAGTGAAAGTGCACTCGTCACTAAGTTGAATAAATCGACTTTAAAGTTAAATACGTGATTGTAAATTATAAATCCCAAATGTTTAAACATTCCATATAATATCAATTCTTATATTCCATTATTGTTTTATTATGATTATTAGTATTTATCATATTTTAAAGAGGTACATGCCATGAAAAACATAAATAAAAACTACATATCGTAGACGTCATGGAGTGTATTAAGAATAAAAAGCTTTTCTATAAAAGCTGTTTTACTTAAGGGTGGACATGCTCAGCGTAGGTAAAAATGGAGCTTTTATTGCATTTTAAAAGCATGATCCTGGACATTCCTTAAACGTCGTAGATATTCTATGTATATAATTTTGAAGCCTTATTATCCTTTATATTTATTTTAAACATTTGATGACTGCATAAAGTATTTTTATTACATAAAATAGTATTCTTTTAAACCTCTCGCTCTAATGTTTTAGAATATAGTCATATTTCAGTACATACATGTGCAGTGGTGTTAAGATTTTTTACGTTTATTAATTTTTAAACGCATTTATAAAATTATTAGTATAATTTATGTTGACATTATTATAGTGAAATATTTACGATAAAAATTATATTGATAATCTCTGTGATCCCAAATTTGACAAGAATTAGGCATTTTATTATTCAAAAATGGGCAAGATTAACACATTTAAAGATACTTCTAAAGATAATTAATTTAGGCTATGTCTTTGACCATTCAAGTGTGATTAACATCTTATGAATAATGATTGCTTTATAATAATTATTGACCTAAGAATACGGTAGTGTTTTTTTGAAATACGCCATTTCTTTTGGCATTCCCCAGTGGTTAAGCTACAACATACGGGCGTAGCCATAAATTGACAAACTAAAACTAAAGTAGGGAGTAAGATCATGTTAACGCGCGTGTTTGAACATGTACCGTTAAAAAATAATCTTACTCCCTTAGAATGGGAAGAAAAATAAATGCATCATGAAAAACATCTTTTCAAATACTTTTTCAAAGAATAAAAGACCTAAATATTCATCCTCTTCTAGTGATTCTGAATCTGACATGATGCTTGAGTCAGATGATTCATTATGTCTAGCGAGTGCAGAAGAGGACGATATACTCTTATGTGATAGAGGAATATTGGAAGATGAAGTGATCGAAAAAGAGGATTATTTGATAATCAAATTTTTGACGAAGTCTACGACTGTTTACTATGTGGGAAATGTGATTGAGAAAATGGATCCTGATTATGTGATCAAATTTTTACGCTGTAAGAGTGTAAGGGATCAACTTCGTACAAATTCTTATATCCATTAATAGAAGATATCGCATCCATAAATCGCAATGACGTTGTCGCGAAATTGCTGCAACCTGTACAGACAAATGGAACATCACGAACAATGCAATCATGCACATGTATGATTTTTCTCATTTTAATATAAAATAATATCATACATATTATGTCCTGTTTTATATTTTTCTATAAATATTCCACAAATCATTTAAAATAAAGATTGACATTAATTTTATCTATTTTTTCAATTAACCTTACAATTTTACAGTGGCTGAATTTACCCCCCCCCCCTGAAACATGAAATGGCTGAAAGTGACCCGGCTATGGGGTACTTTTAGCAAGTTTCTCTTTTTTTTTCCAGAGCATATATTTTTATGTTGAACTTGACTTAAAAAAAATAAACTATTTTCTTAGTTAGGTAAATGTATAAACTACTAGAGAAACTTGTTTTTATGTAGAAATATTATATTCCCAGGCTGTGAAAAGTGGCTGAAGGCGCCCCATCAGGATAATAAGGCTTCAAAATTATATAAATAGATTATCTACAACGTTTAAGGAATGTCCAGGATCATGCTTTGAAAATACATTAAAAGCTCCATTTTGACCAACGCTGAGCATGTCCGCCCTTTATGTAATGTATAGTTTTTTTAGTTATTAGGCCTTGAATTACGTTTTAGAATCTTGATTATAGTCATAAATGACTCGAATTAGCAATATAAAAAAGATTGTATAAACAAATAAAACGAAAAGTTTTTTTTGAACATAATAATAATAATAATATATACATTTGATATAATAGATACCAGCAGTAAATCGTTAAGATTTAATTCAGTTATATAAGAGTTTACAACTGAATTAAAATTTTATTTATGCAGTCTTTTTTATGTACAATTGAACACAAAAATCTCCTTATTTGCCACAATGCGTTAGTATAATCATATGAGATGAAAACGTTAGGTTCGTTTCAGGTGACATAAAGGTCGAATTGTACAAAGTTTCATATTGCCTTTATATTATGTCGTATGACAAGGGTTTGACTATTAGCAAATTTAATTTCTCTGACCCCAATCGTTGTCGCTTTCGAGAAACATATATGCAAATTTTTATATCAACAATACTCCAGATACATGTGTCAAATACAGAGCTGTAGAACTCAAGTGTTTGCTTCTAGTGAAAAAAAGTGAAAGAGGTTTCGTTTAGATTTCGTAGATTTAGATTCTTCAGAAGAATCCGACCAAACAGGTAGAAGCAATTCTACTTTGATTAAAAAAAATGTATTTTAGCAACAAACTTACACCAATAAATAAGTCAATTACATTCGTTTGTAAGCGGAGTATATATTATTGAATATTCATAGAGTAGATGTTATATTATTAAGACACTCCTTTTACAAGAAATAGTAATTGTTAATCATTTGCCTTACCCATTTTGTATACTTATTTATATACTTGACGAGGAGCAGAACATAAGTTTTTTTCAATGATTGCCAGCTTAAACTCGCAAATCGTTCAAATTTTATTATTGTTATTTCGGTCAATATGCTTGTTTAGATTCAGTACATTTACCAACATATTGAATTAATGACCAACAACCAGTTGTCTTGAAAAGTCTGTAAAAATAAATCGTATTTTTTTGTTACACATTTTGCAGAAATATAATAGCTTAATACATATAATACTATTTATTAATTAATGCTACAAATAAATTTATACGTTGAAATAAACATAACTAAATAGACCATAATTATATTAGTATTAGACCTTCAAAATGTCTCAAATGACAAATCATTATTTTGAGTGTTGCGTATTTATAGTAGCATTATTTTATAGTTGAGTATTGCATAGTTCTACAAGCCAATTATATTACGAAAGCTTTAATATGTGTTAACAATTAGCGTTTGGTTATTAATATATGGCATACTATAATATATATTAAAAAAAAAAACTACGTAGTGCTTCTTCATATTAATACAGAACGCAATATATTTTTTGGATGAATTAACGTGACATATCTGACGATCGTCTATTCATATTGATCATCTCGGCCTAGCATCTTTAGACATGGCATTTAAACTAGGAGTAGAAATGATTACGTAAGACTTTTTTCGTATCTTTCCGTTCCGATATTTAAAAATACTTTTTAATAACTCGTAGAATTGTAAAAATCTTATTGACTTCTTAGCGTTCCGGTAACAAGTAACAATTTTTATATTTACAAGAAATATGGGCTTATCAGGGTTCATGGGTTGGGTTTCAGTTCGGTTCTTCGCTCTGGTTAAAGGTCGTAAAGGTGATATTACAATAATTCGTGACGATGGCAAGAGAGACACGATACCTACAATATAACAATGATTTATGAATTATTATAATATCAGTGTACAGTAAACAGAATCAAATATTCCATATTACACTGTATATTATTATTATTATTATTATATATATAGCAAGTTTTCTGCGATATTTCGTATTATGATTATTATAATTCTACAGCTTAACTTTTAAGTGATATACTTTTAGTTGTAAAACTAATTTGAAAAAAAAATCAACTGCCTGGTGACTGAGATTCAATTTAACAGAATTTATATCCGTGAAAAAGCTCAACAAAATTTTGTATCAAATTAAATTCTTTTCAATTACGAACTATGGTTCTTATTTATAAATAGGTTTTCATTTTATGTAGAGTTTGTATTTTTAACATATTATTATGAATTAATATTGTGTTTTTAAATATAATATATTTTTTTAGCTAAATACCATAAATATATTTATTTAATCTTAATATATTTTATAAATATATGAGTATTATTGTATCCGTTTATTTAATTAATATCTGTTTACCGTTGTTGCATCGGATAATTCGTTAGAAATATCATAAATATTAGAAATAATTACAAGATAAAAATATTTTTTATATACAACGTTTTTAAATTATCTGTTGAATCATATGAACTTGCTTGACTAGCTTAAACGATCAAAACAATTTGTACTTGATAGAAATACTGAATAATGAAATGCCATTCCATATTGATTTCCATAGTAACGCACGTATATATTATTACTAATTTAGTTGCTAGGACCCCCTAGCAAACAATAATGGTATCAAAATAACTTTTTATATAAAACAGAATTAACTAAAAATGAATTCAATTCTACTTAAATATGGCTAAAAGTATTAAAAATGCATTGGCATCGTGTTCTGATATATTATAAAAGTTTCAAATATCTAGCTAGTCGGGAAGTTAGTTAAAAATCGATTCCAAGATTTGTACCGGACAAACAACCACCGGACAAATAAGAATACGACCTAAGAAAAATGTTGTAAAATAGAATAAATTTAAAGGATTCTATCTACTTTATTTCCACAACACCTACCGATGTTCTTAATTTAAAAATAAATAAATCATTTATACAGTTTAGTATGTTTTGAGAAAATCGAAGCTTAAAATTTGAAATGTATGAGAAATTGACATATTATTGTGTATTTGAATAACGCAGTATCTTCTAAAATATCCTATTTGGATGTATAATATTTTTACAGCATAAAGATATTACTAGATAACTCAATTTCGACAAAAACTGGACAAACAATATCTTTGCACTGAACCATCACTATCATACTATAAATTAATTAATGATGATTGGTTTCCCTTTTAATGAAACCAAATTAATGCGTCTATTAACAGTATAACCATTATTAATATTTATTTTGACTTCTTCATCATCATGTCACTTTTCTTTATGTATATTATAATCGATAGCTTAACATTGTGGAAGTATATCCTAAAAGATGTTTTTAATCACAGTTGCATCACACAGTCAAATTTCCAAATCATGTGTTACATCTTCTGAAATACTACATTCGAGCATTCACACATCATAATTTCAAAATTTGTCATTTATGACGTAAGTTCCCAATCCATGTATTATACTCCCATTAGCATTAGGGAGTATTAACGTGAACATTAGGGAATATTAACGTGAAACCGAAAGCAATAGTTTAAAATGTATAAGTAACCTAATTAAATGTTACGTCACGTAAATTAAAAACAGTAATGTAATTATGCGAATTTGCAATTAAACATATATAAAGTAAGAGAAAATCTAATGATCGGTAATCCACGTGTTAAATTTTATTTTATAATTATTTTTAATCTCACTTACCAAAAACATTAAACATTCCGTTAAGTATATGTAGTGGAAGATCGCAAGTAACTTGGTTATCATAAAAGGAAATTGCAATTCGGAATTGATGATTTTTAGCATTTTCCTGTAGTACTATATATTTTTAAAAGATAACAGCTATAATATAGTCTTATAAATATATATAAATATAAAGTTATCATTCGAATATATTTATTGAAAGAAATATACACCTAAAATACAGTAAATATTGATTAATATTGAAATATTTCATTAGTTATTCGGTTCATACTACATATTTTATGTTGTGAAGAGGTGTAAATTACGTCTATTGATATTCAGTTTATTACACCGCTTTCTGGCAACGTCAAGTTTTCTCAGCGCCTTCAAAAACGATTGATTGGGGTTGGGCCGCATAATAACACCCTAAAAATAAATTCTCTCACTTCCCCTAACACATCACATTAAGCCTCTCATTTTCTTAGAATAACACAGCGACAATTGAAACATAAGTAATTAGACAGCTTAGGGTTTTTGAAGAAGCTTCGACAAGTCATCACTTAGATACGTGACTTAAGCAAATAAACAGTAAGTTAATAGTAGTGTTGATCGAGAAAACACCTTTCGAGGTAATTAGTGTGATACCTCTTACCTCCCACTTGTAACTGTCATTACGTTATCTAATGTTTTGTTTACATTACTAAATTTAGTTTGCCATCTACGTAACGGCTCCTGAAGTTTGACATATTACGTATCTTACTTATACAAATATGTAGATAATTAAAAACATAATTGAATATAATTATGTACCTATTCATATCGACTTGATAAGTAATTGTCAATTAAAACGTGCGGGCCATTCGGTATATTATTTTATAATTGAGTACCAATGTATTTTTGTTGAATATGACGTAATCGTCTTTCTTTATTTTGCCAATAATGGTTATTTAATACCTCACTGCTTCTATGCTTCTGGGATACATGTAAATTGTACGTATTTTATTATGCACAATTCACCGTGAGAATAAAAATAATGCGTTGTTCGTGGTTAATAATTGGATACAGTAATGTGTAAATTTTATCAGACTTTAACACGAACATTAATTTAATATTGATTGGTATCAAATAAACATCTGATAATAACACCAACACTATTAACACATATTTGATAGGTACGTCTATATAATTACGAGAACCTATCCGAATTTTATATGAATATATAATATATACGATATGATTGTATTCCTAATTTAATTACATACTTACATATTTTCATTGTCTTTCTCTTATATTTCGGTGGTTATTATAACGTTGTAGGTAATATAAAAACGGCTATGATGCTTTTGAACCAAATACCAATATCATCTATTAACTTCGATATGAGATATTTAAAACATTGGTATATCAAAGATATATTACAATATGGTTGTGTTATATAGCATATAACAAAACGTATAAGATTTAATCCACATAATTTAATAGCAATTAGGACCATTTTCGTTTGCTTAGATAATAGTCTCCCATTTTTTTAACTATCGCCCATGAAGTCAGCTAGAAATAATACATTCAACATATAATTATTGTAAAACATATTTCCAAGCTGAAGATTTATTTAAACACAATATTTGTTATTTTAAATGCATGTAAAATTGTGTAGGTGTATTTATTATGTAATGCGTCTACAACCTTTTCAAAAACTCAACATTTTAAGCGAAGGAGTGAGTTGACAATATTGAGCCTTCAATTTTCACCGACAATTCAATATTTATAGTAAGCGTTGTTTATCGATGCCACGTCACGTTATTGGTCGGTTTTATCGTCAGTTCATTTTTTCTGCATATTATATTCTCAAGTAAGAATAATAAACCCGCTTTTATTAGCTGATAAATCCTTTTTTTGCAATACATATAAGCAAAATAAAATTAGAGAACTCGACAGCTTTTTGGATAAGTTTAACAATTTTTATGAATGATAAACGGTTACACATTGTGTTAAATTAAAATATGAAGAATATTTACGTTTTTTTTTTATTAAATTTGGCATTAGATGAGGTGGAGGAGATAAAGGTCGTGGGTTGGAGATTTTGAAGAAAGTTCATTTGTCGTTACAAGAATACAATAAATACAATACTAAAGGTGACATCGTGAGATTATAATCGGAGATACGGATGTACTGTTGAGATCGGTGTGATCAAGAGATTGATTATATTAATGAACTCTTGACTCGAGTGAAATGACGGTTGACTATATCGAGTGAAGGACTCGTGACGATAGTAGTGTGTCGCGTGACGGATTCGATGAGTGAGTGAGGATTTATGGATTGTCCTTCTTATTTATACTAATGCAGTCCATTTATATTACAAGAGATAATATTGTCGCAGTTGACAAATCATAACAGACCCTACTGATCTAGTTATGATTAACGCATTGACTGCTGACTAGATAATTACTTTTTAATTACCACATTTAAAATGCACGTTAATTACAACGATCGACCGTCTGGTCATTACGCGCCAGGTGCGTCTTCAGCGTCCAAAGTATTAAGGAAATGCTGACTATCGTTATATCGTTTTGTTTTGATAACAACACTTACATATTAAAGTGTGTCACTCATGTAATGCTGAGTGGTATGATTGCTACATCAATAAATTTCTAAATGTGGAATAAATAGGCCATGATTGCTGTTAACATGGTTATATTTACTGTTGTATTATATAACTACGTTCAAAATTTTCGTGAAATAATATAAATTGTAATTTTATACACTCAAAATACATTTCTATTTCAAATCACGTTGTATATTATTTTACCATATTTATTGAATGCATTGTTTATTATAAATTTGTATACCGATGTCTAATATTAAACGAAAAGGTATTTGAACAACTTTTGTCAAAATAATATTATAATAAATACAATTTTATAGGAACCTGAAACCTTTTGATTCTACAGTATACAATTCAATTTGTGTTTATCTGCTTATTTTATGAAGGTAATATCTGGGTACGCTAATGTAAAAATCACAATGAATATTAAATCATTGGATACGATACGTTGTTCTGCTTTTACCGAAAATACGTCCAAATTCTACATGTATAATATTTTTAAAGTGTCTTATCGTAGGGACGAACACTAAAAACCGTGTATTATCATGAATATTATACGACCATCGGAATAATTAAACGCGTAGAATACCGTTTTACCCGAGTAAAAAAGAACTCTGGCTTCTTTTTTCATTCACGTAAAAAAGGTAGGTTTAAAAACACAGTGATAATCAGTGACGTCACGTGCATGTAGGCAATTTATATACTGCCTATTTAAACGGCAATACATTGCGAGGGACCTACAATAAATTTGGGATAAAACGAACCGCTAGAAAAATATAGAGTTTGAAAAGAATTAAATTTATTAAAAAAACCTAAATTCTTAAATATCCCCACTTTTATAATAATATGGCAAAATTTAGTGACCCGTCTTACGGTACTTTACAGTGAATAGCAGAAAACTCAACATGATTTTGATTCGGGTAATTGATAATGATAATTGATGCTTCATTTACGGTCGGATCTGACCAAACACATTTCGGTACTACTTTACACATTTACATGATAACTATAATATACGGTTTTGGAATTATTTTTTATATATTGGAAGGGGCTCGAGATTACAGTGCACTTTATTTCCTCGAAAAAATAACAAGCTTGGAAAGTTACATTTTGAATCGAAGACTTGTTCTTGACAACTGCTTCTCATGTTAGTCGCTTTCACTGAAAAGCAGTGCATCTTACTAAAAAGGCGCGAATTTCAAACAAAACTCCAACCGTCTTTGCTTTGGTCAATCAATCATGACTACAATAATGTAATGGTTCATGCGTGTTAACCCATAAATTATTACGATGGTAACAGTACGTATTTTTTAATATTATATTCTATTCATAATTTAGCGTAGTTATGCAGCAAGCAGGCAGTCAATAATTCGTAAAAAAATAGTATCAGTTTTTAACATAATTTAACATGTTTTTTTTTATATAGTATGGATGAACCAAGCAGACTCTCTTCATTTAAAAATTTTCATACATAAAAAATCACTGATCGCAAAATATGCCACGATTTGCTTAAAAAAGTCACACAACACTAAAATAATATAATTATAACATGATAACATACTTAAATTATATAAATATTCCATTTATCTCATTAAAAGTGATCCTAAATCATGGAAGTTTTTATCATTAAAAAACTAATATTATGCTGCATATAAGTTATATAATTTTAAATAATCCCACCTAACATAAAAGTGTATATTTATCTGTTTAGGTCTGGCTGTTTTGTGGATACTTACGCTATATAATATATTGGTAACAATAATTTACTGAAACCTTTCTACTTCCGGTTACCGTATTCCTGGCAGAGCCGAGAGCAGAGAAGGAGTTAGGTGTTATTGAAAAAACAACAATCACCATGTATTTGAAATATTTTGATTTATACCTTATCACAGCTATACGCTGAATACATTACTATAATACTGTGATTAAAGTTAAAATTAAAATTATAGAATGATTATGGTAGGCTACAGCGTTGATTAAATTTGGAAAATTGTTAAAATATAATATTTTCGATTTTATTTAAATATCAGTGAGTATTCTAAACACTGTGTTTGGGAAGTACCTATTTTAGCTGCCCAAAGATGGCATCACTACCCGGGCACGTCACTGCAGTTAATTTCAACATGGCGAAAAATTTTCTCGCCGCTTCTTTCATTGAGGGTGTATTAATATAACCGAGGAGCGAGCGCCGTACCTCTGCTCTAGAGCCCTCAGAGGTCCTTTGATGTAGTCACAGCCAATGATGTCCCACGAAGGGCTCGCGCGGATCAGTTGATGTAAATTTCGTCGTCATACCGATCCGGTTGTGTATGATTTTATAGTCGCTCAATAATAAAATATATTCTCTAAATGGGGTAACATATTCTTAAACCTGACGAATCAAACATACACAAAGTAAACAACTTGTTTTATTTTTCAGACAACTTTAAATAATAAATTAAATTTTAGCGTTTAAAATGATATTATTAAATTTATCAAAAATGTATTTCTGTTGATAGTGATTTTTTTGAATGACAGCGGCTACTATAATAATATTTTTATAATCTTAAGAAATATTTTTGATATCATTGTTGTTCCGTAAGTATCTTTCTTAAAATATCTATGCGATTTTCAAACATGTCCCTAAATAAAAATTGTTATTAAAAAAAACTCTTTGCAATATAACTTTTTACTAAACGATTCTTACCCAATTATTATCATGATTATTTTTATAATTGAACCAAACTATTTTCAATACTGTCCTCTAAAATTTAATTATCTAAATCCATTTTAGTTAATTGATATATGAATTATTCTAAAGACGAAAAATTCTTATATTATTTCTACTTTTTGTCAGTTTGCTCATGGCTGAGGATTGTAAGCACTCTCAAATTTAATCATCTTCTGCACGACTAAGATTCTCCATCCCACAATCACTCCAGCACACCGCACCGATGATCTTTGTTTGCTTTGTCTTTCTTGAAGGCTACCCAAAACCACTACCTACAAAATTCATTAATAGTTCCTGCATAAAATATAATAATGAATTACCTACATTTATTAATCATATTTCTACAAATTCGTTGTGTCGTTAGCTCATTCGGTTTAATGCTCTGTACAAATAAAATGTATAGCCGCTACTGTTTATTATATTCTATAAAAATATCTACTTAAAAGTGACCATAGTACATATTCGATAATTCTTTTTCTAGTCATATTATTTAGTGCCTATAATTTTAAATATCAACATTATGATACTTCAAAACGTTTATCAAATAAAATAACATAATAATAGGTACTACCTATTAGTAATTGAAATATCTTTTCAATTATGCAAATATGTACCTTCTTTTAATATATTATTCTTAAAGCGAACCGTTTGATAGATATTCCTTGGCACATCATTGCTCCCAGTCAACGGTAAATGCACTCACCCGAGTGATAATCATATGAAACATTATCGATTTTGTCTTAAAGGTCACACAATGTTATGTTGCAAATATTTAGGTTTTGTGTATACACGTGATACTCAAGATGAATCTACTGAGGACAGTTTTGCAAGACCTGTTGATTATTTGGTAAAGAGCCTGTACTTATTAAAGATGTTAAAAATATTCCCTCATTAAAAACTTTTAACTAGTTAATTTAATAATATCAGATGTATTTTGAGCGAATATTATTATAAAGTAGATAGATATAATTAATTATATTGTACTCCATAATATACGCAGATTCTGATTTTCTTTATATATCGAACTTCACTTTGATTCTAAATGTATACATTAGTGATTATTTATTGTAAGGCATTATTAAAATTTAGAATCATTTCTATTTATCTCGACTTACCTATGATATGAGTAAATACAAATCCACCATGGCCTTAGTGTCCAATGCACAAGGTGCGCGCTTCTCAAATCGCAGTGAAGTCTCAGTAAACATAAACAAGGTCTTTTGAAAAAAATACGCGAGGTACAGGACAATAGATATTTTGATCGCACATTTCCCTTCAACATTCAAAACTATGAAGAAGAAAATATCAAATGCTAATTTTTGTTAATGGTATGTATTTATTATTATTTGTTTAGATACAAAAATTTGCATCGATTTCGCACCAACTGATTAAGTTCGATTTAGTTAAATTTACATCGTTACTGACCGCAAAAAGTTAATGCTTTTAATTATATATACTAAGTGATATTTTTTTTTCTTCAATACTCACAAACATGGTTAAAATACAACTGATCCTTATGCTCCCATCCATCTGACATAGTCTGCATATGTATGTGTGTGATTTTCTCAAGCATGTATTCTGTGATAGTTTCATGAAAAATTAGTAACAACGTGGATTATTGTCGTACAGGAATTAGTTCCTGATTTAATGGAAAAATAGTAATCGGGAAAGCCTTAAACCACCAACATGTCCATTGATAAAGAAAGCGTTTACAATATGACTTGAAAAATAATGAAAATAAGTAACAGAATTACATTATTTAAACAAATAACAACGTAGATAAAATAACAAGAGAAAAAGAAAAAAATAGTAAAAAAGTGTGGGCCACATAACCTCACCATCACGCAAGTGGAATATTATATAAATACAAAAAGAGAATACAAAAAAATGAGAAGTGGGTTACCTTTTAGTTGAGGTTGTAACGCATTATAAATCTCGAGTGTGGAATATATTTAAATGCGTAGAGAAGAATATGCTATGTTCAATAGATACGTCTGTATTATAATGCGCACTTAATATTAGTAATAAATGTATTTGAGTACACTTGGCGCCTTTTGTGTTTATTTTGATTTATGGCCTGACCATCATACAGTAATATATCTAGTACGGCTTCAAATCTTGTTCTACTTACATTTGTGGCATTATTATTCATTGAAAATGTCCGATTGTTTATTCGTATTAATATAATTTTTTTTATATTCTTATGTGTAACCGGAAGAATAAGAAAACATTTACAAGAAACTTTTTCGAAATGTTTAAATCACATTGTGTTACTTTGTAGTAGTATCACGTGTTATTGAAGAATTCTCTTTATGGCACATTACTGCCTACATCATAAAAAAATAAAATATTTCTAGAAAAGTTCAACTTGATAATAGCTGATATGGAAAGTTTTGCGAAAAACTTAAGGCGATAAGGAATTCTCTAAGTTCTGATATAAAGAAATGTGATGCCCAACTAAACTAAGCTGCGGACAAAAAGCACAAATATTTTTATAATAGGTACGATATATATTATTTTGTTGTTGAAATATTATGATCGCACACAACATGTTATCATATTTTTTTGAGTTTTCTTGGATTTTTAGACTAAAGGAAGTTTTTCTGAATTATCCCAGTCACGATCCATATTAAAAAGTCTATAATATCGACTTACAATACAAACTAATTGGGAAAACTATTCATGCATTATTATGAAAGTAGAATGACAGACATCAGTAACTAGCATGACAACGTCGCTTTCTAAAATTAGAAGTGTTACCATTTTTTAAATTACAATTTTCCCTAAATAATTGACAATATTTTTTTTAATTGACATACAACGCAAAAAGTACAAAACAAGTTAATTTAAAATTTAAACAATTTAAGTGGTATTTCAGCGTATAAAAGTCGTCAGCTGAATGCCTAACGATTCTAACAGCTCACATTTGAATTATTTTACAGATGTGTTCTTTGAAACAGCCTACTTAAGTTATTTTTTACTTATATAACAAATGTATACATTATTTTTTTCATCAATACTTCTACTCAAATATGTTGTATATATTTATATGTATAAATACCCAATAGATAATTCAAGTAGGTTGTTTCAACGTACTCTCTTCAAAAAAATGTGAATTAGAATATCTTTGCATGCAGCTGACGATTAGTGTATTTCAACAATATTTTTTTTAATTGAAAGTATTGAAAGACTAATTGGTTTTTGTATGCGTACAATAAATTATATCAATAATATTATATTAAATTATAAGAATGCTGTATTTCGTGTTTGTGTAGATAATCGGTACTTAAAAAATTGTTTTGCCGGAAACAACTAAGCAACATCAAAATTATATTTACTTGATTTGTATTTAATACGCAATTACATGGCATATAATATCATTATTGCCTTAATTTTGTCAGATAAATATAAATAGTCAGTTAAGTACTGATAAATAAGATAAAAATTAGCCTTCTGAAGACTGTACTGTTTGAGACTAGGCAAAGGATATTAACGTAAAACCAGATATAATATATGTTAATCTAAATATAGAAGCAAGTTTAGATCATATGGACACAATTTGTGCATATAGACAAAGTGAAAAAAATGCGATGATTGCGAATTCCATGCAAACGTATAGTGAAAGAAAACGTATTTTTATGTAATGACCATATTTCATGTTTTTTTCATCGCCTAATTAAAATTAATTTTTGTTCAAATTGTAGTCGCAAGTTTGTTGGTAATTATGAAAGGGGGTCGTGACTCGAAAAAGATATGGAAACAGTGCTATAGATTGTCCAGTGAATCCATTCACCTCATCGACGTTAGCCCTCTTCCCCTTTTACCTGGCACACTACCCAAAACAATTAACCTTTTGAGGCCTTCTCAGCCTCGACGAACGGTGTGCCAAAGTAACTGTAGCCCACGTGCCTACAAAATCTCAATCCATCCCTGACAATGACGATAAATTATTAATCACTTTTCATTCACATTTTTCCATACTCATGTGCTGACTATTAATAAAATATTCATGTAGATAAAACACATAACCGATGATAATGCTTCAATTTCAGTACGTAATATTCCCAAAAACGACTTTTTATTACACAATTTTACGGATTATTTAGCATTTTTATTTTAAGAAAAAAAAACAGCACTGTAGACGTAATAAAACTTAAAGCTTTGTTATACTATGAAATGTACACGGCTTAATAATAAGTGTCTCAAAAAAATACACAACATTGTAATAACATAATATTCTTAACCATTATTATAATATTATATGTTTTCTGTTTGTGTTACTAATATTTATGTTTCATTATAATTTAATCGACAGAAAAAAAATTGTATGGTTATAATAATTTAAAATACAGTCACTCATTTTGATATAACATAATAATAATTAAAGATTGCAGTGTCGGTATTCAATTATGCATCGATACCAAAATACCGGTCTAAAAAATCTAAAATACCGTAATTTTACCATAGCTTACGGGCCGCACAAAATTGTGTTTTTGCTAATTACTTTTAAAATGCAAATTAACACGTTAATTACAAAATTAATTAAAAGGGCCCGTAAGCATTGTGTTAAGAAAGCATACACTTTTATGTTTTTCGCAAATGAATTTAATGTTATTTTTTCATTACTTAGTCTTACTACTATATTATAAGTATATTAAATTTAGTGTATAAGTTTTATGCTGCCAAAATGCAAATATATTGACTTAAACCAAAAAAAGTTAAATGATATTAAAACAAAATCCCTCAAATATACTTATAGAATTGTCGGGATGAATTAATATATTTCTAAAACGAAAATATTCGTCGCAAACATTTCCATTCTATAACTAACTATTGATCCAACGCTGATAGTACATTCAACAAATCTTGAGTTTGAGAGAGATTTTTCTATACCCAGAAAATTAATGGGAAAATTAGCAGTTCTAAAGTATTATAATTCATACATATATTTATAAAGGTCAATATACTAAATGTAGGTAGGTACTTTAGGTTGTTATAAAATAGTATTTCAAACAGATTTTAATAGTTATATTTATTGATAGGTACTTTCCCCCCTATATGTTTATACGAATATCAGTATTAATACCGGTATTCAATCAGAAATACAGAAATACCGGTATTGATATATTCATTCGGTATTGCAATCCCTAATAATAATTATCATCTATGTAAACACTGAATTTTTCAGTATTTTGGCACCAATAAATAATAACGTATTGCTGATACATGTACGCATCTGCAACAATTTGTAATGAACATTTTGGCACAACATCGTATCAGCTGATACGTTCTTATGTTAACAATGAGTATTACAATAATATGTGATATTTTAGATTATCCATCTTGTCTTGATATTTATTAATAATCTAATTCTTTGTGTTTCATACAGAACTGCACACTTATATAGTAGATCGATGTACTTAGAAATGTTTTTATTTTAATAAACCACAAATAGATAGTAGTTTATTTTTTCATAATAAACAGGATTCTTTGGAAGTTAAATTCATGTTTTTTTTTTCTTATAAATTACGTTTAAACTCAACCTTTGCTTTGGATCTACCTTTTTCCGAGTATATAGAAAATCTCTCAAAACATTCCTCGTCCAAGTTTATAAGCCTTTGACCAGTCATTCAATTCAATTTTCTTGGAATCTTTACATTCATTGGATTAAGATAAAATAATTAGATTTAAGTAATAATAGTCACAACTAAATAGTTTAATATTTATTTCTACTTTACTTATATATAAATATGCTAATTAATATCAAGTCATTATTTATTATTTCCATCATTATTTACATTATATTTATTCTAAATATTTACATTATACATTTATTATATAAATTTGACATTTTCCAAAAAATACTGCCTGTAATATTATGTTCTTCTGTGCAGTTCTAATTAAAAAAAAAAACATTATATTGAATTCGATGGCAGATAGATATCAATTACATTATATGTACATATTTTATATTGCGGTGGTTCCCTAGAATAGTGGCTAACTTTGGCCATTTGGATGACTTTATTAATTATTACGTTTGGCAGTGGTCAAAAATGGTGATGAGATTAAATAGGTACCAACTTTACAGGGAAGCTTGAGGCAACCTTTTTGTGTTATTTTTCATGAGACACGTTCATAAATTATAGGTTCCAGCATAAATCCTATTAATTTATAAGAATTTAGATATTTTTTTTCATACATCTTTGGTTGCGCTTTCCACCTAGTTATATATATCTACTTAAACTTTAAAGGTTGCTGACCAAATGATGAAAGATCTAGGATTGCAATCCCAAGATGACTGCAAAAACTAAAGATACCCCTAGATCGGGTCCCTATATTGTTCCAACAAACCAATCGACATATTATATTTTTATTTTTAATAAATAGCTACAGTAGTACTTACTAAAGATTTTCTCATCGAAGGTCGATCATTATAATATGTCACGATTATTAGATTTATTAGAAATCACGCACACTCTAGTGCATGCCAACTAGTGTCTTTGTAAGTTGCTTCTGGTACAGTCTTAGTACAGAAAATAGTTTAAATAATAATACATATTATGATGAAATATGGAATTATGACGTTTATTGTAAACCACACTTTTTTATAATATGTAGTAAATAAATTACATTACAATATGGCAAATATTACAATATATGGCAAACACAACATAATATGGAATTTTGTTAACTGAATTTGTAGTGATTACTTAATTCATAAATAAAGAAATAATGTTTGTTATTAATTGATGAATCCCCCTAAAATCTAATTATTATAATAAAAACGGTGCTCACTTTGCATTTCACACAACTCGCCGACTAATTGCGATGGTCGGGATGAATTTCATATTTTCAAAACCAATCAAAATAATGTGATGAGACTTTCACCATATATATGTTCCAAAACAATTTTATATAAGTAAGATGCATATGACTAATGTACTATCTTACCAGTATTTATATATTAATTATTATTATATCACATAAACTAATAGACTCTAAAATACATAGAAAATTGGAAAACCAAAATAATGAAATGAATAATCATGGGTATAGAATTTACAAAAAATAAACTTCGAATTTGTAGTAAAATATCGATGGTTTAGTCAAGTATACAGATGCTGTGTCCAATTGTATATCTTACGATAATTGAATTCAAAAATTCAAACCGAACCAAAGCACAACGGCCATATTATGATGTAATTAAATGCAATATTTATTTTTTTGAAAATCCTTTTTTGAATGAACACTATATTATTTTTTATTACAAGATATTATAGAGCAAATTAGTGGAATATGTATAACAACTTAATTTCTTTAGAAAAATAGACATTCAAATTGTTCACTGGCACATCGATATAAAATGGTACATTAAGCAAAAAGGTTATGCTTGTAATTAACAAATAAATAATTATTTACGTATGTGAAAATGGTGGACAACAATTATGTTTGTTTCAGTCATCAGAAAAAATGACAATTTCCATAAAGTCTATTTTTTAAGGTTTGATATTTTATCGGTTCGATTATGTCCTAAACCAGTAATAAATGTGTTAAAAAAAGTTTTTTACAACCTTAAACTAACCAAAAAATCAGAAACACCAGTGATAAAATAACGTTTCAGTCAAGAGTATGTGTATAGGTACATATTTTTGCCAAGAGTAATGAACTTTTAACTGTGAAATAAATGATAGATTATTAAATTTAAAATTGTATGGACCTTCGTAAGCGTCATTTAGTTCAGTGTTTGACAGCATTGTAATTAATGACTCGACGAGCCTTAAAAAAAGTTTCTGACGGGAAACAACCTCAAGTTCAAAAACCCGATTTAAAAGCTAATATAAATTTAGAACATAATTTAATAATGGTACCTATATTTACTCCTTATAGTGATTATTAACAGGCAGTTGGTTAACTCACTTAAAAAATAATAAAACTTTCAGATCTGCGTATGATTTTTTTATCCGAGCTTTTAAAAAATCCAGGTTAAGTTTATAAATAAATTCTAGGTCTGTTTCCAACACTCCTTGTAATTTATATTTGAACTTTTACATTATCGTATTCATTCCATACTTTAGGTAAAGGTAAAAATCTACTGCTGTATATATGTATTTATTCTCCAAGACTGCTTCAAATAAAGTCACTCTTTTATTTATTATTGAAAGCTCCTACATATTCACCATACTTAATACTTAAATAAATCTAATTTTAATCTGTTTTATATACGTAATAATTCACGATGGTATTATAATTGTTGCGTTATTTCACAATAAAAAATTATGTTTGGTAAATTATCTACATATTATTTTATAATCTATCTAACTCTTTCTACATAATAAGT
Organism: Rhyacophila brunnea; assembly: GCF_057557595.1. Taxonomy (NCBI): domain Eukaryota; kingdom Metazoa; phylum Arthropoda; class Insecta; order Trichoptera; family Rhyacophilidae; genus Rhyacophila; species Rhyacophila brunnea. The sequence goes on from NW_028232752.1 coordinate 26,511,245, forward strand.
ACTCTAAACTATTTAAAAAAAAAAAACTAATCGACGTTTTGTTGTTTTTACTGTCACTGAATTCAATTTGAATCGAGCATCACTTATTGAAATTGACATAATCAAAGATAAATGACTATAAATATTGCGTTTACTATACTTCGGTGGTTTTTTCGACACGTTTACACTTATTAGGTTCAATATACTTCTTTGTTTCTTTACAACATTTTGATTAGTTTATTTAAATCTAATAAAGCCACATTGGCATTCAACTATTATTATGGGGGAAAATATTAACAAAAATGAATTGATTAATCAAATCCTTCACAATACACTCGTCACATCAAATAACGCATATATTCCATACACAAGACTGCTTTTGGCCTTTACGGCAGCTAACTAGGGTAGGACAGTATCGAAATGTTAACACTTATTGTAATAATTACAATAAGTTGGCCGTCTGAACTGTTAACACTGTCTATTTCACTCTAAAATTTATCTTTTGTAAAACATAGCACTTATTGTAACAATTACAACTATCTTATTGTATTTGTTACAATAAGTGCTAACACTTGGATACTTTCCTACCCTAGATAGCGGCCGAAACCAGTATTGTGTATTTATAAAATAGATGCGCTGGTTTATCATTTGACGGACTACACTATTTCGCTAGTTTTCAGCCGTACTTTCAAATATCGAATCATTTGATTTATCAGAATAATTCATAGATAATAAAAACGTTAGGTAGGTAAATTAAATTCATGTGACGTTTGATATATAAAATTACAGTAACCTTTCTTCTTTAAAATGTTTCTTCTTATTTATTATTGTAAATAAAGCTATTACACATGTTGTTTGCTATTTTATCACCTCTGAACAAATACATGCTTATATGCAAATATAATAATCAATCATGACCATTTTATGCCATAATCCATGTTACATGCCGGATTGAAAACGGATACTCTGGGGTAATGTCGTTAATAGTTATATAATATTTAATAGTTAATAGTAATTATTATAATGTTTGAGGCTTTCACGGTTGTTTTCTTAGCGTAGTACGATAACAGTATATAGCATATTAAACTTAGTAATTTTAAAATAAAACTAAAATAAACAAGAGACATAAAAACCATACCGCCCGCCCACCATCTTACATTTGTAAACTCAGTAAATGAAAATTTAAAAGGATTTCATTAATGTTCTTCAATACTATATTATATTTATGTTCATTCAACGGTCATAGAATGGCTATGATAACTACTTAATTATCTAACTTGCCATGCCTCTACGTGAAAATGTGAAAACACGTATAGAATGAACAAAAAGATAACGTCACTTAGTAAAAGCTTGCCTACGCTTCGTTATCGTCGTTCCGCGTGATTGGCGATTCATTAAATTTATTTCAGAGCAATCCGACCTGTCAATACACCGTGTACCTGGTAGACATTACTTGCACATAATTTATTATATATTTCAAATTAATTTAAGGTATTAAATAACGGAAAAGCTTCGACTAAAGTGCTCAAATGCATTTCGTTACTCTCACAACTAACATTAACGAACAAGGCAGTGCGGCCAGTGAGTTAATAATGAAGTCATTCTAAAAAGTAGTATACGTCTATTAATTCAACTAACTAATAAGTTGAAAGCTTCTTGTAGCTTTTATTTTGGTTTATTCGTTATCGTTCGTTAACAAATATACTGATCAAGTGAACTTTTATTTTTTCTGAGTACGTTTATCATTTCAAACAAGCTGTGCACAAACAGGTAATAATGTTAAAAATACTCTTGGATTAATTTTTTTTTGGTAATAAGATTTTTAATTAAACTGGTTTTATTGTAGTAAATTCACTTTAGGATTATCTTAATTCGCTGCTTTCTTACCGTATTTCATAAAGTGCAATAGCGTTGATACAATAATTCCATTCAATTATTGATATATACAAATTTATAGTAAATAGGTATAACTGTTATAGTATTTTATAATTATTATTTATTTTATACGAATTATCGTTTTTTTTAATTTAAACTTCCATGAAATAATCATATTAACCCAATATAATCAAATCAATCATTCTTCTCCTCTGCTTTGACACAGTTGTTGAGGTTTTAGCCAGGATGGTCTTCTGCAGGATCAAGTATACCAGAAATCTGCTATTGAATAATAAGATGTAGAAAATTATATCTATCGGAACGGGATGCCACATAATGTGGCCAACGTATGAAAACTTACTAGTCTAATTATTTCGTTGGCCTTTTTCATCCTCAATGCCACCTCAAGATTTGTAAGTCTGTCTTTCTAACTTTCGTTTCGAAAGCACCAAGTATGTTACCGTTATTTATGTAAGTATCTAGTCATGAGTGAAATCGAAAAGACAATATTATCTTACCATTTTCATTCTGAGTACCAGTTTAGATCATGGCTACATAGAATTTTCCTCAGTCGTATAAAAGCCGCTCTAGTATTCTCGATTTTGCATTTTAGTTCAATGGTATAGTCACAATTATCTTCAATCTTTATCATCAATTATTATATTATTATGCCACTGAAATTCAAATCTTCATTTTAAAGATGACACTTAGGTACTTAGTGACATTGTAGAAATAATGGAAAGTTTTAATTTGAATCATCAATAGAGAGAGAAAGAGATTTAGATTTATCTTTGGTATCAAAATTATATTTTGTCGTCAACCATTTCTAAAACTTTTTACTTTTACTGCCAACGTTGGCAGGATACCATATAAGATATATATAAAATACATAATTTTGAAAAGCTTCAAAAATATATCTATTAGAAAAAAATCATAGAAAAACATTAGATTGAGTAGGACTCAAACTCAAATCGTTCACTTGATGGGTGTGTGCCTTTCCATTTAAGCTATCAATCTTTCGTATTATTTGTGGTACTTTAAATTTCACCAATCGCATGCGATCGCCTCTGTTATCAATTAGTTAATGCAACATGTATTACTAACTTGACTATATCTGACTTATTCAGTATTTGAATAAAAAAAATAAATAATATAAGTGACATTTTAATTAACTCTTTATTGAAAACTGAATATATTACATAAGGTTTTAATAATGTAGCATTATTAATGTTGAAGATTTTTTCTAATACAAATTAGTACCTATAAGTTTATCATGTAATAAATTTGTGATTTTATTGTGCTCTATATATTGTATAATCAATTGATATTCCGTAATATTAAATGTATATTCATATAATATTCGTATAATTCATTTAATGTACGGTTTTTTTGTATTTTTACAGCACTGTTTAATAGATATATTTTTAATATTATTAAATCAGTATATTTTTTCTGTATTGAGTTTACTGCTATACTGTCCTGTAAAATTTACATTATATTACTTAAATATGAATAAATTCAATCCCGTTTTTTTCATTTGAGAGAGCACAATTATCTATATAAAACGATTACGATATGTAAATATTTCACTTTCAATTTACCTGATTCATTTTCAATACATATTATTATTCGCAAATTTCAACCCACGTCTAAAGGGAAAGGTCTATTTTATAATACTGTAATGATGATATACGAGATAAGTTTCTTTAGTGTGAAAATGCTGTAAATCAAATTGATGCAATTAATTATTATAATAGGTACTCATAATCACTCAAATTTACTCAGACAAAATATATAAAAATTATATATATATTGTAGTAATATTTGTGTAACAGTAAAAAAAACCATCCGTTTGTATTGCATCGAATTTTTCAAAATAATATTCCAAATACAATAAATAGAAATTTCTAAATTCGCTTTCAATCAATAGACTAGAGCAGTGGTTCTTAACCCGGGTTCGATCGAACCCCGGGGGTTCGGTGAGTTAGTCTCAAGGGTTCGGCGGAGGTCTAGACACAACGACCTTAAATAAATAAATAAATAAATAAACAACAACAATGCTTTCAACGTTTTGGTGTCAACAAATGGTAACGTACCCTGTTATTGCTAAGAAAGCTCTGGAGTTTTTCATACCGTTTGTTACAACATATCTTTGCGAGCAATCCTTTTCGAGGATGCTGGACATAAAAACGAAGGAAAGGAACAGATTTTGTTGCGAAAATGACATTAGAGTGGTACTTGCCAAGGTGAAGCCGCGCATTTCTGAACTGGTCTCTGAAAGGCAACAGCAGAAGCCACACTGATTTGCAGTAAATATTCATTATTATGTTTTTGTTTTTGTGTGAAAATCATGTTTTAATGGTTTTGTTCTTTGAACACAGTGATGTTCATGCACGGTTCATTTTGTGAACCAGTAAAATATATACCTACTTATGTTTTGAATTTGAAAAAAATCATATTTTATTTTTCCAATTAAGAAGGGTTCGGTGAATGCTCATATGAAACTGGTGGGAGTCAGTACCTCCAACAAGGTTAAGAACCACTGGACTAGAGGCTCATTTTTGCTTAAATTTCATACATTTGGGCTCCATTTCTATACAAGATTTTTTTTTAATATCTATGGTACGCAAAGATTTTAGTACATAACTAAATTAAATAACCAGACGATTGAACAATCACGTATTTCATATAATAATTTTATTAATATACTTTAAAAATTTCACAATATAATACTAAAACCATGTGAAATTAATGTGTTAACATATTTTCTTTGGATATTGTTATGTATTAGGGATAAGGCGACTAATTAATTTTATCTTGTCAACTTATAGTAAGGCAGAGTAATTGATATTCATGTTTTCATCGTCTAATATAAACATAATGAGTACTTATAATGATATTGTTTTAGACCTTTAATGAGTAATATCAGTAAACTAACTTCATATTGTATTATAACGAATATCGCTTATAAATTTTAATATAATTATAATATATAAGTACAGTAATATCGTATATATTAGGAGTAAATATAAATATCACACATGCTAACATCAACTACAGCGAGCCATTTTCGGGGACTACACCGTTTCCGGCTTCTGACGTTTTTATAACAAGGAGTTAGCTACAAAGTAGACAAATAGTAATATTACGTTTTATTACAACGATGTTATAGTTAATATCAAAAATTAGTTAGTATGTAACAGACATTTTACATACTTGGCCCTATACTCCGATAAAATTAGAGTACTACCGGGGCTAGTGGTTTGACTTTAATTCTCAAAAATTAACATTGATAATTTATAGATAAATACTATAAACTGTACGCTATCTATCTTGATCTGTAAAAATAAACCGTAAACCAACCAAGTTGTTGATTATTGTAGTGAGTGATAGGATAACGAATGGATTTTTTATAACTGATATAATTTTATGTACGCAATATTGATGACGATCGCATCTTATTACACAAGTATTAATGATATTTGTTTCTTTGCCTGCAGGTGAAAATGATATCCCATCGCGTGGTTATGGTGGGTGTCATAGTGACATTGGGTGCCCGCCTCTCCGCTTCTCCAGCCCCTCTGCCCCTAGGATTACAATCCACCCAGCAGGGTGTTCAGGGGGCGTCTTCATCTTATGCATATGGTAAGCACTAATTCTCTCACTAATCACTAAAATCTGATTGCTATTTATAAATTAATAACTTTGTCAAAAAAAAATACATTGCGGGTGACTCTTATTGTAACTATTTGGTTTTTTGATAGCGTGTGTTCATCCTTCAACATATTATATCAATATGTCTGACGCGTTGCAGATGCCATTCTCAAGAGATATTGTAATTAAGTATACCATCAACTAATTTTTACATAAGATATACTTTGGAGAAGAAAAATCTTCCGCGATCTACTTTTTCTGAAAATAAGGACATTGGTATAAACGTAGATATAGTATATATTTTTAAACCAAAATAGTATCTTACTAAGAAAATAAAAAAAAGCGTTTTACATAGAAAAAAAAATATTTATATAACTGAAGCGCCTAGTTTCAAAAGCCCCTAAAACGGTTTTTGAAAATTTTTGACTTAGATATGTAGTTAGATGGATATTTTTGTGACCTAAGTACATACGTTAAAGTTCCCACCACCACCCGTCATATATGCACAGTCGTGCATATGCACGGCCGCTTTCTATGATGCTTTAAACGTGTCTGAAAGAATTGATTTTAAGTGCTCATTCCGTCCCGAGACGGAGCCGCACGGAACTGATGCTGCAACCATGCACCGTAGTACTTAAAGAATAAAGTTAAGAATGAGGACCAAAGATTGAACTTTAAAAAATGCCAAAATTCGCCAATACATATCAATCAAAAATTAGGGTAAATTTCAAAACCCGCTAAAATGGTTGGGTGTGCTTTTCAAATACCGCTAAAATGGAAAGCCAAAATACTCTTTAGAATGTAACGAATTAAAAAATAAATACATAAAGTTCACAGATTTAATAGATATGATTTTTTCTCATTTTTCTCAAAACTACCTAAAATCGTTTTTATCATTTTTCTCAGAACTACCTAAAATCGTTTTAGGGGCTTTTGAAATTAGGCGCTTCAACTGTTATTTTATTTTGAATACATAAATTTTATTTTGAGCTTTCGGATGCAGCATAGCTTGAATCAATGCACTGGCCTAAGTAATAATATATTAAATATATGGCAGCAATGCTACCAAATAATATATTATATTTGGTAGCATTACTGCAATCTGTTGTATGGTGTTAGAATTAGATAAATAATTAAAATTTGGATAATAGAAATATGTATAATAAAAAAATCTCATACTTCCAAATTATAAATAAATAAAATATTTTTGGCAATCGATCAAAAAATCATTTTGCGTCGACCTTATTGACACCCCTGCTATAAACTCATCTTCTAAACCGTCGACTAAAACACTATGTTGTACACTGCAATTGTTGTTGTCGACACTTTAGCCATGTATTCTAGATGCACAAAGTGCTGAATCATGTTAAATCGAAGTATACAGTAATTTTTTAAACTCTTAATTCGTTCATAGATAAGGTTTTTAATCGTTTGTGAGATTTGGCCAATATAATTATTAATAATTACAAAAAATAATATACCTACTTGATAATGAAAAAGTAAGTAAAAACAATAAGTCGACACCGTATGCAAATTTTACCTAATATTAAATAAATTACTGACCTAACTCGTTACTAAATAACAATTTCGGTTTCCACACCATTATCAAGACTAACGACGTGTGACAAGTGACTTAATAATCGATCAATAAACAAAGTTTTAGAATCGTATTATAATCATAATATGTATTGTAAAATAAAATTTCACAAAGTAAATGCTATCTCACATATTAATTTAATATAAGTAAACTACACTTTGTTTTAATAATGTGTCGGTTTCTTTCAAAGAATTTTAAAAGTGCATCTTCTCAAATCATAAGGTTTTTTATAGATATTTCTACAATATGATATTCTTGATATATTATGTTGGTGATTTCTGGTGATAATTAATAGAAAATCTTATTTAAACAATGAATATAATATCATACTTTTTACTGATACAAAAATAAACAATTTTCTTCTGCTCAGAGCGTACAAAAAAGTGGTGCATTATACTCGTACTTTAAGAAAACAGCAAAGTAATATTTTCTATCTTGCAGAGTTCTTTGTTCAAAATTTACACTAATCAAACAATAGAGTATGCATAAGACTATTTTTAATACAACAATTAAAAACTTTGTTTCCGAGTTTTTGTACGCAAAAAAAATGTCATGTACCTAACATAATCTCTCTCTAGTATATTAATTGTATAAATAAACAGCTGTTTCATAACGGGATTTCCCAAATACAATTGCTTGCCTACATATATAATGGTCATGGCCTGTCTTAATGATATTTTTCTCCATATTATGCAATTATTGAAGTATTAATCTTAGTCATATTTTGTTAGTGATCTTTGAAACTATGATAAAATTTCCGTTATTGGTTGCATGTTACATTGATATAATGCTTTCTTTAGAAATCTATTTACGGACTTCTCTTGCAAATGAATGTACTAGTAAATTAAAAATCAGTTCCTCCATAAATGTTTATTCCAAGATAACTGAACATTAAAAACTCCAAACTTAATATTTATATACATTGGTATCGAAATAAATATTTGAATTATGGAATAAAATAATTTTAAACGAATTTAATCAAATAATAGTATACCAATTTTGGTTGTAGGGTGGTACCGACTTATATAACTAAATTTCAATATTAATTAAATTTTAGTAGTTAAAGACATTGGGAAATTATTAGGCTAGTCGAGATTGACAACAATATATAAGCAGGCGCACATACAATGAGGGGGGAGGGTCGGGTCCGGACGCCCCCCCCCCCCAAGAACGAAAAGTATACAAAGTATTTAAGTGAATAGAATATTATAATTTATTCTCCTACGTCATGATCTCGTGAATTGGTACAATTACCTGAGGCAGCGCGGATGACATAAACTGACACTAATATTTCGATATACTCAAATAGCGGAGTGTCTGTGTATGTAACTGTAAATGTGAGGTGATCCGCGATTGAAGCAATGAGAAGGTATACGTAGTAAGCGGGGTAAAAACGGAAGTCAGTGACACCTGATCGATTTTGTTAACCTCCCCCTGCCGCCCTAAAAAAATAATTATCGAAATTTATTTGAAATGGATCCCTCCTATTTTTTTTGCGTGCCTGTATATGTGTCGTGGTTGGCCGAGGTAAGGAGTTGAAATTTGGTATGAATGTAGCCCTAAATGTCCTTATGGTAAAAATAATCCTATCGATCCCAGTGGCATGGGATATTTTTATGTTGGTTTTGACTCTACAATCTCTTACAAGCGAAACCATTTATGAAAACGATCTTCATATAATAAACAGGTACCAATATTTATAAGCTAACTCTTAATAAATTAAAAATATAAATTTTCATATACGCGCCGTGTTTTTATTTACATAACCTTAACGTATAACATATAAACACATAATCTAAACAGAAAATTAAAGTAAACGTGATTATAATAAATACATTACTAAAAATATAATATCATGATGTGCTTCTTCCAATGAATTTTGAAGAAAATTGAAGATATTTTTAACAAAATTTTGATAATTATGCAAATTAAATACAATTTTAATCAGTAATTAGAAATTCTATATATAAATTGTTATTTCACATGTTATTACCTAGTTTAATTTTTTTATATTGATTGTATAAGATAATTACAATCCAAGCTAAAAACTTTTTAACATCGAAATAGGGACCGAACCGCTCCGCAATACTCGGATCGATGTAGAAGATTGATGCATATATTCCTGTCATATAATAATTTCAGCTTCCTATCTCGGACGATAACCATGTGTCCAATATTGACTAACCGATAACACGTTGTGAAAAAGTATTTAAAGCATTATTAAAAAAAAAAGTGGAGGCACTTAAGGATTTTACAACTCATATATCGAAATCATAATTAGTGTGACTGTACAAAACTAGTTTTAGCATTCAATCAAGGCGATTTCTATAGCCAGATTGCGGTATTAAATAGCGAGTTTTATTACTTACTTAAATTCAAAGCAATGCTGTAAACTGTTTGTAGTAAATGAAGATTATCGATTGCATATTTTGTTTATTACATTTTTTTTCAATATAAAACAATAATTTTCTACAAATAGATTACACGATTATTGCATTGAAATTAACAGTTTCGCTCCACGGGCTAGTCATAGAATCCTTACACACTTTAATATTTTCCAATAACATTATTTATTCATAGCCAGTCGCTATTAGTTGGGTAATACGTCAGTCTAGGATAGTTGTAGTTTCAGCCTACAGCTTCTTTACGAAACTCCTCGGCGAGGGGTGAATATTGTCAACTCACGTAACACACATTCACTAGTACGATATTATATTTATTTTGATCTCAAATACATGCCAGAGACAATGTAATTTCTCCTTTTGCAACTGGCTCATAAATGCCAAAGGAAACTGGAAGTAAGATTCCTCTTAAAATACCACTCTTTTTTATCATGATATTGCACGTTTTTCCTATTGTAATCTTATCTCTGGAAGTTCACTTGAGCGGTTTAGTTCTCCCTCCATAGCAATCAAATATATTTTAAAGAAACTCTCTCCGTGGGTCGTCTCTATCCCAACTCGTTAAAATATTATTATAAAGAGATGTTCAGTCAAAGTGTGCAAAGCGCGATACTATTCCCAACACGACTGAGTATTAAATTACGATAAACTACTGCAGAAAGGAAACATTAGGATTGTGAAAATTAGACTTATTGACTAGTATTCTTTAAAATCAAATTTTTCTTTTAAATTTCAACTTGTAATACACATATTATAATTCTTATGACAACAACATTTTTGTGAAAATTGAGTTAAATAATTGATAATGAAATGAATTATTTACAATATAATAAACTAACATAATAAGTCGCATCATATAATATCGTAAGTAAAAAATATTCAATATATAAATCGATTTATTATTTCAATAAAATATTTAATTTAATGGGGTATCATTTGAAAAACATTTTATCAATTAATTATAGTATGTAGTACCTACTTATTCGATATAATTTAATAATGATTAAGACCAGTTTCATATTTATAGTAAATACAAAAAAATCTTACCGATATTTATGTATAATAATTAGTGGCGAAGGGTGTCTATAGAAGAAAGGTAGTATGTGGTCGGTTACTGAAAAAAGTAGCGAACGGTCATATTTACGGGAAAATTTTATTACATCTTCAGTATTTTACTAAACTAATATACTTTTCACTAAAATAGATATTTTACAAAAAAAGTGACGCCCAACAAGAAATCGATCTTGCGCTTAAAAAATACGTCTTCATTAGTCGTCCCTCTAATCCAGCAGGCAACTGATAAATGAGGTTACTGTGCGTAAACTTTTATTATTATATTTCTATTTATTTATCTTTCCACTGATACTAACACATTTTAAAGTTTAAAATTTTATTTATTGAAGTCAATATGAACAATAAATAAATTTAAATGTGTGTGGTTTATGAAATATAATCTGTGAGTCCAATAATTACTACTCGCATGGTTATGTGTAAATATATAGTGTATATGTGTTATATCAAATAGGTAGGAATACAATTCTATTTATTTTTTCAATTTTTTTTCAAACGCCTACAATCGTGAAGTAATAATTACAAATGAATGGTAAAAAAATGTTAAAGATAAATCTAAAAAAATGAATTTAATGCAAATAGACTATTTTTAATTATAACACACAGTAATTACCACTTTGAATAATATACGAAACATGTTTAACTTGTACTGAAACAGAAAAAATGTAATATAACTTTAGCTACGAAAGGTATTAAGTGTTTTTTGCCTACGCTGTGAATATAACACTACAAATAGTCAACCAAATATATTGAATCTTCATTGTTTTATATATTTAAATGAACAACCAAATTTCAGAGCAGCTGCCAATAATGATGGCTATAAATAATAATCTTGCTGTATAGTAAAGTTGTCGTCTAAACTTTTCGGTGAAGTTCTTTGAAAAACTTTTTCGTTGAATTTTACGCTTTATTCCGAAACAATAACTCCAAAACAGATATGATTTTTGATACTTTTATAGTAGGTATTGAAACTATTAGAATAGTTATCTGAAAAGCCCACGATTTTTTATTATTACGATCGTTATCCGTGCCGTTTATTTATTTATTATCTCCGGCTATTATCGATGATTGGTTAAATGACGAGCTAATGTGATATTAATATTTTTGTTGTATTTTATATTATCTGTTACTGATATAACTTATAGGTATACTTAATGACGTAGTTATGGCCTGATTTTTATTAGGGGGAGATTGCCCGATTAACAATTACATACACGTAATCATATTATTGTGTACACGAAAATGCCCGAGACTATCAGACTGATTCAGATATCAAGGGGGGACATGCTCAGCGTAGGTCAAAATGGAGCTTTTATTGCATTTTCAAAGCATAATCCTGGATATTCTTTAAACGTTGTAGATAATATATTTATATCATTTTGATGCCTTATTATCTTTTATATTTATTTTAAACATTTGATGACTGCATAAAATATTTTTATCACATAAAATAGTATTCTTTTAAACCTCTCGCTCTAATGTTTCAGAGTATAGTCATATTTTAGTACATAAATGTGCAGTGGTGTTAAGATTTTTTACATTTATTAATTTTTAAACGCATTTATAAAACCATCAGTATAATTTATGTCGACATTATTATAGTGAAATATTTACGATAAAAAATTATATTGATAATCTCTGTGATCCCAAATTTGACAGGAATTAGGCATTTTATTATTCAAAAAATGAGCGAGATTAACATATTTGAAGATAATTATAAAGATACTCATTATAAGCTATATCTTTGACCATTCAAGTGTGATACACATCCTACAATTAATAATTGCTTTATAATAATTATTGACCTAAGAATAAGGTAGTGTTTTCTTTAAATACGCCATTTCTTTTGGCATTCCCCAGTGGTTAAGCTACAACATACGGCCGTAGCCATAAATTGATAAACTATAATTGAAATAGGGAGTAAAATAATGTTAACGCGCGTGTTTGAACATGTACCGTTTAAAAAAAATCGGTTAGGTAAGACAACGTTTTTGTTATGGTTTTCGGTTAAAGTTAAAAATACAAAATAGACATCACCTTAAAATACATGCTAATTAATTATTTGGTTTTTACATTCTTAATCTGATATTTATTATTGAGGTTATTAAAAAAACAACGAAAATTGTAGTATATTCGTTTTTCCTATGTCACTTCCTTCTTTTTTTAATTGTTAGCTAAATTTTGATAATAAATCGGCATTTGCAGCTTACATCCTTTGGACACAACGTGTATTTGATCGTCTATAATGTTATGAAGCGGTAACTCTACTTATTTTTAATTCATGTACATAATTTCTTCTATAAAGTGGTGTTCAATAAAAAACATATCCAGCTTGAATATTTTTCTTCTATTTGTGAATAGGAATGATAGTTTCCACCAATTTTCCTTCGTACAACTGTCTTGGTGTAATCTACCAGATACGTGATTCAACATCCATTTATTGCTAGCATATTTAAATGTTACAAGTTACAACTACTTTATAATGGTATGAGTCAAAATGTAAATTATTTCACAGACTTATGAGGTAAAGGCACTTAGTTATTTTATGCTGCAAAGTCAAGTTAGAATATTAAGTCATCCAGAATATCTTTTGGAGCTCTGAAGTGCTCTGATATATTACAATTAATTACTAAAGGCTGTTTTCAATTAATTTTTAAACTTTATGTTAATATGTTCTTGATTATTTAATACGTTAAATTGGATGTAAAATTAAAATTTTCATTCGTGACTGAAAACATTTTTTATAACGATTTAATTTAATTTTCCTGCAATGCAATAATATAAGTGGTAAAGTCGTTTTTGTTTTCCAACTGTATTGTCGGGGCTTGAGGCCGCACGGAACCGTATTTTTTTCAAGATTTTTTCAATCCACATTTAACTAAAACTCAGATAATGAAGCTTACTAAATATTATATAGACATAAGGTTTAAGAATGTGATGTTTATGAATGAAACACAACCTTAAAAAACAACAGAAACTTTACATATTGAAGTACCGTAGGTTAAACGTAAATATAAGAAATAATTAACATGAATCATACACGGATCGATAGCTTATAAGCAAAAGCAGTCACCGTGTCAGACGTGAGTTAGAGTCCCACTAGGTTCAAGTTTTTCATAGAATTTTTCTAATATGCATGTTTTTTCAAAATTGTGTTTTAAAATTAAAATTTATTATTTACTTTAAATTTAAAATTAGTATTTTGAGCACACCTTTCAAATTTCATATGACTTGGTATAACATAATAATATTTACTCGTACATATTATAATAAGCGGTGAGTTTATTTTGATTTGATACACATGGGATAAGTTTTCACGCGCAATGAACTGTGTAAAATATATTGGGGAATGTTTTGATCACTTTGCTACGAAAATAACCGTCATCTTCAAAATTTTATCAAAATACGAAAAGATAACTCTTAATTTGATAAAATAATAAATTTTGTTTTAATTTATTATTATAAATTTAATTAGTTAAAGGTCAATGATTAATTTCGCTAATGAAGTGGGCTTATTTAACAGAGTTTTTATACGAAACTGTGAAAAAACAACATGCAGTTTTGTGGAAGAAATTATCTTATGTAGGCCTGTAGTTAACTCGGTTATTATACATCAATCTAACATCTTTCTAAATATTTGGACGTATTATTTAGTTTAACAAATTAAATGTTTTTAAAATAATACTTTCATTAAAAATACATAGATGTATAGACAAATTGTTCTTTTTAGAATAAAAATAAAGTTTTCAATTAAATAAAGGTTAATATGAAATGGCCCTTTTAATATTCTTTTTATTTTACAAATTTTACCAGGTAACTGTGATTGTAATGTTATTAGAATATACAACTAGGTGTGGTGTTTACGACCATTTACTTTTCATAATAAACAGATATAGTGAATTTCTCTAGGGAATGCAATTTTATAAGAAATACAATAGATTCTGTAGCTATATTATTCTAATATATAAAAAAAAACTCTATAGTATGTGTAAATGATGCTTTTTGTACGTTTATTACAAAAACTCTCACAAAAAATTCTTCCATGTTATATTTTTGTAACATTATACAATATGTAATGGTCTATAACTCCTAAATACTCCAAAATCACACCGTTACCCAGTTTTACAGAAACCAATTATTTTTTTATGAGTTTATTGTAAAAAAGGCTTAATTAGCTAGCACATTGGTGAAAACCCAGTGGTTACAGATTCCAGTCCCGTCGGGTACAGTATTAATTTTTTTCTAGTAGGTATATATATATATATCTGATGTGTTTTCAAATTATGGATATTCGATATATACTATATAATGTTACATTCTCCAATCTTGCAAATTATTCGTTGAATAATTGAAATGGTTTATTAAATTATTATCAAGACCCGGGCATATGTTAGTAATTAGGGTAATTAATGATATCTTAATTTAAAACACAAAAACCGATAGTCAGCATTAACGCAATCTGTTCATTTCATGTAAGAACTACTAGTTACATTCGTCGTAATTAGGTAGGATGCCCGTAGTTTAATCGCTTAACGCACATTGGCGCGAATCCAGGGATTACAGGTTAAAGTCCCGTCGGGTATCGTATTTAAAAAAAGATTTTTTCTATTGGTATATATCTGAGGTGTTTTTAAATTATGTATATTCAATATAGAAAATGTTACATTCTCAAATTTTGTGCAATCTATCCGATTTATCCGATTAAAAACAGAAATTGAATAGAAATATGTATATTGTTCTAGTTTGAAAATAAAATACTATATTTAAAAGAAACCAACGTTAAAACCACCTAGTTACGTTGGTCGCACAAAAACGTAATTTACCACGTGTATTGAATTGTGGACACGTTGGTGTTTGTTATTAGACGTATCAATTAATTTATAATTTATTCAATTTATTCTGCCGTACATTTTCAATTGCATATCAATCGATTTGTATAAAATCGATCTTGAAATTAATTTTGGGAAAAGTAAAAAAAAATACTTAATAGTGAATATTATTTTATTTCTATGAGTGCCAAAGCATTGTTCGTTTTATCTTAACTACCCTCCACTTCTTAGTGTACTCAAAACTGGCTTAATTTTTCTAGAAATATAAATAAATATATGTGTAGCTTATCTGAAAATTTGTTAAGCAGGCAATAATTTTAGTATGTGTAATATTTTATCCGTAGTATTATAATTCTAGCAATGTGATAAAAGCTCCTTTGGATAAACTTTCAAAATGAACTCGGCACATCTCATTAAGAGGTTGGCAATGTTTTCAGGCGTTACGCATCGACACTGCTAGCGAACTGAGCTCGTCACAAAATCAAGATGGCGTCAAGATAAAGCCTCTTCAGAATTATTCCTAAAACTTTAACGAAAAAGATTACTGATAAGTAGGCTTTGATTAATGCGCTATGGAAATTTGCGTTCGATTAACATTCTTGCCGATTTGTTTTGGTTGTTGAAAATGGCTTTAGATTTTATACGATCTCTTGGATAATTGATTTTGCAGTTCAACACTAGTTTCCATTTAACAAAATTATATTTAAAATCTTGCTATATTAGTTTTTTTTACTCTTTTATTTGATCCTTAGTAAACTAAGGTGGATCACTACAAATTATTTAGCTGGAGTAGTATAACAATAACATTAACTAGAATTTAAATACAAATTTTGTCTTATGATATTATCTAATATTGGACGTGCAAAATCAAAAACCTACCTAAGATTATTGACTGCTATTTTTTTAGGTGTAATACCATTTTTTTTACATATATCGTAATATATACCTATGTATATATAGTGTTATCAAATTAGTAATTACTATAGATTTTTAAAACGTCATAGCTATTTTTCTGACTTTCACCAAAATTGACATTTGTGTTAAGGAGAATTGGTGTAATTTATATCTCTATAAACTTTTATATACTATATTTATAAAAAAAATGCATTGTTTTTAAAATAATGGTTTTGTGAAAATTGTTACAGATTGTTTAGCAAATCATCATGGCAAGATACACAGTTGCACAGCATATATAAATCTATTCAGGCAATACGTTAAATGTATGGTCACAATAATCGACCTACAAAGCTTACTTTTCATAAATTAACTAGCTGACCCGGCAAACGTTGTTCTGCCATCTAAATTATTTCTAGTAAATATTTTGGTTGTTAAATAAAAAATAACGAATGTATTGTAAGTGTGTGGGGATGATATCTATGACAGAAAGAGGAATGGAGCACTGTAGACGATTGTAGATTAGTGGGCAATTTTATGCATCCAGTATTTTCATAGACAGCAACTTTTCCATCGCCGATATCTAACAATTGGTTCGAGAATGTGTCAGCAGATGGATCTTGTAACATTTGCACGCGCATGTTTATTTTTAGCTGGACCTTTTCAACATTACGCCACAGTGGCGATGATTTCAAGCAAGCGTTGATCTCATCAGCGTACGTTGAACGTGGAATGATGGGAAGTGTTTGTCTGAAATCACCTGAAAGGAATAATAGAGTGCCGCCGAATAGTTTGTCGTTGTTTTTTATATCTTTAAGTGTTCTGTTCAACGCCTCAAGAGAATGTTTGTGTGCCATAGTGCATTCATCCCAGATGATAATTTTGCATTGTTTCAGCATTGTGGCCATGGACGATTGTTTTTTTATATTGCACATTGCGTCTGGGTTATTATGAATATTCAGTGGCAGCTTAAATGCTGAATGAGCTGTTCTGCCTCCATCCAATAAAGTTGCTGCAATGCCAGATGATGCAACAGCCAATGCAATGCCATTATTTGATCGTATTTTGGCGAGAATTAGCGAAATGAGAAATGTTTTGCCAGTTCCACCTGGTGCATCCAAAAAAAAGAATCCACCTTGTCCCGCCAAAACTGCCAGCATAATGCGGTCGTAAATGATTTTTTGTTCATGAGTCAGTAACAGTCGAGTAACAATCGCTGCCATTTCTGCAGTATCGTACTGCAGTTCACGATTCATTTCGGTGTCCATTAAATCAGAAGTACTTCGATTTGGCGAACTCATACCGAAATGACTGAGTGGTAAATTGGCAATGACAACGCAAAGATCCTCGATAGTAATCAATGCTTCATTGTACATAGCGTCACTGAATGTAATCGTTAGATCGTTGCACCGTGTACGAATTCGATGCAATATATCGTCAGTCATTGAATCTTTGTGCTTATCCCACAACGTGTCTGCTCGTCCCGGGAAACATGTAGTCAACACTATAGCGAATAGTAGACGAATTTGTGTTGCTGTACAGCCCAATGCTGCTTCAGCAAGCATATCGTCCCAGTGATTGTCGTCTTCGAGCAAGCCGAGTGCAAGGCATGCATTTTTATATGTTGGATACTGTTGCCCATTCACTTTGCGTATATCTTGAAATGATAATGAGCCGGTGACATTAACCAACAACAGTCGCAGATAGAAACACTCAATCTGCCTTGGATTGACTGTATATACTCGGCCCAAAGTGTTTGATTTGAATAGGCCGGGGCACGCAACAATTGGTGTGCCTTGCTTGCGGGGCATCAATTTTTTTGTTTGATTCCATGTGAAATAGCGAGGTACTTCGGAATAGAGTAATGTTCGGGCAAAGGCACCGAAAGTATCCGCACGATTACACAATTCGAAAAATTCGGTGAGTGTAGTTTTTGGTGGATTTATGGCACGCTCAATTGCTGTCTCGTTGGTGAAAAATACGCGCTGGCCGTTTTCAAGATGGAAGGCTAAATGTATAACTGCTGGGTCCCGTTCGTGAATTGGGAAACCAAAGATACGCCAGACAGCTTCATTGGAGCTGATGTACCGGCCAATTTGGTAGCGCATTATTTCGTCGTTGTCATTCAATCGAGGAGCATTCACATCGGTATTTTGAATTTGAAATACAGCCATATCGCTGCCTTTATTCACATACTTGCAAATGTATTTGATGCTCTTCACCGAACTGCAGAACTCAACATTGATATGAGCATTGAATGTTTTGCTCAGCAGAGGCGAATATGGTACCACCCAACGATTGTCAATGTCAATGTCTGCGTTGTTGATATTTAGTGTAAATGATTGTCCGCCATTATCAGTATTTCTTCGACGATACATTGGATATCCGTCGACATTTGTGATCGTGTCGTTGGTGAAATGTTTAGGAAAACGCTTTGTACATTTTCCATCTGCCATGCAAGGCGATAAACGATTCAGATCACCGCATGGGCCATGAATAATGTTTGTGGTAACAATATCGAACAGTAGTTGATCAGTAGACGGATCTATAATTTCCGCGGAAATTACACTATCGATTTCTTCAGGGCGTATTTTGTCGACTAACCAAATCAAAATGTGTGCATGAGGTAATCCTCGCTTTTGCCATTCTACCGAATACATCCAGCAACGTGTGGGACCGAATACGTGTAATTTTGTAATGAAGCAATTTTTGTTTGAACACACGTGCTGTAATATCATGACGATGTATTGCATTTTGGCCTGGCAATAGCAAAGATGTAATCTCCTGCCACTTTGGATTACATGTAAACGTTATAAATAAACACGGTCGTCCGTACTCGCGCACTAAAGTCATAGCATCCTGTATGTATTCTTGGATATGACGTGGACTGCCTACGTATGATGATGGTATAATGATAGAGTTACCAATTTCGGCGGTGTCGGCGTCGCTCATGATAGCGTCTCGCAAGTGAATGTATTCTTCCGCACGCAGCTTCTGTTGATTATGTCGTAGGAATCGCAGTCGTTCGCTCTCTACCTTCGCGTACATGTCAACCATGAATTGTTGGCACAGCTCACGACATCGCAGAATGACGTTGTCCTGACCGCGTCGAATCATCATACGATACGCATAAAAATCCATCGAGCTCACTTTCTTGTTTGTTTCGGCTCCTGTAACAACACATTCAAAAATATTAATTCATTCATAAATATTAATTCAAAATGAATAATGATGTTTATAATGAATGAATTACCTGTGGCGGGATCTCGTTGTTTAATGTTTATGCAATATCCGTCTTGTCTCTTCCAGAAAATTAGCGGATATTGGAGAGCGTCCTATGAACGGTGTGTGTCAGCGATGAACTCCAGATTATTGTTTCTTCTTCGAATCACGATTTCTCGCGACGATGTGCGGTCGCCAACCATGACTCCAGCAACGTCGTCAACAACAGGCGCATTGAATTGACGCACGTGCTCTCCAGCTGGTGTTTTATCAGGATTGATGACAATAGCGTGGTTGTCACTTTGCAATTCGTGCATGTATGATTTGAAGAATTTCAATAATTCGTTGTGCTCATTCAATAGGGTGTCCAGTTCGCCGACGATGCGCCTAGCATTAGGCGAATTGAGGTTATTGTAGCCGCAACGTGCATCTACGCGATTGATGTCCTCACCGCCCATGAAGTAAATTTGTAAAAATTTATGTGGTTCGTTTGGCATTGGCAGCAATGAGCCTACTTTGTGGTACACTTGGCCTTTGATTTTGAACGTTGAATGGAATTGTTGACCATTTGCCGCAGTATTGTGAACTATTTCTGTAGCTCCGAACGAAGTCATTTGGAAGCATGAATTGAATGTGCGAATGGATTTCAGGAACAGGTTTGAATCTGGATCCGTGCCGATGAGCAAGCCGTTCAATGGTTCTGGTGGTGTCTCAATTTCTGGTAGTTGCACTTTTCCTGATGCGCAACACATACCGGCTGACTCATGTTTGAATTTTAGCGCATGACAATGGGGACATTCTTTGTCCATAGCACCAATCAGCACTTTCGGATGAGCGGAATATTCAATATCTGGCTCGTATTCGAATGCAAGACGAAGGAACGAAGCGGATAATGCTCGATGTACTTGTTGGCGTTGTCGGTCATTTGCTCTGCGCGTGTTAACTGCAAACCGGCGTGTTGTTGTTGATTTCGTTCAGCTTGTGCCTCTTGTGATTGAGATTCACGCAATCGCGACATGCTCACACGCACATTTTCGTTATCTTGTTGGATTTGTTCGTCTGTGATTTCTGCTCTAATGTTTCGCATGTTTGTTGCTTTATTCGTTTGACGGCTCAAATAGGCCCCCTTACGTCTTGCTGGCATTGTACACTGTAACACAACACACACACACACACACACACACACACACACACACACACACACACAAATAGATAAATTAAAATAAATCGTACAACATTTTGCACACACTGCCTTGTGATATGCCGAATGAATTGTCAAAATAACGTGACGCTTCTCGTGAATTCTTCTCGGACGTACCGCCATCTGTCATTCAACAACATAAATAATTTCGTTCTGTTTGAAATACGAACGACGGTTCATTTGTTCATACAAAAATAAAAAAATCGCGATTAAAAAATGGGAGAGTGGAGGTAGCAAGGTGAAAATTTTGGGTTATAGGTATTTTTTGATGCCAAATAAAAAAAAATACAAAAAAAAAAATTGTCAAAAAAATAAAAGAAATTTTTTTCTGGATAGAGATACCCGAATCACCTAGCGGTATGAAATATACTTGTTGACCTATTCTCATACCTAACAAATATACATAAAAAAAATCATAAAAATCGGTCGAGCCTTAAAGAAATTTTTTTCTGGATAGAGATACCCAAATCACCTAGCGGTATGAAATATACTTGTTGACCTATTCTCATATCTAAAAATTATACATAAAAAAATTCATAAAAATCGGTCGAGCCGTTTCGGAGGAGTTCGACCACAAACATCGTGACACGAGATTTTTATATATATAGAGATTGAAAAATTCGAGTAAAATGGTAATATTAGTGATGTTAACAATCTAATTCTTCAAAAACGTAAACGGACTGCTGAAAATATCGATGTTGTGCGGATGAAAACCCAAAACAATCAATTACACATCGTTATCAAGAACTTGAACTTTCTTATAGCACTACATGGAATATTCTTCATAAAGATTTTCAATTGAAGGAGTATAAATATAGTTAACATTAGAATTTAAGCCGAATGACCATTTGGTGTGTCGAAATTTTGGTGATTGGGCTTTAGAACAGCTTGAAAAATAAATATATTAATTATTTATAGTGTCTCTTTTTTGATAATGATATACTATATACAATACACACATACTATTATTAATTATGCTTGGAGAAAATCATGTATTTCTTCGTTTGCTATTTCTATAATTATTATTCACAAATATTGTACTGCAATATTATTAAGTAAGCATTTAATAATTTTACTGTATACAAAATTATAAAATATCATACACTACGTTATAACTTGGTTACTTCGCATAATTTAAATTCCATTAATACATTCTTAAATTTGACAAATTAACGATTCATTAAATCAACGTAAAAGTTTTGTTTGCATTATGGACTTTAAAAGGGTTTAGCCATAAAATATGAACCGAATGCTCATAAATATGCGCTGATATTTTTTGGTATTATCCAAGCCAAAAATATTATAGTCCATTAAAGATATTATATATTTTTCAAAAGAAAAGCTATTTATTTTCACCCTTATAATGAGTGTTATAATTAGTTGAGTATATTTCCATGCTACTGCAAGAACTCTCTTGTCTTTAGGACCTTACTTTATGGTTTCTTAAAAAGAAAATAATGTTATTTTGACAGATTTAAAAAAAAAATTAACTTTAAAAATTTACAAAACGTATACCGCCACTGAATTTTACATAGCCAATCTGCTAATTAACTAAATTAAATTAAAAATACACAAAGAAAAACTAAATCATTTGTTTAGGTATTATTTTCCGGTTAATTAATTAACTATTAATTTAGGGGTTGAGGATTAAAGGGCTCCAAGTGATGTATAAGTATAAAATGATTTAGAAGTAGTTTTAATATCACCAAAAATCTTTTTAACATATAAAAAGGATTCAACCGTGTAATTGTTTTGCATTAAATAATTTCATTTTTTAAATTCGATTTCACTGCATTTACATTTTTAAGTAAAGTATTTTAATTAATGAATACGTATCTAAAACCATTAAAATGAAAAATATTTTTTATTTAAAGTCAAATATAAGCTTACAATAAAATTACGAAAAACATTAGGAAATGTGAATTCGTCAAAGGATCCCATCTTATTATTTTACGGTCATATTTATTATTAATATTATTAAGTTTTTCAATGCACAGTGAAGATTTTTGACCAATTTAAACTAAAAAACATATTTTTTTTATAAAAAATGAAAATGTGTACGCTTTAATATTTTAACCATACCGAAATTATTTACCCTAAAAGCAAAAACAATCTTAACTTCTGTGATTTGTTTGCGTAGCCGTAAATAGATATAATCAATTAATATTAGTGTACTTATTTACGTATAGGTTAGATTTTCTCAAAATTTAAATATAAGTATCTCAAAAAACATCATAATTTATAAAAAAACTGAAGAATATGTTTTCCTAATCGAAAACCTTTTGACGCGAATCTTACTAATGTGAATTTCTTGTAAACTCAAATGTATTAGATAAATTGTTCTGAATCAAAAATTTACACATGTTTATTATAATATATATACCAATAACGGCTCTCGCGATGCAGTGCGTAAGGCGCTGGCCTTCCAGCCGACAGTTTTGGGTTCGATCCCGGTGAGGACATAATATTTATGTGATTTTCTCACAGCCTATGTGTTTGTGATCGTTTATAATTACTAACAATCACTTTGTTCCCAAAGGCATAGACACGGTAATTAATAATTATGAATATATATATTATACGATTGTTCTTCTTCGATCGCGCTACAGCTCAAGTCAAGCCTTGGCCTCCTCCACTGCCATTCTCCAACTGGTACGGTCCTCCACACGTCTTTCCAGTTCCCGATTTTTAGCAACCGGTTAGCATCTTTTGTAACTTTATCATCCCATCGTGTGCGTGGCTTTTCCACTAGCCTTTTCCACCATGGGTTTCCTTCGAGGATCTTCTTCGGTATCCTTGACTCAGGCATGCGTTGGGCATGGCCTGCCCAGTTTAGCCTCTGGAGTTTTATGAAGGTGGAGAGTTTTGAATCTTGGTATACGCGGTAAGAGTGGTATAAGCGGTATAGTTCAGTGTTATATACCATTGTTAGGCTTTTTAAATCTTGATAGAAAAACATTATATTATATTACAAACACGAAGGTAGATTTTTAACAATTTAACAATTAGTAAATGGTTTATCATCGTCAAGTGTTTGTAAAGGCCAAATTACTCTGACATATTTGATCTTCCTCCCAATCGTCTGTGCAGCTGTGCATATTTTGTCACTTTGCATATTTCAGTCCAAAATTGAATGATTCATATTTTTTTGCTTACGACTCAGTCGACGATTGGTGATGGTTGGCTCGATAATTACCGAGAACGTACGGTAATCGCAACAACCCCAAAATGACATTTTGTGATCGAGGCCAATCCGCGTAGACGATCGGGGAAAACGGCCAGCTTGAAATTTTGTCGGTGTAATTTAACCCAGCTTCGATGTAATTACTACTAGCAACAAATTGTTTGTTTTTAATAATTATAAAGTTTGGGGATTTGGTAATAACTCATGCTTGGTTTCATTGACACGTTTTAGAGTTCCACTAATTTCAACGTATTTTTATTTACGTGTAAATTAATAGGTAATTAGTATCAAATTGTGTTACAAAATTTGAATTTTCGTTAAAATTTTGTAAATTAGATTCGGATGTTCCACTGAATTAATTGGACAAAGCTTTGCAAATTAATTTTGGATTTTGAATGATTTATGCAAAACCTTTGTTTTTCGATAAAATTATTGTTTCAATCTAGCTGATTTCAATTATTCTGCCCACTAAAATTAGCTACTCGGAACACGGAAGCGCGATAACAATTTTTTCATACTAAATACCCATAATACAAAATCCATCAATAAATTCAAATTTTGAACAATATTACAATATTTATGATATTTCTCAGTTCAATGCTCATATAATAATAAAAAACCATCCAATTAGTTATTATTTTTAATAAAATTTAAATTTAAAACTGTTGAATATTTATGAAAACCATTGGATAACTAATACTATGTATGAAATAATACTCAGCAAAATATAATGTTGAGAATTTTTAATCATATTGCGGTATACTTTATCAACATAGATTCATTTGATACTATGATCGTTATTAATATTATTAACTAAAATTTACTTGGTGAAATTTAATTTTACAATATTAAATTATTCAAAATTTATTAAATCATTTTTTTTATTTAACAAATAATTCACGAGATTTGAGAATATAACATTATTTATATTGACCATACATAATCTTAAAACACCTCAAATATATAGGTATATAATATATAGGTACATACTAGAAAATATGACGATTATGTTTGTTCAACGTAAAGAATGTTACCATTATCAAATCTTGTGAATTATTTGTTGAATGAAAAAACTACTAAAATAAATTATCAGTACCTAAGTGGAAGTACGTTATAACTAAATATTGGAGAGATCCAGACGTCGGTTAGTAATTAAGGCAATTAATCTTTAACACAAAACCGATAGCTAAAAATTCACACAGTTTAATAAGCATTTCATGATGTAAAAACTACTAGTTATTTTTTCGTTAGACATTCGATAGGTCGCCCAAGGCTTAATTGGAAAAGTACATAGGCGAAAATCTAGTGGATATGGTTCTATGTCCCGTCGGGCGTCATATTTTTTACCTGTAATAATTATATCTGAGGTATTTTACAATTAAATATGTTATTCAAAATTATTTTTTAGTCACATATTATAGGCGTGAGAAATGCTATTTTTTGTGTTTCATTTGACAAAATCACTAATGACAGAAAACATTTCAGAATATAGATATTATTGAATTCTAGCAAACACTACCATACAACCCATTTAAAAAATAATAAAACTTATATCGAAATTATTATTAGAATGAATATAAGAAGATCTCGATTTATATGTATAAGCGATGACATATTGTATATTATTATAGAAATGATCATGGTATTGCAATTTAAATAACTATCTTACTAATTTTGTATTCGTTATGAATGTTGAATCAATTTAACAGGCATTTATGTGATAAAGCTCCATTATAATGGTTTTATTAATTGTTAATTCTATTTAAATAAAATCATATAAAGTTAACAAAAATAACTTCTAAAATAAATCCATCGTGAATTTTGTTCCACTTGTCAATAAAATTGAAACTTTTGATTACTAATTTAATAAATGTTTTAAATTATTTAAGTATGTTTAAGTTTACAATATTTATTTATTGGTACTAAAATAATACTATACCTACTACATTCAGTAGTTGGAAGATAGTTTAAAATAATGATATATTGTTACGTATATATTTATTTATTTAGAAAAGAGTATTATGGCATTACAATTACAGCGATTGGCCAATGTGCCATAATACATAATAAATACAAATTATAAAAATGGCTTAATTACAAATAATAATCAATATAACAAGAAAGTAGAAAAGAACGTATGTGCTTATGTTGATATTAAAGTAAAATGATAAATATAATTATATATTTAACCTATTTAACACATCCACAAACATGATATAGTTAATATAAAATAAATCAACCTTTATGGTGCCATCAAATAAGTTAACCGCACGATATACAGCATCATGAAACATCACATCTGTCCTGCGACGGGGCATCATGAAGACCGTAGAGTTACGAGTGATATTGTTGGGAATTTTCCAGTATATTATACGGATATATATTTTAATAATGAAACGTTCTGTCTTTTAATAATAAACTATACATTTATGCCTCTGTGTTATTAAAAAAACTTGATCTATATGAATTACCAAACTGTAATCCTGTAGTCCTGACTTTGGGCTGGAATATATCCTCACCATGCTCGAATATTACCATACGCTGGTAAATAATTAGATCATTCTCCTTACTCTACCGCTATTATATCCGTATGTAAGGTACTAAAAAAGTGACCTGCGTAATCAAAATTTCCAATCTACGATACGTATAATATTTATATGAAATGGAAATTTTATATTACGTTCGTACTAAGGAAATTGCACTTCGAAAATTATTCGTGGGTTAATACGGTTATAAAATTTACGACTTGAAATTATATTGGTTTGCAAAATCAAATAAGATAATTCGTAAATAAGTAAAACACAGACGCTGTACAGTTTTTAACGTACGTTTATTTTAAAACTTTATAATTTAAATATTACCAAAAATTTAACATACTTCCTTATATATATACAATATTATAACTTAAAGGAATTATTGTTTTCGTTTGTTAAAATTAAAACTTACGAGTACGATTAAAACAAAACGATTACCTACATTATATTTTAAATACTGTATATTATGGGAGGTACATTTGACTATGTTGTATTAATATAGTAATTTTTACCTATGTATGACCAACGGTTACACCTGTTTTCACGTTTGGGCAAAAACATTTTTTTGCCAAAAATATTTTGTATTTGAACGTAGTAGTCATCATTATCACCACCACTACAACCAAATTATTTTACGTAAACTTGTATACATACAAATAGAGGGTAATATGAATAACACGTAAATGGAATCACATCAGTAAACTAAATACCCAACATCCACCTCAACTCATACTTTTGTAAGTGAAATAGGATATAGGTATTACCCTCCCACAATTGCAGGTTAGTTCTGTAGATGCGGAGAACAAGAAACGGTTGTATTTTTGGGACAATGTGGGTCTTGCCGTCACTTCTTAACTAAGGGGCCGTCCACATATTATATAGTCTGATATTATAATGTGATGATCTGTGATGGTGGGGGGGTTTAAGAAAATATGACGTCACAAAGTAAACAAAAAATATATAAGGATCTGAAAACACAATATTGGTGATCGGAAATTTAAGGATAAATTTTAAAAAAATATATTTTTTATTTTTTAACGTTTAGTTAAGTTAGACAGGGGACTAAATTGTTATGTGACGAAATATGACGATGAGTGGGGTCCAAAGACAGCCAAAATCATGGAATGTGATATTTGGATGGTCCTGAAGGGACGCTGTGTCTCTTTCCATACAATCCAACTACTATGGTCGAGGTCTACCGACCCTCTTTTTACTTTCAGGTTTGTTAATGAGGAGCCTCTTTGGTATATTCGGCGGCGCAAACTTTGCTAATTCTTAAGATTCCTGTGTATTAACACCGATAATAAAAATATAAATACTTTTACATTAAAAGTTATTGAAATTTAGATATCATTAAATATAATGTTTTCTGTAAAGTTTTATTATGCTGTACTGCTGTAATAATATTTGCTTTCAAATTTTATTATAGCATAAACGTTAAATATAATAAAATATCAGAATACGTTTTATATATTAGTAGTTTTTAAGCAAATTTATTTCAGTTACAGCTCTCTACAGATGTTGCAAATGGCGGTTACATGCCCACAAAAACGAGAGAACCGGTCAAAATACAAATTAGGTCTAAAAAGTCATTAAGTTTAAAGGCTGCCTTTGTGACTGGAATTTGTAAAATAGTTAAATTTGCATGCGTCCTTTTTAGTAGTTACTAATTTGTACGCACCAGTACGAAATTATCTGGTGTAAATATGACTTATCATTATTAGATAAACTTCAGAGTTAAAGCACTTATGTATGTAATATTATGTACATAGTTATTCCACTACTTATAATAAAATACCAATATTTTATATGCCAAATAGTGGACACATATAAAACTTGTAATGTTTACCTGTTCAGTCTATAATTAGACCTACCTAAATGATATTTCAAAGAGCCTCAGAAATATACAATTCAGACTGGAATAAAATATTATTCAATTTAAAAAATGGTAAAATTATAATAATGAAGTTGTCTATGAATTTGAATAAAATCTTATGTCTATGGCATTATGTTAACTGAGTAATGTTACGGGCCCACATGCCTTGAAAAAGTCAAAAATTTAGAACTTAAGGTATTTTTGAGAACTTATTGAAAGATATATAGACTTTATAGGAAGTATATGTAATTTTGTATTCTAAAAATAAACATTTCATTATCATATAAACTGATATTATTGTAATGTCATATTTTGGTTATCAAAATATCCGTGGTCATAGCATTTAGACCTATTCTCATTTAAAGCTTGCCCAGTAACCTGCAATTTCGACGAGATCCTTCCTTGGCTTCAGAGGCTTGTGCCAAGGAAAATGGTGTTGCCTTTGCCAACTTCTGGAACGACACACTGTAGGTATTGAAGACCCGACACGATGAAGAAGAACATACAATGCATAATTTTAACAATATGCAGTGTTTTGATCCATACTTTTCTATTCTATCGGCAATTTTTGTAAAAACTGATTTCAAGACAGACATGTAAAATCATATTCCATTGTCGAAACCATTTTTTGATATAAATTGATACTTATTTTAATTTTACTCTTACTATTTCTGTAGTAAAAAATTAGCCGAATCTATTTACATACCTACACAATGTTTTTTAATTAAAATATTATTCACGTATTTATTGAATTTAAAAAAATAATATTAACCACGAACATCGAATGTGCCAAAATATGGCATTAAATTTAAAAAGATAACATTTACAATAATAACCTTCTGTGGTAAAAATATATTTGATATGATAATGATATTATATTGATTTCTAAGACTTGAAAAGATATATATATATATATATATATAATATATTTATAATGATAATATAAATGTCTTCTCTGCATAGTCTATATATTTTACAGAGGTATAATCCAGAAATATTCCCAACTTTTTATTTAAGTTTGTCATATGGCACATGGACCCTTGTAGTCTACTATGATTATTGATTAACATGTAAACATTGAACGCTCGTAGTGAAATTGCGTCGTTTTAAAGATTTTTTTTTTATATTTTGAATTAATCGTAGATCGATTATACGGTGTTTAGATTTTCTCATAATTATAATATGATGTGGTATTCTGTTAAAATAATTATGCAATAAATTGATGTGTTCTCGTATTATTTTTAACAGTAGCTATTAATAAATTATAAATTTAATATTGAGTCGACTTCATAAGAAAAATCGGTACTGTTCGGTTATACGGAATACAGCGGAAAACGCATTTTGAAAATAGCCGATAAACTGGATGATTTGTTAGGTTAACCTAACCAAACCTAACCTAATCTAACCTAACCTAA
This sequence comes from Rhyacophila brunnea, assembly GCF_057557595.1. NCBI lineage: Eukaryota > Metazoa > Arthropoda > Insecta > Trichoptera > Rhyacophilidae > Rhyacophila > Rhyacophila brunnea. The sequence continues at coordinate 26,540,978 of NW_028232752.1, forward strand.
CCTAAACTAACCCAAACTAACAAATAATCTAGTTTATCTGCTATTTTCAAAATGCGTTTTCCGCTGTATTCCGTATAACCGAACAGTACCGAAAAATCATTTTCACTCGATGTTGTTACATAACATAATAATGTTATAATTTATTTTCCATATTCATATACGCCATAATATTTTTGACATTGGTTTGACACGCGTGTATGTATAAAGCAAGTACATAAAGCAAACAGAGTAGTGACTATAACGTATTCAATGAAAATACTTTGGAATTTTTTGTTGATATTAAATTTTCAAAAATTCCTACGAGATTAACTTTACTTTCGTGTTTTTCGCCAGCTTAATTTTTGGCAGCGCAAATAATTTCTATTCGCCGAAAGTGAAAAAATACGTTATAATTTGAATGATTTTATCACCGGTATAAATGCTTTCTTTATTAATGGAGCATTTTAATATTATCACCTGAGATGAAAACATCTTTGAAGTACATTGCGAAAATAGAATAATATACATGTATGGTAGGTATTATATAATTATATATTTGAAATCAAAGTAATCGAAAATCTAGCACACTTATTAAATGCTTTTCGAATTTATACAGAAACATATTCTTTAATAATATCAAGTGTTTACAATGTTATGAAAAAGAAATTTCTTTTAGTAAAGAAACGATGAAAAGACATTGAAATACTTATCCGTACATATGCATACATTGTACGTAAATAGTTGGCCGTATCATAATTTACGGTGAGATGTTGTTTTTGGTAACATTGAGATCAAATTTAACTAAATAAAACACTTAAAAATACGCAGTAAAATCATCGGAATACAAAGAAAAGATAGATAGAAGAATATGTAAATAATAAATTAAAAATACAATAATATCGTAAATATTTAAATTTAAGTTAGCAAGTAGGTGCTCGTAAGTATCAAGTCGTATCTAACAAATATCAAATTAATGTTCTTATTGAATCTAACAAAATTGAAACATTGCGGTCTGAAATGCTTCACGAACAACGGGTTATTTTTTTTAAATCTCAATGCTATACGGCCACCTGTAAACATGATATATAATATTTACGTACAATTTTCATGTAAACATAAAATAACAGGTCCATGAATATTTACAGCCGCAGACATTTCGTTGGAGACGACATTCCCTGATTATTTATAAATGCCTATAATAGATTTTATGTTCTATTCGATAATCTAAAAAATGATTATTGTTCAATTCTAAATATTTTAGGATTAAATCAATATCGTAATATACCTAGGTGTTAGTTAGCAAAATAATAAATAACGCGGCAACGTCGCTTTGTAAATGTTGCCATTTTTAAAACACGAAAAAACATAAATGACATACTGATTTAAATAGTTTGGATGATATTAAACGTTATTCTTTTAAATGGTTGACGTTCGTGTTTGAGTAGATAATTAGTACTTAATATACAATAATTTACTAGATCTGTATTTACATTACATAATATGACACTCGTTTTGCCTTATATCTAGGGTAAGAATAAGTGTGACTGTCATAAAATACATTGATTAAGCACCGAATTGGATAATGGTCACTTTAAATAAAGATGGATGGAAAAGATGGTGCGAAAAAAACCAACGTTTTGTGCAATAGCACCTGTCCTGTGGGTCTATTCTATACTTATCGACCGCTAAAGTGATAAAGCGATAGATATTATCAAACTTAGGGTAGGTTTGTATCAAAGTATTACCACTTATTGTAAAAATTACAATAAGTTGGTTTTCATTGTTACAATAAGTGCTAATACTTTGATACAAACCTACCCTAAGTTTGATAATATTTATCACTTTATCACTTTATCACTTTAGCGGTCGATAAGTATAGAATAGACTGGCTGATCCAGATTTCCCTCTGTTTAGCGATGGGAAAACATCGAGAGCATTGACAGCTTCAAATACCTGAGGGTACACATCACGGGAGATCGCATTTTGAAGAGGGATTCGAAGACTATTCGAATGGGAATGATTGGAGCAACATTAAACTGTCTGGAGCTCACGATTGTACAAAACCAAACACTTGTTTCACGTTATGTGTAGGGAAAGAAGAAGTGCTAGTGTGACTGTCATAAAATACATTGATTAAGTACTGAATTCGATAGAATCGGTCACTTTAAATAAAGAAAAATGGACAACGTTAATTATTATGTTAAATATTCGATGTACATAAATAATTTAAAAAATATACTTACAGTAAAAAAAAACTAAAATAAAATGATATTTGCAGTTGTCCACCAACTAAGTTAATTAATTTTACAGCGATTTTATTAGGTCGTATTCTTATTTGTCCGGTGGTTGTTTGTCCGGTACAAATTTTGCAATCGATTTTCAACCAACTTCCCGACTAGCTAGATATTTTAAACTTTTAGAATATATCAGAACACGATGCCAATGCATTTTTTAATACTTTTAGCCATCTTTAAGTATAATTAAATTCATTTTCAGTTAATTCTGTTTTGTATGAAAAGTTATTTCGGAAGAAATCCGTAATCCAAACCACTATTATTGATTGCTAGGGTCCTAACAACTAAATTATTAATAAGTATACGTTCATTACTATGGAAATCAATATGAGTGTCAAAATGACATTTCAGTATTGTTTCTATCAAATACATTTTTTAGTCGAGTCACGTTTATATGATTCAACAGAAAATTTAAAAATGTTGTATATAAAAAGTTCTTTTTATCTTGTAATTATTTTAATCTTGTTTCGACATTACAATGTACTTTCTATCTCAACTTTCCCGTTAATAATCATCTCGTAGATATCTTGTTAGTGAATGATTGTTAGATTTCAAATTTGTGATGCTTTGTTCCTAACTTTAAATGTTCTGTCATATAAATGATTGATGTTTTCAAAATATTTATTTCAATTATTTTCGACGCGCATATTTTGAAATCATCCGTGATTTCATTCATAGCAATTCTTTTTATAATAAAATATAGCACATAATAAATGATAGCCGCCCGTGATTCCCGCTTGGCATAATTTAATTTCACATCCGTGATATTATATAAATATTTTAAAATTAAAAAAGAGTATATTAATATTCATGGAAAATTATTTTCATAATAATATTATGTGCGAAGATAAATAATTTTATACGTGAAATGTATATATGTACCCGATAATATCTTCTATGTGTAAAGTAATAATATATTTGTATTTTAATTTATAAATCACTTAGGTATATAATAGTGCTTAAGTATTTTTTTTAAATCTTTTAGAATTTTCAATTTGAATGCTTTTATTATCTACGTACAGTTTGAATCATATATATTTTTTAATTAAATGGAAATGGAAAGACTTTTACGAAATATAAGTACATAAATAAATAAAACTCACAGCATTGTGTAATACTTAAATATGTTATGTAGGTATATATTTGAGAATATATTATTTATAATGATATTATATAGGTATTATATAAGAGTGAAAAAATAATATAATATTACCACATACCAGTGGAGAGGGGTGGAGGTAGGCTGTTAAGATTTAACATACATATTGCACACTTAACTTTGTCAGTCATTCATATCTTTTCATTTAACTAATAATACAATGTGTTGATGCTAGTTAGTTTTAAAAAATCAAATAAACCATGCCTAAGCCAAGCTTTAATCAATAAAACATCTTTAGTTATGTATGTTTTAAAGGCATCATTTAGATATTTTATAGATAAGCGAATATTTTTTGACTATTATCTACTATGGCTTGGGTTAAGCAGGGTTTAATTGAATTTTAAAAACTACTCGTAACAAACGCTATCTATATATTGTAGTCTCAGTTCAATGAAAACAAATATGTTTGACTGGATTGACAAAGTTTAGTGTTCACCATTTATGTCGAATCTTAACAGTCTACCTCTACCATTTTCCGCTGCAATATACTGACAGAAATAAGCTATTTTAAAACGCAATTTCCAGAGCAGTTTCTGATAATAATATGATCCTTTTTAAAAATATATATTTCCGTGAATTGTAACTAGAAAATACATTAAAAAAATATTTATATATTAATTTTTTAATATTATATAACTATGGAAGAAATTTAAAAAATTGCAATCTTAGTTTGTTTTGTGAATATTATATCATAATAATATTGAACTATATTATATTCAACTAGTAACTAAGTATATGGTCAGCACACGCGATCAGGTACCGCTGCAGAATATAGACATAAGACAGCATGCATATGAAGGGGTGGACAAGTTCATGTATCTCGGATCCAGCTTAAATACCCAAAATAAGATAGCAGAGGAGATAAAAATCCGCCTTATCTCCGGGAATAAATGCTGGCATGCCTGCAAGCGACTGGTGGGGTCAAAAATTCTAGGCCGAAGAATTAAACTACTAATTTATAAAATAATTATTAGGCCAGTGGTCACTTATGGCTGTGAGACTTGGTGCTTAACTCAAAACGAGGAAAACAAATTAGCTGTCTTCGAGCGCAAAATACTCCGCAAAATCTTTGGACCCACGTTGGAAAATGGGAATTACAAAATAAAAATGAACCACGAGTTGGAAGACCTGATTGAACAGCAAACAATCATAAGATACTGTAAGTCCCAAAGACTACGATGGGCGGTATATGTGGAGAGAATGCCTAAAGTTAGAGCGCCAAGGATCATGACGAAGTGGCTACCCCAACGGAAGAGACCCAGAGGCCGTCCAAGAAGGAGATTGGCTGACGCCGTAGAAGTGGACTGGCTTCATATAGGAAGACCCGGTAACTGGAGAAGTGTGGCGAGAGACCGGGGTGAGTGGAGAGTGGTTATGGAGGAGGCCAAATCCCACCCCGGGATGTACCGCCGTGGAAAAAGAAGAAGATTATATTCAATTATGTATACCTATCACCTTTAGGATAGCAACGGCGTGAAGGAATGAATGATATCGGTATTATTTAACATTAAAAAATATATCTAAAATATAAATCACTGAGACGTTAAAATTATAATCTTTTGCGGGCGATTTTTTCAATATTTTCAGAGATTTTTCCAGATTTTATACTCCATGTTCGATATTCAAGCAACTCAATATCTCTGTGTATTTTGATTGATATTATACTAGTAAAATACTAATTATAACTAAACGAAACTATATGTGCACTGGAAATAAAAAGTTTTACAATCATCATTGACCCTGGCACAGAAATAACGATAAAAAAACTAAGATTAATTTGAGCTTAGTATATTAATTGACCTAATTTAAATTTTTTGTATTATAATTTTGAACTTAGTACACGTGATAACATTATTTACTTACATGAGATATTATTATGATACCGTAAATTTTTACAAATACGTTAGCGTAGTATTAGATACTCATATTTACGCGATTACATGACAACTTTAAGCTCTTGACCAATATAATATACGATATATTATACTACATAGATGAATGTTTTTCATATGACAAAGGATCGTGGTGTTTAAAATACGGCCTCAATGCATGTTGAAGCCTCATAATGTTATCCGAATAGATATCTCGTTCGCTCGAAATAAAATACATAATGGAAAACACGCCACAGAGACCAAAAGCGAGACATTCCGCATTCAAAAGAGTATGTATCATACATTCCACGTATGCACCGGCATACACGACCGTATATTACAAATATGATAATATGTATATTTTATATCAGATGTGTCTAGCATTTATTTAGATTGTAAATCGCAGATATGAGACAATACAGTCTGATATTTTTTACATCGCCAATGGAGAGATTTCACATTTTACTAGGTTTCTATATTTACACCACATGGTTTAACTATGCAATTAGATTTCTAAAATATCTGATGGTATTTCTGGTACATTTTTAATGCGGTAGATTTCGTAGCCAGAGCAAAATTAATATGTTTTAATTTGACAGATTAAAATTGAAATATGGCGGCTTGTTTATAGCTGCCATCTTTGTTTTCACTTATATATACATTCATAGATTACTGATGAATATAAAAGATATAAAAAACGAACAAGTAATGGTTTCAGTTAATATACGGACAAAGAAAACAGTTTAAAGAATTGGAAAAAAAAATGTGTATAAGAGCAGTTGGTATGATTAAGCAGGTCACCATAGAATAAAATAGACAACCACTACAAGAAAAAAAAATCATTATATCCAGCCATTGATAATGGTAACTATGTAAACGTGAATCAACCTGCTTTGAAAGAGACGAGGGAACAAAACAGTTACATTCGATCACAATGATGATTCAAAGTTCTGCAGAGTCGAATTACCAATCAATAGTGCCCAATATTGATTTTACTTAGTAGTGAAATTATGTAATCCCAATGATTTATTCTAGGGATGTTAAACTTTATATTAGACAAAAATGTGGACAATTTAAGTGATATCATATTGTAAACAATTTTGAAACAATAGTTTGAAATTTATTTAGAGTGTTGTTTTTATTACAATTACCATTCATAAATAATTATTATGGAGTATTGCTACAATCAATACGACAGCTTTAGTGTTGCAATTAAGAGATTAGTTTACGTCTAAGGGTTAACTGCTGCCGTGCGTGGGTTCACACATTTGAGTCTCTCCTATACAAATGTCAAGACTAAAATTTAAATAACAGTGAAGGTGATACCGTCTATGTTTAAGTTAGAAATTTAAATAAATTTTACGGTGAATTATTATGATTTTGAACAATCCTAGCAGGAGATGCATAAAATCTTGAGTTATGTTAAATCATAATAACATGCATCAAAGTACAATGACTGCTGCTACACTGTTAATTAGTGACATCATTTGAATTTAATATCTAATATTATAAACTTTAAATAATTTACGATTTCTTTATCGATGGTGAACTATTTTAATTAAATTAATTTATTTTGATATCGTAATCTATCGATTTAAGGCGAATAGTCCACCTACCAGAAAAATATAGCTTGAAATTTGAGACGTTTTTTTGGTAATTTAAATTTTAAAGTGTTTTAAATAATAAATACGTACCTATATAAAATCATTAAAAATACATTTATTTACATATAAAGTCAAGGATAAACATAAAAATAAATGTAAATTCGTTAGAGTCCCATGTATCCTATGTTTATTATTAAAATTTAATTTACTTATTACGGTTTCTCCAATGTATTAAAAATATTTTTGAATACATTATTTATAGTTGGAATATGTTTTATATTTATTTTTAAAAAAATCCATAAAAAACTGTTTATTACTAGAAATCCTTTTGAATTATATAAAATCAAGCTTCATTATTGTGACCACACCAAAATGAGATTTGACATAAATAAAAAGGATTTCAAGTTATACACATTTAAATTTTGTAAAAATCAATATTAAGTGAAAAATCTTTTCAATATATTAAAGAAGACTTAATAAACAAAATTATAATAATAAACGTGACGATAAAATAATATTATATAATAGCAAGATGCGTTTCTTTATTTTAAGTTTATATTTGACTTTTTATTATAGTAATTTAAATTCTTAATTATCGAAATATTATCTCAAATGCCATGCTTCGCATTTTTCTAGGTGAGGGTTTTCGAGGTGTCTCTGGTAGGCAGCGCATTAACCTCAATGAGCAAAACGTTACTCTTAGCATATTATATTATTATGTTTTAACTTCATGACATTTTATTCCTCTAATTTGATTGGATTTTTTGTATTTCATTTTACGCGTATCAACCAAATATGGTTCACTATCCCTGATATTCAATCTATATGAAAACGTACGAATTTGTATGACAATAATATGACCCGGTGTTAAACATTGTCAACAGATGTTTATCGTCACCCTTTCAGCACTGTTTCCATATTAAACTATTCGCTTCGTTATTCCAATATACATATTGATTACTCAAAGTAGTATGCAAAAGCCTAGTAACGTATTACATAAGCACCGTACACTATTGAAATACTAGCAAGCAGGGACGAATTGGTGGGCTGTGACTGGAACGGATCGAAGCCGCGATTGTTGTGGAGAACGATATTTATTAAAAAGGACAGATGATGACAGCATGATACAGTTTACACTTAAAATAGTTAATCGGGCTGGTATCGACAGGTCAAGAGCTTAAAACCAAGTGTCACATGTCACAGGTTAGTGTCCACGTATACTATAATACCGATAAAGTAACCATTACATTATTTAAAATGTATATTGACGATTAATTTATACTTAAAATCGCTGGAAGCTACGTTGTCATGTTATTTACTGTTTTTCTTATCATAGATATATGCATAGCGTTCATTTTTTTCAGTTTTACATAACGTCGAATTTTGTATATCAAAACACAATACGAAAAATACCTTAAAAATTATTCTGAAAATTAGTTTATTGGGTTGGTTGTAAATATGGTGATAGATTATTAGTAAATACTTTTTGCTACTTTTGATGTTAATCCTACAGTAAATTTAATATAACTAATGTCGATAAACAGTATTATTAGAAAATTAATATACTTATTAGATTACAAGATTACAATATAATTCTATATTACAATATTATTGATTCACAAACAATATGTATTCACTTAGATATTCGAATAATACTTTAAGTATACCTAATTTGTATATGAATATAGTTCGTACAATAATTTAGTATTCACATTGCCGTTATCGTCAAACTTACCCCAACTTACCCTATGTTTCTATACAATAATGAATAAGGTATATTATTCGCATAGGTAATAAATAGACTTAGTCTAAGATCTGACTATCAGTAGAATCAAAGGGGTTTCAAAAGATTCTAAAGCGTACTCTTAATCTCATGCTAGGAATATGGATTTAATTTAACACTATGAAACGTATAATCATTTATCTAAAAATACGTAAAATTCTAGGAAAAGCTTATTGGTTTCTAAAATTCAATAAATTAAACACGCTTCTAACTGTGTTATAGCGAGTTAATTACTTTTAGAAATTCCGATCATTTATAACAAATGTATAATTTTGGTATCTTAATCATAAGTCATATTAGGTGAAAATTACCACTTACCTTGATATAATTCCTCTACAGGAGATACATTACATAATATATACATTGCTAATATTCAGTGTTAACATGCCACAAATCAACACTATTACATGCTATGATAGGTCACCATCTTGGAAAAAAAGGCGTAAGTAATAGACAAAAAATATTAAAGCATATTAACACAAACATATTTTTTAATATATATGTTTTTGAAGTATTTCGTAATGGTATAGGTATCGTAGGCTAAGAGTCGCACAGCGAGGCATGGAGAGGTGTATGTTGGGCATCACGCACCGTAAGATAAACGAATGGGTTAGGAAGCAGACAGGAGTACGCGATGTAATAGACGTTGCCAAACAGCTGAAATGGAGATGGGCGGGGCATATTGCTCGCCGAAAGGACGGCCGCTGGTTAAATGCCGTCATCCAATGGTACCCAAGGGGCACAAAGTGGCCACAGGGTAGCCCTAAAGGCCAGTGGATTGATGAACTGGTAAAGTTCGAAGTAAGATGATATTGATTATAATAAAATATTTATATTTTGAATATGTTTATGAATCGACTTGCACATTGGTGTCAAATATTATCAGGGTATGTATACTAAAAATAATCTTTTAATTGATTATACTAATTTTTACTCCGTACGATTACGTTTGTTTTATGGATATATTCCTAAAAATCTATACTTTTGACAAATTGACATATTACTACGACATTGGTCAAATTATAAACCACCATCTTTGAGAAATAATATTGAATTATCAGACCTGTATGGAGGGATTTTTTATCAATATGTATAGGTACTTAATTAGTGGAAAAACGGCTATGATTAACTCTTCAAAATATACTTACACGAGGTGTTAATACTATTTTGGCCAAGAGGAAATAAAAATACAGATGTTGTTGATAATAAATACAAAACCATACGGCAATAAATCCAAAAAAATTTTATGTTAAGTACTATTATGAAAATGTATGAAAAATTCATTGGAAAATCAATTAACAGTATTTTTCTAATATTTCCGCGTTTTATACATTATGCACAATTAATTTCCTTGTATAATAAGTTTTAATTTGTCTAGCTAATCCAGAGAAGATTAGAATTGAAATCATAATATATAGTCGGACCGCCCCGAAATAGTACCTTGTGCCATTCAGGTTACAATGGTATTTTTATAGACAATAAATGGCTATATACCATCTACATATACATCTATGGTCATTGTGGAGGGATTAATTTTCATTCGTCTTTGTTTGTATTTACATAACTTTTACGTAAAAAAATAAATCCATAATTAATATAAATGTAGGTACTAATAGTCCATTTACACGTGCATGAATTTACTGGCGGCAGTACGTATTATTGCGACCGTAAAGGTAAAATACAAATGTCAACACGTATTACCGTGCATGTAGGTAAGGTATAAGTTCAGCAGCTTCTGATTTTCCCACGATAGTTGCAATTTACATGACACATGCGCATGCGCAATAAAAATATAATGGAAAACCTGCCAGTAAATAGACGAACTTTGACGTTCACTAATTTTTACAACCTGTCGAATAGCAGCATCACGAAATAACAACAACGCGTCTTGCTTGCGTTTGAATAACGAGATAGACGAGACAGTCAGCATGTTTGCGTGTAAACAGTAATTGTCGTGATAGTTTAATTATTTATGCGTGATTGTTGTCAGTAAATTCATGCACATAATTATATATACACAAGCGCTATAATTTTTTGATCATAATAAATACAATACTGAATATATATTCCTACGAATTTTTAGGAAAATCGAAGATTTTTTACAAAAAAATGCCAATTACGTAATAAACATCTTAATACACAATATACATACAGTTTTTTTCCGCGTTGATGTTTGTTTAAGATAATAAAATTACACGCCGAGGTAGATAAGATTTTGCAAAGATGATATAGGATATAACCGCCCTTAAAACAACCAAGGATAAAAGTGCCCTGATAATCTCTAAATTTTAACTTCCTACCTTGAACGGCGAATACGGAATAATATTTGTCGGGGCAGGCACTATTACTTGTCGTGTATAGTGTATACTATCGTCTCAGGTAGATGAAGTAACAAAATAAAATGCGCCTTTCATATTATCCATCTTCAAGTACCAAGTTATGGAGCCAAGATCACTTCCAGGGTTGGTATCAAAAAAATTCTCATACACTATCATCTTAGGTAGACGAATCAGAAGAGGAACTTTGTCCTTTGTATTATATAATATACTCAAACCCATCGTCCACTCAGCCTACATACATTTTTGGCGATCTCGGCTAGTTGGTCATGGTTTCCATATATTATTTGCACTATAATATTATATATTATAATTATATGTTTATAAAATATGTTTCTATATATTTCTATTTCTCACTTGATAGCTATATTATATTATTATAAAAAAATCCAAGTTTCTTTGTTTAAATTACTTTTTCTGCCAATTCCAATTTTGAATAAAGTTTGCTTATTATTTTGTGTTCGATTGTAATTTGATTTTCTTTTATTTGACTAAACTGTCAAAATTATTTTCATTTTGACATATTGTGTGTAATTATTATTGTTTTTTTAAGTAAGATAAATGTATATCGATCAATTAGGTACGTTTCTTTTGTTAGTACTAATAACATGTGGAGGTAGGCTAATAGTAAATTCCATTAACACAGGTCCTCGAAGTGAATAAACACGATTATAGTATTATGTTTTACTTTCAGCATTTTAATATTTAAAATAATAATATGATAGATATTAAATCAACCTACCTGAAAAAACATTGAAATTGCCTTCGTGTCGATATATTTATTAGGTAAGTACTTATTAGCATTTCCATCGATGAAGTGTATTTAATCGAATGATATTGTTTGTGTTTATATGGATATACGGCATGCAATATTATGAATCCATTAATAATACAGATACATAAGGTGCACTATACATTATTAGAATATCACTAATAAAATACCAGTTTTGAAGAGTGACTTTTGGATGTGGGTATGCTATGGGGATCCTAGTGCATGTGTAAGTACTTGTCATCCACACTTACCGGCTTTAAAATTAATTTCAATAATACCGTATAGTTAATAAAACAGAATATGGTTCAAGTAAGCTTTACAAGTTTAGTTAAACAATAAATAAAAAAGGGGATATAAAAAAAATATAGGGGATAAAATTTAAATTTTATTTTTAAAAATATACAGTCGAACTTGGTTATTACGAGGAAGATGGGACCGACTGAATTTGCTCGTTATAAGCGATATTCGTTATATCAGAGAATATGTATTTTTAAATGAGCTGTCACATAATACAAAAAGTCGCAATTCAAACAAAAACACACCTTTATAATTTTTCCCCGTAACAAGCATGGCATTCATAAACTACAAAAGAAGTTGTTTATTGTCATGAACGCTGGTAGGTACCTACTTACTTCACAAACCTTGGATTTTTTTCCACCATATACGTGGATACTTTTTCAATCTTGTTGGCGAAAACACAAATTATGTAGGTACTTAGATACTTAACTAGTATCATAAACGTAATCCGAACCCAGCGGCATCCTGTCCGGTCGGATTTTATTGCTTAGAGTCGAAACATTTATAAACTATCGACAAATTAACTGTTTTAAGAAAATATTTGACGATATTTTAGCTCGGTATATCCGATAAGGAGCTCGTTATAAAAATGAATAAATGTAATTATCTAGAAAACCAGAAACTTAAGTGTCACCGAATGTTTCCTCATTACATCCGAGATCTCAATATATCCGTGATCGTAATAACCGAGTTAAAATGTATATGTGAGTACTTATTTAGAGGCGCAGATTTTTTTTTTGTAATAATCTAATTTTTAATTATTTCCATAAACTAATAACAATATACACTTACGTGCATGTTATTACAGCATTTAACGTGAGAAAATTGGTGGTAAATATTTATGTCGCTGTAGATATGTATATAATATGGCATAATATTTCATAAATCAATACAACTATCGACATATGCCGTCGATATTGATGTCATTTACCGGTCCCGAGAAGCCCTCAAACTGGCATTTATTTCCGTAAAGTCAGCTACTGCAAACATGGGACTCCGGGTAAAACAAAATACACGCCAGTTCTCTACAGTGCAACATATTACAACAACACTTTTATCATTGGCGGCGATGCTTTTAAAACTGTGGATTCATTTATTTATTTAGGGTCCCTTGTCACAAATACTAATAACACGCCCTCGCCAATAGATATTATTTTCGTCTCTAAAGGCTTCTAAAGAGCAAAGCATTCTCAATAAAAACCAAAACAACCTTATATAAAACTCTCCTGCGCCCAGTTTTAGAATATGGATCAGAATTCTGGGCAGTCAGCAAACAGGACGAGTGAAATATGGATATCTTTGAGAAGAATATTTGGGTCTGTTCAGGAGGTCAATGTATTATGAGAAGCTGTACACACTTTATGGGGGCGAAAATAATACTTGGCATATGACAATACAGAGACTGCGCTGGATCGGATACGTGCATAGAATCCCAGAGGATATACCGGCGAGGCGGGCTATGTACGCAACCCCGATGGCTAGAGAAGACCTAGATGGCCGAAATTGAAATGGTTGAAATGTGCCACAGGATATTTAAGAATGCTCGGTCAAAGCAACTGGAGAGTGTCGACGCTGAATTGTTCAGGATGGAGGAAGTTTTCGAAGGTGACCATGACCCACCAAGGGTTCTAGTGGCATAAATGATGATGATGGTAATATTGAGGTAATTATTATATTATAATATTACATAGCGATGCCGCTTTGAGTCTTTGACACTAATATAATAATATTAATTCATAATTATGTAAAGCATAAGCTACAAGTCAGTAGAAATTTGACTTTTTAAAAAAAATTATCCTTTTATTTTGTTAAATAAACATAACAATATTTGTTCAACTTTCAAAATACTTTTTTCATAAAAATGTTTGATCATAGCATTTGAAAGCTATTTACTAATGAAAAGAATATTATATTTCATTCCAAAAAGGTTTTGGAAGAGGAAAACAAATGTAAAACCAACAATTAAAAATAATTTATAGCTAACTATTTATCATAATTATAATTATTGATTAAAAAATATAAATTAAGATGCATAGAATTCAAAGAAAAAAATAAAACTAATAATAAACAAACTTATCACAACCTGCTAAGTAAAGTTTATGTTGTGATGAAAAATATTACAGAAAATTTACAAAGTCGCATCGAAAGGGGTCATGTTATTTTCAAAGGCCTGATTTCCATATTAATGTTGTATGAAGTAGACAATATTTGAATATCCTGTAATACTTTGTAAGTTATCTCGGGAATTAAGGCATTATGTATACCACATATCTTACACTAGGGATTAAAAATTCATCATTACTTAACACTCTTATAAAAATAAATTATATTCAACCAAGATGCTCTCTGCATAAAATTATTTAAAACGAAAAAAGGTTTTTATTAAAAATTCTACAGGTTATATCACCATCACTGCTACTGCTAAATATCGTAATTTTCAAGGTGATTCCGTTAGTTTTGTGCAAGTAAGTTGAACAGTCAAGTTTTTCTACCATTTTTTTAATTTCTGGTGTTAATTTTGCAGTTGAGATTCGTAAAACTGCCTTTAAATGTTCATCGGTGATGCTTGATTGTAAAGAGTTTATATTGATATTCATAATTGAAAATGTTTATTCCCACAATATTAAGTACCTAGGTTGATTCAAAAATTTAATTTAACTTTTTTCAGAAATACGATTAAAGATCGTGGTCTTTATATGAATACTTGGCGGGCCGCGCCTAATCTATATAAATATGTACATCATCCTAAAATATACACAATGAAAACCAACCGAATCAGATGGTAATTATAAAAAATCGAAAAATTACCACAATCTTGTTATTTTACAGGCCTCCAATTGAAAAAACTTTAAAATTACAATAAAATACATCTCCTAACTGAAAATAAATAAAATCAGAGTATTATTTTGAAAAATTGAATTCCCCCCTCATTTTTTGATATTTAAGGGGTTATAGTTATATTTTCAAGCAGCAAAATATTTAAAAAATAATATTCCTATTTATCATGCCAAAGTTGATAATATGTGAGAGCCTGCACAATTTATTGGATTTGTCAAGTAATGCCTCCAGACTAGGGAATCCAATCCCGAGCCAAAATTCTGATCCCGGGATTTCGGGATTACAATTTGACAATCCCGGGATTGGCATTTTTTCCATTGTTAATATAAAATGTTTATATTTACAAATAACATTGATAAAATCGGTCAAAAATAAATCTAGTATAATTTATACTATTTAAGACATTTATTGTTAATATTGTATACGTTCAATCTTGGAAATACACAAGTTTAATGGAGTAAATAATATTGGAATATAAATAATAATGTGAATTTAATATGAGATTGCTGTTTCTGATAGTAAAGACATAATGAATGGATTAGCGAGATTTAAAATAGTAAAGCAAATAATCATGGCGTACTTATGGCCTTTCCGCATCATAAATCTAATTTTTCGACCATGTCCGACCAACTTGCAAAATCTAATTAGTCAGCCAAATATGAAACTGCCGTAAAACGTATGATATCATGGTAGAATTACTTTGTTAAAAGTGCGAAGCATTGTTTTTTTCCAATCTTTCTCATTTTTAATAATTCATGTGAAAAAATAAAATGAATCGGCAACCTACACATGGGTATAAATGAAACTTCATTCAAACTCAGTTTATTTCTAATGTAGTTATTTTTTATTACAAGTATTTTTTTTGTTTTATTTTCGCTTTTATTTTATTTTCCATAAAAATTGATAAAAAAAATCAATCCCGAAATCCCGGGATTATGTTTATCAATCCCGGGATACATAGGTATCGAAAATAGCTCGGGATCCCTACTCCGGACTATAATACTATATGTATATGTGTATGTATGTAACTGGAGTTGTTTAAAATTACGTACGCACAAACAGTTAATTAAAAAATTTACTTTAAATTATTAATATTAATAGATTTTATTTTATTTTCACACAGTTACCATTGAATAATATTTCCACTCAATATTTCGTATTTAATCAATAAACAGCTTTATGTCATACTGCTACGCGCTGCTACGTATTGTTTACATTTTTTGGGAAAATTCTCCAAGGTAAGGAAGCCTTGTGAAATTTTGACAATAATGTGAGTATTTATGGAATAACGATTAATCAACAACGGGTGTTGATTAATTTGTCGTTTATGTAATAATTTACTGCCGCATATTTATTTTTTAAAGTTCACAATCCTTAAATAACTTGCGCACATTCGTTTTCGTGTTGCCAATTTAATTAGCATCATAAATTATGAATTTATTTAGAATAAGTTCGTATGACATTACTTATCATACCATAGTTTTATTATCTACAAAATATAAAGTTGACTTCATTCAAGAGATTTGTCTTTGGATTATAAAACCTAATTATCCAATTCAATGAACTGAATTAAATCGTATAATTAACGGACCACAAAATAGTACAACAGATAAGACTGTATAACTAACTAGTTTCCTTATTTAGTACAAATTTTTCTATTGTTGGCAAAAGTTTTCTTTCACAAAGTCAAAATAGTAAATTATTATATTATACTAGCTGAAGTACCCGGCTTCGCACAGGGTAATTATTTTTTTAATATTAAAATATCTGTGTAATACAATATATCAATATGAAAATAATTCTAATAGGAGTAAAGGTCAAACAAAAGAACACTAAATTAAAATCGAATCCAAAATATGCAAACGTTATTAATGTTATTAATATGCAATAACAAACCAAAATTGGATGGAACAAACTTTGTATTTTATATAATACTAATTTAGAAACCTTCGCAGGTGTGCGCACAACTTACAAAAATTTCATCGCAATCAGATGAATGGTATAAGAACGCATATGAATAGAAAAAGATAGAATAGATGAAAAAGAAGAAGAAATGGTTGTCTCAATTTAGAAACCTTTGCGGGCGTGAGCACAACACTTGATCAAAATTTCATTGCAATCGGATGAATGGTATAGGAACACATACGAATAGAAGAAGAAGAAGATGATTGTACTAATTCATAAACCTTCGCGGGTGTTGGCACAATTACTGAAGAAAGTTTTATTGCAATCGGATCAATGGAATAGGAACTCATACAATTAATAGAAGAAGAAGATGGTCGTACTAATTCAGAAACCTTTGCGGGTGTTACCACAACAACTGACGAAGGTTTCATCGCAATCGGATGAATGGTATAGGAACCATACGAATAAAAGAAGATATAATGAAGAAGACGAAGAAGATGTTTGTACAAATTCATAAACCTTTGCGGGTGTTGGCACAACCACTGACGAAAGTTTCATCGCAATCGGATGAATGATATAGGGACCATACGAATAAAAGAAGATATAATGAAGAAGAAAATGAAGATGGTTGTACAAATTCAGAAACCTTTGCGGGTGTTGGCACAACCACTGACGAAAGTTTCATCGCAATCGGATGAATGATATAGGGACCATACGAATAAAAGAAGATATAATGAAGAAGAAAATGAAGATGGTTGTACAAATTCAGAAACCTTTGCGGGTGTTGGCACAACCACTGATGAAAGTTTCATAGCAATCGGATGAATGATATAGGGACCATACGAATAAAAGAAGATATAATGAAGGAGAAGAAGAAGATGGTTGTACAAATTCAGAAACCTTTGCGGGTGTTGGCACAACCACTGACGAAAGTTTCATCGCAATCGGATGAATGATATAGGGACCATGAGAATAAAAGAAGATAGAATAAAGAAAAAGAAGAAGATGGTTGTACTAATTCAGAAACCTTTACGGGTGTTACCACAACAACTGATGAAAATTTCATCGCAATTGAATGAATGGTATAGGAACAATACGAATAAAAGAAGATAGAATGAAGAAGAAGAAGAAGATGATGATTTTTCTAATTTAGAAACCTTCATGGGTGTGCATAAAACCACTTACCAAAATTTCATCGTAATCGGATGAATGGTATAGGAACCATATGAATAAAAGAAAATAGAATGAAGAAGAAGAAGAAGATGATGATTTTTCTAATTCAGAAACCTTCATGGGTGTGCATACAACCACTTACCAAAATTTCATCGCAATCGGATGAATGGTATAGGAACGCATACGGGACAGACACACAGACAGACAGACATTCATTTTTATATATTAGTATAGCCTATACTCTTCGCGAAAGTGCAAGCAATAAGTTGACAAAGTTTTATCGCAATCGGATGAACGGTATGGCAGTGCATTCAATACGAACAAACAAACAAACAAACAAACAAACACACAAACAAATATTATTTTTTATATATTACTAGCTGAAGTACCCGGCTTCGCACGGGGTCGCTTCGTGGTTATATTTATCTTAGATATTTGAAAAATAATAAGAGGTAATTATTTCTTTAATATTAAAATATCTGTGTAATACAATATGGCAATATGAAAATAATTATAATAGGAGTAAAGGTCAAACATAAGAACACTAAATTAAAATCGAATCCAAAATATGAAAACGTTATTAATGTTATAAATATGTAGTAAAAAAAAAAATCAAAATTGGATGGAACAAACAAACAACAAACTTTGTATGTTATATAATAATAATTTAGAAACCGCACACAACTGACAAAAGTTTCATCGCAATCAGATGAATGGTATAGGAACGCATACGAATAGTAGAAGAAGATGATTTTCTAATTCAGAAACCTTCGTGGGCATGCGCATGACAACTCACCAAAGTTTCATTGCAATCGGATTAATGGTATAGGAACGCATACGAATAGAAGAAGAAGAAGATGGTTGTACTAATTCAAAAACCTTCGCGGGCTTGCGCACAACAACTGGTCAAAATTTCATCACAATCGGATGAATGGCATAAGAACGCATACAAATAGAAGAAGAAAAAGATGATTATAGTTATTCAGAAACCTTTGCGGGCAAGGGCACAACAACTCACCAAAGTTTCATTGCAATCGGATGAATGGTATAGGAACGCATACGAATAGAAGAAGAAGAAGATGGTTGTACTAATTCAGAACTCTTCGCGGGCGTGCTCACAACAACTGGTCAAAATTTCATCGCAATCGGATGAATGGTATAAGAACGCATACAAATAGAAGAAGATAGAATAGAAGAAAAAGAAAATAGTTGTAACAATTCAGAGACCTTTGCGGCGTGAGCACAACAGTTGATCAAAATTTCATTGCAATCGGATGAATGGTATAAGAACGCATACGAATAGAAGATAGAATAGAAGAAGAAGATGGTTGTACCAATTCAGAAACCTTCGCGGGTGTTGGCACAATTACTGACGAAAAATTTGTTGCAATCGGATGAATGGAATAGAAACGCATACGAATAGAAGAATATAGAATAGAAGAAGAAGAAGAAGAAGATAGTTGTACTAATTCAAAAACCATTGCGGGTATTACCACAACAACTGACGAAGGTTTCATCGCAATCGGATAAATGGTATAGGGACCATACGAATAAAAGAAGATAGAATGAAGAAGAAGAAGAAGATGGTTGTACTAATTCAGAAACCTTCACGGGTGTAGGCACAATTACTAACGAAAATTTTATTGCAATCGGATGAATGGAATAGGAACGCATACGAATAGAAGAATATAGAATAGAAGAAGAAGAAGATGGTTGTACTAATTAAAAAACCATTGCGGGTGTTACCACAACAACTGATGAAGGTTTCATTGCAATCGGATGAATGGTATAGGGACCATACGAATAAAAGAAGATAGAATGAAGAAGAAGAAGAAGAAGAAGATAGTTGTACTAATTCAGAAACCTTTGCGGGTGTTGGCACAATTACTGACGAAAATTTTATTGCAATCGGATGAATGGAATAGGAACGCATACGAATAGAAGAATATAGAATAGAAGAAGAAGAAGAAGATGGTTGTACTAATTCAAAAACCATTGCGGGTGTTACCACAACAACTGATGAAGGTTTCATCGCAATCGGATGAATGGTATAGGGACCATACGAATAAAAGAAGATAGAATGAAGAAGAAGAAGAAGATGATGATTTTTCTAATTCAGAAACCTTTATGGGTGTGCATACAACCACTTACCAAAATTTCATTGCAATCGGATGAATGGTATAGGAACCATACGAATAAAAGAAAATATAATGAAGAAGAAGAAGAAGATGATGATTTTTCTAATTCAGAAACCTTTATGGGTATGCATGCATACAACCACTTACCAAAATTTCATTGCAATCGGATGAATGGTATAGGAACGCATACGGGACAGACACACAGACAGACAGACAGACAGACATTCATTTTTATATATTAGTATAGCCTATACTCTTCCCGCAAGTGCAAGCAATAAGTTTACAAAGTTTTATCACAATCGGATGAACGGTATGGCTGCACATTAAATACGAACAAACAAACACACAAATATTAATTTTTATATATTAGATTAAGAAGATAATTCTTTTCTATTCAATGATTTAATTCATACGGACTAGGTAATCCACTTATGAAATAAATAATTTAAATTAAAAGTAGTTTTCAAAACACTTCCATATAAACATATTGAACATAATATAATTTTGAAAACACTATCATACTTAATAGCGACAAATTTTATCTAATGGCTCTTAATACTCTCTGAAGCGCTTTCCAAATCGAGTTACTATTAATTGGCGATCATATTAGCAATCGCAGTGGGTGTCGTATTTTTTTCAAAAAAGATTTTTTCCTGGCCTCCCCAATCTTTCGTTTCTACGATAATCACTTCTCAGCATCTTTCATCCATTCACCAACAGCAGATTCTTGGCATTCTTTCCCAATTTTCCTCGTATTCTTACGGATCTCTTTTCTCCTTGAAAATCGATAGAGTATCTTCTTCAGAATGTGGGAATTTCTCATCCTTTGGAAGTGTCCCGCCCATCCAATACTATTGTACAGTTATATATAAATAAAGACTTTTCTCTACGCAGTGCACCGTCATTGAATTACAAATGTATTATCAAATAGCTTAAATATATATATCAAAGGTCAAATTCGTGGGAGAATATTAGATATAAGAGGACTACACGTTTGAAACAGTTTACTGCTCCAGACACCAGCGGGTCTATTCTATACACAAGGCCGCTAAAGTGATAAAGTGATAGTATTTATTACATACATTATGTATTGAGGTATTATAATTGTTACAATAAGTAAGCCGTCTCATCAGTCAAAACTGTCTTTCTCTCTCGCTTTCGCTCTAAATTTTATCACAGCCAAGAGACACACTGTTAAAATATAGCACTTATTGCAACAATACCAACCAACTTATTGTAATTGTTACAATAAGTGCTAATAACTCCATACAAACCTACCCTAGTTAGCCGTAAATACTATCACTTTATCACTTTAGTGGCCTTGCGTATTGAATAGACCCACAGAAAAGCTTTTATATATACGATTTTTAGGTAAATATCTTCTTGCTAATGCGAATGAAATCTAAAATAAAACTGTCAGTCAAATTAATATTTGAACTATTTATTGGCATAGAAATAACTATGTACATATAACAAGTATTTACTGTTTTATATTGTTACTTGCCTCAATTAGGTACTACATTTTTTTTGAAATCTGTATTCCTAACTTTCCAAAAAAAAAAAAAACAATTTAAGTGTGAGAACTTCTTTACTTATTTGTGGAACCTCATACGCATGTATCTTTTTACTGATACTGCTAAAGTATTTTAAAATATAGTTATTAAAAATTCTCATCTGAAATAGTAAATTTGGGGGAATGGGACGACTGGCCTCCGGAAAATTGGACGCCGCACTGTCGTAGACACGTGTAGACGAGGTATTTTAATCAGTTTCTATCTACTACTTAGTAGTTTGAATTCATTTTACTCTTAACATAATGTATTCTTTATCGCGGATTGAGAATTACCATGCCTAAGGCTTTATATTAAATAAAAAACTCTTTTTTCGTTGGAACTTAAACATATGCACGATTAAATCATTGTTTACGTCTGGATATTTACATTCTTATCAACTATTAAATCATAATATAATCATTGAAGTATAAATAATAATATTGAATATATTTTTTTAAAGTACCTATGAGTACCTAACGTCTATTTATTTTAGAATTCCGTGGCGTCCAGTTGTCCGGTGCCAAATTGTCCTAGACCCTAAATTTGGTGTATAATTAATTGGTTATGTAAGTAAAAATTAATAATAATTTATATACTTTATCACATTTAATAACAGTTGCAACACGCTTTACTCTTTGTCTTAGCAACATTATATGAAAATAAAAATATAGCTAGGTACTTCAAATTTAGAATAATATTATGTTTTATAGATGTACCTACTAATAATTATTCAAGTACCAATTAAAAATCATAGATAGAAATCTTTGTTTTAAATTTAAAATGTAACAAGATAAATATTTCAGTAAAGTCTTTACGAGGTATACACTTTACTAGCATAATATTATGTTGAATTGTTTATGAAAATTGCTACGTTTCTTGCTTTGGTAGAGTTAATATAATATTAATTCAATTATTTCGAAGTGTTGGATAAGAAAGCATTGCGTTTGTTTTACATATCACTGTCTGGTGCAGGCAAACAGCCGCATTATGCTGTTGCAGCTTAAGACAAATCTCTACCAGATAATCGCCTTTTCAAGACCAGACAATACTTTTAAATGCCCACAAGATAATTATGTAAGTATTAAATTTATAAGCTTAGAAAAATAGTTATTTGCACATTATATGAATCTTATAGGTATTTAATTTGGCATTTTACAAAAAATTGCATTACAGCGCACGGGAGTTCCAATTTAAAAAAATTGTTTTTGAAGTCGATGACAGATCAAATGAAAACAATTTTGCTGTCATTTTACGCATTACGCACTAAAAATAATTATAAGCTAAATAAAATTATACGTGCATATTATTTATTGTGGTGTTTTTTCAAAGCATGAGAAAGATATATCCGAAGGTTTTAGAAGACATTCGTGACGTCCTGTAGAATACTTTTACATACGCAAGACATTTTCATTGCCAGCTGGTGTCTAACATAGATATTATTATTTATTCATTCAATTTTATATGACATCATTTAATTAGTGTTTACAAATTTAATTTCTACGTTTTCTATTCATAATTCCTCTTCAAATATGCCTTATTATTAGTTTATGCTTTCATTATCACTCTCGTGATTGAAAATCCTGATCACTCTAAAATACGAATAATAAATACATTTTCACATCTTTCAATATCCTCTGCAAGCCTTATGGCGGATGCTATGGCTTTCCAAAAAAATATTTTGCCTGGTTGCTACTCTATATTGGCATTCATTTTCCACCCCCTTCTTTAATCCTTAGCAAAGTGTGTCTGAAAACTTACATACTTTAATACAAGCATACATCGGTGCTATGTTCTGCCCATGCTATCCTCATTACCACGTTTTAAAAATGTTACTTTTGTTTATTATAAAACAACGTCCACCCAACTTCATTCTCACGCAAGTGGAATATATCGATATCTATAACGATTTGTTTGAACACATAGGTATATCAAATGTAAAATGTTATAGATAAGTGTACAATTAATACTGAATATCATTTACTGTAAATATTATAAAATAATTACAACTTCAGTTCACATTATGTATATTTTATTAGGGTTTATTTCACCCTAATTAGCTAAAACTTTGACGTTTATACCCCCGAATCCATTGCTAATGACGAAATTATTCTCTTAATGAAAACGGATTGTAGATTTCCAAATGGTAATGCATTTATTATTCTAATCCTCTTATGCTTAAGAAGCTTTATACAAAAATAAAAATGTATTTTTATCCCACGTTGCATAATAATATTAAAACTAGATAACTGAAAATTGCATATTATGGGTACTTATTTAAATTAATGCAAATATATCTGAAAAACTTTACTTTTGCAGTCTTTAACTGAGTATGATTGCATGTTGCAAACTTGTAATAATATTGAAAAGTTATGTTGGTAATGCCGTTTTCAATAATTGATGTTATTATAAATAGATTCTATCTATCGAATCAAGCAAACTTTGAAGCAATCTAGTAAGATAAAGATAAAATTCATCATAGATGAAAAATATTTAATTGCCTTCCGAACTTTATTAGTTTTATATAAACAGAATGTTTTTTTATATATTACTTGGTGGTATAGCCATTCAAGGATGTACGAAAAAGTATGAAAATTCTTGTTAATTATTAATTAGGATATGTATGCTGCCATTTATAATTATTTAACGCCTCATCCCCCTCCCCTATAAAGTACCTAATGTATCTAATACCGTGTAAATTAAAATGAGTGAAAACATTCACGTTAACGCAAGTTCTAAATTTGAATAATAAACTGACACGCAAAAGAGGGATCATTTATTTTAATCGTGTCATGAAAGAAAACAACTCTCATAATAGTTTGACAAATACTTACAGTGCAGTTATAGAATATTAAATGAATTTGAAAATAATCTCTGAAATCTCTGAATTCTACAATAATGTGCTCGATTCAAAATTGCACCCTTAGAGCGCATGTACATGTGCATGGATTTACTTGCACCAATACTGTGTATTTTAAACTATCGCGATAAAAACTGTTTACACGCAAAAGAGGGATCATTTATTTTAATCGTGTCATGAAAGAAAACAACTCTCATAATAGTTTGACAAATACTTACAGTGCAGTTATAGAATATTAAATGAATTTGAAAATAATCTCTGAAATCTCTGAATTCTACAATAATGTGCTCGATTCAAAATTGCACCCTTAGAGCGCATGTACATGTGCATGGATTTACTTGCACCAATACTGTGTATTTTAAACTATCGCGATAAAAACTGTTTACACGCAAAAGAGGGATCATTTATTTTAATCGTGTCATGAAAGAAAACAACTCTCATAATAGTTTGACAAATACTTACAGTGCAGTTATAGAATATTAAATGAATTTGAAAATAATCTCTGAAATCTCTGAATTCTACAATAATGTGCTCGATTCAAAATTGCACCCTTAGAGCGCATGTACATGTGCATGGATTTACTTGCACCAATACTGTGTATTTTAAACTATCGCGATAAAAACTGTTTACACGCAAAAGAGGGATCATTTATTTTAATCGTGTCATGAAAGAAAACAACTCTCATAATAGTTTGACAAATACTTACAGTGCAGTTATAGAATATTAAATGAATTTGAAAATAATCTCTGAAATCTCTGAATTCTACAATAATGTGCTCGATTCAAAATTGCACCCTTAGAGCGCATGTACATGTGCATGGATTTACTTGCACCAATACTGTGTATTTTAAACTATCGCGATAAAAACTGTTTACACGTAAAAGTACTGATTGTCTCGCCGATCGCATTCTTCAAGAGTAAGCAAGACGCAATGTTGTCATTTTATGGTACTATTTGACAGGTCGAGAAAATCGGTTAACCTCTAAATGAGTGTCTACGCGGTATAGTTCGTTTTTTTACCGGCAGGTTCACAAGTGGATATATCGAACAAATCCCAACTGTCGCGTAAAAATTCAGAAGCTTCCGAACTTTTTTGATTCATGCATGTAATCTTGCAACTTTCACGATAATACATGTTTACAGTGCATTTTCTTGTTATGGTGGTATTAAGTTTATTCTATATAGATAGGGATGGAGGTAGGCTGTAAAAATTCGACATAAATAGTGCACACTAAACTTTCCCTTACATAAACTATGCCTTTCGCCACTGCTCTATGTACAGTTTAAGCTTCCCTGTCTATTGCTTGAGTGAATATTGTGATACTGAGAAATACGGTATCACTGCATACAAATTAGTTCCACTTCGATCGTTCGCTGAAGGAATATCTTGTTGTTCGCCTGCTACTTACACTCTTTGGAATGTCTCATAAAACTTTATCCTGTGTCTTCAAAATTCAATTAAAATTTCTCCGATACAAGATTAGAGTGTAGGTATATGAATATAACACTGTTTGCGATTATTGATTACGAGATTACGAGAGAGATTTTCGAGTTTTTTTTTTTAAATAAAAATTCGTTTCTGTGTTTCCTTTTTGCAGTGAGACCAAATAAAAGTAGTATAGTGGTAGTAGTGAAACAATCACAAAAATATTCAGGCTTCAGTAAAATCACGTAAACGTATTGTGACCTCACCAGGAATCGCACACAGAGAAGCCAATGTCATATGTATTGTAACCTAAAATTAACCGAAGGAATGAAATTTGAGACAAATTTGGTCACGAAATATTATAATCTTTTAATTTTAAGTAAACTTCATCATGCTCCAATGTCAAATAGATACAATAAACATTTTCTATTATTCAAAGACAATTCACAAGATTCAAAAATATAACATTCTTTATTTAATATATATAACTTGGAAACAATTTACTAAATAGCGTTGGAGAGGACTAGGACATGAATCCATTATATTCTAGTCAGTGTGGTTTACCAATTTAGCTATCTGCGTTCTACCTTATTACGATAAAATTAACCAGTATTCATATATCTGAAGTGCTTCATAAATTGAGTTAATTTAGGCAATCAGTTTTTTTGGTTTTTAAATCAAGGTATCAATAATAGACACTTACCTTGATTCCTGAACTATTTTTTTTATTCAACAAATAATTCACAAGATTTGAGGATGTTACATTGATTATTGAACATGCATAATTTGAAAACACTTACAAGTAACGAGAAAAGGACTTGAGCCCGCTTCTACTAGATCCTGGTCAATGTTTTACCGATCGAGCCATATGCATCCTACCTAATTACGACAAAATTAACTATTATTTATAGACATGTGTGACAAGTGTTTGAAAATGTGGTAATATTTGCAATCGGATTCTGTGCTACCTATCTATTTAATATATTGAAAGCAGGTAAGGTTAAATGCACCTACCTACATCTGCTGTTTTTTTGCGAAAACACAATTTTGTGTCTGACTTAAAGATAAGTGCTAGGAACAAAATTATCAATTTATTGCTGCAATAATGTCACATTAGACGGTTTTGATTACGCTAACCAGATGGTATAATAATAGTCGTATTTTCAGTTGGTCGCACGCGCGTGTGAATGAACAAAATAACAAAAATATCTCTTCCTTATTTCTCGTACCTAACCACTTATTTGATCAAATGAACGAAGGAAAATTGGTCGAAACTATCACATTATTTACAAATGTCAGGCAACAATTCTAGCAAAATGGAATTTTTATTAATCAGCACTTTCCATAGCAGGTTTAAAAATAAGTGGCTTTAATAAAAACACGAATTTTAATTAAACTTTTATTTCTAATTTTCGTATTCCACTTAAGTAATTCCTATTTCAAATTTCAATATTTTTACCCATGTATCTAATAACAGACGGATAATCCTAAATCAGCTATTTCATATTTTAAAGTACTAAGTGAACTTTTGGTAACAAAAATATTGTAATACATTAAGGTGACAAATACAAAGACCTATTACCCCAAAAAAGTTTTAATGTAATCAAAATTCACATGTGAAAATCACACTAACGTGTTTACCTCAGCGAAGTTACTTGCCCTTATAACTTTTCCCCAATAAGGCTTAAACTTTGTTAATAGATATTAAGCCAAATGTTGTCTTTATCTATATAGTTTTGATTGGGTTCTTTTACTTACGATAGTGAGATTTCCTTTAGTTTTGTTATCTTATGACAGTTTCTACAAGTATGATTAATATGTAGTATATTTCTATAACAGATATGTCCAACGCGTCAATAGCGGGATGGATTTCGGTCGATCAGACCATAAGTAATTAGTCAATATTGAGAGAATTGATTGAGATTTTTATGGGAAAGTACTAACCATTATTATTTTATTTCCTTATTCAGCTTTCGTGAAAGTTGTTGTCAAATTAATTATGGCACAACTGCTTCAATCCTACATATCTTCAATTATCATCAGGGTATGCGTATACAGCCTGCTTTAATGGTAACTCCTCCATCATTTTATTGACGTGGCCAATCCAGCAGAGAGTTTATACTATGCCATGTGATATTTTACCCCAATAAAGTCAATGTTATCTTTCAATCTCCAGATAATGCTATTATTTTTATCAATCCAAAGATTCTTATCGAGACTCATCTCGAAAATGTTACTATATATTATATTGTACTGAGTGCCTAGCATTACGATTGATATAATATAAAAACTTAGTGTATGTAGTAAATGTTTTGATTATCTTTGAGGGGGCTTTGTTTTTCAAAAGCTTTTGGAGACCAATAAGTACATGAAATTTTAACTTCGTGAATAATACAACTGAGACTTGATTCGCCGTACATAATAAATTTGTGCTGATATAAAATAGATGAGTTAATTTTATTGTGTCTTTGTTTTATTTCAGGTGCATTTCCTGAAGTTTGGGAAATATTGGCGCATCACGGAGCTTTGGAAGTTGCTCACCAGATGGCGCGGAAGTCAGCTCGCTCTCCTTCAAGGCGCCTTCGCTTCGGTCGCCGTACTGATCCGATGATGCCGCCAGAAGCAGTAAGAAAAATACGTATTTTATTAATATACATAAACAAAGTTACGTCGCAGTGATTTATATAATATGCTTATAAATACTACACTATAAACTATACATATGGATATGCGAAGGAATCACAAGATTTTATCTTACAGTATAATGTATATATACTATTGACTGACGGTATTTGTTGGAAATTGAAGTTAAATTCTAA
Source organism: Rhyacophila brunnea (assembly GCF_057557595.1). NCBI lineage: Eukaryota > Metazoa > Arthropoda > Insecta > Trichoptera > Rhyacophilidae > Rhyacophila > Rhyacophila brunnea. The sequence goes on from NW_028232752.1 coordinate 26,569,781, forward strand.
TTGGTCAGAATTTAATGGTATAATAAAAAAAATAATTAATTTTTACTCGCTTGACATGATTGAAAAATGGAAACTGTTTTTGTTTTCTTTTGTTAATACTAGATTAAAAGACGTGGTATCTACTTATATGAAAAAAATTCTCCAATATGTAAACATTGTTTTTTGTGTTTTTTAAGTAATTTATTTATAATTCAAACACATGGCCGGTTCCACCGTAACAGACATTGTCATTATATTATAATATCTATCAGGATGAAACTGGTTAGTATTAAATTTAAATTACTCGTATATGTACATTCATTGTGAAATAAGTTCAAAAAAAAAATCATAAATTACATAATTTATTATAAGTGTTTTTTTCTTTAACATATTTTAAATTTTAATTTTAATCTCCACATTTTTTAAATTACTACGTTATACTAGTGTATTATATATATTCATTCACGATATTCATTAGATACTCAACAATTGGGGTCAATCAACTGCTGTATATAGGCCTGACTTACCCCCTTCCACTCTTCTCGATCCCTTGTTCTTTTCTGTCATGACTTCGACAAAACTCGAGTAGTCTATTTAGCGTATTCTAGGGTGGCCCTGTAATTATTTAGTGCGACTCAGGTATCAGTTTTATAATTGCATTTGTCTAGTCACTAGACAATTGTGTCTCCTAACCTCATTTCTGCCAAGCTCCACTTCAAAACCTCCAATCTCCATGTCCTCCCATTCTGAAAAAATGAATTGCTTCAAATAAAAAATACAAGTAGGCAATACTATCTTACCACGTTTTTATTAGCTCGTATTCTTGTTTGTCTGAAAGTTTTTATTAAAACATAGAATTGTCAAGTTTATATGATTCAACAGAAAATTTAAAAACGTGGCATATAGAAAGTTCTTTTTATCTTGTAATTATTTAATTTAACTTTCGTAAGTAAATATGTATATTATGTGAAATGTACAACTCGGAAGAAAAGCGATCCTTGTGCTATGTTTTGTCTTCAAATGATATTTTTCAAGATACCTTTTTGCCCCCCAAAACATTCAAATTGCCCCCCGGTGGGGTGTACATTGGGAATCACTGGTCTAGTTGTTATTCACTCGCCAAGAAAGATGTCTTATCGAGTGGCCCAAGAAGATGGATTAATTGTCGTAGAAAGTTATATAGCAAGTTGTAGATAGGTAAGTAAAAGTGTTGAAGGCTGAAATTAGACGCCAAATACTTGTACCGAGAGCTGCAGAGTAAGTGGAGTGCTTTGTTGCAGGTAATCGGCAGGAGAGCCATTTATGGTTGCCGTATGGAAAAGTATTTCCCAATAAAATAATACCAGTTTCCAGCTCGTTACAAAACCATGAAAAGAACATTTATTTCACGTGTATGAGAATGATTTAAAAATTTAACTGGTCTTGTTATTTCTGTAAAAAATACATTTGTCTTTTAATGATATTAAAATGATATTAAATTTTCAGGTTTACCCTTAAAATCTCATTTAAAATAAGTCCCTAGTTTTCCTTAGCATTCAATAAAATTAAAATTTTCCTAGAATGATCTACGTATAAATAATAATATAATATTTTATTTGTTGCTATCGATATCATAATGTACGTAAGTTCATTCTTGTAACTTTATTTGTGAGTTTACTATAAAAAAAAATATAAAACTATTGAATAATGTTCCTTGTGAAGTATTGAGTCCACACAATATCAATATAATGAATGTTATAGATGACGTACAATATAAGTAAGTTTATTATTGTGTCTTTGAATGATTTTGTGTGTCTTGTTGACCTTTTTCAAGCGTAAGATTTTCGGAATCCATACAGAAAAATAGTGATTGGCAAAAACTTTTTGACGAAGTCGATTTTTATTTGATCAACCCCGTTTACATGGACGAAATATTTCCAATTTGAATATCCTCTCTTTTTACATAACTGCTTTATTTTACCGAAATATTATACTCGTATTATTACGTATATCCCTTTATCGAACATAACATATTATTATACAAACTGGAATTTGAATATACTAAGAAATATTTACTATAAGAAGGCACCCAATATTATAAAATAAACAAATACAAATGCATTATTACGTATTATGATTATGGTGACTGATACTTGAATATAAATAAAAATACTTTTAATTTAAATTATCAGTTTTTTTCCAAATCTTATTATTAAAAAAATACGTTATATGCGGTGTTTCAAATATCGCCAATATAAGGTTTCCAGCTTTATAATTAATCACGGTAATGAAACTACGTCAAATATTATTTTACGCTCACGATGGCCGAACGGGAAAGTGTCTGATTAAGAGGTTGTGGGTTTCGGGTTCGAATGTCGGGTCTGGAAATGACTCAATATGATTTTTTTTTCAATGCGTGATTTAATCCAGAACCGATGTTCATTTTTCGTGACACTTACTGGTTACGAAAACCTGTTTATGACGCGACTCAGATTTTACATCGGATTGTAAAGCCAATTAAAAAAACATAATGGGTATATTATGTGTTTTTTCAAAAATGAAAATTTAGCATTCTGAAGTTCTGTGTATATTCAGTATTAAATATTTACAAAATAGTAACAGTCGAAAAAGACGACGAGTTTGTATATCTGGGATCGACCATCAGTGGAAAGGGCGGATGCGAAGCGGAAATAAGAAAACGCACACAGATTGCAAAAAATGCGATGACACGCCATACCACTATATGGAAGGATCGGGGAATTTCGATTGCCACAAAAATGATGTTGGGCAAACATTAGTGTTCTTGATATTTCTATACGGAGTCGAGTCGTGGACCCTGAAGGCAAGAGAACGGAAGGCAATTGATGCCTTTGAGATGTGGTGTTGGCGCCGAATGCTTCGCATTTCTTGGACGGAGCACAGGACGAACCAGTCAATCATCCAGAGACTGAAGATAAAGGAACGGCTCTCGACAATATGTCTGAGAAGAATTCTGCAGATTTTTGGACATATTGTCAAGCGCGGACCGGACAACCTGGAGAGACTGGTAGTTTTGGGTAGCCTCCAGGGAAGGCGAAGCAGAGGAAGAGAGTCTGTGCGATGGAGCGATCAAGTGAAAGAGCTGACTGGGGGCACCATCCATTCTGCCCTCAGAGAAGCGGAAGATCAAGAAGGATGGAAGGTCTTGGTCGCTCAAAGGATGGCGAAATTTAAATGTGGTCACGATCCTCAGCCATGAGTGCATGATCAAGAAGAAGATATAATAATAAATATTTGCAAGTGCAAGGGTGTCATCAATAAATTTCTTCCGCGCTATCTATAATGTAGTTACTAATATTATCACCTTGATTAAAATACAAAACCTTCCATGGTCGAAATTTGAAATACTTAGGATAACAAAATAAATTCGTATGCCTCATAGACGGAAAAAAACTGTCAACTAGACAGTGGAATATGTGCATTCAAATTGCAGTGGGTCCAAATTTTTTCTTTGATTTTGATAATTGGCATGTGATGAGATTTTTCAAAATTATGTATTTTTATAAATACTTTTACGTGTAGGTTTTCTTCTACTAAATTTTTTTGAATATTTATATAAATATCACATTATAAAAACGTGTTTACTTCTCTTTGAAACATGTAGATATTTTATAATTTTATATTTGCTATTTATAAGCCACTAATAGGAGACAATTCTGATATAAGTTAAAATTTCAAAAGATATTCTAAATTTGAGCTACCGTCAATTAATTGGTACACGTGCCACAATATTGCTTTGTTATATAATACAGTCGTGTATTTTCGATGAAGAAAATATTACACCACAAAAAAAAATCATGCTCGGCAAAAACTTATCCAATTAACATTATTATGTTTCTCAAGGAATCACGATGATAAGGGTTATCAATTATCACACGGTGATGTAATGGTAAACCACCATTCTCGAAAGCCGTTAGTGCGAATTCGTTCATCATCATTCATATTGAAATACCTGCCATACATCCACCGCCACTTGAATTTTCATCACTTCTACAACCAGATAGATAGATGTCTTCGCATCAAAGTCTTCAAAGTTTATTTGCTGGACATGACCAGTTTTTTTATGCTTGAAATTTTATATTATGGTGTCTTGCATCTGACAAAAATCACATGTTATTTTTACAATGTGTCTTTTATCTAGAGAGAGGATATATTAGGTGAAGAAAATTGTTAAATTTTTTTCTACTCTATCGATGCCTACTGCCTATATAGACTGCTTTTGAGCATGATACTAATAATATACTTTTTTACTTTAAGGAAAATTGTTTTACGAGATTTACGTATATTATTGTTTCTTTTACACCTTATGTTATCAATTTTCGATGATGTTTTTTTATTGTAATTTATACAAATAATATACGTATAAAATCTATTAATATAAATCCATAAAATTTGAGTCGATTTTTGTCACCTACTAGTATATAAACTACGAATTCATTGACCCACCCTTTTTACCTTTTGGCCACCCGGTTCCATGCCGCTGTCATCTACGTCGACCACATCCCGCGAAATTATCTTCTGTCGGTGGACGTTCTGAAGGCTTTTGGTGGTTTGTGGTTTCCAGTCTGTCACACGTTTGGCCCATATGTTGCTTAAAATCCACTGTTATATCAGAACACTATCTGATTTTTTTATGGTTATCAATGTATGCTCATAAATAATATAATACCATTAAACTATTTATACAACTATTATTTAGTTCAATAAATGAGCCCCAAAGCACATAAGAAACCAGAATATATCATAAAATTATAAGTAGTATATATTATGAACACCGGAAAATAGATTTTCTTAAGATTATATTGGTCCTGTTGGAATTTTTATATTGTAGATTTTTTCCATGGCGTGTTTCGATTTTTTTAAATCAACTAAAATTGAAAAAAAATGACCGTTTGATCAAAAAATGTTTGACAAAGTCCAACTTTATCGACCAAATTATGAGTTGAGCAAAATTGCCGCAATCAAAACGGTATAATCGATCATTATAATACAAATTAACAATGTGGCTTTTAAATGATCGCATAATGAATGATTTTTTACATTTTTTTTAAATCAAAACGTGGAACATGATGTTTACTTCTGAATACAAAATGTGATTACTAATATCCGTGTATTTGTGTTAGATTATCGGTGAATCACGCTATGATCATTGGTACAAATTAATCATGTTTATATTCATCACTATCATCATTGTTAGACGAAGTCTCACTTAGCCACATTTCCGCCCGATTAAGATTGATTCAGCGCCTATGGCCATTTACTACAAATCAGATACCCTGTGAAGCCATGTGTGGGTAAGCACGTCATGCGTTACATGAGAATGGTGGCACATAATAAAGGGCAGTGAATGGAGGAACGAATATAAAATATTACAATGTTTGAGCGTAATGGCGGATTTCCATGACGATGCGGTCGCTTTATTCGCATGTATCGACATTTTAGTTTAAAAAATAATGAAAGCATTGAAAATTATGATACCTATATTGTAATAAGCGGTTTATCGTATATGTAACATTTTTACATGGGTACATCCAAGGCTGTTAGCGCAACAGATCTCCACGTATTTAAAGCCGGGTACTCATTAATGAGCCGTAACTGTAATCGTCCCAGATATTTTAACCAACTATAGATACGTAATAATTATTTATTAGGTTCGCGAACTAATTATTTGGCGTTCATACTGGTTACTGTATCTGCAATGGTCACAGTTACGGCTCGCTAATGAGTACCCGGCATTAAACCACCACTGTAGAACAGGTTTCATGGTAATGTTCTAATTCTTAGAAGATAGAGTATACACCAATTCAAGATTGTATTTAAATTATGTAATTGGATACCTATCTAAGCAATTTTCAGATAATAGAAAACTAAAAATAAAAGATTCATTCGTGATTTTTTTAATAAAAAAATATATATATGTAGGTATATATATAGATATATCACTACATCACTACATCACTACAACAGGTCAAGAGGCCCAATGATATTAGTGTATTAAGTAATAGAAATAAAACGGTCACAAACACCCAGGCTTTGAGAAAATCACATAAATATATTGTGTCCTTGTTTGTCTAAATATATTTGTTTAGTATTACCGCGTTATGCCCAACATTCAACCAACCATGCCACGTTGTACAACTCTCATTATTATCTTTTATGTGTATATTAAATAGTTATATATTTTCACAGCCAATCCAAGAAGCACGTGACCTTGAAGAGCTGCAGGAGGAACTTTTCCCTGGAAGACAAATCCGTGCCCCAGTACGCATGCGCTTCGGAAGACGATCGGTCGAGACAGCCGTACCTCATATACTCCCCATGAATGTAAGGACTCTTATTTATAGATAATTAATTATCTTCTTATTTATTTACATCTCTTTCGTCAATTGAAAGTAATATACGACCGCGTATTTCGAGAAAGACAAAAAGTACGATTTGAATGTAATGTTTTCTTTGCTTATGAAATATTATCCGTATAGTACCTACTGATAATACAAGTTGTTGTCAAGTAAGGTCACCGTATAAATAATGCATAGTAGAGTGGGATCATATTCTGTTTAAAAATGCAATGAATGACATTTGAATAGGGGCGAAAATTGTTTACAACAAAATCCTATGTCAAAAGTTTAAGTAAAACAATAATACGTTATTAATACCTTTGCTCTCAAATAAATACGTTAGGTAAAACGTACTGATGATTCATATTTGTCATAATTAAGGGGAGAAAGTGTTTAGTATAAGATTTTTTATGTTTTCCTATAAAGTAGCAACTATGGCAATGATTATTATTGATCTGAATTGTACAATGATAACGATATTATTTTACATACCTATTAACATGATAAAAAAAATTGTTATTGTCTCCTTCTATCATATTGCATTTTCATTAAAGAAAAACAATCAATATTAAATTAAACATGCGTATTTTTTTCATTTTATAGATTTTTTACATAACAGATAGGTATATATTATAATAAAATGCACAGATTTTTAAAACACGTACATAACATCAAAGTAATTCATTTTGAAGTTGATGAAAAATGAACAAAACAAAATATGAAAATAGCGTTGCTAGCATTCGCATCACGCACTGAAAAAAATAAATATTAATTAAATTAGATGCGCATATTAATATTGTGGTTGTACTAAAAAGAGTTATTGGAAGATTTTGAAGACATTTTGGCTATTTGGATGACTTTATTAATTATATATTATAGAAGTGCCCATACCAAAAAAAAACTTGGTAGTTGTACAAAATGATGAAGGAATTGGGGAAAATGTGTATAGGAGAACTTTCGGCAACATTTTTTATTATTTTACAATGACACATTCCTAAATTGTTATATATGCCAGCATAAAGTACTTATTCAATAAGAAAAGAATTCAGATACTTTTTCTTAGACGGGATTTTCACGTAGTAGGTTATAATTAAGAAATGACTATTTAAAATTTGTCAATATAAGTAGTTATCACGGGAAAGCACGCGTTGAATATTTACACAAATTGAGAAAAAAATACGAAAAATCATGGTTAAGTATCAAGAAAATGCTATGCGGTATTGAGTGTAGTTTTTCGATAATATTTTATATTATCTAGGACTTGTTATTATTAGAAATTACATCATTTTTGTTAATTAATAATTACAGCTTACTTTATACATACAATATGTACTGTATATTATAGCGCATTGTAGAGCATTTTTCTGAATACATACATAATAAATTGTATAATTAGACCGATAGACATTTTCTTTGGTGCATATAGAGTTATAAATAAATAAATAGATCAAACTGTATACAAAAAAATGTAATGCATGACAAATTTTAGTAAACTCTTTATAGAATTTATAATAAAATACAAACGTTAAAATTAGTGATCCGTATTTTTATGAGAGATTTTTTTTAATTGAACACAATTCTGTCGATTGTAAATCTAAACTTCAAGAATGATTATCTCAGCTTTGGAAAAAAACGTGTGATCTATATCTGGAACTACGTTGAACAATTTAAACATTAAATCACCATTAAAAAATAGTGTGTATTATATTATATTTTATTTTCCTTCAAAAGATTTCTAAAAATGTGATCCCTGATTAACCTATAGTATTTTCTGTATTGTACATTAAACCTAGTAATTAAAATAATTATTTTTATATTATTCCACTGATTTATAAATCAATACTAAACTTACGTCAATTAGGACATTTTTAAAATGATTATGACACATTCTCAGGAAATTATACAACAGACAATAAAATAGGTATATATAATATATCAATAATTATTACGATTAGGTATTATTTTCCATAATATATCTGTACCTCAGAACCAGTGCGAATAAGCTGAAAATGCGTGAAATACTGATTTTGTATGCAAAATATTAAATTTGTCACGGTCAATTCACTTTTTGAATCTATTCTTAATTCTTAGTTCAGATCAAGATACATCATGTACGTGAGAATGTGAATAATTGTATAAAAACCGTTCACTAACATTTTTAACAAGTTTTTATACAAAACTGTTCATGTTTTTGGTATTGCGCTTCAAATGAAAAACTAGGTAACCTATCTACATAGTTTTTTTTAATTTAAAAAAACCTTTTATCAAAATTTAATATAAAAATACGTGTCAAAACTATAATGTAATGGCTTTTTTTAATATTAGAATTATTACCATCCGCATTGTTTTACATTGCACGAAAATCAAACAGTTTTTGGTGTGTGCATTTTTTATGAGATACAGCATGACTGAAAATAAAAAAAATATATTTTATTAATGGCTGCCAAATTTGTCCCCCCTCCTACATTTTTATCATCATTTTTTTCATTGCAGCTATTCGTTTCCTCCACACTCGTTCATTACGGGAACTTGTTGACACAGCCGTAACATATTGAGCAAACTCCGCGTACACTTTTCCCTTTAAACATCCCATGCGTTTAAAATATACGTTCTAACACAAACATTTTTCTAGTTTACACTCTTAGTTATTTTAAAAACCATTTAACATTGTAAGCATCGCTAAAATATTTTTTTAATTCAGCGCACTGTGCAGTGTCGAGAATTTTTGACACCCAATAAACTATCACTTCACATAACACATTGTAGAGAGAAAAAAATAAACTTTTATTAAATTTCACAGTATTATTCTTCGATATCCAACATTTTTTAACGAGTCGATATTTTTCTTGTTGGCTGGACAAAAATAATTACCAATTATTTACAATCTTGCATGTCTACGCGATATATTTTTTTCTGTAGTTCAACATTACACTTTACATTTTTTTTGACATTGACAAATGCGTGTATAAATAAAATTGCTATCTATATTGTTTTGAACTATACAGTTATTATTACGATAGTGAATTCTTTTGAAGCATACATTCCTTCCCAAATATAACACTATTTAGTGTGAATCTTGCTCAATTAAATATAATGGTACTAGATACATATCGGGCAATCTAACTTTTTTATTATTTCTTTACACGAATACAATTTTTGTATTAGGTAACACGTTTGTTTGAAGTAAATTGTATATTATAATTTAATTTCGGGTAAATACATCGCACATATTAAATAGTATTAACATGAGCTACGAGTTCACAGTAACAACAAAATAGTTTACATAATTATAGACATTTTTTTAAAACCGTAAATAATAAACCCTTTCTTTCTGATATAATTTAGAACTACAACCGCTAAGTTAGGGATTTTTTTAAATGAGTTATCTTAGAATCGTTACAAAAATGAGTGTATAATAAAAACGAACAAAACTTAAATATTAATTACTGGAAGTTATAATATATTTTAATGTATGTACTTATGTAATTTAATGATAACTGTTTCACTATTGTAAATGGTTTTCTCGTGGTATATTGTAGTATTAAAAAATTGGGTTTGAAATACATATTAGATACACTAGCAATTATAACTATAAGTAAAAGATGGAAAAAATTAACCGTCAATAGTGACATTATAATTCGTTCCCGAAATATGAACGAGCTTATAGTATTTATAGTGATCTTAATATCATTATTAGTGCAAATGTGTTGGGTCTACAAGGCAACAAATCAACAAACATCTTCTTCATTATTACAATAAAAGATTTAACACACAACCATAATAATAATATTAAGTATAAATAAACTAGGTAGCTTTTAAAAAATCATTATTGTTCGTGATTTATAGTACAAGATGTTCTTTAAATGTGAATTTTTCTCCTAAATTAGGTATAATCGTTTAGAATCTAAACGAATATATTCATTATTTTACTTCATTGTATCCATTACGGCTCTGAAATGTGACTCTGTGCATTGTCGAACCACTAACTCTATAACCAGGAAATGCGATTTCTTTCTGCTCTGTTTTTGGTTTCTATCCCTGTACGATTAACTGAAGTGATGCATACTCAACAATATTGTTTGACGAGGCCATTAAAATTAGGTTTTCGATTCCTTACAATGAATAGTAGGTATTTCGAAGCTTATGTCTATTATTTGGAGTACAACATTGTTACGTATTAATTGATTTAACTGTAAACACAGATTTTGATAGAATGTATTTTGCACTTACTGCTTGACTATGACTACGTCGAAGCGAATAGAAAAAAAAAGTTTAGCCATTAACTACTATGATTTTATATAAAATATGTTTATATTACACACGATATAATTAATTAAGGATTTCATACTGAATATGTTATAAATAAAACAAATAAATATATATATTTATGAAAACATACTTCATAAAAATATATCCATGCTTTTATTTTTCAGGACCAATCAGATGACAACGCTATATTACGAAAAGATATCCGAGCTCCTTCGATGCGCCTTCGATTTGGCCGCCGATCCGATATGTATATGTTGCCGTACGAGGTAAAGTTTTTTTTTCAAGAAATATTTATAAAGTAATGGCTCTAATGATTCTACTGTATGAGCTAGGTACATAGAAATGATGAATACATTAGTGTCACAATGCTTAACGTCGATAAGGCCAGAGAAACGGTGATGCATTGGGGGAGCATAACTATAATTGCTGAATAGATTAAAAAGGACCTTTAGAGTTTTGATATGTCCAGTTTGTATAATATTCAGGGTAATGGAGAAAAAATTATCTCCATTGCTCTCCAACAATGTTGAAGGCGGCCAGTGCCTACACCACGCAAATAATGAAAGCTCAAACCTCACGCAATAAGAAAAGCTCTAAGAGTAAAATAGATTTAGAAAACAAGCACTGAGCACAACAATGAGTAAATTTCGTCTCCAAAGACGTGAGCTACGGCTATCCTTAACATAACATGTTGTTTTTTTTTAATTCGTGTTTGATCAAGAGTAAGAACTCTGATAATACTCACTCTGCGTAGGCCCATGACCCATATAGACATTTTGGAGAAAAAATAGTAAATATTTGCACATACTATACAAAGAAAGAAGAATCCGATCTAATATTATAACCATGATAAATTTTTGTATGAAAGTTAATCAACATGACCATTCACAGAAAGATATATATATATATATATAACATTCATACATATAACATGATAAACGTAGCACTAAAATTAAATTATGAGGTGGACGCAACAGGTGGACAGAGTAATATTTTAAAAAAGTTGACAGCTCATAATGTTTACAAAATTATTCAGTTTTTATTACAGTAATTAGCTACAAAATCAAGATCACTATCATATTACTTTGTGCAGAGTAGAGCCACAGGAGTTTAATACAGGTCATGTTATTTAATTTTTTTAATAATTTTGTTTTTATTAACTAGACATGTCTTGACATTTTTAACAAAGATCTGTTATCAATAATTTATTCTACCCTCTAAACGTTTAAATCAAAATATTCTCTGAAACTTGTCTTTTTAGACATTGATATCTCACTTAAAAGTCCTGTGACTTTATTTTTTGTTTTGTTTCGTTTTATTTTGTTGTTCAACGTGGAACCGTTTTTGTTGTTTTTAAAACATTTTGTGTCTGTTGTTTTCAGCACGCCGAAAGAGATTACAGGACAAATCAAGATACGTCGGAGGCCGACGCGGAGGAATAAATAAATTCATGATGTATAAAGTTTACCCGAAATTGTTTCAGTAATTTTGCATTTCGACGCCTTCTTTCGATCTCTTAATTTAATACCGATACAATTCACTTTCTTTTACACTGAAATAATAACCAGTATACTATTTTTTTTGTTAATCTAAGCATTTTTGGACAAATGCTATTGTGTGCTGGATAGTAAGTCTATAAAATGCGTAGATATTGTTTAGATAAGTTATTACCAATATAAAAAATATATGCGATAGTAATAACGTCATATTAATAGGTATTATTGTAAGCATGATTGATGAGTTTTGAGTTAATCAAGTTTAATGATTGAATCCAAATAATATCCGATGTTTGTATATTCCGCTTAGTATAATTTTGATAGATTGATTAAATATAAAGAACCAACTAACAAGGGAGCAAGATCATACACTTTGTCAACACTTATTAGCAATTAAAAAAATGTTTTCACCTTAAAAGATGTTAGTTACAATCGATGTTATATGAAATGGGACTAACGACTCAAAAACTGGTTTGAACCCACACGAAAATGAGCTTACTTAGTACTGTTATATAAACAATACTGCTTCATGAAACTAGATATGATATAGATGATATAATTATGGGAATTATTACAAAAAACAATTTTTATCGCTAAAAATAGAATAAATTGCTTTTACGTAGAATACATGAATGATCTTCTAAAGAAAAGTAACTTACATTTACATACAGTAGCTTTAACATTTTATAAATTTATTATCTGGTTAATTTATAGTTGCATCTACATCGTTTTGTAATAGCAGAGTATTTGTTACTTAAAAAAAATGCATTTTCTCGCTATTATGCGATGTTCGAGCATTCATTTTTCATTTTCTTGGGTTAATAAAACACAATTCTGTAAAGTTTCGACATGCGTTACTTTTCTTTAGCGATATTGTTTGCTATTAGAAACGTGTTCAGAGACTGGATAGCTCGCCTTTTTTCCCATGGTTTGCAGGTTCAAATATTTTTTTATTTCAATCAGTGTGTCTATTTGGATTCACCTCCCATCAGTCTATGGTACCGATGATTATAGTTTTACCATCTCAAACCATCATGTATATGCATCGCAAACCCAGTGGGTACAACGAATTGCTACAACCACGTATTGTAAACAGTCGATTGCATCACATTACTTAATACTACTACTATGCTACTAAAAACTAACGAACATTTAGTATGCCACAATAACAATGATTAAGTTGTTCATTCGATCGCTCGATCAAGAGTTGGATACCGATAGGAGTAAAAAGACTCATCCAGTAGTGGATTGGCTCCTGTTGATAATGGATAATAACAGTTATGAAGAAATTCTTTATACAATATAACGTTATTAGTATCGCATAATATGTAATCAATTACTTTATGTTGATTCTCTTTGAGTACCTATATCTGGGCCCGTAAACATTTAATTTATAATCGTGCCAATAAAAAACCTTATAAAACCTTCACAGGTATAATAATTTGTATGAAAATCGAAGAAAAACAGTAACAGATATTCAATATTTCTGATACTAAAAGACCAGCGTTCTTCACAAATGAAACATAAACGATCGGGCTCAGAGTTTTTTCAACAATATCATTCTGTATTGAAAAATTATTTAACGGATAGTACTGTTTTAATCTTATTAGTACCTACTCAACCCTTTGAATAGTAATAATAGATTTTATCGCTTAAAACGATATTTTTAAAAAGTGTATTAATTTATGTTCGAATTACTAGAATGTTTTTTATCATGATTAATTTTGCAATAATTTAAATAACTCTACCCTGATGTTATAGTATATGTGTTAAGTAATATATGTAAATTATGATACAAAAAAGACTTTCAATTAATATTCGATGTTTGTATAAACTTTTATCAATGGTTTTAGCGAAATAAATATCTTATTTGTGTAAAAATAGCCAAATACATTATAGATGTGTAAAAATATATATTTACTAATAGATGAATATTTTTTAAGAAAAAGTATTACATTTTAATAAATTACATTAATATATACTTATTATAATATAACCTATCCTGACTTTATTTTTGTGTGGAATTTTATTATGCAAATCCATTATTAATCAGAGTTTTATGAAAATTATGAAAGCGTCAATATTTTTATCTATAAGTTTTTCTAACAATGAGGGAAAGATATTAATTTCTAAATAGCAGAGTAATTAAACTTAGTTTGTTCCCATTTAAAATAAAACTATGTTTTGAGATAGTTTGTCATGTGCGATTCCAAAATAGCTTGGTGATCGTTTGAAAAATACAATCTGGAATATGATATTTATGGATGAGTATTTGTAAAAAGGCATTAATTGAAGTCTTTACCATTGACATTATTTTTGGGGTGACGACGACGACGATGAGAAAAATCTACACAACACAAACACTAGTATCACAAGAGGAAAGCTGGCATTATTAATATGAAACGTAAAGCAACATGGTGGATGGTATCTTATATATATGTTTGTTACTACACACCCTACTTTCGCATTTTTTTCATGAAAGAGAACAATTAAAAGTTTTTTGACATCAGCGTAATACCTACGTTTTTATTAATCGTTTTGAAAACGAATAATGGCATATCTAAAAAATGAAAACATTTTCATTCGCCATTATTTTTTTTAAATTCAACCTTTTATGCTTTTCGATGCATTATTAAAATCGTCATTGTTAATATTAAATTAATTTGTTCGAATTCAGTAATTTTATATCACAATTTCTGAAATCAAAATTAGCATTCGGGCTCAAAAAACATATAACAGAATATAAAATATGTACAAAAATACCTCCTATATATTAAATAATATTAATAATGTAAAATGAATGGGTAAAAGCAAAAATTGTAATAGGTATTGATAAATGAGATTTTACGTGATTTAACATGTAAAAGAAATAACCAATACGATGCATTACTGTCAATGGAAGAGTAATCAAAACTTCGAGTATCTAATCAACAGGGATAGGTTAATATTAAAAAAAAAAAACACAACTTTACTGTGTTCGATAAACCGTAAAAAATATGGATTCATCTTAAGATACAAAATAAATATGATCGGAGTAATGAATATGAATGAAATTGCTAAGTAGTGTATTGGTAATTAAAAGATCTCAACCAAATGTACTTGTAATAATTGTCGAGTTAGCCAATAATAATTATTGTCACTTCAAGTTTCTTCCACACCTTGAAACATTAATACACATTCAGCCTTTCAAGTATTTACCATTCCTGTATTAATATCACTAAATATTACATACTTAAAAATACAGAATGGACCAAAATAATAGTAACTTGCATTATAATATGACATAAACGTGAAAATATATTACAAATAGATTTATATAAATAATTTTAGAGTTTCTTTTTGTACTTATTTTTTATTTATTTTAATGTACCTATAAAAGCTTTATTTTTATAATAAAATACATACATATTTAATACACACTAAATTTAAATATTTTTTTATACATTTTGGTCCAGTCTGTAAATATTTCTAATGAACCATACAAATTGATGTTCCTTTATAGTTTTATTTTAATTATTTATTGTGAAGAAGAATGTTCTAAATTTATGCTAATAAACGAATATTAAAAAAAGTCGTATCGATGATTTTCTAATAAACACACAACCTCATGAAAAATAAATAATCCTTAAGTCATAGCTCCGTAATATCACTCACCTTTTGGTACACTCTCTCTCTTACTGTGTTTGAAGTAGGATGGTACCGTCTGCTGTTTGTTCGGATGATAAAAAAAACGAATTAAAATTACTGTCTCATAATCAACTCTGCTGATATTTCTCTGAGACTGCCCGGTAATGATTCCGGCCTCTTTAGGTTTCCATGGATTTTTATCCTTATAAGATGACACCTTTTGGCAGTGTTAGTAAGTATTAATAGTACATTAAATTATCCTACTGAATTTAATTCAGAAGATTAACTAATTGATTAGCATTTGAAAAAAAAATCATTCTCTAAATAAAAAGGGGGGAAGGGCCAATATTAGATTTTTTAAAAGAGAGGCGTAGTAACATAAAGTTTGGAAACCACTGCTATAGAGTATATACGGCTGAGCTACGGGATGTTGGTTTGACCTGGAACGATGCAGGAAGACTGGCGAGCGACAGGAATTCTTGGAGACGCCGCGTGGTATCCATATCCAAGGGCGGATATGGCCAAAGAAGGAAAATAGCAGGAGCAACATTCAACACAATGCGGAATATCTGGAACTCACGAGTGTACTCGATTAAAACCAAATGCCATCTATTCTACGCTTGAATTTTGATGGTACTGCTTTAGGATAGCGGAGCCATATAAAGGTTCAGAGAAACCGTATACTGAGTTTCGACAATAGATTTTTGTGTCGGATACTGGATATACTACACAAGTAATGGCAGAATAGTAAGGTGGATCATGCAAACTCCAATTATTAGATAAATTGATAGTGAAGAAATGACGTTGGAACTGGCTCAGCCACGTTCTACGGATGCTCCAAGAATCTTTTAACCTGGCCTGCCAGTTCTTCAAGCCAACCAAATTCCTCCTTGCGTCCATATGCTTCACGCAAGGAGCGGATATATACTAATAATAAAGAATAAGGAGAAAATAAAACTAGCGGCAACGTGTCCGCTTGTGAAGTCGTAGGTATTGGGTTTGGATCTCGCATCTAACAAACACATATTATTATGCTGTTTAATGAGTATTTATACCCAGAATTCGGACCTGTTAGGTTAAGCAATATCTTCATCAAGTGGCCAAGATCCACATTGGATTGTAGAGCTAGTGAAGAAAGATAAAATTGTCACAATATCTGACATCGTTAGATGTGATATTCCCTCTACAACAAAGTAAAAATGTCATCAAGCTTTTTTTATATTCAATAGTTTCTTTTGCTTTTGATGGAGAAGCATTGCCCATAATATAAAATGTCGATCACACCGTGATATCAGCTATAAAACTTCTACCTTCGAGAGTACGTAATAAACATAATATTTTACTAACCAGTATCCCAAGCAAGTATGTTTCTTATACGGCAAACATTTTAGCATTTTTCTCATATATAATCTGCTTCAGAAAAACGGTGTGATCAAACTTACTCTGAACTTACGCTGTTTTAAATAATTATTATAAGATATTAGCATATTATTATTTTATATTTTTATGATTAGAGAATAATACAGAAAAGCTTTATTTTTTGGTAATCTATGAATATAAATTAAAAGCTCGTTAGTATAAGAGGTTTTTGAAATGCAAATCCTGGTTTATGTCTAGGATATAAGTGCACACAATCAAATATTAAATGTTTACTGTAATATGCAATATAATATACACTTACAATAATTTCATTAATACATAAGACAGAGTATTTTTTTTTAAATAGGTAGCAATATTATGTACTAAAAACAGTTTTCCATTAAAAAATGTTCCAAAAGATACCAACAGATGACTCTAAGAGTCTAAATATTATTTACTATTATAAGAAAATAATTTAATTAACGGTATTATCATAAAATAAAATATTATAGCGGGAAATTTTCACGCGTAGGCTAATTCACAAACTTATCCCTCAAAAATACTCAAAAAATATTACCTACACAATTGGAGAAAAACACTAAAATAGACCTCGACTACAGCTTATTTCAACACAATTATTTGTGCTTTATGTTTCAGAGATGTTGCAATTAATTTAAGTCACCTATTGAATGAGTTAGTTGTTAGTGATTTTTTTGTTTTATCTGTTTTTTAATTGATTTCTGACCAGCAAGCATAAAGCAAACAAAAAATACGAGAAAACTGAAATTAAAATAGTCATAGGTACCATCTATATAGTGCAATATTCTGGCTTTATCCAACTGAAAATAAATGAGAACTCTGCCATTCTTGGTAGCATGTATCTCTGATGACTATATTAGAAATCAAGAGCATCAGTTGTTTCTTCTCACAAGGATCAGAAATAACCTACCATTGGTGATACCAATCTACAACGTTTAAGGAATGTCCAGGATCATGCTTTGAAAATAGAATAAAAGCTGCATTTTGACCCACGCTGAGCACGTCCGCCCATATTTTATATTGTTTTAATACTATTTCTTTGTTTTTTGAATGCTGTATTATGAAGTCATAAATTTATATTTTGTAAAGTTTATTATAATATGTAAAAAATAAAAAATAAATTGAATTTTATCAATTTGTCCGTACTATTGATCTTCCATAAACCCTTATAATATTGCATAAATCAGAATAAGGTAACGCCGCATTTACCATACTTCTACAATATATTATGCAAAAATATAGTCCTAAGCAACAGGGAAAATATAAGAAAAAATGTTAATGTAAAAATCTTTTGAATAAAACAAATATTTTTTTAAACATAAAATATAAAATCTACTCATTTAAATGAACTGTGTAATATATTTTGAATTGTTAATTTCTATTACTGACTCCGTGAACGTTTACATTTAGGTACTGAAAAACATCTATATACGTCATAATATTTTATAATCATCGTCTGTACATTTTCCGAATCCTGGTACATTAATTACTGCCCATCACTATAAGACATTAGTGAAGGGATCTTTAGAAAATGTGCTACTGTGAATTATACCATAATGTCCAGAGATATGGAATCTTGCGCTCGCGAAAGAATGCGAGAGATCAGAAATAACTCTTCCGCCCACCGCGTCTGGTGTACAGTCTAATCCGCCTACACTCCGCCCATTACACTTTGTAAATGTTGCCAGTCATTATTACGATTTTCCACCGTAACTTTTGAGATACAGGTAGATAATTAATTTAGAAAATACACACACTAATATATACTACAGTGATTCCCAACCAGGTTCCGCGAGAATTCCCAAAAAAATACGTCAAACAATTATTGTTTGACGTTAGAGCTGAAAGTTCGGAAGTCACATTTTTATCATTATTGAGTTAAGTACCTATGCAGATTTAAACGTGTATTCACGTTCTCTTAATGCTGAAAATTTAAGAGTCCAATGTCACATGATTTTTAAATTCCTTACTTCTAAAACGACGGTAGTCCAATTATTATATAATTAGAGCGGAAAGAGTGGATGTCCAATTTAAGTCATTTTTACTTTAATCTATAGCAAAAAGATTAATTGCAAAAGTGCGGAAGTCCAACATACGGAGTTTTAGTCTGAACGCCAGTATTAACTAAATTAGATTAATTAATTATTTTAAAACTGCTCTCCTGCAAAATATTGAATATGTGACTTCCAGACTTTCAGCCCTAAGGTACGAGTATATAATAAAAAAAATGGTAATAGATTAAAGGAAGGTTAAACGTGACTTATCTTTAAACATTTAAGTATTGAGTATTAACATATAAGTTTTAAGTAAAAATCGAGTAATCCGGTTGTCAGTAATCAATGTAACCGCTGTATAATGTTTGAGACTTCCATGGTTGTTTGCTATCGTAATAGAATTTTGGGTTGTAATCGCGTGTTCTTCCTCCTTCTTTCCTAGATGTTTCAGGCTCAATGCAGAGGGCATTGTCAAGGGTTAATGTATTGAAGTGTACTGTATGGCATTTAGATACGTACGTTATTACCACGCTCGGCTAAGAACTCTAGTTTGGTCTGGCGTTATCGTGGTGAAAAGATCCCTTTCTGTTGACCAGAGTTGGGCTGAGCACTGAGACTATCATCGGCAACCCTGGCATCTAAATGGGGGGTGTCTCAAGCTAACGTATATTAATAACAACGAAAAAGCTTCCACTCAGCAATGGATCCACAATAGTTTATGTAGATGCCTTATTATTAAAATAATAGCATAATTAAGAAGAAATTGTAAGTTAAATTCCCAAGACGAATCATCAGTAGTATGGACGTATATTAACATAATTAATCAGAACATTTAAATTTATTACAAATAACTGAATTCAAATTCATAACCCGTCTTATAACATCTACTCAACAAGGGGAATAGCTAATTATTATATTACAATGATTATCTGCTTTATTTAATTTTGACTACATAAATAGTCCACTCAAATGAGTGGACTATTTCTCTATAACTTTTACAATCATCAACATAATAGAAGGTATTAAACTCTTTCACTGCTGAAGACACGCCTGGCGTGTGGTCATTAGATACATATACTTTCACTTCTGATCAGTTAATTACCACTTTTAATTGTCATGCTAATTGCTACACACCAGGCGTGTCTTTAGCAGTGACTGAGCTGTGGTAATTAATTGGTCAGCAGTAATGTATACGGACAAATAACCATTATTGGGATTTTTCCTTCATTTGTTACAACACTTTTATGCCATAAATAATAGTTTTCTACTATAAGGTAACACTGCACGTATTATTTGAAATTACCCAGTGCTCTCAACAATAAATGTTTACGTACAGCATGTATAAATTGTTATGAATCTCAATAACTTATCTTATAAAGACTTATTTTCTTTATTATTAGAATGTAGTATCCCTTATTAAACATATATATCTACATAATTTGAAACAGCGCAAAAACATTTTTATTTGAAACATAAATATATCTGATCCTAAGAAAATCATATGAACCTCAACAGAGAGGATGTTGTATTAACAGATTTTTGTTTTTATGACAAACGGATGTTGGCCACTTGTTGAACTTAACAAGTCCATGGTCTGGTCCAAACACATTGAAAAACAAAATCTGACTTTGCCAGACGCGGGATTCGAACACGGGATCTTTGACATTATTAGCCGAAGAAAATATTTTGAAAAAACAGATCTTTTCTCGATCGTTCCCTCATGGCTGACGATCGTGACCACCCTGAAATGCAGTCATTTTCTGTGCAACTACGACTCCACCCTTCGCAGTTTTACTGCCCCCATCGAAATCCTTCACTTGGTCTCTCTAGGACACCTACTCTCGTCCGCTGAGTCGCCTTTCCTAAATACTACCCAATAGATAACGCCAGTCTCTTCAGATCATCTAGTCCTAGTCCACTCCGAATACTATGTCCAAAAAAACTGCAGTCTAAGTCTCATGCATAATTGTCGAAAGCTGTTCCTTTAGTACAGATTGTTTAATTAGTAAAGCACATTCGCTGAAATTAGGGCATCCAATTAATCGGGGGTCAGAACTACCCAGTTATCGGTTTTACGCGGAAATCTAACTGGTTAACCGGTTTAAACCGTGAGATTTAAAAAATATATACAAATAACATATATCAATATTAATTTGAATTGAAATAAGTAATAACATAAAAAATATTGTTAAAAATATGTTCGGTATATCATATATTTATCAATAATTACTTTTATGAAGTACCTGCCTACTTAGGTAAAAAAAATATTTTAAAATTATTTTTCATTATAAAACAGAGATAGGAAATATGTTTTTATGTGTCTTTCAAAATAAATATGTGTTATGTTCGTACAAATAAATACTAAGAATTCGGTCGGGTAACCGAGTAAAATTACCATATTTTCCGTTAGTTCAGAAACGTGCGGTTACCCGGTTAACCGATTTCGTTTTAAAATATTTACTGGTTTGGATGTTGTAGATGGAATCCGATCCCACTCGGTATTTTTTAATAATACGAATGTTAAAGATAGCTAAAGATTGCACACACGTACTGATATTGAGCTATCGGGAAAGAAAGCGATCGGGATAGAGATTAATGGAGGGTGACTGTGCAGTCGGCCATGGAACTGAATGATCTGTTGCGCCAGATTAAGTAAGTAATTAATAAGAATGTTTCTATTCTGTAGGTATTAAATTATAATTTTCTACGTACCTACCTACATAATTTTCCCAGTACAGTATATTATTAGCTGTCATTTAGAAAAGCCTGCGATTATTAAAATCAGTACCTACTAATCTCTATATATATAAAAATCTCGTGTCACGATGTTTGTGGTCGCACTCCTCCGAAATGGTTCGACCGATTTTTATATATTTTTTTATGTATATTTGTTAGGTATGAGAATAGGTCAACAAGTTTATTTCATACCGCTAAGTGATTAGGGTATCTCTATCCAGAAAAAAATTTCTTTTATTTTTTTGAAATTTTTTTTTTTGTATTTTTTTTTATTATTTGGCATCAGAAAATACCTATAACCCCAAATTTTCACCCTCCTACCCCTACCCTCCCATTTTTTTAATTGCGATTTTATTATTTTTGTATGAACAAATATTTCGTATTTCAAACAGAACGAAATTATTTATGTTGTTGAATGACAGATGGCGCTACGTCCGAGAAGAATTCAAGAAAAGCGTCGCGTCATTTTGACATTTCATTCGGCATATCACAACGCAGTGCGTGCAAAATTTTGTACGATTTATTTTAATTTATCTATTTTTGTGTGCGTGTATTACAGTGCACAATGCCAGTAAGACGCAAGGGGGCCATTTGGGCCGTCGCACGAATAAAGCCACAAACATGCGAAATAGTAGAGGAGGAAGAACAGACGAACAAATCCAACAAGATAACAAAAACGTGCGTGTGAGCATGTCGCAATTACGTGCATCTCAATCACAAGAGGCACGAGCTGAACGAAATCAACAACGACAATTGGAACGGAGCCAAGCGCGCCGGTTCGTAGTCAACACACGCAGAGCAAATGATTGACAACGCCAACAAGTACGTCGAGCATTTACATCCGCTTCATTTCTTCGTCTCGCATTCAAGTACGAGCCAGATATTGAATATTCCGCTCATCCGAAAGTGCTGATTGGTGCTATGGACAAAGAATGTCTCCATTGTCATGCGCTCAAATTCAAACATGAGTCAGCCGGGATGTGTTGCACATCAGGAAAAGTGCAACTACCAGAAATTGAGATACCACCAGAACCATTGAACGGCTTGCTCATCGGCACGGTTCCAGATTCAAACCTGTTCCTGAAGTCCATTCGCACATTCAATTCATGCTTCCAAATGACTTCGTTCGGAGCAACAGAAATAGTTAATAATACTCCGGCAAATGGTCAACAATTCCATTCTACGTTCAAAATCAAAGGCCAGGTATACCACAAAGTGGGCTCATTACTGCCAATGCCAAACGAACCACATATTTTTTTACAAATCTACTTCATGGGCGGTGAGGACAACAATCGTGTGGATGCACGTTGCGGCTACAATAACCTCAATTCGCCTAATGCCAGGCGTATCGTCGGCAAACTGGACGCCCTATTGAATGAGCACAATGAATTATTGAAATTCTTCAAAGCACACATGCACGAATTGCAAAGTGACAATCACGCTATCGTCATCAATCCTGATAAAACATCAGCTGGAGAACACGTGCGTCGATTCAATGCACCTGTTTTTTTACGACATTGCTGGAATCATGGTTGGCGACCGCGCATCGACGCGAGAATTCGTGATTCTAAGAAGAAACAATAATCTGGAGTTCATCGCTGACACACACCGTTCATACGACGCTCTCCAATATCCGCTAATTTTCTGGTAGGGACAAGACGGATATTGCATAAACATTAAACAACAAGATCCTGTCACAGGTAATTCATTCATTATGAACATCTTTACTCATTTTGAATTGAGAAAATGAATGGTTGGTGTTTTTTTGTTTTTATCGGCGTTCATTGTCTACAGCGCTCCATTTCTCTTTCTGTCATAGATCCCATCCCCACACACTTACGATACATTCGTTATTTTTTATTTAACAATCAAAATATTCAATAGAAATTATTTATATGGCAGAACAACGTTTGCCGGGTCAGCTAGTATTGTATAATATTCTTTTTTTTTTTTAATGATTGGTTGGTTAACTGTCTCTTATTAAATTTTGATTCAGTTTAAATAGATCAGTGTTCAAAGCAATGCTGATTTATGAATACATTGGTATTTGCACAAGTCACATAATTAATGAGTGTTGCATACCGAACTAACGACTTACCTGTGAAAATTTGTAACTTACATAAAACTTATCACTGACAAGAATCTACGACAAAGATGACAGTAGAGGCCAAGATGCACCTTGCTACCTGTACTAAGGAAGGATATCGCTCGCATTATTAGCAACGTGCCACAAATTTAGTAAGCAAACTACTTAACTTATGCAACATATTATTATCGGTTGCTTCTTGTTAATAAATAAAGCTAAGTATATTAATTTTATTTTGGTGACGTTCCCTATCCTGGGCCTGTCATATCAGATCACCAACGCATCAGAGGGATATTAAGCCACTTACGACAGTTCCGTAGGTCCTAGGCAGTCTTCATTTTTCCTGAGTTAATCATACTTCTCAATGCGGAAAATACAGCCGAATCATGCAGAGATTCGGTACTTAATAGTACTCGTAGCTATAAGTTCTCATAGCTTATTAGTTTGTTTTATAACATCATCTATATTGCTGGTAAAACAATTAAGCGCCAATTAGTCTTATAAATATTTAAAACTTATTTGATAAATTTTCCGGACGGATATGGTGATTAACGATGCGCCTCCGGCGTGGTTTACGTATTCAACATCACCATTTAGATTGATATATATTTTTAACTATTTCACTTATTTAGACTAGTGAACATTACCAATTACAGGTTAAAAACTTTTACAACATGAAATAAACCAGAAAAATAACCAACACAATACAGTGAGATTAAACATCTACCTAGGTACTCTAATAAATATAAAGATAGGCTAAAATCTACGGCATTTTACAGTCAGATTTTTATGGCATGTTTAACGCTAAATAATTTTGGTCTAATTCAGTACAAAGGTCCTAATATTACAATTTAAAGGCAGCCTGACACTCCTAATATACTGTCTCTATACGACGTTGCTAACATTAACTAGTTTTTTTATTTTTTTATGTTTACTTATAAACTCATACCCACTATTGGATAGAAATATTTTATAGTATAATTGTCATTAATAGCAACATTCTTTTTATGTTTCCTATTTTATTGC
Organism: Rhyacophila brunnea; assembly: GCF_057557595.1. Taxonomy (NCBI): domain Eukaryota; kingdom Metazoa; phylum Arthropoda; class Insecta; order Trichoptera; family Rhyacophilidae; genus Rhyacophila; species Rhyacophila brunnea. Next base: position 26,594,748 of record NW_028232752.1, read on the forward strand.
CCTGATATTTTCGTTAATTTTAATATGTATACAAAATTTAAATTATTGTGTATTGTGGCTGATTGGCCAATAAATGTTTAACCGAAATACTTACCTCAAATAAATAGGATAAAATAAAACAAATTTCAAGTACATAGTAATCAATTCGGGTTAATTAATCAGTTTGTTATTATATAAAACCATTTTGCTGTAGCAAAATCGATATTGATATTAATTCAATCATTTAAAATGTCTTGAAATTTTACAATGAGAGTAATTATGTCGTTTTCATGAACCTGTATGTAAATTTCTACGTGAGGATTTTTACAATAGACTGCTGATCACGCCCTTCATGATTTACCGGAGATGGAGCATATATGTATGATATTTCTTAAAGATTTTTAAATTGTGATGTCATAATATATGAAAATTAGTTATTTATGTAAACAATATGTTACAGTGAAAATGTATTGTTTGAACGGAAAAAAGTCATTTACCTTTTCTTTATTATGTATTGCCATTCATATTTTTTTCGCTTCTATAAATATGTAGATGAAATCATTTTTATAGAATATCTAAAAATATGTACGTAAGCCTCTGTTTTTTTGGAGAAAAAAATACAAATTAAATTACTTTCATCAAAAAAAAAATACCATATGTCAGAGAAAAGTCTATATTTTTACGAGAAATCATTTTTAAATATTTGTTAAAACAATTGAACCCCTGTTCTAAATCATGGGTCAGGTAATGCGTCAATTACATTGAACTACTTTACGAGCTGTTTGTTGGCGAATTTACAATCTGCCTGTAAAGTCGCCCAGTGTAATCATCGAAAAAACTAACAAGCAGATTGTAAACACTCTATCGAGAAAAGTTGAAAGCCGGTCAACTTTACACGCTACACGCCGGCGTGTGGCCCTACTGCGTTTGCGCAGTAGCAACCTCCTGGTAAAAAAATGAACTACGTTATGTCAAAATAGTCGCTGGCTTGTGGCTTCTCAGCGAATGGAAAGTTTTGTGTGTCATCATCATAATCGCATTAGCTGAATCGCCCGCTATTAAATTCGCCAACAAACAGTTCGTAAAGTAGCTCAATGTAATTGACGCTTAATATGGGTAAAATACCCCAATTTTTACGTGTTATTAATGAAGGCACAAAAATAAAGACGATTCTATAGTAAAACTACAAAATAATCATCAACAATCTTCACGCCTATTTCTGCACGCATGAAGTTTCAGAACAAGACGGATATCTTTGAAGATGTAAAAACTGTAAAGATTTTTAAAATTAAACACGTGGAAGTTATACTAATACTGCTGTACTTTGGAACGAGTTTATTAATAGTTAGAGCCAGAAGACAGCATTCAAGTTGTTATGGTATTAAAAAACCATGATGATAAAAATGAAGTAGAGATTTTAAAATAAAATATGGCAGTTCTTTAATCCGTTTACTGATATTGCAATTTTGTTTGTATGCTATTACATGCAGAGCTATACTTCGGCGCGTGAGTCTTTGATATACGTGTTTATCTTTAAGAGGCCGATATCGGCAACTTAGATTGCGTCGCCTATAGTATCCGTACAAAATAATACGTCATATAGCAAGAACCACCATTTAAAATAAGGTCAAGACACGCCTAAGTCGAGCTAAATCAATAATTATTGATTGCGTTTATTGCCAAATTAATCCAGATGGTTCTACATCGTGCTCTCAATAGCTGTATTTGTTTATTTATATGCCTGAGTTGTGATAAGGGCAGGGTAATATAATTCAACACAAATAAATTTTGGGAAACACACAAAGAAAGTTCCCCAACCTCTGCTTTAGATGAAATAGATATTGAACAAAAACAACGGTGGAAATATATTATATAAATCATGAATCCATGTATTATTTATGTATATTTAAAATATTAACATTAAATCTATTATATTTGATTTTAATATTGCTTCTTTCTGCAAATAACGAAATCTATTTCTACATTCTCTATAATATTTATTATCGCGTAAAGCTTTCACATTCGAAGCTTTTTTTTCAACAATAAAGTTTGACGTAGGTAAGAGAGAAGTTTTCACAAAACGAAAGCTTGTAATGAAAATAGATAAAGAATGCTGTGTTAACAGTTGAAACGACCTGTTTCAGAATAACACCCACTGTTTACCTCTACAGATACTTTAAAAATAATTACATAACTCGGAGAAAAATGGTTAATTCTGAGAAATGAATTATGCAGAGATAATAAAATATTTAATTATATTTCAGACGGTTTTATTTAATAAATTATTTATTGCTTGTAAAAATAATGAAAAAAAACAAATATTTAAAATTATTTTTCTTCTTCTGTCAAGGGTTTTGGCCTCGTTCAGAATTCGTCTCCAAGAAACTTGTCTTTGGCAGCTTCTATTAAATTTTCACATAATCCATCCATCTTGTACATGCTTGTACATGTCGATATTTATTCTGTTAATAATGAATAATTGACCGAAATATCAGTTGTTTTATATCCTATATACGTGGCTGGGACATGTATTCCGGATACCGCCAAAGAGTGTGGCACTTCGTACCCTTGTGGCACAGCCTCAAGGGTTCCGTCGCCGTGGCCGGCCCTCCCTCACCCTGCAGCGATGCTACAAAAGTGACCTACGTGCTGCAGGTCTGACATGGCGGGAGGCACAGGAGTTGGCGATGGACCGAGGGAAGTGGCGCCAACTTGTGCTTGCTCTATGCCCCAATGTTGGGACGTGACAGGGTGAAAGAAGAAGAAGAAGATACAAGACATAACTATCTGAGATGCTCAATGATTTTGACGATATGACGATATTTTTTTTTTTTAAACATATAGATAAAAAAAAATAAAGAAATAGTATTCAAACAGAATAAAGAAAAAATATAATATGCAGTATTAAATAACACTACCTATAAAGAGTAAATATAAATAACAATAATTATAAAGTACATAATATATGAAAGTACACCGAAAGAACTAGGTGGACCCTATTTTAAGAATAATTTATAAAACAACTTCCACCAATACTCATCCTCACGTAGGTGGAATATATCAATATCCGAAGCGATTTGATTGTGTCGGCAATGTATAATGCATAGCGTTTATAATTGTATATTTTTCCCTATCTTGACTAGATCTCATTCCTACGACTACACACATTCGACGACAAGGAAGCACCTACCGTTCAAAGGTACCTACTAATAAAAATATTTTTGTCATACACCAGGTTTCCGAGCCATACACGATACCTGGTATAGATCGTTATAAAATTTATATTAAAGATCGTGTAAAATTGTCAAATATTTGTATTTCGGTATAGTGCATACAGTGATTTGTTAATTTAGCGTACATACAGTTGGAATTTTCTGAAAAATAAAATCCTGTTACACAAAAGTTAACGAAATTCAGATAGATAATTATTAATATAAATATTGAAGTAACCTGGCAGATATACCTCATTTTTTATTATAGTTATTCTTCAAAATACGTAAATTAATATAATGATGACGAACAGTTTCTGTCTGATTCCCTTCACATTAAATTATATTATAAAGATTTTAATAATTTTAAAAAACGAATAGTTACAGATAAAATTGAGCAAATTGAATTAAGAAAAAATATTTCATAGTCACATTTCTTCTCATATTATAATAAAAGTAACATCGACTCATTCTATTTCAATCTTAATAAATATATCGCCACACTATATTTACATACATATTATATCTTCTTAAAATTCAAATAAAATACATAAAACATTTGATTCCTTCTTCGTGTTATTGTGGCTACAACAATAATTTAAAACACAATAAATTTGAAGCACATTTTTGTGGCAATAAACCTGCAATAAATAACCTTGCTAATATGGCATATATTTGTTTTTTTGTTTTGCATGGCCAGTGTTTTGAGTGAAGCAAGTAACAGGCGTCGTTTATTGGGCGTCGTTTCGTTAATTCGGCGTCGCCAGTGTTAGTAGTTCACGCGCCCTCTTTGCGTACAGCCCGCAACTTGCACGCTTAGCGCTTCGAATATTACAGGTAAAAATATTCTTCTCGACAATAATAAATTATGCTAATAATAAAAATTTACCCTACTGACATTGAAAACTATGCTTATAAAATTAGAAAGTGTACTAAAAATATACTTAGCTATTTCTAAATTCAAATTTAATAACAAATTACTAGTCCTATTAAATAAATTACTAAGTATCTAATTTTCAATTCAAGTTTAACTAAAATTATCGGTCAATGGTTTATAAAAAGAATTGTTATTTGACTTATGTAATATGTTGTTTTTGTGCAATATCGTTTGATAACATATTTCTTAGTCACTTCAAAATTAGACACCAATGTATTATATTCCTTAATTAACTATAAACTAGGTTTTTCATACTGTGTTACGTCCATATATATACTTATTGTAAATAAAAGAAAATACGTTTTGTGGAAACCTATTTAATAAAAGTATAAAAAAGTTTCAAGCGATTTTTTTTTTGTATAAAAGAATATCTTTTATCTATTAAATGAATTGCTGAATTTGAATTAAATAATTAAATCCTAATATATTTTCATTGCTCAGTTACAATATAAAAAAACAGGAAGTTGAAAAAAGATAACCATCGCTTATTGTATATATTTTGTTTTACTATCAAAATGTGAGTTTTTATTTTTATAAAAAAACGTAGTAAAAATGAATAAACAATCATATTTCAATGAAGTCGGTTTGTATACGTATAGCAAATGATGTTCATTAAAAAACAAAAATAATTACTTATGTCATTTTAATTTCCTCAAAAATAGGATGAGTCAGTCAACTTGTCAATTGTCGAGTATTAAAAATACACAGACATTCTTTAGTCAATAGTAACTCATTTAAAATTAGTTGATTTCATATTTAACGTTATCTTTAGAGAGACAATGTCATCCTTTATTGCTTAACAGTTTTCTTTTTAAAAATGTCACAAAGGATTGGCATGAAATCAAATTTCAAATAACGTAGCTTTAGTTCCTGGAATTTCTTGAAAGTTACATAAAAATCTACATATACCTTATATACCTATATTTGATAATATTTCCCCTTATTGCTATGATTATATTCACATATTATCACTAGTCACTATTTTAAACCATTTTAAAACTTATACTTATTTATTACTTATGTGTTTATATGATATAATATATGTTTATTCACAGTTTTGTTTTATACCATTATTACAACTTAAAATATCAATAAATCACTACAAAAATCGACAGAATATGGTAACAAAAAAGCTCTTTTTATTGACCAGCTTATATTTTATAATAGTTTTATCAAATATTTAAAACTATTATTATTATGCAAGCGTTAAATATCTTCCTTATTTTTATTATCTTTAATATAAAAATGAACTCTTAAAAATATATTTAAAAGAAGATTTTCACATTTTCATTTCCAAAATACCTTGGCTTACGTGTAAAGTGTTATCCAATGAAAAAAACATCGTTAATAATGTTTGTTTCTCAATTTTGAGCTTAAAATCATGACGGGAAACACTATCAAGATCATTTATAAATATATTTAATGCATTTATCTTGCAAAATTATATTAGATATAATTAAATTGATATACGAATTAAAATGAGGTATGCATCAATAATATTAATATTAATATTAGATTGTCACCATTGTATTTTCCAAATTATGATTTTTTTTTCAGTATGATTATTTATTAAGATTTCTGGATTTTTAGATTATCCAAAAAATTTCAATAAAAATCAATGTAAAATTTACGACATTATGGTCCCTATTATTTTTTAATTATTGGCGAAGTACAATTCTTTTTTTCTTATTTGGCATGATAATAAAACCCAGACACATATTTTTTTCTTTATATATTTATACAGATTAGGTACGAACTTAACCTTGGCCCATTGCTAAATGCGGCCCTGGTGGCCACCTATTTTCATAGAGTTTGTTTATGGCATCAACCAATGTCACGTATTTCTGAATGGACACTGTAACACAACATAATAAATAACAAATACATATTTTTATATTGTAGTAGTTTTCAAAATAAATATTTTGTCGCTCGTGTGCGAGTCACATTCTTTTGAGTAATAATGAAGAACCAAACAAAAGAAAATGAAACACTCAACGATTTGAAATATTTTTAACGATTAATCATTCTTAATTACCGGTTTAATTGTTGTGTTTAATATTCATTATCAAACAATAAAGTTAGTAGGTTTATAATATTTACATAAATTCGTTGTTAATTAAAAATATATTATATTAAATACCTGCACTATATCAAGATTCTCAACCACAACTTGAGCTTATGTTTTTCTTTTTTTGAAATTTATCTCAACAATCAATACAATTAATATAATGTGACATTATAATATTGACAATAATTGAGTTTTTTTTATTATCGCGTATTACAAGTGTAAAACAAATTATTGTCAAAAAATTAATAATTATAATAAATGTATTCTATTCAAATTTTAACAAACATTTCAAAAGGTTTCATAAAAATAAATCGATTTTCAAATTATATATCTGTACCTAATATCCGGTGTATCGTATTTCGAAAAAGAAAACTTTCGGAATAACGCAATTTAATAATTTTCAGCCACTTTCTGATTTTAAGCTTTCGGCTTTTTGGCTTTAAGTATTTCAGGTTTATGTAACGAAAAGATTCTGAGTGCTATTGGTTATGAAAGATATAAAAAATCTGTACCACAAAACAAATTAATAAATATAAATGCAAAAGCCAGTCTCCATAGACCACGATTTTTAATCCAGCTTTATTTTACGACTAAATGATAAGAAATACAAAGCCACGTTTAGCACGTGGCAAACTTTAATAAACTTTAAAATAATATATTCTTTAAAAAGTGTTAAAGTCTATCTCATATTTATTCATACTCGAAAATTATACCTAGGTACTTACATCGACTATCAATTATACTCTCAACTAATAATACTACTCAATTATTCTCTTATTTTGTGTTCCCTGATCTGTACTCATTTTCCCCCAAATGGTATATACGATTAACACAGAGATGCAGATTTTATTTTTTAATATAATATTTTTATGAAATCTTCCATAATGCCATCAGCAAATCTCTGCACGTGCTATTATTTTTTTTGGAAGTAGCACACATGTCGCGATGGTACATTTTGATACAATTCATTTAATAGAAAGATAGCGTTCGATAGTGAGATGAAATTCAATATTATTAGCCAGAGAAGTGCTCTTTGCCAAGCAGATTATTATATCAGGACAGACAGTGTAATAATTTTAGAAACCTGTGGGAGGTAACGTCTCCTCTCCCAGTTCCCTTCACACCGCACCTCGCCACACCGTGTTGCCACAAATCTTTCAGAAAAAATATATTATAACATGAAGGTCTTTTCAACAGCAGCGACCGTTTTGCTGGCAATATATATTTTTTAAGATTCTAAATACACGTACACAAGAATCATCACGCCATATTGCAAAAATGATACCATTTTTCATATAATAAATTTGAAATGTGAGATTTTATTTCACTTTATACGCTTTTTTACGACAAAATTTTAGTAGTTGGTTAGGAACGTAACGAAATAAGATGTTCTAATGGATTAAAGTTTTGTACTATTCCATTTAAGTTAGAAATAAGATGTCATTAATAATGGACTGACCAATTTCGTTAAGACCAAATTACACTGGCGAATTTTCACATCGATCGTCTGCCACGATCGTCCCACGATCATGAATAATTGTCAGTTTGGATTGTGCAATAGATTCGTGACCAAAATATAATGATTCATATTTTCCGCTCACAACTCAATCCCAGATCAGTGACAGCTGGATCGACGATTGACGAGACTGTCACCGATCGTCAATTGAGTTATACGCGAAAAATATTAATTATTTTATTTTAGCCACGACTCTAGTGAACGATGCAAAATGACATTTCACGATCGGAGGCAATCGACGTAGACGATCGGCTTAAGAGTTTGCCTGTGTAATTTGTCTTTACGTGAAATGTCAAAATCAGTCGTAAAATTTGAAACTGTTGAAAACGTATGCGAAATTAGCTAAAAACATTTCTTAAAGTGATATCTCAATAAAATTTATCGTATGATTTAAATGGGTGTTATTTTTGAGATTTTTTATTTAAATAGTATGCAAATAAATTATAGTTGCACTGCCTTTGCCTTTATAGGTCCATCATTTTTTAATGCAAAGTTCAGACAATTGGCTTTAAAATTTTGTCCTCCACCGTCAAAGTGTTTCATTTATTTTTTACAATTAGTTCTCATTCATACTTGTTGTTTTTTTTATGATACTTATTGTATTTAAGTAAATAAATCCCCACCGTTTTTTTCGTAATAAACTTCCTGGAAAACAGAGGGTAAAATGAATAGCGTCAGAAAGTAATAACTATTAGCCTATGACGGACAACATGCAGGCGGATATTGAAGTAGGCCAAGATTTAACTTTCTTCCGTAGACTATAAAGAATTACTGAAATAACTCCAGTCGCCGCAATTAACTTCTATTATCATTTCATTTAATCCAGTTGATTAATTTATATAGAGTTTTTAGAATAAAATATGAATTTTTTTGCTCATAATTAACTTTTTGCAAGAACATTGCAAAGTTCGTCCTCATACCGTACTCTAGCGCCAGCATACACTGTCTTATACAATATATAATATATTTTCTTACGTTGTATGATAGTTACTGATATGGTGGTGTAATTATGACATTGTTAAAAATAATTACCATAAAGAATTACCATTACTACAAAATACTTTGAGATAATATTGTAAAATTGCTATATAAAACAATGTCCGTAATATATTTTTCATTAGAGTAGGATTGTAAACATTTTCTTTAGGTTGAATTGAAAAATTGAATTAAAAAATTAAGACTGAAATTAATAAGCAAATGTAATAGGCTACGTCAAATTTACTAAATAAATCTTTTTTTTTTAAAGTAACCCTAGTGGTTAAGTGCGTAAGGCACTGGGCTCTCACCCTTGGGCTCCGGGTCACAATATATTATGTAGGTTTCTCAAAGCACGATCACAAAACATGCGATCGTTTAACTTGTACTACTGCACTACTGTAACTGGGCCTCCTTTTGAGTGGTATTAATATAATATATTATATAAATGAGTAAAACACGTTACTAACATTCTAAAAACGATGTATTTATATTTAAAAAAATGCATTAAAACATTTAATTATTATAATTTCTAAACAAACGCTCTTTTAATAAAAATATGTTGTTTTAATTGTAAGTTCCTTTATAAATTATGTAAAAAAATATTCTTATTATCATATATATTATATGTATTTGTTAATTTATTGTACTTAACTTAACAGCACTACACTTTTCCTTAAGCTACTGCGTTTGGTTGATTCAGACTATTTTTACTTGATTACGAATTGACCGGATAAAAAATATCTCAGAGGTCAACCAAGGTTGGATTGTAATATATTTGTCGATGTATATTATATTTTTTGTGGTTTCGTAACAGATTTACAGGTAATCTGTCCATTTTACTAACGAGCTCACCTCACTGTATGATTGTAAACAGTCGTGCCGAACGCAAAGAGCTTCCAGGTTAGATGAATCCGTGTGCAAATTTATATTTGATAATAATTTAAATGAGAGCGCCTGTATTTTGCACATTTTCCAAACTGTTGCATAAAATTAAAATTGGTATCTGCTTCTATATGTTACACCGAATGTGCGAAATTAACTATTACATGAAATGGGAAAAATTTTGACTAATTCATGTAATAGTCAAGCCTGTTGCCTTATTCATGAATTAAGTAAATTTTCTGCTGAGTACCTGAATTCGCCAGGGTATGGAATTCTTGAACTGTCAACATGACAGAAGAAAAAGTAAATTTAATACGGATGGTTTTATTAGTTATAATTGGACATAATATAATATTATTATTATTAGGTTAGGTTAGGTTAGTTTAGGTTAGGTTAGGTTTTGTAATTCAACTTAATGTTCATTTTTAGGTTAGCTATCAAGTGTCAACAAACTATCACAAACATTCAATCGACCATTGCACGTTTGATACCCAAGCACGAATCAAATCGCGAAAATACTTTTCAATAAAATTCTTCCGTTATCATATTATAGTTCTAGATTTTTTCGCGCATAGTAAATGGATATGAACGTCATTGTAGTTATTGATTGGTATATTTTTATATTATAATTAATGACATTTGACACATTTGTTTATTATAATTAGTTGCAAAAAACACCACCGGAGCGCGATCATCTATTTTGACCATAGATAATATATGTACATTTTGACCAATGCATGAGCATTTGATACATTTAGTTTAGTTGCAAAAAATACCACCGTAGCGCTACTATCTAATTTGTCCAATACATGAACTAGGTAGAAAAATTACTGCCGAATTCACACACTCATGAATAAGGCAACGGGCTTGCATTTTTCATGATTTAGGCAAAATTTTGCCCATTTCATGTAATATTCAATTTCGCACATTCGGCGTAACATATACACCAATAGATGCCGCATTATGCTCACTTTAATATATTATAAAATGGTGAAACAGTAATAATTATATATTTACATTTTTGACAGTCACAACGGGTTCCATTTTTTTACAGAAATTAAAAAGAAATTTATTTATATCAATAGTAATTATAAATACAGGAAGACCTCGACTTTCGCACATAATTGGTTCCTGAAAAGGTGTGCGAATGTTGAATGTTCGAAAGTAGAGGGAAGTAAAAAAAATGAAATTGTGGGTATTTTGAAATATTTATTTGTCAAGTAAATATAAAATGTTTAAGAGTTTAAGAGACCTGTTTAAGTGGGGTTTGCGGGTGTTTCCCTTAAAAAGTTATCAAGAGTTAACTCTTTGCCACTCTTCTTTTTCTTATTTTAAATAAAATATTTTAAATGGTAAATCATTAATTTTATAATATTGCCTAACTGCTGGCACGAAATGTAAAGTGAACCAATCTTTTAATATTAACGCAGTAAACCCAGACTTTTTTATTTGATTACTGGAAGCAATTCTTTATCCTTCCCTTTCAATGCTCGGGGATTTTCTGGTTGATAAATTAACATTGGTATCAATTTTAAATCACCAGCCAAGTTTCCACCAAGAAGCAATGTCAATCGGTTTTTAGAAGGTTTATGCCCAGGGGCAACTGATTCTTCCTTAGATAAGAATGTACGACTAGGCATTTTTTCCAAAATAAACATGTGTCATCTACATTAAATATTTGGCTAGAGGAATATTCTCCATCTTCAATAATTTTGGATAATGAGGAAATAAATTCTTTTGCAGCATCTTTATCCGCATCAGCCGATTTTCCAGTGAATTTAATATAAACCAACCGTTACTTGCTTGAAAATTCGTGTTAGAATCTTCTTTTTCTAGCCTTCCAATCTTTGTAGAAACTAAGAGCCTTCGCTTGAATAATTGAATTATTCAGAAGGACATCTTTTTGATGTTGGTCGTCGATCCATGATGACAAATATTTTTCCATTTCATCCATAACTATGCCGTGTCCTTTGGAAACAACCTTTAAAGATAATACCACAATTTTGAACGTATTCCTAATTTTATTTTTATTTTTCAAAATTGTATTTATAAATTGTATCATACGAACGTCCGATTGAAGCAAAAGATTCACCGCAATCAGAACGTCATGTGAATTTTATAAGTCCTTGATTTCTTTTTGTTCGTATCAACACTGCAGTTTTTCCGTTTCTCACTCATGTTTATAAATTTTTAGGGTGAAATATTTCAAATGAAGAAAATTAGCAAAATGCACAACATCACACGCCCGCACGCGCTCCTGCGCAAGACTAAACCTATCCTAGCTAGCTCACAAGCAAAGTGACGGGTATGAGCAGGATGCAAGTGACGCAAGAAATGCACTTGCCTGTGAGCGAGCGAGAAGGGCCCCACGGCCAGCGCGACGTTTAAAAAAAACGATTTTTTTTGAAATGTGCGAAATACCAAATTGTGCGAAAGTCGAACGTTCGTAAGTCGAGGTCCGCCTGTATCTACGATATTATGGGTAGTATTATAATCACCATCAATGATTATACACAGGATATAATAATAAAGCTTTTTTACATAAAATACGCACCCTAGAAATCATTCGTTAAATTGATGCAATGCTAGATATTATAAAAAATGTACAAATGAGGTTAGGTTGTTAACGGAGCTTTTCGCCTGGCAAGCCAAAACCTCTCACAGAATCTCACATAGTGTAAGATTTTAGTAAATATGTTGCTGAGGTTGCACAGTATGTGTTTTCAATAAAAAATGATACATTATTGTATATTATGTTGTCTTTAAAAAATACTAATAATTATCAAAAATATAAAAACGTTAGGATTAAGTAATTCTGGTGCCATTTATGAATCAATTCAATAATGTTCTTGCATTGATTTAAATTTCAAAAATGTTAACCGTAATTTGAATAAATAATTGAGATTTTTAAAAACACCCCAGATAGCGTAGCGTAGATTTCGCACTATTTGAAAATTTCGTACCATTATAGTAGAACAACCTTGGAATTGCGCAGATTGCGATTTCTTCTACTGCACATGAATTACATAGGGTAAATTTAATTACATTTCCGACTGCTCTTACATAAAGCTTATAATCGTTTTCTCTTGCTCGACGTTGCTCTAACTACCTACGTAATATTTTCTGTAAAAACTATCAAACTTCACGCGTATGTGGTATGTTTCTAGTCGGTGGTAATTGGTGAGACGTGTGCTCTAAAACGAATTCCACTGGGTCAAAGTTTTTTTGCAGTTTCTAAATAGTACTTTATCAAGTAATGCATTTTCAATATGTGTATACTATCGTACATAATATGAATTAAATAATACGTTATACTTCAGTAATTAGAGATATATTTTCTTTAGACTGGAATTATTTTATAAATGATCCCCAAACAATAAACACGGTGACACGTACAGGGTTTTAGGTAAACTAAAAAAAAGATTAATGAATTTCCTACATGACAAATTTTCTCAATAAACATGATGTCAAATTTTACATGAAGCGAGAGTGAAAGTTGGCTGCGACACTTGGTTTTTTTTATGTAATAATTATTTTTATATTTACGTATTATTATTTTATTTAGTTATTTAAATGCTTACATCATATTATTTCATATTTTTATAGTATGTAGGTAATACTTGAAAATAGAAACAACTGTTATTATTTTCAATGATTCTCAATAGTATACATCAAATTATACACAAAACAGTATTACCAACAGAAAAAACATAAAAATTAATTATTAAGTATGAACATTAAAATTATTTTTATAAAAATATGTTGCACATGTAGATTGAATTAGAATAAATGCCATTGTAATCATTCTTAAAATAAATTTTAATATTATTATAAATGGTCGGATATAATATCGTTACCCCAAAAGTAAAAGGGCACTTGTGAAAAAATAGAGTTTTGAGAAAAACGCATTTTAAGTATTTTTTTAGTAAAAAAAATCAAGTGGAGGTTATTTCTTAATGTTTTGAAATGAAATTCAGAGCAATTTATAATAATTAATTGTGAAGATTCTCTTTTTCTTTCTGATTCTTTTTTATATAAATTCCTTTACACATTTTAAAATATTACACATAGTATCTTTTTATTATATTATTTTTGTAACCACTGCATATAATATACTGGCAAAGTTGTGTACATTTGTTACGTTTTTGTGATACGTTAATTGAAGATTAGTTTACAAATACACAAGTGACCTCTATTTTCTTTCGTAAATTGTGCTTTCACGGATTTAGCTCCACAAATGCCATTTTGCCTATAATGTGGAGAAAAAAAATACAAAATTACATTCATAATTCAAAATGTCACAAGTCCCCTGGGCGACGATATTACATACCTACTAAATAATAACCACAAGTTATGCATTGCCCTTGCCTCAATATTATATATATGTAACCATAACACATAGTTTCTTAAGATTTTTAACTAACCGCCCCCTTTTTAAATATATTTTTAAGCCCCCTTTCCATATTTTTTTATGTTTATCTCTACTATAAATATATTTTTAGTGTAATTTTTGAAATTTTCAAAGCTGATATCTTTGAAAATAAAACTATTTTTTAAAAATAAATAATAATAAAAATTAAATTTCACACAATAGAAAAGTTTTGTGTTGTGTTACCAATATCCATATATTTAGTTCCGTAATTCTTATTGTAAGCTTGTCCCTTAATGTTTTCTGCTATCTCTAAAATAAATCCTCGCATCGTTAATATAAAATAGAATGATTTTGGTTTGAACCCTAATCAAAATTTAAATAATATTTGATTTTTTAAGTTCTTCACGGATGCAGTTTGGTGACGTTGGCACCAAATATTTTTTAAATCTTAATGACAGGTACCTGATATGTTTGATTACGTTTAAACAACTAAAGCATTATGATTGTTTGCCAAATCAAATATCGTCTTTAGGTGATTAGTAAATTGTTTTCACTTGTAAAGAAGCTGTAAAAGCGACGCCTACACTGATAGCATTTTCAAACGATTTAAAACAGATACTCTCAATTTTATTTTATTCTTCAAACAACTCCTCTGTGTTTCAGACAGAATATTTTTTCATTACACGCTGCATTTTTCTTGGATAATAAATTAGAATGAAGTGTACATAGCGCAGATAAATATGTTGTGAAGAGTATATAAAATAATAATAATGTGAACAAGTCAAACTATCGACTTGCTTCAATCAAATTGTGTAGCTCTCAAAGAAAATGCATTAACAAACAAAACTGCGGCTTAATAACTAACACCATAGATCAAATCTATAACAGTAATTAAATACATTCGTAATTGTAGAATTCCTAAGAACAATATTTGTTATTTTAGTAAATATTAAGATTGATCGGTCCCATTATTTAATTAAATATTTACCTAATGTGTGCAAAACGGACGAAGTCGCATTACCGCACCAAGCTACGTTAACAAAACATGGAATAATAAGGATTATATTAATGCTGGATAGAGTTTGTGAGTTCTACACTTTTTTCGTTTCTCGAGATTCGATAATTATTCTTGAACTAAAAAAAAAATCTCGAGAATTACAGATTGCTTTTTTTGATTCCTTGACAATATTGAGAATTCTGGAGAAGTATTTTTTTTTTGTTTCAACTCATCCTGTGCAATATTATGACTATATTATCTAACATGTAGGTATAACATATCTCTGCACAGGTTTCCTATTCAATAAAATGCTAAAACTCATTCGATCCACAAACATTCTTGCAATGTATAAGAAAAACACTCAACCGCTTGTGGAATATTTAGAAGTGGTCAGAAATAGCGTTCCCTCTAACTCAAATCAGAGTGTGTGAGAAAATGCAAAGTTTTATTAATAAGTTTTTTCCCGAATTTTAATCGTTACGATTAATCGTCAACATAACACAACGTAAACAGTTATCTGACAAAGAAAAGGTAGAATAATATCTGAAGTATTTAGTCTGATAGATAATAATGGATTGAATGTTTTTTGTGTAAATATATTAATATCATTCCTATTAAATAATCAATTAGCGAAAATTTATGTTTTACTGAAATACCCACATGTTTTGGCATATCAAAGGTAAAATTAAAATTTGGGTAAATATGCAAAACCCTTTTCTGACAAGTATATTATATCTTCTTCTTGGTCGTATACTCATGGCTGAAGATCGTGACCACATTTCGATTTCGACATTTTTTGAGCGACCAAGACTTTCCATCCTTCTCGATCTTCCGCTTCTCTCAGGGCAGAATGTATGGTGCCCCTCAGTCAGCTCTCTCATTTGGTCGCAGACGCTCTTCCTCTTCTTCGCCTTCCCTGGAGGCCACCCGAAACCACCAGTCTCTCCAGGTTGTCTGGTCCGCGGCTGATAACATATGTCCAAAAAACTGCAGAATTCGTCTCAAACATATTGTCGAGAGCCGTTCCTTTATCTGCAGTCTCTGGATGATTGACTGCTTCATCCTGTGCTCCGTTCAAGAAATACGAAACATTCGGGGCCAATACCACATCTCAAAGGCATCAATTGCCTTCCGTTCCCTTGCCTTCAGGGTCCACGACTCGACTCCGTATAAAAATATCGAGAACACTAATGTTTGCACAAGCATCATTTTTGTGGCGAAATCGAAATTCCCCGATCCTCCCATATATAGTGGTAAGAAGTGTCATCGCATTTTTTGCAATCTGTGTGCGCCTTCTTATTTTCGCTTCACATCCGCCCTTTTCACTGATCGATCCCAGATATACAAACTCGTCGACTGTTTCTAGATTGTGGAGTGTACTTGCTGTTGGTAGAAGGTTATATTATATAATAGTAAAAAAAACATACAAATATTTTATTCATAAAGAAAATGATAATGAAACCGTCAAAGCATCAATCCTAGCGACTGCCTTGATGACTTGGCTTGGTGTATAGCTGAAACGTCTCCGGGGAAAGCATACATATATTATGTTGCATGAATCCACGATATGCTCCGTGGTCTGAATCTCACTATACTCGCAAAATGGGGACTCTTTTAAGCCCCATACATAAGTACATCTGGAATGCTCACACCGGATTTGATTCAGACTCCTTAAGTTTAGAAGCCTTAAGTCAGGAAGCTCGTTTAGCGGATCCACAATTAGATGAAAGTTAATAACAGTAATATCGCCAACTTTTAATATGAAGCCGCTGCAAATGTCTTATACTGTATTGAGATACGAATTTTTACTGAAGCTTTTATAGGTATAATAAAACAAAAATAGTTCGTTAGGCTTGTTATCATTCATTCAAATAGAGCTTTTTAAAATTAAATTTAAGCTGAAAATGGTTTCAAAAATTATTTCAGTGTTATGTTATGTTAGCTGGAACTCATTTTGCACTTCAGATTCATCTAGACCAGGGGGGGGGAGATACTGCGGCCCGCCGGGTATTTTTTTGCGGCCCGCCATCATTAATTGTACTTCTGATTACAAATAACTTTTTTATATTTTTTTAAAAAATATTGACAATAGATTAAAATTTGAAGAATTTGATTTCAGTACGTCTTCCTTGCGTCTCGTCTCACACTATGTAACCACTATTTTCTAGGTTGAACATCGTGACACATTTAAATACTTTTAACTCCCATTCTCTCCTATAACTCCAACTTATTCCTTCGACAACTATCGAATAACAACGTGGACCACTTTCCAACTTTGAAGTTGCTGAACATATCAGAATATAAATTTGAAGAATATGGTAAAATTATTAAAAGTCTGAATGACGATTTTTCACAAAGATTTGGTGACTTCTGAAAAATTGAGACAAGTTTAGCAATAGTACGCGATCCATTTTCAATAGATATTGATAGTGTACCGACAGAGCTACAACTTGAGATTATTGATCTGCAGTGTGACTCTGATTTAAGAGAATTGCATCGTCGTGTAGAAATCTCCAAATTTTACAATGCCCTTAATTCAGACAAATACGACCAACTTAAATATGATGCAAGAAAAATGTTCGTTATTTTTGGATCAACATATGTGAACAAACATTTTCAATCATGAACCTCAATAAAAATTCTTTAGGTACGATCAAATATCTCCGATGCCCATTTACAAGCAGTTTTGAGAAAACAACAGTTTTTCTTTAGTTTCATTCTTCTCATTAATTTTTTTGTAATGTTTATTTTTCGTGATAATAAATAGTGTATATCTAAAAATGGTATTTTACTTGCGGCCCGCCGCTCATTTTGAATTCTTGAATTTGGCCCTCCATCCAAAAAGTTTGCCTCCCCCTGATATAGACGGATATGTTCTGGGGTTTATTTGTTGGTGCCACAGTCAAATAAAATATCTTAATTAGTATTAAAAGCGTATTAGAAGTCATTTTATACAATGTTTCGTTGTTATTTAGCTAGATTCTAGATGAACAATTGCTCAAAATATCACATAATAGTACATTTTTTGAAAGTAAGTAAAGCAATACGTTAACAGCTCGGCTACTATGCATTTTTTTATATTGATGATATAAACACAAAGGATACTCAATATCAATTCAAACATACTACATTTTTAAATGGCTATTAAATTACTTTTTTAATATTGTGGCTAAATAATATCTTTCAATAAACAAATATTATTTAAAGTCATCTTAAATGGAGTAAAAATTGGGAACATTAAGAACTTTATAAAAAAATGGTTAATTTTTTCACAATGTGTTGACCCTTTACTACTCTACTATATATGTAGTGATAATGAAGGCTGTTTCTTGTATAAGATAATACCCGAACTATTGTGTGAATGCAACACTCTTAGTTGAACATAATATAATATGAGAATTTTCCAAAGTACTCTTCAACATAATATTATCAAAGTTTTAAGTCATTGGACGCTAAAGACGCACCGAGCGCGTAACGATCAGGTGGCCATTCGATATAATTAGCATGCTATTTAAATGTGGTAATTAAAAAGTAATTATGTAGTCAGCAGTCAATGTGAGATAATTAAATTATGACGGTATGTTTAGATTTTTAAGGTTTTACGAAGCGTAAATTAAAATGTATGTTTACAATGGAAAGCAATGATGGAGTTTGTATGTATGTGTATTCATACTACTTCTCACAAATATACAACAATGTCGTTTTAAATGGCAGTTGTTATAAATACAAAATGTATACTCAATAATAAATCGGACAAACTTAATGACACATGCCGCCATTAATTTTTGATAGTTGTTTGGCTGACATCTCTAATTCATATTTCTGTCCCTGTCATAATATGAAGTACCAACTGCACCATCTTTACTGGGTTTAGTGCCAACAATACAATAATAATACATGAAGGATAAATAATAATTTAAACACATACAGGTAGTCATTTAATCATGAAAGTTTATTGAGTATTTTAAATTAGCATGATATCTGTAAAAGAAAATTATATTTTCTCATAAGTGGTATTTTAACCATTAAAATAATGTATTGCAAATTCTTTTTTAATGGAGGTGAGGTTATAAACGACCATTTTGATGAATCTAAAATAATGATTTATTTAAATTAGTGTTTCCTAACCGTACACAAGGTTAGTACCCCTTTAGAGATATATATTTTACCTGTGTGCTCCATATTGACAATAGCAGTTAATTTGAATTTTTATCTTCAGAGTTAGCTTCGAGATCATTTTAAATCTTTTCACCTTCAAATAAAAAAATAGTATAATCCAATAAGGGATGTTGTTTGCAGTTGTTTTTCATATTACTTTTCCGATTTTCAAAATAATTATATCAGTAAAATGCATAATAATACATTGAGTTTTTCATTAATATGCATACTAATCATCTTGGATAGTATACATCTAAATTATACCTAGTACCCAAATTATAATTAAAAATAGATTGTAAACATTGAGTAAATCCCTCATAAGCCCTCTGACCCGTGCATCTTGGCTTTATTTGTGTCGTGGAATAGGTAAATGATATATTTAAAAAAAAACGGGCTATCTGCGTACCCCTTCAAATCTTTTACGCACCAATAGGGGTGCCTGTACCACAGTTTTGTTAACACTGATCTAAATAAATAAGCACACTTAAGTCATTGACCAGGAAACTGTGATATATGCCTAAAACAAATGCATCTGAAAACGTTCGCAACCAACTTGTTGTGAAAACACATTATATGACTCGGAACAGCTGGACTCTTAACAAAACAAGTCTAATAATATATTATAAACTCTTCAGTGGATGAATATTTTCAAAAATTAATATAACTTGGTCGAATTTAGTCACACATATTATAGTAAAATGTAGTTGACGTATTTGAAAATAATTATATTTGTTTAATATTTATTTGGTCCTCTTGTTATCAAAAATGTACACAACCTATTGTCATAGATTAAAATCTTTTACGAAATTTTTACTGGAATAGTTTCTTCAAAAAATCACATGCATATGAGAGATATATGAAGAAGGCAATCAGGGCGACCATTTGTGATAGAGATGTTTGCTTTTTGCTTTATCATCTGCTAACCGGAAAAGTTTGATGGAGCCGCACTCATACCAATCATGGAGGTTCTTTAGCCACTAAATGCTGTGTAGGTTAATAATTTTATTTTAGTGTTAATAAAATTTCCTTTTTCCAATTCTTCCAGGATCACAGACGACACGATATACACAAAAACCTCCAAAAATGGCGACCGGACCCCGACTGGTGAACAAGCAGTTCAACTCACCGATTGGCCTATACTCACAACAGAACATCCAGGATACCCTCACAAAACAAACACAGGTCCTCAATAATGGCGCAGTTGGGTAAGCAGAATTTAAATTGTCGATATTATATTACACCATATATATATTTACATTGAATAACTTATCTGTAACGCACAATAAGAACTGAAAGTTATGAAAATATGTAAAAGAAAAGGAGAAGACGTATTAAACGTACACGTATAAACGTAAATTCTAAATTTGAAAAATCAAAACAATCGTTTATTTTAATATTTTAATGAAAAAACAAATGATACTCCCACAATAATTTGACAGATTCTTACAGTGAGCTAATAGCATAGGTATCGATAAATTAGTGTGTTATCCAAAAGATTTAAAGATAATTATTATAATAAGGATATGGTGCTGTAACCTATCGTAACCTTAGGCATCATACACTATCAATAAAAACCATTGGCTAGGCGTCGTTTACCATACGATGGCGCGATTGGGAAAGTCAGAAGACTGCCAGGCTGATGCAGCATCTCATATAGGTACACCAAACACCAGAACAAAGACAGTCAGAAGAGAAGTGGTATGAAAATGTCAACAAACAAAATAAAAATGTTAATATAACTTTTACCCTGTACAGGCACATATTACACTCCGCTTAAGATCGAACATAGTAATTTACTTTTGGTACTATACTGTTTAACTATGATTGCTTTGGGAAATCATTAAAAGCATACTCTTTGCATATTTTCAATAGTGGGTGAACGGATGTCTTACTTTCAAAAGGCACGTGTTTCCAAAAGCATAAAATTATAATAGTTTAACGAGAAAGACATTTCAATTTTTAGACAGTTTTACCGAAAAAATCAAATCATAAAGGTGATAACTTGACATTCCGTTGAAAAGAAAAAAAATAAAGGTGACAGAGAAAATCAAATCGGAATAAAATAAAATAAATACAACGCATATAATAATATGTCTGGTCCAACCAGCCGTCAGATCACCACATCATTCTAAAATAAGACCCCTGACTCGAAACACGTAAAAATATTTCGCAGACTCATCGAGAGAGAGATGATTTTTGGCAAGTAATGCGCAAAAATAGAGTACGATAATGACTAACATGTTCGCAATGTATTTTTAATGATTATAATAACATTATAATATATGAAATATTCAGTTGTCTGCCAGAACTATTGTTTGTGTATTTTATAAGAAAAATCATTTGAAATCGTTACATTCGTATATGTTTTTTTTTCAAATTTTCTGTTGGCATCATTACTGTATTTAAAGGGGGCCGTAAACGAGCATATTAATTGCATAATAACAAATTGAAAATAATTGCATATTAACGGCACTATTGCTAGAAAAAATGGTGAAACTATTTCCCGGCACCATATCCAGCAATATTGTTGCCGGGCGATGTATAATCCGATATCGGTGCCGGGCAAGTGAGGCCTTACACGTGATTTAACATTCAGCAAAAATGACGACAATGAAATATCTGCACCATATAATATAATCCTAAATAATCACTTATACACATCTAAAGTATTACATGGATTGGGATCCGTTTCTACTTAAACAAACATGCAGTAATAAGTAGAAAAAATGGTATGAGCCAAGAATTAGTTCTAAATAATAATTTATTGAAAAAAGTTAGAAGAATGAATATCAAAAGTTGACTTTGAGTATTTACTAAATATAATTAGTGCAAAAATAAAGAAAGTGGATACAGTTATGAAGAAAGCAGTACTAATTAGGTACCTCAAGACTACCAATCACTCTTCCATTTTTGGCAACTAGAGACTCATATAGGAGTTAAATATACTCATTCAGGGTATTCGACTCTTTAATTGCTCACATTATTCCAGATCCAAAAGTTTGTGCAGCTTTAAAGGTTTGCGCTTTTCATATTTGGATCTTTATATAGTTTGACTGCCACATTCCATAGCTCAGGATGTAGAAGAACCTCATTACTAAGAGTTGTATTGAAATTCCAAAAAGCACTAATTCAGTATGTTGATGTTCATATACTTAGACTTAGTTTCAGAATTATAATTTTAGGATTCTCAGGTTTTTGCAATATCACACATGCATATAATCACGATGCATGCACGATATAATCTATAATTATTCCAGACTTTGCAACCTCTAGGACAGTGCTCCGCAACCTTTTTTCACCCACGACACACCAAAGGTCTTCCTATAATTCCGCGGCACACCACACGTAAAACAATCTATACACCAAAACAAGGACCCACATCCTGAAGGGGGACCCCAGACCAAGATCTTTGGCGGCTCCTCCTACCTATAGCTAAGGTTGAAGACAGCGTTATACTCTAAAATAGCATTTTAAAAATAGTGTTCGAGGTAAAATTAATGGAATTGATTTTGTGTTTAGCAATTTTTCATATGGTTATATTATATTTATAATTATGGTTAGTTGTCGGGTTAGGAATAATTATTTGTGGAGTATTGACACAATAATGATAAACTGTATCCTACAATAAGATGTTTTAAAATATCAATACTAGCGTAGCAAGATAGCGCCGCAGGCGGCTTTTTTTGACTCGAAAATGGGAGCTGAACTGCGAGAGTTTTGTCGGAAATCCGAGGATATTTTTTATTAACCGAAATCCTGAAAATAACCAATAGAACATCGGCGAATGTCCCGTCATTTATCAATTCAACAAATTCCTCTGGAATTTATAGGAAAAGCGCTTCTATAGAATTTTTGGCATTGGTTGCAAAAGGGTTTCGTATCCAATCGCATTGATTGTATGAAAGTACTGATGAAATTTATTTTGCAGCAAAGTAAAATGTTTTTGAGACAGATCCAAAATCGATTGCTTGTTTTCAATGGTGGTCTGGTAGTTCCTTTGGAACATTTGTAGAGATCCTTGTCTTAACTCCTGCCAAAGTTCGAGTTTATTTTTGAATTCTGCTAATTTATCAGAGCACGTCAATATATTTTCATTCTGACCTTGCATTGTTTTATTAAGTTGATGCAGGTGCTCAAATATATTACCAGCCATATACGCAAATTTGGCTATTGCACCGCGGCACACCTAGCATCGTCTCACGGCACACCAGTGTGCCGCGGCACATCGGTTGCGGAGCACTGCTCTAGGATATCTTTTAGTTATTATTCCTGAAATTTGGGAATTGGTTTTTAGATATATGACATTGGTCAACTAAAGAAATAATGACTATTATCTTGATTTAATGTAAAAATGGAAGTAATCATCAACGGAATTAAAAAATATCCACAGTTATGTCCTAGGAAAGTATTTGCAAGAAAGGTAGCTTAGTGGATCGGCTCCGCGGTCGGATAGCTAAAGAATATGTTAAAATCCTAATCGTACCAATACAATATTTATAATAATAATAATATGTACATTGCTATGTATACATTTTAAGTAATCAAAGCCGTGAATAAAAAGTAGTAATAAATTAAAAACTAAAAGAAGAAAAGGAAGATTTGAAATTCAAAAAATAATAATAACTAATCTAAAAATGTTTTTTGCTGAATTGCTCCAATTCTGAAGCGATTGGATTGGAAAAAATATATCTCATAATAAAACGTCTTTAAATCATTGCAGTTAGGTTGCTTCTCGCGGCTGATCAAAAATACATGTGATTTTTTTCTTTTTTAAATGTAAGTTAGTATATTATTTTGATACAGTGAAAGGATCCAATGTGTTAGATGGAATGGCTGACAATTATTACTCGTTTGTAAATACAACATCTACTCCATGGAAGTCCATGTTATGCTCCGTTCAGGAGCGAATATGATAATATACTTTTTATTTACTTCTAAGTGAAAAAATGACGTTCCTTCCATTAAATGTATTTTTTAACCATATTCGGAACACCCCAGAAACATATATTCTTTAACTTTCCTGGTGAATGCTTTCCTCTCTAAGTTATCTAAATATTCATACTAGAAAAGGGTACATAATTCAAATTTGACTATACTCAATGAATAAAAAATAGTTATATAATACCTACCGTTATTGAAAATTTTGGCGGTATATAAACATACAATTTTATTTTTATATACTCTTATTTACAATATGAGTAAGACCGCAAAACTCGAGTTCTATATTCATATTGAGTCTATATATAATTTTTGATAAAAAATATTATTTTGTTTACGTTTCCAGATTCTCATATGCCCAGGTCATTGCTTCCCTAATATTACAAAAAGCTTTCGCAATTCAGTATTCTGTAAATGATTTTTAAAAATTATTGTGTTAGTACCTGTTGAGTTTGTTGATTATGTTCAATGACAATATAATATATCCCTACATCATAATGTAGATTACTCATTAGCGAGAAATACATAGGTATCTCAAAATATACATAATATGTGTATACGAAACAAATTTTATAAATGTGTATAAAATTACAGAATACAGTCGACGTTAAGCATGTCATTCTCTATGGTATTCGAATACGCGACTTTCGCTTATTAGTAGAGTCTAATAGCCACTTAACTGCCGACTAAATCCTTGCAGATATTATTTCCTAATAACTACACAATGTGATAATGGTTACCAATATTACCATTATGTATAAAATCAAATTAATTATATTACTTGATTCATATATGGTATCAGGATTGTACTTACACAAAATTTTATACAAATGTAACATTCCTCGCTAAAAATATAAATTTTAGTGAAAATGAAACTGATTGCTAGTCCCTGGAGTCGTCCATTTGTTTTTTTATTTTAAATGTCAGATTGGATTAAATAAGTCAATCCAATATAATATTATAATCATTCTTAGTTTAAAAAAGTGTGTTAACATAACATTCACACTAGAGAAGACCATACTTTGACAGGTTGCTGCATATATATTGTACTTACTTAAACTACTGTGTGTCTTGGGAACATCAAATTTGAACCGTTTGAATTGATTGAAAATTGACAACGTAACGAATACAGTATAATGAATGTATTCCAAATTACAATTATTAATAAGTGTTTCTAATACGTTCCAAATTAATGATTATTAATACATAATATAGATCTATTATTCAACACCTGTATTAATTATTTGTCCACATATTCTACGTATGTGACATTATAAACGAACAATGCTTGCTTGCTAAATTACTCATAACAAAACTAAATAAGACAGCTGCGAATTATAAATTGTAACAGTAGATGAATAAAATAAGGATACACCTCGTGAGTCATGCTATTATTTACATCGAGTCTTTCAAAATGATTAATCTGAGCCAAGATTAAGAGTGAGTCATAAAGAAGCTTTTACGAGTATCGAACAATCAATCATTTCTACACTATCAGAGTGCAATACGTGAAATCGATTTCAGTGGATGGATTTTATTGCGAAAACTTCACAGTAGCTTCATTAGTTTTCACCATCAAAACTCTGAGACAGGGTAGCCAACATTTTTTTAAATGTGGCCCACATTCAGCATATCTCTTGGCCGACCATCCCAAAATGCAGTCAAGACTCTCCACCCATCACGGCCCTCTGCATCTTTTAGGAAAGAGCGAAGGCTGCTCTCAGTAAACTACACTTGTTCGCTCCTGCGCAGTAATGCTCTTCCTTTTGCTTCAACTTTCTTGATGGCTACTCAAAACCATCAGCCTGATCAAGTTATCCGGTTCACGTCAAACTCTTCAAAAAAATGCAGAATGCGTATCAGACTCATTGTAGAGAGTCGTTCCCTTATCAGGAGTCTCTGGATGATTGGTTCGTCCTGTGCTCTGTCCAAGAGACATGAAACATTCAATTACCATCCGCTCTCTTGCCCTTATGGTTCATCACTCGAACCCTACAATAATATGAAGATCTTCCATATAGTGGTAACACGTATAATCGAAATATTCACAATCTCTGAGTGCCTTCTTCAGTATATAATGAGTAGTTTTAATAATAGAATCGCGAGTATCAAAGAGAAGATGGGAATGAAAAAAATACCTGTCAATTTATATAATTCAATTTTTAATAATATTGACTCATTTAAAGTAAGTACTTACGAGATATGAAACAAACATAATTTACACAATTACACAATTACAATTACTCTATCGAATCTAATACACTGCCACATTGCTCAGTGTGACATTTACGGCTCTTTTACCTTAGAAAAAGTGTGACATATATCTACTTTAAAATCTGAGATGCAGACAGCCGAAATATTAGAAATCGTAACAGAAAATGTTTTTCGCAAATGTATGAGCTTTACAGTTGACTCTAGGTAGGTATAAAATTATTTATAATTTTAATAAAATCTCTTATAAAAATATTATCTTCATATAAAATGCATTATTGAAATAATTCAACATACTGGCCATATGTAATGTTAGTATAGTTAGCCTTGTAGGCCTTTGGTTTCCGACTCCTGCTCTAAAGCTCCAGATACTTCCGAGAATAACACGTGAGCTTTAAATTACTACTTCATTGAGCGTTGAGGTACTTCGAATCTAGACAAATAATTCCGCTGTTTTGTATTCTACGAGCTATACAGAGTGTGCACAAAGCGTGTTAAAATATATATGCGGGATTATTTCGGAACAATTTAATTGGTCCAACTTAACGTTGAGTTTGTGCAATATACATTAACACAAATATCTTTTAAATTAACGTATAAATCCCGATTTGAACTCAAGAACCAAGCAACAACGACCTCCTATCACCTCCACCTCATCACTGCCAAACGTCTACAATCAAACTAAATTTTAAATACTTACCTTCTATAGTATATAGAATATTTTGCAACATTGGTCAGTATTATTATAGTATATTTTACGGAATAAAATTATTGAAGTCACATTAAAACTGCCCAAAATGAATGGTGCAATATACAAAATACATTTACAGCTACATATTAAATTTCAATGTATATATTAATTATTAATGAATTCTTATTATTAATTATAAAATTTTACTTATGTGTATTTTCGGTGTCTTTTTAATGCTTATTTACTTGCAGTTAATTTGTTATAGAATATATTTATTTTTTATAAAGTTCAATATGCTTTAGAATTAGATAATTAAACATTTACAAAAACGTTAATTTCCGTTTTCATAAAAATACGATTCCACGTGTTTCGCTGAGTTCATCTTGGTGTACAAAAATTGACATTTTAATAAAATTATAATGAATCAAAACAATTTCCATACTATCTACAGACAAATCGTCGACAATAAAAAAACATTTCAAAAGCATTTTTTTCTTGTCTATGTTTCGAAATAAACTTCACGGCACTAGGCCAAAATTTTAACGACACAATCAACTTGGGGAATTACTTTTGTAATAAACGAGAGATTTTTTAATAATTATGGCGGGGGCGACCACAGGGAGACTACTTTTATTTTAAACACCAATTTACGTCATGGGGCAAGGTCAAACCATTGAACCAAATCTGTCATATCACTCAACTCTACAGTATCTTTTTAAAAAGATTTATTCTATTCTATTTATGCTTTCATTACCTATATCAACGAATGTATTATTATTATTCTAAACTAAACATTCTAGCTCAGTGACAACATATCAGTCTCCTCAACTAAAATGAACTTCAAGAAAAGGCGAAGTATAGGAAAGTTAAAATACGTTTGGCTCATTATCACTCTTGTCATTAGCTCATCATAGATTTTTTTAAAACGTATTTTTAAAAATTTTCACATCGCGGCGACAGTATAAAATCTCTTAATTTAAACACCAGACATTTATTTTAACTTAGACGCCTTCTCACCGACAAAAATAATTCACTTTTTTGCGGGAATTCTAATTTTTTAAAAACTTTTCGCAATGTATAGGTTTAACTTCTTGTACTTTACGGTTAATTACACTTGTAGTTCTGGCCACATCAAATCAACTTCATTAAGATAATATTTGAAGGTACATGTTAAGTCTCTTGATAAACTAACACTTACAATAATAATTCTCCAGTCAAATAAAATATTTCATATTACAAATATTTGATTTTTTAAAAATACAATATTAATACAATACAAATAAATTAGTAAATACTATATCAAAATTGAGTGATAAATATTATTGAGTTTGAAACTAACTTCCAGTTTTAAGATATTTTTTTTCGCAAAATGAACTATCCGACTTCATACGAGGTCGCATGGTGGTCAATATATTATATACATTTATCTTATTTAAAAAAACACAATAATTGTTAATATTTATTTTTTTAAAAATGTAGGTAACCTACTTTAGAACTTACTATAATCCTTGAATATTTGGAAACTCACTTCTCAATTTAAAATAACAACTCTCGTAGTTATTGGATTCAGTTGAGTCAACGGGCTATCTACGATGCAAAGGTTTTCTTTTGGTGACGTCTTCTTTCATAGGTTGGTGACCGACTTACAGCACACCTCATTATCCTTAGCCAGTCGTATCATTTCGCCTTGGATAATGAGCCACTTATGGATGTCGGGTAGACAAGAGAATCTCTTTCTACCAACGACTACTGCCCTCTACATTTCCCTGCATTATTACATGGAGTAAATCATACTTCTCACTGCGGAAATTAGTCAATTAAAATCAGGGGTTCACAAACTTTTTCGTCAAAGGGACAATCTTGAAATGGAAATTCTTTGGCGGGCCGCCCTTTCTTTTGTAAATATTTTCTGTTTTTTAAAAACAGGCAAAAAATAAAAATAATATTTCATTGTGTAAACTAATATTTTTAACTAATTAATATACATTACTAAAACCATGTGATTTATGCAATTATTTGTTTGAAACTAAATCCTTCAATCTAGGCTCAAAGTTTGTGCTGCGAATACGCAAAACAGATGCGATATGGTTGTCTGTTAATCTTGGTCTTAAGTTTGATTTATCAATGCTCATTGTAGAAAATGTTTTTTTTCACAAATATAGATACTTCCAAATAAAGAAGCCATTTAATGAGCATCTTTAATTATATTTGGATATACCTCAAGTGAAAGTCCTTAGTATAATTCAATTAAATTCTTATCACGATAAGATGCTTTTGCTTCTACGTTTTCTTGCAAATATATTCATTCGAACTGCATATTAAATGGGAACAGCACTTCTCATATCCGCATACACAAATATCAAAGTGTCTGACCATCCATTCTTGCCAGAGGATATGAAGAATAAAAAATAATACAGATTTAACATAAATCTCGCGGAACATATTTGGCCCGTGGGACACACTTTGTGAACCTTGCTTTAAATTATGAAAATAATTTAAATACCTAATGAAAAAAGATAACAGAGAAAAATATTTAGTATTACATCATTATTCATCTTCTTCGTCGGAATTTCGTTACTGAGAGTAGTAAAACAGATAGATTAATCTTTTCCAGAATTTAGTTCCACATACAGTAAAACGAAGGGCATATGGTATTTAGTATAAGCCAGTGGCACTCTTAATTTAGTCAATCCATCTGTAATACGATTTTCCTCATCCTCTTTGACCTTTGACCTGAGAAAATGTCAAGAGTTTTTCCAATTTGCCTGCCTCTCTGAGGACAAATTCGTAAAAAAAACCCAAAAGAATGCGACGCAAGCAAATAATAATTATGGGAAGAATATGCAGCTCCATGTAAATCTTCTTATTATAATATTAAAATTATAATCAGCTGTTGATTATATACTCATAAATAAATAATAATGCAATAATAATAATAATTTAAGACCGATTCAAATACAGTGTAAATAGGTGGCCTACATTTTAAAGATAAATAATTTTTGAATAATCAGTAATGTGGCACTGGCCAGAGATAATTTTGTAAATTTAAGTTGAATTATTTTTAGCTATAAGATGGTAATAATATGTTTGTAGGTAATTATCTCAATAATTTCAGTGACCATGGACAACACAATTAAATATACAATAAAACTGTTTACAGAAATTCCATGAGACACAGAAGTGTTTCCCGAACAACTTCCTCACTAAACTTTTCCATTAGTAATATTATTTAAAAACATTATTTCGTAAAGCCGTTTTTATGCCAAACGCTTGAATTATTGGCATGTTACTCTAAATTAAATACCGATATTTTTTAAACACGCATGACTTATTCTAAATATTTTTTGAATTTCTTTTGTTTATTGGAATGTCATAAGTTCAGATTTTTTCAAGATTTCTTAAAACTTACCACACTTACCGATGAAGAAAATGATCGGCGTCATTTTTTTACCGTGTAACCTACGTGCAATGTCATTAATAAACTATTGCAAGATTAAAGAAGGTTGCTGCTATTCAATAATTTTATAAATTAATAAGAACCTTTGGTTATATATTTGAATATTATTTTTTCCTTATATTAAACTATCTACATAAAAAATAATAATAAAGTAATCAAAGCTCTGTTTTAAAATGTAAAATACAGATGTCGTTGGTCATGTCCGGCTCAATAAATATGTCATTGAGTGAGTTTACAATTTTAGTACCTATTATTAGATCTACATAGACAAATATTTTTTTCGTTTCCTGAAGACGTTTAAATCTAAAATTAAATCCACAAGACTGTGTGCTGTCATTGTTAATTCATATGAATCCTAAACGCACGTGCATATTAGCCCTTTTTAAAACCTCGTTTTAGAAAATGATGCATACGCTAGAAATAATAACTCAACTATAATATTAGTATCCTCTTATTTTTTCGAAAATATTATTTGTAGTCTAATTATTAACCATAGCATCTTTTTTATTTTTCAATAGGCAAATGGTTTTTAAAATATTGGGGTCCAGCTGAATACATATAAAACGCTTAGAAGACAGAATTGATTTTACGGGAACCGTAGCGGTATTTTTCCACGGCCCGATCCGATTTATTGTTATAAATGACATAATTCTATCGCGAATAACGTCTGTAAGTGATCTTGGCATTATGTTTGGATATTTTTATTCGCCATACAGACATTGATAGCTGTCTTGCGTACTTCTTGGTTCCTTGAGGATGCTACACTATTAAACTAAACTACTTTATATTTCATTAGATCAGACTTGAGAGTGGGTCGATTGTGAGGACCCCGAACTAGTTGAAGTACGACCTAATGGTGAGAAGGATCCAGAATATTTTTTTAAACTTACGACTGTATGTTGTGTGGCTTTACCCACCTGAATATGAGCATTTTTTCATACCTACTGTAGTTTAAAATGTATACGAGATCTCTTGTGACTTATAAGTATGTGGTATACCTGTACATAATACATAAGTAATTGTTTCTAGTATTGATCGTTATATGAATTAGATATTTTATTTTTTCGGACAACAAATATTATTTTAACTGTTTTTGTTAGTCTATAATCACACCCACTGGCTAGTAAAATACTTCGTTTGACTTGTATACTGTCGCCGGATATTAGATTAGCAATTTAATATTGTTAATTCAATAACAACTTCAAAGTACTGAAAATAGATAACCAAATAATTTAACGAGCTCACCCCTATGAGCCCCGAAGTCAACAATAATTCTATGAATGCCAAAACTGAAATGGAAAATCCACCAAAGTTTTCATTCTCCACGCTCCGAGATAAAAATCACTCAGTTGAAAATACGCCCGTTCCAAATACAGTGACAAATGGTACATTTTAAAAACTGTAACCAAAGAATGCGGAAACTGGAAGACATTTTTATTTAATCGAGTTATATATATTATTTTGATGACTTGGGTGAATCGAATAAATCACGATAGAATTAGAAAATAAATAATTTAAAATACATTATTTTCGTCGTATTTATTAGCTGTGAAATACTTCAGAAATTATGCGTTTAACTATATGCCAGCAATTTATGTTTGGAATTAATTTTTGTAGGTATTATATTTTTTAACATTTTTTTATCTACTAATATTATCATTTGTTAGGAGTTACACCACCTTACGAGTTATATTGTATGCTGCATAAATAAATACCCATAGTAAAGCAGAAGCTATGAAGAAGTCCCATGGGTCGTGTGTTCAAATCCTCGTTGATTTTCTTTTAAACAATTCATCATGAACTTAACCCATTAGTTAAGAAAATTATGCCATGATAGCCCAGCGCTTGGAACCGAAATTTTAATTTCTCTTTTTACACAGTATTGCCACAGTCATAAAAGCCCAACATCGTTTTTATGAGACGTATTAAATTAATAAAATATTTTTATTATCCAAGGAATAAATCACGCATTCATAATTTAGAAACACACAAATTAGATCTTGTAAAAAATATTTAACCAGACTCGTTCAGTTCCATGTCTATTAGTTAATTTTGTCGTAATTGTTTAGGGTGCAGGTGGTTAAATTTGTAAAGCACATTAGTTGGAATGCGATGAATGCGGGTTCGAGTCCTGTCTGGCACCATGTTTTTTGAAGATTTTTTTCTAATAGGTAGTATTTTTATGATGTGTTTCCAAATTATGTAAGTATTCAATTCATTGCCATGTCTGTAATATGTTATAATATTTACGAAACTTGACTACCTACCGAAAGAAAAACATAATTATTAAAAAACGGTTGATCATTAAACTAACATACAATGCTTGATAATGAATTTTTAAATATCTTTTATAATATTGAAGAGTGACATTCCAAAATGTATTAAGTCAAAAATTGTTATTATGTATTTTGAATTTATAATATTGTTATGACTC
This sequence comes from Rhyacophila brunnea, assembly GCF_057557595.1. Lineage (NCBI taxonomy): Eukaryota > Metazoa > Arthropoda > Insecta > Trichoptera > Rhyacophilidae > Rhyacophila > Rhyacophila brunnea. The sequence continues at coordinate 26,627,575 of NW_028232752.1, forward strand.
ATCGGTAGGAACTTAAAAGTATTTTATAATAAAAATTATGTGCTTTCTAGGTAAAAAAAAACTACTAAAAAATAGTATAAATTAATTGTTTTCTTCATAGTTTTATTGTATTTTAGAATGTTACTACTTTAGTACGTTTTATGATGAAGAAAAAACAAATAATTGGACAACAAATTAAAAAGACTTAAGATTTTCTGATTGAAAACAAGACATATCAGTGATACTATTATATTATAATAATATGAACACACTCGATCAGTTGCTTTGAAATATGAAAGAACGTCATTTTGTGTCCGTCTTGGAATTTCACACTACAATTCCAACGACCTAAAATAATTATTATGACGAATTTAAAAGGTATTTGATAAATATTGAAAGAATGTTAATTTATATCGAAATAAATATACTTAATAAATATTTTCAACAATATTCTCGACTGTTAACATGTGTAAATTTACCACAGCGAAAACCACGACACCCTTTTCTTATAAAATGTTTCAAACAAGTTAAATTGAGTGACGATAGTAAAACATTTAAAACGTTGTCTCCTGGACCTAGTTAGCGGTTATTTTGGCCGACGAATTCCTCAGTTATGCCTCTGCTAACATCCTCTGAGCGACGGAACTTTCTGCGTCGAGCTTTGAGCTTTCAGTCCAGCGGCGACGAAAATAAACTTTTGGCCAGCGCCGACAGAGGATCACCTTTGCCACGCGGCACAGCGACTACCTGTTTGCGTCAACGCGGGATTTCCCCTTATAATATCTACCTACTCATATTTATCCATTTTTCATACTGTTATATTCATAATATATATATTTATTTTTTTAAATAATCGGTTAGGTAATCGGGTCGCGAAAAAAAAATTATACTCTCATAATAGTTTGACAGATTATACATAACAAGTGATTAGAGTATCGAAGAATTAGTGCGTTTAATGGTAATTATAATAGGAATATGGTACTATAATCTTCTGGGGCACGGTATAAAACGACTGTTACTACGCGACGCGAAGATTGTGCAAATGACGCGTGGAGAACAAAACATAATTTGTCATAAAAAGTCAACATGCGTCAACATGCGTCAATTTAATGTTATGTTTATTGTTCTATTACTAATAATAATAATATATTAATATATTCATTGACATGTTTCCTTTTTCAAGTAAATGGGTAACGTTTTTTAGTCATCTTTACACGATTTAAGAATTAATTCCCCCGTCGCCATCACAAAACATTTTGACGTATTCACAGCTCGACTTTCGCTCTCCGATTGCCAGCCAGTCCGAAATTTCGTCGCACGTATAGTTGAAAATTATTTGCCATTTCACTGAAGTACCTACTGTCTTAAGCACCATACAAAATGGAAACATTATGGAATATGAAGAACCATCAGATAAATGTTGAAGCTTGATAAATGAACGAGTTCTGCGATGGCATGCTCGGGAAAGTCGGGGGACTCATAAAGACTCCGTCAGGCTGATGCAGCATCTCACAGATAAATAATTGAGTCTGAATCACCAAGACACCACAGTATGATAGAACATACACGTAAACGTATAAGAGAGAGGGAGAAGACAAATGTACTATTTACTATCAATATAACATATTCTGTGGTATAACGCTAAGGGCAAAATTTGCGGCAGTACATACTATCAAAGTATTCTCGCGCATCGAAGGAATCCAACGAACCGCTATTTGAAGGACCTACATATTGCAGTTCGCGAAACAGTGTGTCCCGAGGCGACATGTGAAAATAATTGATCATTACACAGTTTGAAATGCAACAGAAACAAGACGATAGCTGTTTCTTGCTTGCTGATACTCACCAGACCAGTTGCAACTCGTGGACAGTTTTAGAACCAATTCAATAAACTAATATACTATAACACGATTATCGTAGATGTTATCATTTTATCGCAGTCAATCCATTCAAAACGAAGTTTTAAAACCAATTAAATAAACTATTCACAAATCTTTGCTAAAATCATATTATGGAATATTTTGAAATGTAACATTTTATTTCTGGATATTCTAAATTTGAAACACAGATTTTAAAAACAAATACATGTAATATTCCTGTCATCGGTGATTCCTTATAATAATAACGAACTGGGTAATAAAAAAGCTTGAAAAAGATACCTACAACCAAAGAGCAACTACATTTACTACACCACATGACTGTAAAATCGTCGACTCTTAATAATATTGTATGACATAATTGCAGTAATTCAAAAACAATTCATGATACATTCAATTTTTCTAGACAATATTTGCACATTTAATAATTTGTGGAATTTATTGTTTGAGTAGGTATATAAAGTTATATTGAAATATTTTTTTGACATAAGATGCCAATATTAGTGTGAAGTTTGATACAAATCAACCTGCAATGTAAAATAATGCAACTTGCAGGCAATTTAATCAATTTTCTGAAACACAGTATCTTCAGCTTCATTTTCATAATATATATTTAGTGTCCATCCATATAGAGAAGATTTCCTTCAGTATCATTATTTTGTTGCTTTGAAATTATTTATTTGTTATTGTCCAATAACATAAGTCCAGGGAATACTAATTGTATTTTTCATAACAGTTTATCATATAGCTAAGTTAGGTTAGGTTATTCTTATAATACTTATAATACCAGTATGAATTACTAAAAATCATAGAAATACCTAGAGAGGTACGCATAAATAATAAACACCATCCCATTTTATTATTTTATACAAATAATATTAGACATTGATAATAAGTAGGTACCTATATTAATTTATTTATTTAGTCGAAGTACTAGCTTGTTATCTTAAATTATTAAGAATTTTATATTAGGTATACACTATCCGTATTATGTGCATCTAATCACTAATTCAATAACTTTGTCACTGCTTTCTCCTAAAATAGTAAAAAAATAAATTATAATTTATTAATAATATGGTAAAAAGTAAATATTATTAGACAATCTGCTGTTTAACATGTTAACGTTAAACGAATAAATTTTGTAGTGTATAAACAATGTTCAATGAATCTGGACACGCTTTGTTGAGTGATTTTAAATCGCGTTGTTTCTCAACTCAATTAGAAAAGTTATATGTAATTGATATCAAGCGGATTAATTTATGCACGATCCAGAAAGAATTATTAACGTTTATTTTCTACTAACATAAATTGAAATTATCTACGTTGTATATCTTCTTCCCTGTAATTATTTTTTTAATTAGAACCTTTTACCTTTCTCGGTGTTTGCGTCTATGCAAATTTAATTACCGTATTAAACTTTATTTTCATTTAATATGCGCAGTAGCGTAGTTGTATAATCATTAGAAATACGTATTATTTTAAACATCAGATCGTTATCAAAATACGTAAATAAGGTAAATCATAACTTCCGCTTCAAGACTAAGTATATAGACCTCTATAAATAATGTGTAGTTATCTGAACAGACGTTAAACGAGGGCTTATTGTTGGTAATTCTAGATGCTGGTTTTGGTACATAGATGATATCTCGCTAATATAGCCTCGCGGTGAAAAAGCTTTGAACTATTTTTGAGCCATTTGAATATTATGTAGTCTATATTCGATGATTAAATTCACAATGAAGAATGAACAAAAATTAGTTCAACCATTTCTTCAAAATGTGGAGTGAAAAATGGGAAAAAACTATTATGATAATATATTATTATATTAATGGAAAAAATAACGTTTAAATTTTCTCGATCAGAAGAAAAGCATGTTAAACTCTGCTCAGTCGGTTGGTACAATGAAATAATGTAAATGTTAATTATTATGTGCTTTATTTACATATTAATATAACTACAGACAAACTCGAATTGTTTCTAGTATGTACCTAATGAATTATCGTAAAAGACAAAATCAAGTCAATTCTATATCACTCTCTAAAGAGTAAACAAAGTATTTAATATTATGTGATTTTCAAAGCTCGACAAATTTAACATGAAATCGCTTAAAAACCTAATAAATATGGGACTGATTTTTAATAGTGGATAAATCTTGCAGGTCTATTTTCAAACAGCGTCACATCCATTTCAATCCCACGTAATCGTAAAGTCGGACGTTTTTTTGCTAAATAATGTCATACATAAGCAATACGACCAAAGAAACGATGTGTTTTTTTACCAGTAACCACATACCTAATATGAAGGAGGACTAAAAATTACGCAATTTTTCACTTTGTTAAAAAGTGAATCTAAGCAAATTTGAAAATTACCTAATTTTAGGAAGATTATCTATAAACGAAAATTAAGCGATGCATTACCAACGTCACAATAGTAGAGTATCCTCCACGTAACTATGCAATTGTACAGAGTGATAAGATTTGTGTGTAATACGCACTGCGTATTAGTGTATTAGTAAATGCAAGGCGCCTGATTGGCTGATTTCATCGAATAATTCGAAATAATTAGAAAAAAACTATTCCAAATTGCAAGGTTACGTGGAGGGTATTATACCTACATAATTAGCAGCATTATAGTACCTACAAATAGTAATATTCTTCTAGTAAAACCAATGTGTTGATCAGATATTTTTTTTTATATTTTTCGAAATAGATTGGTAGGTATTTAATAATATGTTAACCCATAAAATTATTTAATTGTAGAGTTATCATTTATTTCATACTTTTTTGAAACTAATTTCTGTGAACAATGTACCTACCTACTGTAAATCGCTTGTATTTTTAATTTTAACAATGTTATGACTACCGAAATAGCTACCAACTATCGAACCAATTTATATAGAATAATATAGTGTTGTTAGATATACAAATGCGTAACATTATTAGATGATATGGTAAAAAATCTCTATAATATGTACATTACTTTTTACCGTTGCCATTAATAACAGCTAACTATAGAATGTTATTCATGATTTGTTTACCCTTTGTGTTCAAAATAATAAACTATGAGACTACATTTTTAGGCAGAAATTCCCACAAACGCCTTCGCAAGTTAATTGGAAAATCATGATGAGATTTCTTAATATAAAGAAAAGCTCTGACTTGCTAATTTTGACGTATAAAAAGTTTAATACTCACGTCATGTTTGTCATGTCACTAAACAAACAAAGGTGAGTCAGAACCACTACTCCACGGCACTGGGTATATTATATACCTATAATCTGGGAATGCAGACGTCTTGCCAGTGGCGTGGAATGATGAAATATTTTATCCGACCGTTTTTATTTTTCTCGCTAAAACTATTCAAAAACTTAATTAATAAAAAACTATTAATAAATAATTGAAAACTATTACAGTGTTTTGTAATACCTTCAATAATTAGTACTAATATGAAAATTATGGATTATTCATACCGGTCAAATTCAAAACTAAATAATGATTTTATCATAAAAAATAGATGCCAAAATGCAAAAATATGTGGACAAAAATTAAATCTTTAGCCTATTTACAATTTATTACTTATAACAATGTGTTACTCAATATTTTAATAATGGTTTTGACTGTGATTCAGTCGTCATAATATATAAATATATATACTTATTTAATTATTTTGGGTTATATTATATTATTTTAAATATAAATACACAATGAGAATGTCTTTGAGTAGACAATAAATGTCAATCTACTAAATATGCATATACTAAATCAAATCCCATAGTGAGACATTAAAATTGATATATTCTTGCGACTGATTTTTACCGTATGTACGCCGCTGGAGAACTAAACCATCCGACATTTCAGAATTGGTCATGACTTGTTCTGCAAAGGTCTGCAAGCTCCAAGAAAATACACCAGTGCAGTGCAAATCGTACGCTGGTACAGTCCAGTAACCAGATAACAACTTTACTAATAAATCGAAAATAAAAACGAAATAGTCAGAATCTAATATAAAAGTCAGATTTAAGATTTTATTAAAATACGAGACTTATACGAAAATATATTTTGGGATTGAATTAAAAAAATATTCAGTGGAATTAATTTATTATTGAAAATATTCAGATCGTATTTTTGGTGGGGTGAGAAATTTAATTGAGAATTATCAATATTATTTATTATTGGTAAACATTTAAAACTAAACAGTTCAAAATGAGTGTCGCTATGAATCAACGGTAAGTTTTACGGTTATGTAATAGTTAACTAAGTTAATGTTAATAGTTAATCATAAGTTAATTTATATTAAAGTGATAGTGGTAAATCTGTGAGTGCAGATTCGAATCCCACGTTTTGAAATATTTGCATGTTTTTTTTCAATGCGTGTTTAAGAGTTCGAAGCATGGACCTAATGAATTGCAACATAACTTCTACTCTGTAGAGATTAATCTGCTTCGTAGCAAAAATGACAATTAAAATCTTTTAAATAAACGGTTTCATTAATATGTATTCAATTACGAGTTTTTTATATGAAGGATAATAATACTATATATTAGGTATAGGTACTAATATATAAAATCTAAGATGTAAGTGAAAAATAATTAGGTACACACATAATCTTTCAAATTTTAATAATCATTTTATATTGTATCTACATACTAACTGTATTTTATGAAACAGTTAAGTGTTAACTTATTCACATAAAAATAATAATTCTAAATATGGATTATTAACTGTTAGTTTTATGCATACTTACGAATAGATAACTATTTAAATAAACTGTTACTGAATATTTTGCTGATGACTTTACCGCTATAAAGGATATGTATTCTGATGTTTATCAATACATTTTAATACTTGTTTGCTAAATGGTATTTAATAAAGATTCAAGTATCTATTTACTGGATATAGTATTAGTATTATTAGATTAAGCCGGTTTTAGACGATGCATTAAATCTTGTCAGTCAAAAAAATACTCATGTTATGTTTTATTAACAAAATACCAAATTCAAAAAGCTCGTATTATCCATATATTTCAATACGTTTAGTATATACCGATATTACATTATACTGAGCACCAAGTATGCATATGCACCAGTGATTTTCAAAGTGGGGGCGCTAGGACGATTAAAAAGGGAAAGAATACAAATCGAGACCGCTTTTTTGCACTTAAATCATATAAGGGCTCTGATCCATTTCAGCAAAGTAAAGCGTGCCATTCACGGTCGAACCGGAATACGGTGGATGATAATACAGTTATTTTAGAGGATTAAAAACAATAAATCAAAAATCCGAACAAAGGTAACGGACAAAACCTCGAAAATTCGAGTATTCTTAAGCAGTATCGACGCCAATATTGATAGTCTCATAGTTGAATAATTACAAAATCAATATTCGCACTAAATTTTGTAATCACTGGTCATTATACAAATGAATGAAATACGAAGTAGTAACTTGTTTTAATTCATTCAATATTAATTTATTTTATTTATAATTCGGTCCGGCTCTTGAGTTGAAAACAGAATGATAGTTAGGCCCCCAGAACTATGAAAGGTTGCTCACACCTGACCTACATGAATTATATTTTGATAAATTAGTTATCAAAAGACATGTCTTTGTCCATAAAACAAACAAACATCGTATTAAAATATGTTTTTACCAGTATGTCATTGTATGTGTTTTTGAGTGGTGATACTTACTAGTCTGCTTGTATAATAGCAAAAATATAACATTTTAAATAGTTTTTTTTTATTTATAATTAATATGCAATGAATCATTTTCAAACATACGTCTTTTCGGGGAGCGTTCATAAAATATTTGCATTAAAAAGGCACAGTGGTTCGAAAAGTTTAGGATACCCGGGGAATAAACGGTCAAGAGACAGGCATGATATCTTATTCAAAACCAATAAAGCAATATGTAGATATTATTTACAGTAGAAAAGGTAATTAGTGGTACAGTTTGTACCGCAAAGACCGAGACATGTATAAGCATACGTAAGGAAAAGTGACCGCAACTCTTGTATCGTTTACTAATGGTATGTACGTGATACATAGGACAGTTAGTTACTCGATAAAAAGTATCTTATGTCTATACTTACTATTTAGACAATATTAAATATGTTTTTCACAGTTTCCAATAGTGTTTCATTACTTATTGTACTCCTATAATTCAAAACAATATTATTAAACAGTTTAATATTATTACATATTATCTGTTTTATTATATCAATATATATATCATCAAATTATGTAGTAAGATTAAATTTGATCTACAGACCAATATTGCATTTTTCTTTTACACTGCAGTAAAATAAAATGTTTTATCATTCATTATATTTTTAGTACCATGTGCGCATCTTTCAATGACAGCACGACAGCGTGTGGATCGCTATTATAGCACCATTAAGACGTTTTTTTTTTGTTTTTTTTTTAAATTATTAATAACCACATCCTTGCTTTTTCGTACAAGGTGGTTGTTAGTAATTTTGAACAATCACAAACACCCGAGCTTTGAGAAAAACACATAAATATTGTACCCACTGAACCACAAGAGCCGCACAGATATAAGTACATACGTGTATTTAAACTACATATAACGTTACTAAAATATTCAAACTTTTTTGGTAATGACGCTATCAATTCCACATGTTGGTACCCCGAAAAAAACGTTAAATCATGGGTGCGGTTGATATACTTTCCGAGATTAATCATTGTTATATAAAATAATAAAGGTATATTAATACGAGTACCTTACGTTATTACTATGGAAAATTTTAAATTCATAAAATAAACAATAATCTGTCCTAATTGTATTATAATTATTAGCAGACTGACTTATGTGTCTTCATATATTAAAAGAAAAGCTTTAAATAGAAGCTTTTATAAGAAGGCACTTTATAATTTTTATGGATATTAGAATACTAAATTGAACAATGTGTCCTTGATAATATATTTTATTTACTATAAGGTTTTTTGTTAAGTATGCTTTTTTTATTGTCTTGATATTGCATAATGTAAATAATGCAAAATAAAAATGTCGGAAACCTTTTACGTAAATTACCAATAATAATAAGAGTATAATATAAAATTAGGTAGGTTCAAAAACAACCCCTAACTATGCGAAGAAAAACACAATGCTTCAACGGTGAGAGAATTTTTTCTCATTGAATCCATTTGTAATAATATTATCATCTCAATATAAGGTACCTTTAAGATACATTATTTAATAGATTAACCCATCACTAATATTTACAGGCTCGATGGGGGCTGTGTCAATACCTATTATAACAGTGTTAACGTACTACGTATGTCGTAAGCCTTACCAATTCAGTGAAAGTTATCTACTAAGTTTTTTTACAGAGTGCACAGCATAGCGAATAATATAGAATCATCATTGTAATGAGAAATCAACTTCTTTTTAACGTTGCCAATTGAATCGAGAGTTTGAAGTGAAAACGAATGCTGTCTGTTACTTTAATTGACATGATGTTTTCTTGGAAATATTTACAATATTGTATGGTTGACTGGTTTCAAATGAAAAGAACAATAAATCATTAATACCGTACCAACAATGTTTGTTATTACGTAGTTCACTGTCAGTGTTTTGAATTCTCTATAATAGTGACATATATGCTAAAAAAATATGGATAAAAAGGTTTAGAGAAAACTGCATTATAACTTTCTAGGGAAATCCATGTATTTTAAATGAAATATTAAAGCAATACTTATATGACTTGGCATTCATTTATTGGGTCTTTGTGTGTGAAATGTATCATTGCGAGTAGGGATTCCAATCCCGGGATCCCGAACTATTTTCGATACCTATGAATCCCGGGATTGATAAACATAATCCCGAAACTTTCGGGATTGATTTTTTATCAATTTTTATGGAAAATAAAAAAAATACTTTTAATAACAAATAACTACATTAGAAATAAACTGAGTTTGAATGAAGTTTGATTTATACCCATGTGTAAGTTGCCGATTCATTTTATTTTTTCACATAAATTAATAAAAATGTGAAAGATTGGAAAAACAATGCTTCGCACTATTAACAAAGTAATTCCACCATGATCGCGGCAGTTTCATATTTAGCTGTCTAATTAGATTTATGAAGCGGAAAGGTCATAAGTACACCATGTTTTTCTTTACTATTTTAAATCTCGCTAACCCATTCATTGAGTCTTTACGATCAGAAACAGCAATCTCATATTAAACTCACATTATTATTTATATTACAATATTATTTACTCCATTAAACTTAAACGTTCAATCTTGGAAATACATAAGTTTAATGGAGTAAATAATATTGTAATATAAATTATACTAGATTTACACCCACGGTGGCCGCGCGGCATAAGCGTTGGACTATCACGCCGTGGGTCTCAGGTTCGAATCCTGGGTCTGGCAAGTACACATATTGTTTGTCAATTTGTGTGTGAGTCAGGGTATGGACCTAGTAGGTTGAGCAAGTGGCTGACATCCATTTCTCGTAAAAAACAAATTCTGTTAATACAAACTTCTACTCTGTGGAGGCCCATATGATCCTATTAGGATCGGACATGGTCGAAAAAAAATACTAGATTTACTTTTGACCGATTTTATCAACGCTATTTGTAAATATAAAAAAAAATATATTAACAATGGAAAAAGTGCCAATCCCGGGACCAGGTCAAATTGTAATCCTGAAATCCCGGGATCAGAATTTTGGCTCGGGATTGGATTCCCTAATTGCGAACTATGTCGAAGTAATCTGTAAGCTATGTAGAAAAAATCTATGTTAAAATATCATTAAGACGCTCTATTTTTTATAATACCAAATACCATTATTACCATAATATACCAGGCGGCTCTCTTAGTGCAGTGCGTAAGGCGCTGGCCTCCCATCCGGGAGCTTTGGTTTCGATCCCGGTGAGGACACAATATATTTATGTGATTCTCTCAAAGCCTGGGTATTTTTGAGTGTTCAAAATTACTAACAACCACCTTATACGAAAAAGCAAGGACGTGGTTATTAATAATTTAAAAAAAACCATATTGGTATCAATATAAAGCTATTATTTTAAACGCCATCATTCTAAAAGTGAGAATAAATAAATTGATTCATACCTGATTTTCGTTTCATAAGATATAATTATATTTAATAATAACACCTTTCCAAATTACTTATACATTTAATAAAAATACCTATTCACTTAGTATTACTTCCTATAGGTACCTATATTAGATCATATTTGGTAAAAAAATACACTCGAGTTTGCAATTGACTAGTAATTTTTGAATATCTATTTATCACGATACAATATATTGTATTTTATGATTGTTTATATAATATAATATTATTGTTATCTCAATCACCCATTCGCTGCGTCCAACGCAAATGGTGCGTTGCCCATCAGGTGGCCATTAGATATAATTAAAATGTTATTTAAATGTGGTTAAAAAAAAGTTGATTTTGAGATAAGTATGCCAATCGATTGCCGAAAGCTGTACATATATAATGAATTAATGACGGTTTTTTTTAAATGTTTTACCCAATTTTAAAGGAAAAATGCCACTTGTAGAGTTTGCACTTTGTACTACACTGATACGCCTCTTTGCCTGATTACCTCGCATAACATTAGATAAAATGACATTCACTTGTATTAATATAATATGTAGTAATAATTAAATAAATAAATAATACACGTAAAAACGTAATTTGTAACCTGTAACTTCAAAGCGACAGGGAAGAAGGGATAACTTTGATAACCCACTGTAAATAATGGAATAAAACAATTCTGCCATTATTATCTATTAATCATTATTATCTAGGTACAGAAGAAAACTATTTTTTGACTTCTCCCATTCTTGCTTTCAGGTAGCGACATTTATATATCCAATCACATTTAAATTTAAGCATATAATATCTATTATATAATTATATGGTGACATTGTCAATGCGAATATATCTTCAGGAAAATTGTATAAGAATGAGTGTTTGATGGTTCACTCAATCTGCATATACCTAGATGTCGAAGAAGAAAATGAGGAGAGAAATCGTAGTATTATTAATATTAATCTTAATTTTGTAACGATATTCCAATATAATTTGATCGCACATATTCTTTCGCGAATCCTTTCTTGTGTTATTTAAAATGCAGGCATTTTTTTTCTCTTCATTGCTAACTTGCTTGTCGAGTTGGGCATTGAAACGAGTTCAAGGTATAAATAATAAAGACGCCGTATAAGGAGAAATGGCACAGACTTCGTTTCACTGCTGCACGACGGGTACCATGTTTTTCTTATGCACTTTCAATTAATTACATGTGGATATTATTATTAATTCTATATTCTGCATACTATTACGTACATAGAAACTTAATAAACCTGAGTGTTATTAAATAGTGCTAAAAAGACTACCTACGTACCTACCTAGTTATATAATATTTTGGTGTTATCATTTCGATGTCACTGATCCATAAAGATGTCAGCAACAATTTGGTGAATGTTGGTTAGATTGTTTAGTTAGAAAGTTAACTTATTAAACATCCTAAAAGTGCACCAGTAAGAGTTATTTCGTGTCCAACTTACGCTTATTTTTGTAGGGTAGCACGGAGTAAGATATGACAAATATTACAATAATATAACGAACCCGATAATTTTCTTATTTGTGACTTACGCCCTTTTGTCTTAGCAATTTTTATTTGTAGAAAACACAGAGGAGAGTGTTGCTAGGTATAAATCTTCCTTCTTAATTATAATTAGTCTTAATTATAATTAATTGAAGTAGGTACACTGAAGTGGGGTTTTTTTTTTATTTTTGCAACTTTCTATACAATAAAATCACGAATTTCCCACAAAGTAAATTATTATTCTTAGCTGAAGTACCCGGCTTCGCACAGGGTCGCTTCGTGGATACATTTATCTTAGATATTTAAAAAATAATAATAAGCCTAATTATCTTTTTAATTTTAAAATATATATGTAATACAATATGGCAATATGAAAGTAATTCTAATATGAGTAAAGGTCAAACAAAAAAACACTAAATTAAAATCGAATCCAAAATATGCAAACGTTGATAATAGTATTAATATGTAGTAAAAAATTCTAAATTGGATGTGTAGTGGCCGAATAATAACTATCAAATTCATCTATTGTTTATAAAAATATCAAGTTACTTTGCAGCGATGCATTCCCACTGAATGTATTTTCTAGTAAACAACATACATATCGTCAGCGAAATTAGAGACGGTGTAGTATTACATTTATAACAATACTTAATTAGTATTACGGCGTATTGAGCTAAGTAAACGTTTCCCATAGTATTTGCTTACAACTATAATAACATAATATCATAGCGCATTATACGATTAATATATTATCTGAATAATCAGTTTTCTCGTAGTGTCATATTTTATAACAAATAATATTTCATTTCACTATTCGATTTAAAAACGCTGATGCTTATACTTAGTCTAATGTAATTGTATACCTATTATATTTTATATTGTGTAAATTTTGTGTTGACGTGTTACTTTGGTATTGTATAAATAAGGGAAAACAATTCAACACAAGGTCACTCAAATCAAGTCACTCGACTCAGAGTAATTAGCAAGTAACTATCATTGTATAAATACGCTGCTAAATAAATCTCACCATACGACATCGAAGACTTCGTCATTACTATCATCCTCTACCTACGCATCGACACCACACACGAGTGACCTCAACAGTGGCGACCAACCGCCGACAGTGGTGAACCCGACGTTCCACGCAACCGCAAATTCAACATTCAAGACAATGCCGAGAGAATATGATGACACCTACAGCCCCGCCGCAACCAGTCACAGCGAACCTTCAAAGGCCGTCGGAGAAGTCAATAGAGTCGCTGTACGAATACCACCCTTCTGCCCAGAGGATCCGGAGATGTGGTTCTGCATGGCAGAAAGGAGCTTTACAGCATCAGGAGTCGTAACGGAGGAGACGAGGTTCGGGTACATCTTAGGAGCATTGGACCCACGGTACGCTTCCGAAGTGCGAGACATCATACTAAACCCACCAGACGAAGGAGCATACAAACTCTTGAAAAAGGAATTGATTCGTCGCCTCAGCTCCACTCAAGAGCAAAAAAACAAGACGTCTTCTAGAACACGAAGAGATGGGAGATCGAAAACCGTCACAGTTCCTACGACATTTAAGGACGCTTGCCGGTACCGCCATCTCCGACGAAGTTCTAAGAACTTTATGGATGGGTAGATTGCCACACACAATGCAGGTAGTGCTCGCCACCCAAAAGGACACAGATCTGGATAAAGTGGCGGACCTGGCTGATGCCATGGTAGAAGCCACAGAAAGACCGTCAATCTCGGAGGTTTCCATGGAAGCACTGATTGAGACTAGGATGCGGAAACTCACAGTCTCATTACAGGAGCAGATGACAAGTATACGAAACGAAATTGCCAGCATCCATAGCGGTGACTCACGCCCACGAGCAAAGAACTACGACCGTCGATTCAATAACCGCTCACGAAGCCGTACACGTTCATCTAGTCGCAACAGAGAAGATACCCAAGGCAAATGCTGGTACCATCATAGGTTCGGAGCAGCTGCACAGAAGTGCAGACAACCCTGCAACCATCAAGAGGGAAACGCCCCGGGCAATCACTGATAGTGGCCAGCGAATACAGCCCGATGTCAAGCCGCTTATTTGTCACCGACCGCAACATGAAAACGCAATTTCTAGTAGACACAGGTGCCGATCTCTGTGTGTACCCACGTTCTAAGGTTCCAGGACGTCTAACAAAAACGACATACGAACTGTCAGCGGCAAACGGAACAGTAATCGCTACATACGGAAACCTTCCGCTGACATTAAACTTGGGCCTAAGACGAGACTTCACATGGAGGTTCGTCATTGCCGATGTTAGTAAGCCCATCATTGGAATTGACTTTTTAATCCATTTTGGATTATTAGTCGACGCCAAGAATAGACGTCTGTTGGACCAAACCACTCATCTCACAACTTCCGGAAACCGCAGTACTGGAGAGGTTCTGTCGATCAAAACCGTTTCAGGCATGTCTGCGTATCACGACCTGTTGCAACAGTTTCCAGACCTCACACGTCCTGATGGCACAGTCAAAACGCCGCATCACACAACGAAACACCATATCGAAACAACACCGGGACCACCAGTGGCTGCTCGCCCAAGACGACTCGCCCCAGATAAATTACAGATTGCGAAGAGGGAGTTTCAGAATATGATGAGACTTGGAATCGCTCGACCATCAAGTAGCAGTTGGGCATCACCGTTACACCTGGTCGCCAAATCGAACGAACAATGGCGTCCATGTGGTGACTACCGAAGTCTGAACGCCAGAACCATACCAGATCGGTATCCGGTACGTCACATCCAAGATTTTGCCCAAGCTCTCCGCGGGAGGAAAGTATTTTCCACCATCGACCTAGTCCGAGCATACAATCAAATCCCAGTCGCTGAAGAAGACATACCGAAGACTGCCATTACGACACCTTTTGGCCTCTTCGAGTTCCCATATATGTCGTTTGGCCTCCAAAACGCAGCGCAAACTTTTCAAAGATTCATCGACGAAGTACTACAAGGCATGGACTTTTGCTATGCCTACATTGACGACATCTTGATCGCTTCAAGCTCAGAAGAGGAACACCTCCAACACCTGAAAACGCTCTTTACACGTTTGCAGGAGTACGGAGTTGTGGTAAACTCAAGGAAATGTGACTTTGGTAACTCCACGGTCAAGTTCCTCGGATATCTCGTATCTGCGGATGGCATCTGTCCACTACCCGACAAGGTGGAAGCCATTCGGGAGTACAGCCGCCCAGAGAATGCCAAAAGCCTACGCCGATTTTTGGGTATTTTGAACTTCTATAGAAGGTTCATACCCAATGCTGCAGGTACTCAAGCACCTCTGCACACACTTCTCCAGGGTAAGGTAAAAGGCAAGCAGCCTATTCCATGGACTCCCGAGACTATCAAAGCATTTGAAGCATGCAAGAAAAGTTTAGCTGATGCAACACTACTAGCTCATCCGAAAAATGACGCACCTCTAGCTATCATCAGTGACGCCTCAGACACAAGTGTTGGCGCAGCACTCCACCAATTGATCGATGATCAATGGGAACCACTCGCGTTTTTCTCCAAGAAACTCAGCCCAGCCGAGCAGAAGTATGGAGCTTACGACCGTGAACTTCTAGCGATCTACATGGCAGTCAAGTATTTCCGACACATGGTAGAAGCCCGATCATTCGTCATATACACGGACCACAAGCCCATCACTTTTGCTTTCAAGCAGAAAGCCGAGAAATGTACTCCACGACAGTTTCGGCATTTAGACTTCATCGGACAATTTTCAACCGACATCCGCCACATTTCTGGCAAGGATAATGTCGTTGCCGACGCTCTTTCCAGAGTAGAAGCGATTACCGAAAATCCACTCGATTACGCAAGCCTGGCAGCTGATCAACAAAAAGATGAAGAGCTAAAGATATTCCTACGCGACGGATCTGCCTTACAACTCAAACAGGTGCAGATTCCGGAAGCTAACGTAGCTATCTTTTGCGACGTGTCTACTGCATATGCAAGACCTTTCATCACCAAGCCGTTCCGTGAAGCTGCATTCAATGCAATACACCGACTTTCACATCCTGGCATTACCGCAACCACGAAACTCGCAACACAGCGTTTTGTGTGGCCTTCTATCGAAAAGGACTGCAAGCAATGGGCTCGCAGTTGCATTCAATGTCAGAAAAATAAAGTCACACGCCATGTCTCAGCACCATTAGGCACGTTTGTGCCACCGTCAACTAGATTTGAGCACGTCCACATCGACATCGTCATCCTACCACCGTCGGAGGGATATCGATACTGTTTAACATGTGTAGACCGCTTTACTAGATGGCCAGAAGCCTTCCCGTTGAAAGACCAAGAAGCAGAGACAGTAGCACGAGCATTTTACTCCGGATGGATCACGCGATTTGGAACTCCAGTACGAATTACTACGGACCAAGGAAGACAGTTTGAGTCACAGCTGTTTAGACAACTAAATCGTCTGGCAGGTACAACTCACATTCACACCACCGCATACCATCCCGCAGCAAATGGCATGGTCGAGAGATTACATCGACAAATGAAAGCAGCCATCAAATGCCATCAAAACACGCGTTGGACAGAGACACTGCCCACAGTCTTGATGGGAATCAGAGCAGCTTGGCGAGAAGATCTCAAAACTACCTCAGCCGAGCTGGTCTATGGCAAACCTCTACGGTTACCTGGCGAATTCTTAGGTTCAAAGCAACCCAACGACTGTGAACCAGCTAATTTTGTCAAATATCTCCAACAACATTTTTATGAATTGCAACCCGCCAAAACAACGCACCACGGCAGGAAACAATCATTTATATTCAAAGATTTGGATAAAACCACGCATGTGCTACTCCGAGATGATACTGTCAAAAGACCTTTACAGTCGCCATACACTGGCCCACACGAAGTCATCAGCAGGAATACTCGAACCTACGTCATTCGCGTTCGAGGCAAGGACATTACAGTCACTGTAGACCGCCTTAAACCTGCATACATCATGGCAGAAGAGGACGACAACTCATCAAAAGAGAAACCGACATTAAACGATCCAGCACCAGAAGACATCAGACGGCATGATAACGTCACACGCGCAGGAAGACGTATACACTTCCCTGATCGTCTAGGCTACTGAAAAACATCCCAAAAGTGCATATTCCATAGTGCTACGGAACATATGTCGTTATATCGTTTATACATTAGTAAATCGTTTAGGTTAACACGTAATTAAATTCCATTGTTATATCCATTTTTTTTCAACAACAAAAACCCACTCAATTATATCATATAGTATCGAAATTAGTAAATTTCTGGAAAGGGGGTATGTAGTGGCCGAATAATAACTATCAAATTCATCTATTGTTTATAAAAATATCAAGTTACTTTGCAGCGATGCATTCCCACTGAATGTATTTTCTAGTAAACAACATACATATCGTCAGCGAAATTAGAGACGGTGTAGTATTACATTTATAACAATACTTAATTAGTATTACGGCGTATTGAGCTAAGTAAACGTTTCCCATAGTATTTGCTTACAACTATAATAACATAATATCATAGCGCATTATACGATTAATATATTATCTGAATAATCAGTTTTCTCGTAGTGTCATATTTTATAACAAATAATATTTCATTTCACTATTCGATTTAAAAACGCTGATGCTTATACTTAGTCTAATGTAATTGTATACCTATTATATTTTATATTGTGTAAATTTTGTGTTGACGTGTTACTTTGGTATTGTATAAATAAGGGAAAACAATTCAACACAAGGTCACTCAAATCAAGTCACTCGACTCAGAGTAATTAGCAAGTAACTATCATTGTATAAATACGCTGCTAAATAAATCTCACCATACGACATCGAAGACTTCGTCATTACTATCATCCTCTACCTACGCATCGACACCACACTGGAGTGACCTCAACAGTGACCACCAACAGCCAACAGATGGAACAAACAAACAAAAAACTTTGTATTTTATATAATACGAATTTAGAAACCTTCGCAGGTGTGCGCACAACAACTGACAAAAGTTTCATCGCAATCGGGTGAATGGTATAAGAACGCATACGAATAGAAGAAGATAGAAGAAAATGGTTGTACCAATTCACAGGAAATTGCAGGTTACACTATTCTGGTTGGTGCCTTGCATTGGAACTTTCAAGGCCTAAAACCTACCATAAAAAATCTACCTAATTAATACTCTATCTATACAATATGTAGGAAGCGCAATATAATAATAAAGTTTTAATTAGTAGTTGAAATTCGACACTATGCGCACTCACAAATGGTAAATGCACACTGACAACGAACACGGTTAACTCTCGGTTATAATAAATACAGTAAAAAACTTATCGTCTTCTTTTATAAGTAAATTACTTTAAATTAAGTTAAGGATCATGTAAAAATATTTTTTGAATATTTTAAGTGTTAGTAAAAACCAGTCGTAAATAAATAGATACTCACTATGAATACATTCACTAAGCGTATTAATTTTTAACAATGGAATTAGGTAATGTGTTGGAAATTTAATTAAATTGACTAATGAGAAATGTCGCTAAATATAATCCATAATCGGTAAACTGAATACGTACACCAATTGCGGCACCAAAATGTCAGGTTTATGTTAGTAAAACATACGTATCTTACATTGTATGAATTTATTATTTGTCAGTGTGCATTTTCCATTGGTAAATACACATAGTGCCCGAAGATGCCGAAAGGCGAAACCAGCTGTTCAAAAGACGTCGCAAATGGAACAGTACAAAACTTAAATCAATTTATAGTTAAAATTCTATCAAATATTCTCGGATGATGGTATTAATTAATAATAATATATTATAACAGTATTTTTATTATTTGTCCACAGTATTGATTTCAACAACCCCATCAATTCAAAGCCCTCAAATCTTGCCAACTCAGCAGTTCTTCGTATGCTCGAAGAAGAAGAGCAGAGGCAAAGACATGGGCAGCCCGGAAGTGAGTACATCATCATGATTTTTTTTATTCACCACATTAATAATATATTTTTTATATAAATCATTAAAGTTAGCGTGTAAAATTGCGTTTACTACATTGATGTATGCTTTGGCTGACGATATTAAAAAGAAAATTAAGTCCTTCCCCTTTCTCACTCCAATATTTGTGAATGCTCTGTGGTATTTAAATTAGGTTATGTATTCATAAAAAAATATATCAAATCAATAGTACCTCATCGTTACTATTAATAACTACATTCAAATTATTATTATCTTTACTTTATCATAAAAAAAGAATAATAAAAAATGTTAATAGTAAATACAAGATATTATTTCATTATATATTTAAAGTTGTAAAAAAAACATTTTTAACGCTTATAAACGATTCCCTGTTTAGCCATATTATCATTATAGTATAAAGAAAGACATCATTATGCAGCATCAGAAATTTCCATAACAATTAATGTATGTATTATAGCAAAACTGACATAGATAAATATCATAATAGATTTTTGGACTATCATTACGTATTCTTTCTCCTTCTTTTCTCGACGTTTCAGAGGCCATTTTAATGTGTCAAAATACATAGATAACTTCTTGACAATACCAACAGAAAACAATATGGGCAATATTTAGAAACGCCATGGCTTCCGGTATTTTCATCAAAATTTAATATCCGATCTGGTATCTCTGGTCGTAACAACTGACGTAGTACAATAATAATTTTATTAATACTACTTTTTTTACTCTGAGCAACGTCTTCTCTCTGCTAAAAAGTTACTTTTTCGACATATCTACTGACACCTTATGGCACACTTCAACATAATAATTTCTTGAGAATAGCCTCTGCGAAACGTCGAGGAAAGAAGGAGGTAAAATACGCGATGACAAACATCCGTGAAAGTACAAACATTATAATATTATGTCAGTTGCTTATTATACTATATATTACTCATATTTGTCGTCCCTCAACTCAAAACAAAATAAATCTTGACACAAGTAGGTACCTACATAATTTATTAGCAAGATTTTATAAATCAGGGCCTTACTGAAATTTAGTGATATAAATAATAATCGAGCACTTTTATTTACGAGTAGGTATCATGGTTTGTCATATAGCTATAATTTACGTTATTCTTTAATATTCATGATTTTTTGTTAGCATGGAAAATTAATAAGGTATTTATTTAAACACAGTTAATCAATATGTAGATTGCAAAATACGTAAAATTTATAATAAAAATATGACTGTAAACAAATAAATTACAATCATTGCAACAATTATATCGCAGGAAAAAAATATGACATCACGTAGTTTTTCAAAAAACAGCCAACGCTTAATATTATTTATTTAAGTAATTCAGTCAAAATAATGTTGTATATATTTTTGATTTTAAACTATGCCAAATTACACAATATTGTTATTGCAAAATACTAATATATTTTACTCGACGGTTGGTGCATATTCTTGATCAAAAGGATATAACAGAAGCGAACGAGATTGTGATCCTACAATGCGACGAACCGACCGATTCATAGATTGGCCCCCAAAGGCGAGAGCGAATGGAAGCCAATTAAGTCAGAATAATGCGTATACCTCAAAATTTTTTGTGCCGCCAAACTCAGGTACCGAATATAAACAATAATTAAAAATAAATAAAAAGAAAAAAACAATTCTCACAAGGTGGGATTAAAGTTTGTAAAACAAACACTATGATCATTTTATCGTATGTATATAACATATTATCGCCTCGCATATTCATTTTTAAAATGCTTGTCAAAATATATATTATATTTTTAATATTTTATTTAACACTGACGTGTTTGCAAGACCATTGCATTTTGAAACGGATTTATTTGCTTTAATAAGAGTGTGAAATAATAAATATTTTAAAAGCACACACCACTATGTTGTACCTACTTCACCAAATAAAAAAATGAAAACGTAAAATTATTCTATAATTGCTATTAAAACATATTTTCACAGATTCAATGACGCAATTTTAACGATTGTATGAGAATCGTCAAAAAGTATCATTGAATTGTTGGTGGAAAATAGTTGAAATCCAAACGATAGCTGTATAAAATTATCAATGTTATAATTAAAAATATAATATCTTCGATAACAATGTCATTATTTAGAGTTTTTGAACGTATATTATATACCTACTTACTTTAACATAATTACCTATAGGTATGGAACTTAATTTTAAAATGAAATAATTATAATATGTTTTGAAGATGATTTAATTACGCTTAAAATAAAGAATCCGTGTAAAATCTTTAGATAATCATCGGAAAATGCTGAGAGTAACTATTAATTATTTTGATCTAATCTTTATGTGAAGTGAAGAAAGATTGCATACAGACTGTTATATTCTGTATTTTTGTTAGCTAATGTAGGTACCATTCCGTGTAATTTGCCACAAAACACGTACGATTGCAATTTTTCCACATATTAATAATTTTTCTTTAGTTTTTTTTTTGCATAGAGTAGGTAGATATCTACCATTAAAATATTGTAATGTTGCCAGTTGACATACACAAAGCGCTGGCAAAAACGAAAATGACGAACGCGCAGAAACGCATGTTTTATGCAAATGACGCAACAAATGGACCGGGGATTTTATTATCCCCACCTTTGCCCTGGAGTGGGGATAAAGTTATTCCCGAAATGTTCACAAGACGATAATAACGCCGGGCGTCAGGTTTATTTTGAATTTCACTTCACCTATCAGCGATACACCCTACCTGCCCATTGTAACGTTATACGGAATCGTGTTCGCGCTGTTTTTTCAACGTTCGATTTGACAGTTTAAAAAATACAGACACAGTTGCACACAAAGCATTCTCACGCAAACGCTACCTACTAATATTAATTGCATTGTAAGTGTTATATTTTCAATTAATACTTATTTATATATATATTGTGTTTTTTTCAACAACCATATAAAACATTTTTCAGACAAATAAACATTGTTGACTAACTAACCACATCAAGTATTTTTTAATAGATGGCAATATCAATTATTGTTAATGGTTCCCAATTCGAAATTTCAAATGGTTAGGATTTATGACTTACATTAATCTATTAGTACTTACATATATTATAAACAAATTAATCTTTAATAAATAAATGTCATTATTAGAAATATTAGTAATCAATGAAAGTGTGATAAATTGGACTGAATATTATCTTTGCAGTTAGATAGTTTTTTGACACTGGTGGGAGCTATATTTAAATAAAATAATATGTGCTACAAAAATAAAATTGGACCAGTAAAAAATATTTTATCTAGTTTCAAAAATATTGATAATTTTATAAAATCAATGTACCTACATACTGCTAAATAAATTATTGATGCCAAATCTATTGTAATTTCCAAATTATAATAGTATTGAAATAAAATATCTAAGTTTATCTATAGTTTCTTCTTAAATATTTCATTATTAAAAATAATTATTTAATCTAGGACATGGTTTTTCTTTTGCTACTATATTTTGGAAAATCATTCTCACTATTGCTCCATACAAATATCATTAAAATGTTGCCTGCCCGATGAAAATATAGAACAGAAGTGCATTTTCAATCATGGCTGACCCAAATATTTTCGAAAACTTGCAAGAAACAGCCACAGATGTCGTCGACACTTATTAAATATAGAGACTGAATCAGATAATAATTTTATTTGGCACCATACGAACACATGCATATTAACGATGAGCAAAATCTATTTTCATTCTAAATTATTAATTCAATAACCTAAGAGACAATAAGAAACGACACATTATATTAATTTGCATGAGTCATAGACAAAGAATAGAGAAAAAATTATGTCATCATCATTCTTTCATTTTCATCTTTTTTCACTTTTCTTTACAAATAATGATACACATTAGATGCATTTAACATTATTTAAGTTTTCACTAGTTGCATTACTTTCCGATTACCTATTTTTTTAAATATGAAAGTACTTGTGTTCAAATAATTTGTTAAAACCGCTTTCTGCTTACTAAGAGATTTATGTTTTTATATTAGAAATAACTTTGTATTTAGAAAGTATATTATTAGCCATTAATAAGGCAATAATTTTTAATCTAGTTTAAAAAAACGAAATTAGGATAATATGACATAATATGGATATCTACAGAATGGAGATATTTTAACAGACATTACAATAATTGATTGGTTGTTAAGTCATTTGGGCAACGCATTTCGTCAATGTGCTGTATCTGAAGAAATATAATGATTATAAAACCGATCACTAAATTTGATCCAGATGCAGGATTCAAGCTAACAACCCATGGGAATTTCAAATTCACTATATTAAAAAAATATATTATGACGCCTACTAAGCTCTTCATTGAGATCTTCAGAATATTGAATAATCTCATCAACAGCCTGCAAAATCAATAGGATAGTACAGCTTATATAAAAATTTATTATTATTAATTGATTGGGAAAAAACAATCAAAAGGAAATTAAATTTATAGGTGAGTCATTGATTGACACACGTGATTCGTATCAAGACGATACTGAGGGGTTATTTTCCATTATACTGTTAATAACAGTTTCCTGATATTTTCAATAGATAGCGTATTTTAATTTAGAATTACAATAATAATATAATGACTATATTGTAATGTACAAATATCATTTTGTATCGTTAGTAGGCATTGCAGTATTATCAGATCGTTTCATTGAAAACATTGTTATGTTTTAGGTGTGAAAAGAATTGCGTGGCCACCACCAGAAGACTCAGAGGGACAACAACCTGGACAAGAAGCTCCTGTTCAAAGACAGGTATCATTAACAAAAACGACGGACAACTTGCTGATGTTTCAAATTTGAACATATTATTTGACAGATTGTCACCATAGACCATTTTGTTTGTTTTTATTTAAGTAAATGGCTACACAAGATACACCATCAATGACATTAATTATAAATAACTATAACAGAAAAACAAGTTTAATATCATGCACACTTTAACTTGTCTCTATTAAAAATGAATATCACGATGCCTCTTGAAGTAAAAAGCATCAAGATATTTTGTGTCATAAATATTATGTTGTAATAATTTTAACACTAGATATTTAATTTATTATTAAATATTCAAGTATTGGAGATTTAATATATTGCCTAAAATGTGCTTTGAAAATTTAAGTATTATGGTCTGGAGGTCATTCTGCAATGATGTTAATATAATACAGGATCAATTCAGGATTAGAAGACAAAGCAGCAATGAACATCTACAACATTTTTTTCTCCATTAAAACATTATTCCAGAATGACCGCACGGTAGTCTTGAAGGTGTATATTGTGTCACTATTCGAATTATAACTAACAGTTGGGGCAGTGTTATTATTTGTTGTACATAAATGCCAAAAGCATGAACACTTTAGCTCTTATAATGCCTAAGATTATAAATATTCCCACAACTAACACCGTATATTATTTTCGAGTAATCACCAGAAATGAACTGAATCAATATCAATCTTTGAGGGTAAAACAAAGTGTAGGCTGTTACTAGGTTCGAGATTATTAACAATCTCAGATATCTAGATTTATTCAAGTTTTTTATTCTCTATTTACTCACATCTCAGAGAACTAGCAGCAGGGCATCTCTTTGCATTTACCCCAAAATACATTAATCAATAAACAATCATAGGATTAGTAAACTAAATATTTATTCATAAGGGGTCTTCCATAAATGAGGTCACACAGTTTTCAGTATTTTTAGGCTCCCACTGATGGGAGAGTTTAGAATGCGACAAGTATAACTCGAGGCTTGGCGACGGTGCTCATGTTATTATCAAAATATTTTGAGAGTATTCCCAAGATTGGAAGATATTATTCCCCACTTCCTTTATAAAACAGAAATATAAAATACAATGGTATTTTTTTCCACCGTGTTGCAGTATTTTTAGTTATATGGGATTGATAATTATATTGTCCTGTCATCGCAGCGATTCTTTCTCAAATTTGTTTATGGGGCGAATAAGCTCTTTTTGTCATATTTCTTCATTGCAATATGACTTATAATTTTCCTACCATCACTTTTCAAAACTTTTTGGATTATTAACACATCTAAATGACTTACAGCACACACAAATAAGTAACGTTAAATGCTTTCATGGTGAGAGGAACGCATAAAGGAGATTTCAGTATACCAAGCTGGCGCATACCAAGTTAGACTTTTCACATTCTATATTTTGTTGGCTTTGCGATATCATATTATTTACAACTTTCCCTATCCGTTTAGTCACAAATCATCACACTATCAGATACCCTTCTCCCTTTAAGGTGTGATGTCATATATAGACAGGCCCTGTAATAAAATAACGGATAGAAGTCAATAATTACTTTTATTAGCTTTAAGAAACAAAAATATTTTCACAATCTCAACTAAATGACAGAGCATAATTTGGATAAGTAATTATTAGTAAAAATTTGGTAAGCTTTTAGCTGAATTCACATAATTTTTACATGTGCATAATTATTGACCATTCATAATGCATTCAGGGCCATTCATTGGACGGCGTATTTCTATTAAATAGTATGCAGCCAATGAAAGATCGAACGATTAGTATGGCGTGATTTTCAGCGAATGAGATTTTATATCATCATGATGCGGATTTTCAATTTAGGATTTTAATGAGTGCAGTGAAAAAATTAAACCTCATTGATTTTGACATAGTTTGTAGGAATTAGTAGTCAACTATTTGCATAGCATGTGATGTCCTGTGACCAAATGCATATCTTTTGTTATACTTATTGTACCCAAATTAATAATCATTCAGTGAATTATATTTAATTGCATGTCTCATATTTCCACCGGCAGATGTCTCTTTAATACCTGTCAGATCCCCTTGAATATTATTCAAAATTTAATCAACAGTAAAAGTTCATTTCTGGTTTTCAAGCAAAATTTCTATAGTAGGTACGTATAATAAGCCATGGTGTCACTCATCATGGTATTGTATTACTAATATTTATTTATATACAAGGCAGCCATTGTGATTTGAGTGTATTATATATTTTATTCCTTGAGAAAATATGCATGAATATTGGTATACTTTGGTAGCGTGTTCACTAAAGATAAATGTACTATCCACATATTATGAACACATTAGAACACTGTAAAAATAAGGATCCCTGGTGGAATACAACATAGTTCATGAAATTTAAATTCTAACTGTATTATATCCACATAGATAATTTTATTTGCAGTTAATAAAAAAAATTAGATCCTAAATAATGTATTTTCCCCCAATTAAGGGGGGACATGCTCGTCGAAGGTCAAAATTGAGTTTTTATTGTATTTTCAAACCATGATCCTGGACACTCCTTAAACGTTGTAGATAATCTATTTATATAATTTTGAAGCCTTATTATCCTTTATAGTTATTTTAAACATTTGATGACTGCATGAAGTATTTTTGTTACATAAAATAGTATTCTTTTAAACCTCTCGCTCTAATGTTTTAGAATATGGTCATATTTCGGTACAGAACTGTGCAGTGGTGTTAAGATTTTTTACATTTATTAATTTTTAAACACATTTATAAAACCATTAGTATAATTTATTACGAGATAATTTTTGTAAAATATTCACGATAAAAAATTATTTTGATAATCTCTGTGATCCCAAATTTGACAAGAATTAGGCATTTTATTATTCAAAAAATCGGCAAGATTAACACATTTGAAGATGATTCTAAAGATACTTATTATAAGCTATGTCTTTGACCATTCAAGTGTGATAAAAATCTTATGAATAATGATTGCTTTATAATAATTATTGACCTAAGAATAAGGTAGTGTTTTTTTGAAATACGCCATTTCTTTTGTCATTCCCTAGTGGTTAAGCTACAACATACGGCCGTAGCCATAAAATGACAAACTATAATTAAAGTAGGGAGTAAAATTATGTTAACGCGCGTGTTTGAACATGTACCTAACGGATTTTTTTAAATTTTTTTTTTAAACGGTACATGTTCAAACACGCGCGTCAATATCATTTTACTCCCTACTTCAATTATAGTTTGTCAATGTATGGCTACGGCCGTATGTTGTAGCTTAACCACTGGGGAATGACAAAAGAAATGGCGTATTTCAAAAAAACACTACCTTATTCTTAGGTCAATAATTATTATAAAGCAATCATTATTCATAAGATGTTTATCACACTTGAATGGTCAAAGACATAGCTTATAATAAATATCTTTAGAATTATCTTGAAATGTGTTAATCTTGCCGATTTTTTGAATAATAAAATGCCTAATTCTTGTCAAATTCGGGATCACAGAGATTATCAATATAATTTTTTATCGTGAATATTTTACAAAAATTATCTCGTAATAAATTATGCTAATGGTTTTATAAATGCGTTTAAAAATTAATAAATGTAAAAAATCTTAACACCACTGCACAGTTATGTACCGAAATATGACTATATTCTAAAACATTAGAGCGAGAGGTTTAAAAGAATACTATTTTATGTAACAAAAATACTTTATGCAGTCATCAAATGTTTAAAATAACTATAAAGGATAATAAGGCTTCAAAATTATATAAAGAGATTATCTACAACGTTTAAGGAGTGTCCAGGATCATGGTTTGAAAATACAATAAAAACTCAATTTTGACCTTCGACGAGCATGTCCCCCCTTAACGGTATCCAAAAATTATGCTAAAAATTAAAAAAAAATAATATAATTTTATATCAAGTTATTTCTGTTTCATTCATGAAACACATACCAGATACTTAACACCCATGCATATTTTCAAGACGGGATATAAAGATGTGAAGGGTTAACACTTTGTATGCGGGTGGCATTGCAGGCGGCACCCGAGAAGGTCTACCAGTCCCCCGCTCTCACCCGACTCATCCCCATTGAGTTAGATCACACCCACGACCCCGCCCAATCCAAGGTCTACTCCCCCCAGCCCCAAGGCTTCGGGTCCGTGTCTCCCAAGCCCCGTTCGCCTCAGCCCGCTTTCGGCGGAGGCCAGCCTTTCTCGCCTGTATCCCCTCAGGCTTACGCCCCGGCTCACTCCTTCCCCCCTCCAGGTCCTCAGTCTTTCGCTCCGGTCAGCAGGCCTTCCGCTCCCGTCAACCCTAACCAGTTCGGTCCTCCCGCCCAGAACTCCTTCGGTTCGGTATCCCCTGTGCCGTTCCAGAACCGCCCCGCTCCGAAGCAGGCGTTCAGGCCGGTGAATCCTCCGAGATCCTTCGCTCCCGTCTCCCCTCACTCCTTTGGGGGCGCGGCGCCCCAAGTGGGAGGGCAAACCTTCGGTGCCCAGCCGTCCGGCCAGTGGGCCGCCGTCTCTCCGACTCCGGTATACTCTCCCGGTCAGAACCAGGTATGCGGCGTTTCTCAAATGCGACACGACGCTGAGTGGCTAAAGTTGTCCGTGTCGCCGCGGTGCTCCTAATTATTTGTTTTACCTGTTGTGGGATACTAACATAATGCAATAAGCGCAGACTTAATCGCCTCGACGAAACGGAGCTGTCAGTTATAAACCATACAGAACTGTTTATATTAAAGTATCGGGCATCAAAAACAGTTTTATTGCTGAACAATAAACCGCTGTCAATTCGCTGTCATATGACAGTGAATTGTTTTTATTATAAACTTCATTTCACTAATCGCTAGAACCCTATCAATTATAAAACAAACCATACTGTCGTAAAATAGCGACATTGAAGCTATAAATTAATTTGTTTATTAATATTGTATGTTGTGCAGGCTTTCGTGATAATAGTCCCTATTTTTTGGGTCACTATTGTGATTTTTAAAATCGACTTGCTTTAAAATCAGCAGACTCTTTAAATATAATAATTGTACACCTTGCAACTTTACATAATTTTCTGGATGCACTGTTTGAGATTTCGAGTGTTTTAAAACGTGTATTAATTTTATCATCCGAGTTATGAATTACCCGGTCATCCAAAAATTCAATACATATTATTATGACTAAATTTTTAATTGTGTTGTCTCATTAATTAATTTGGCAGATTGCTTCAATTTAAAATAATATTAATCATTAAAGCAATATTTAGTGATAGAAATAAATCTTATTAGCGAACTGAATATAGTTCAAAATAACAGACATGACAAATTTGTGTGTTTTAAAAATTGTCTTTTCTTTATTATTATGTATTCATTATTGTACTAATTTTATTTTGTAAATTTTCTTTTCTCATACCATCAAATAGTTACAATTTCAATAAACTTGTGTCAAACTGTACACACACCATAGATATTTATTTGTCTGCTGCTAAATGTGAGGAGTAGGTATGCCGTATTTAGTATTATGTGAATGGTACAAAAATGGTAAAAATCCAATATAAACGTGGAAAAACGGCTTGACAATAGATCGCAGACCTAAAAAATACGGGACGTATTTTTATAAATGTTATACATACACATGATATTATTGTAAACACTACTAAATTCATGTAACTAAACACAAAACACATTTAGAGAAATTCAGTATCAAGGCACAGGAATATATTAGAATTATTATTATGTATTGTTATTTGAGAAACCCGTGATCTGGGAAAAAAATCTTCTGAATGCTTTGATTATAGCGTAATATTCCTTTGTAAATAGTATCCTGAGATTAACCAACATAAAAAAACTATTTAAACATCGCTTGCAGTTGTTTGACATACTTTTTAACACATCACCAGATTTATTTCAGAAATCACACTAACTATAACACAATATACTATTGTATACAAATGCTATATTCGGCGTTAATAGTTAGTGGTTACAAGATTTTATTAACTTGTAAAAAGTAGCAGAAATTTTTATTTAATAAGTATATTATTGTCTTTAATATTCAAAGTTTATCCTTACATTATTGAAATTGTTATTATACATACCACTTAAAGATATAAATAAAACATACTACCTATCTGTCTTAAAAAATAAATCATTCATGTGTTTGTGATTCTCATACAATTATTTAAATGTGGATGATTTATGAATTGGCAAGAAGTAAAAACTAAATTTAATTTAATTTACGATCTAAGCTCAAAAGATATTTTCACGTCATGAGACATATGGAAGACACAGAAACGTCCTGTGTTTCACTTTCCATAGCCAATAAACAGCATCTTCTCATGGAAATGATTGGCTACATTTATATTAGTAATATTTAGAGTGGTATCTATTTTCAATCAATTTATTTCACACAACACTATCCATATTTCTTATTGTCAGTGAATTTTTATTGATTATTATTTGTCTTGCATTTTTTTAATATGTGATATTAATAATATTTAACATAACATTCAAATGCCTTGCGTGATTTGATGTGACGTCTGCTTCTAAATAATTATTGTAATTTGTCCAGCGCATGAGAGAGAAAAATAAAACAAAAAACCAAAGCGTCCGATTGGAAGTTTGAAATCACAAATATTTTGTATTTATAAATTACCCACTACTTACCGCTAGCTAAAGTATGATCACCGATCAGCCCTTCACATTAATGTGAACCAAAGATGATGGAGAAAGCCTTCGTCCAAATTTTTTGATGTGAACACATTTTTCAATGCCCAAAAAATATATTGTAATTAAAATAGTTATCGTAAACCAAATATAGAAATCGCTGTATTTATTACATAATTTTTTAAATATTATAATAAATCGTTATTTAACAATGAAATAACGCAACACGTCATATGTGCATACCTACTGTTATATTATAACAGTGGTGAAGATTTAATGTAAACAATTACCTTTTAAATGTGTACCTTGATTCGTAAAAATAATTTGAAAATGAGAATTTTCTATACTTACATAATACATGCATTTATTTATTATTCCATCTGCAAATAATGAAATCACAATGAGAGAAATTAGTATCACCTTTAAATATTATCAAATTATTGAGTCTCTTATCTAAACTAACATTTGCTTGTCGATGTACATATAAATATTTACGGGAATATGCCTAACACGAATACCTATCTGAAATATTGGTTATGAATAGAGTAGTATTCAACCAGTTTAAATCAGCAATACATTGGGTCAACTATTATTACCTTGTCAATTGGGTTGCAATTCATGAAGATGATATAAATCTATTCAACTATGTCTAAAATATTTGTGAGTACTGACTTCCTTCGGGCACGGTGAATAAAAACAAGAAGTGATCCCCTTTTGTGTACGTTTCAGTTTGTGGAGCCCCCTCCAGCGACAATCACCCTCCGTCCAGCTCCGCCCGTGCATCAACTCCCCCCCGTAATCCTGGCTAGCCAACCCGCTACCAACACCTTCAGAGGTAAGCCAAACAATAATATATGAATAATAATATCAGATTATATTGATTGTATCAAAATATTAGGAATTAATCAGAGTCTTAGGATCCCATATTATATCCATCGGTAAACTTCAATATGTCGTAACCCAATGATTCGAGTAAATTGATGATTGTCAAAGTTGTTAATTTTGGGTTACGATATATTGATGTTTGTTGATTTTGTAGTAAAAAGAAATTTTCAATCAAATTAAAATCAATCAGTAAAATACATAAGTAACAGAAACAATAATATTGTCAAGATAAAAATAGAATGTTATCTTTTCAAACATCATATTATAAATTTCAATGATTCATTATAAGAAATTCTGTACCTCAAAGCCAGAAAGCCTCATTATACTATGATATCACTTAGACATCAAATTATTCACCCCTTGAGTCTATTCAGTCTAGACATAATTACATTAAATCGTGTATTTTTTGGACATAAAATATTCTGAATTTATTTTAGAAAATGTGCACAGGTCACTGATCCTCTTTTTTTGTAAAGCTGGTTTTATAGAATATGACAATTTATAAATTATGAATGAATCTAATTTTGTGTTTTCCAGGAGGTGTTAATATGCGCGGAGACCAGAAATGGCCACCACAGACGGTGAAGGAAGGCATGGAAGCGGAAAACGCAGCTCGTATTGAGCTGGCCAAAGGACCCGCATGCAGACCACGCAAGGTAATCACCCCATATTAATCATCACTTTTTATTTAATACAAATGCATTACTGACATCTATCTACAAATGAAAACGACCCACTGCATTCTTGCAATATATTTTTTTTAATTGACTTCGCAATCCAATGTGGATTTTGGCCGCCTCACAAAGAGGTTTCGAAACAGATTTTTGTTTTTACGAAAAATGGATGTTATCAGTTTGCTACTTAACGTATTAGGTCTATGCTTTGGGTCCAAACACACATTGAAAAAAATGTGATTTTTCCTGACCCAGAATTTGAACTCATCACTTACTATATTCAGAGTCGGTTATTTTTTAGCATAATCTTTAATGGTAACTTAATTATAAAATTATTTACATTCTATTATCGTAAAAAACTATATTTTTATTGAATACACTTAGTACAGTAGAGCCTCGGTGATCCGGATCTCAATCTTTTTGAAAAATAGTTTCGTATGTTATAAGAAAAAGGTACAATTTAAAATATATAGTTAGTAAAAAAAGGAAATTTCTTTTAAAAAGGATATAATTTCTTCGATTGTACGGATTATTCTCATCCTCAATTAGTCCAGATTATCGGGGTTCTACAGTATTACCAAATATCCACCGGAGAGTATAAGATTCTTGCACCTAAAACAGATCAGTTCAAAAATCAATCCACTAAAATCTCTACAACAGAAAAATTTACAAACCTTGTCAATACCAAAAATTGTTTTTTTAATCATTTTATTAATTTTGAAATTCTTTTTCAATCGAAAAATAATCCAGCTTTTTTTTTTTTTTTTTTTTTTTTTTTTTCGACCATGTCCGATCCTGATAGGATCATATAAATTTTATTTTAGAAAAAATATTATTGCAATGTTTTTTTGTTTGTATGTTGCAGATAAAAAAGGATTATTCGCAATTCTTTGCTAAAAATGCCCTGCCACACAACTACGCGGGCTACAAGATACCTCCGGGAACACAACATTTCGAAGACTACTCCGGACAGAGCCAATTTTAGGCTAACGAATACCTGTTAAAAATATTTCATCACATCCCACCACGATATTCAATCATAGTGCAAAGAAAAACAATTGTTTCCATATAGAAATCATTTAAAAAATATGCAAATAAAAATGCTTTACTCGCCAACCTACTCGAGGTTACTTGCAATCAAAATTACAGTATTAAAAAATTAAACCTTCATTAAAAAAAAAAATTATATTTACATGACGTGGAGTTTGACTCATCCGCTAAAATGTTTAATAGTAATTTTTGTTCTACATTGCCATCATGCTTCATTGCGATAAATTTTTCATTTATTTTAAGGTTATTTATATTCATCATTAAGTATAAAATGAAATATGACTTTTCAGATAATTAATTAAAAAAAATAAAACGATTGAATTGATGCGGCATATCATTATTATTGATAAGTTAATGGGTGTCTTCATTGTATTAAATCAAGCAGGGTTTTACTTTTAAAAAGTTAAACCAAACTGTCTATTTATTATGGCAACATTGGTAATGTCAGATGAACAAAATAAATTTTTTGAAGATAACTGATAATATTTGTGTAATCATTTTTTATAGACAATAAATTTGTGAAAAGTCACCATTGGTTTTATTATTACCATATTAACAAAAACCTCTCATATTATACCTACTTCTCAGTCAACGATAAACTCTTTAGCACGGAGAGCTTTTATCAGGTTCGCTCATACTATACCTACACAACATAAAAGTAGCGGAATATATAATTATGGTTTCACAAAGTAACGCTATCACCCACCTGTGAACCTTGGATTGCTGGCCCAGGGCCAATGATAGTTTTAGACTCATTCTCAAGTGTTGAAAACCAGAGTAACAATTACAAGAGTTAATTGACTATTGAGAATGAAAGAATTAAGATTTTAATTAAAAAATGTGTATCAAAAATTCTGATTGCGAAACCATATTCCAAATTATCCTGCGTCATGCAATGTAATAAGAATATTTTTGATTGTGTTTCATGTAAATTATATATTAAATGTTTTTTTAAATATAAATAATCACGTAAACACTGAGAAATGTGCACGTAGGTTATGTAAACAAAGCAACAGACTTCAAACTAGAACACACGCCGCCATTTTTTTCGGCGCTGCCAATAGAAGAAGAATAATATAATGAACTGGTCACCAATATACCTACACGTATAATTATTCGATTTCGATGCCTCTGAAAATCTTAATATGAAATGAGTTCCTATAGAGTCCTTATTCTTTGATTATTGTGGTAAATAAAACAATGATTCTTCCTCAAATATTATGTATTAAAATATAATAATTAACATAACATTAAATTTGACGTCACAGCATATTATTTATCACCGATAACCATACATCAAAATTAATAATAACATGAAAACAAACAACCGTTCTACATAAAAATGGACAATTTTTAATTTTACCTTTATCTATTCAGAAACAAATCTAATTGCACATTGTAACATATTCTATGAAGAATACTATAAATCAAGCCGAGTATAAATTATAAAACATGTGATTATAAAATACTACTCAAAACGTAGTCGTGGACTTTTTAAATAACATATCAGTTACAAAATAATGTTACGCGAGATGAAACAAGAAGAAACAGATACATACATTAATATTAATGAAACCGGGATTCATTTTAACATTTTACACAATATTCATTACAACAACAATTGTATCACCAAATCTATTTCTCGTTAGAAAAAAAAATAAAAATTATTTGTCCTGTATTTGTAGGAAGTATAAATACAATTGTTTAGTATATTCAATGAAGAATGAGTATTTTAATTGAAAATAAATTATGACTGTAATAAACAAACAATTAATATTCACATTAAGTAATTAGATCTAACGGTAACTTTTGTATACACAGTTGAATTAATAAACAATAAAATATTCTCAACACAATTTTATATAAGAAATTTCAACATCGCTTTCTTTAGCTGCAATAACATTCCTAAAGTGTAGAAGCTTCTAGGCACTAGGGCACTAGTTGGTGTAATTGTGTAGCGGTACTTGAAAAACAAATCAAAACCATGTGTTAAGTGACAGTAAAATATATTGTAAAAACAATATTTTTATATTTACGTGAATGCAACACATTTAGAGTAAACTATTAGTTCCCGAGTCCCCGTTGTACATACATAGAAGCCAAGTCTTGCAAACTCAAGCTCGTTTCAAAAGATGCAGTGATCTGTGTGTTTATTATGACTTTTAAAGAGTTACATATTATTATAAATTAAATTTCACATTGTTATTTTACATTTCGCTTTCCGTTTCTGTCAACACTAATCGACATTTCAATTTACAGAATCTCGCTTCACTATCTAAAACACTGTACACGAGAAAAAATATTTTAACAATTTACATATTTATTTTATTAAAACCTACAATCACATTTTCTCTGGTGGTCTGTAGACATTAGGCCTGAAAATTAAAACGAGGCACGTTTAAAACTATTCATTACGACATTATTGTGAGTGCGATTGTTAACTTGGATTATGAGTTATTTTACGAAAAATTAAATTCACTTCAATCAACAGTTATAATATAAATGAACTACCTAATTATACTGTAACTCATTCTTGGAATAAAATGAGAACTTTGAATTATAATATTACATATATATTAGACACCCACCTAATATATAAGTGATCCAGAACAATAGAGACATATATTACCATCGAGTATATACTATTGAATTTAATAATTTGAGATTATTTTTTCTTAAATTCGTGAAATACCTATCCATTTATTCGTAACATATAATTATGATACATTTAAACAAAACAGTAGCAAAAAAACAATGCTCTCCGATTGTTTTTCAATAATAATGTTAAAAAAATGGTTTACAATAAAAAATAAATAGAAAAATCAGACTACACATTAAATTAATTAATACTACCGAGTTAAAAGGATCGAAATAATGAGCAACTTCTTACATGTGTGATATATTCAATTTCTTTTCATCAAAATCTATGATTAAGGGGACGCTCTACAGAAATGCCCTTGAGCATTGAACATAATATGATTTTTTTTATATGTGGTCCAAAATAGTTGGTCTACTAGTAATATAAAAGAGTTGCCGCCGATGCTTGCCTCAAAAGTAAATAGTCACTAAATTAAATTTAAAACATAAACATGCTAGCGAGTGTGGGGTGACCAATAAATAGTATCTTCTTATATACTTGTTACTAAATTCAATATGTTAATCAGCTGTTTGGTGGGAAGTATTGCAACCAATATGATGGATATGGTGACGTTTTCAATTATGTGGTAGCCACAATATAAACTTAATAAGATATTAATAACTTTTTAACCTGAAATTGTCCGAGAACTAAACATACGAAGGATGTTGAAATACATATCTACCTACATTTTTATTTCATGTGCTATCCAAAAAACATTATTAATGAATAGTATTTATTTTTAATGTGTAGGACCTATTACATATCGTCTCTGTTCTGGAAGAACACACTAACTGGAGAATACTAGTTTTGAGTAATTTGACTTTGAAGTTGTTAAAATGTTTGAAATAATGGTCTATCATGTGAGTTTACTAAGTAATCGTGAAAAGGATGACTTTAAAATAAAGACTGTTTATTTATTAAGAAGATTTCCAGACGGTAAAGTTTGAAATAAGGAACATTTTGGTACTAACTCAATATGTCATTTTTTCGAGTTAGTGTTTTCTAATAATAAAATAGGTATTGTTTAATTCTAATGTATATTTTTAAAATGTAGAATATAGTGATGTCTGTTTATTATAAAAAGAAAGTGATTTTTTATTACTTGCCCGATTGGTTCAAGATTAGTCTGACACTTTTACAAACTAGTAACGTAAGTTTACTTTTATACTAGTGAAACAATAAGTAGGTACCATTATTGTATAAAGTCAATGCACGAAATAATTTATATCATGACTGCCTAAAAATAATTAAATGTGCAGTCACCCCACACAAACTATTTTTTATTCGAAGCCGGTCAACATATTACTTACAATACAATAGTATATTATTCATTCACATCAGGGCTGTCAACAGTGTTTAAATCTAATAATGTAATTGCACAGGTTTAATTAAAAACTATGATGAAATTAACATTTTAACGATTTACAGATTTTCCTATGTTAATAGCAATTTTATCTCAGTAATCCGCCATCTCATAAACTAGACAAGTGTCCAATTAGTGAAAGCGGCGGATTATAGTGCATACATACAAAATATGGTAAAAATTAAAACCGGTATTTCGTAAAAATAGTATTTTTGAGAAGTTTGTACTAGCAAATTATGGTTTTATTTATAATCAAAATCAAGTATTTACTAAATTATACATATAACTAAGTTTATTAACTAAATAATAAACAGTAAATCACATGACACAACCAGTGAGGCAGATATTCTTGAATAGCTTAGGATTCCTGGCTTTCCCTATGACCAAAAGCTTCATTTTGTGTGTCCCGGTTACATTGGAGCACGGCATAAGTGATGCGGTCCTTGGGCACTTTCCTACCTGGTACATTACTTTCTTTGTGATGAATGTACGTTTTACGAAGGAGAAGTTTCCAAAATAAACCCGTCTCATCTGCGTTGTTTGTACGCGGCGGACTACTGAATTTGACAATCGAATACCGGCGAATTATAGATCTTGATTTTGTTCTTTCAACTAGTAACAATAACGGCGGATTATAGTAGTTGTCGGATAATCGAGCGGCGGATTACTGAGAGTGTACTGTATGTGAAATATTTTGATAAGCAAATAAGAACAATACAAAAATAACATAACATTAGCAGCTAGTCTTTTGTATGGCGTTTGACGCATAGAAATGTGTAATTATTCCAGCTGTATAGTAAGCTATTTTTAACTTTCAAATTGTAACTCTTTAAAATGTAGCTTTTGGGTTGATAAAACTAACACGAAAATCATTACTTAATTATGATTAATGAAATGTCCTAAAAATATTAATATATTATTTTGACAGCCCTGTTTTACATTCGGTCGGCCGGCGGAAGCGTTGACGGATACCTAATAAATTATTGCAATGAATGGAATAATTATTATGTTTTTAAAATAAAATCTTCGATGACTATGGGTTTTTTGTAAATTTGATTTAAAATTACGTGCTTCCAGCGCTGTGGACTCTTTTCGACTGAAGTATGAATGACATTGTCTGTTCAACTCATTCTTAACCTTTAAATACAGTAAAACCTCGTTAAGTCAAAATCGAATTGATCGAAAATTAAAAAAAAATTCGAATTATGAAATACAAAACATTGTTTCCGTTGCTGAAACAATATTAGTCATGACTTATGGGTTCATTTATCAAATTGATGGAAATTGCTATAAATAGATTTTATGAATTTAGGCGAATATTTCGATTCACATTGAATTTCTAATAAACCGTGTCATATTAAAAAGGTTTTACTGTGATAACACTTTTTCATATTTAAAATAAATCAAAAATATTTTCTTAATTTTTTTAAAATTGGATAAGTATATTTAATGACTCGTAATTTGAATTTATTTCGGTTATAAATTATAATTTACCGTGTTAGACAAATTTGTTAACATATTATAAAATAGTTACATGAGTAAGAGACATTCTTACATAATAAAAATATCTCTTAAAATAGAATTGTAATTGAAACACGTTATGTATTGACTGATTACTCAATATAATATCTGAAAAGTGAGTAATAAATTATAACTGGTACAACTTAAATTTTTTTTTTTTAAATCAAACTGATTAAAATATATATATGTATGCACGGTTCTTTGAGAAGATTGAAGCGAGTGCCAATTTTCCAGTTCTATAAATTAATGTTTCATAAAAGACTACAAAGAATTACAAATAACAGATGATTTGTACTAAAAGTGATCAACTTATGTAACACGAATGCAAAAAAACCTTCAACCAAAAATTTGAATGTACGATAAAATGATAAAAAATTAAACACATTCAAAAATGTAAAAATAAAAATCAAAAAACAAGAGACGAAAGAACAGCAACGAACATCAAACCAAAGAAAAACCTTCAGTTTGTTGGATCGCTTGGAGTAGCTTATATTTTAATTTTTCTTTGGTTGAGTATTTAGGCAAGTCTAAAAGGTTAAAACAAGTGTGAGCGACGGGCAGGAATCTATCATCGGAGGTTGGCTGAATTGTTATCTGAAAAAGGAAAATATTCAAATAATTAGTTTTTCTCTCTCAATAATATGCGTTGATATATTTATCTTAGCAGGTAAATAGGAACAAACGAAACATATATTGAAATCCTTGAGACAGAGAAATCATACAGGAGTCGGTGCTATTATTATGTAGGTCATTTCACATAGACATTTGTCGCACAGTTTTTGACTCAGAGCAACTTCTGTTTGTTTGTTTTTAATATGTTTAATCAATCAATTAACAATTTAACATATCGCCATTGCATCTTCAAAACTGACAGTCTTTCTTGCAAATTTTACGGGAGGCAAAAAATTTAAAAAATTTAATGAGCGAATATTTTTTTGTTAAAACGATTCTTGAATAGGCACATAACTTTGATTAAATTCAATAATTTTTTTACTTGCTACATATTATAGTTTTCAAAAATACATATTATCAAGTAAAAAATGCATAAAACATCAATGCAAGTCGTTTTTATTCAAAGGTATTGAATAATGATATGTTGAATTATTAATATTTTTTAGGTGAAAGGTTTTTTTAGGCGATACAGAAAAAAATTCGAAAACAGTGAATCCCACTAATCTGTGGTGATAAACACATCATGATTTACTCGACAATGAAATAATAAACAAAGGCACCAGGTGGGATCGATCCGTAAAACTTTACCATAGGGGTGAGTGACAATTTTTATTTATAGGCGGTCCTCGACTTTCGTATGTACATAATTGGTTGTTGAAAATGTGTACAAATGCTGAATGTACAAAAGTAGAGCAATGTAAAAAAAATCAAAAACTGTATTTGTCGAACCAGCCTACACTTGCATGAAATTCCATGTTAGAATTTTCTTTTAATTGAGTCTTCCAATTTTCTAATCGAATCTGACATTTAACCCAAATGATATGACAGGTGTGCATTCTTACCCTATGTATGAGCAAACTGATGGTGGTGAAAGTATGATTTTTGCATATATGGTGTACCCCAGAAGTGGTAGCAAATTATTAACTTAACAGTTGAAATCAAAATAAGCATGAATCCAAGTGTGAGCAATCTAAGATCGATTATTTTCTACGCCTTTGAGTAGTGCTTTCATGACTGGACTTACTTTAATTGCCTTCATTCCTTGGATAGGTATCCTATCACTGCCAGTGAGGAAGAGTAAGAAGTTCTTCTTCTCCTGTTCGGTGAGCTCTTGGAGAACTTCCCAGAAAGATCTGATGGCTGGGTGAGACGACTTGTATTCTCCTCGGTATTCGGCTGCGTCCTCTAAAGCCTTCCAGTCATACTGTTCATTGCCTACCACCACCGCCATCAACTCGTGTGGTTGGAAAAGTTTCAACAAGCGGCCCCCGCATACCTACAAATCAACATGAAAATAAAGAAATGCGTCAACATTCAAGGAACCGAGAATTAACTGTATTTTTTGTCACATATGCATTTACAATTT
Organism: Rhyacophila brunnea; assembly: GCF_057557595.1. Lineage (NCBI taxonomy): Eukaryota > Metazoa > Arthropoda > Insecta > Trichoptera > Rhyacophilidae > Rhyacophila > Rhyacophila brunnea. Next base: position 26,668,644 of record NW_028232752.1, read on the forward strand.
GTGAGTGAGGAAATTCCATGAAGATGCCAAAAGGCAAAAACCAGTCACAAAAAATTACTCAAATGGAATAGCACAAAACTTAAATCAATAATTAGAATTTAAATTCAAATTCCATAAAGTAGGTACCCTCAGTCGATAGTATTAATTTCAGTTTAAATGTAAACCTTTAGCATATTTGGCAGTCATGGGATTTCAAAAAAAAAATTTTTATGGAAGATTCAGTGTTAACATTTCAATTTTAAAAATATTTACACATAATTTACAATAATGATCAAACCAGACTTACTTTGTAAAATCCTTCATTGAAGGCTAAAAATTTCTTCTCTATCGACTTATTGAAAATGAAGTCGAGGTAAAGCTCCACATACTCCGCTTTGTTCTCCTTGGTCACGGTAATATTTCCACCGTCGTCTTTGAGAGGATGGGTTCTAACTTCACCGAAAATCTCACGAGATAATTCAAATGTTAAACAAAATACCTACAAAAAATAATATAATTGATCAACACACAACGAATTAAATCACACAAAATGAATACGTTACCAATCAATAATAATTTTAATTGGCTCCACAATCCGATATGGATCTTTGCTTCCTCACGAAGAGGTTTCGTAACAGATTTTTGTTATACGAGAAATGAATGTTGTTATCCACTTGCATATGTCACGAGCCTTTGGAGCTCTTCTAAAAATTTTATGTGTAAGGACTCTAACACCTCTAGTTGCAATTAAATTTCTGTTATGATAATTTTTTGACACATCAAAATTTGATTGTTTATTTGACAAATAAAAAAAACAGTTAAATAATACAACCAGCGATGGCAGACCGGTGACATACAGGGGGTCCTCATTATCCGAGTCCCCATAGTTACGAATTTGCAGGAAATGCAAAAAAAACTATAAAGATACATAAAAAACACAAATGCAATCTTTCTATCTTTCAATCCCAAACGCCTACGCTATTTCTGTCTTGCTGTTACATCCCTGATTATCTATTGGGCCTCTCCCAATAGTCCAAATTACTTTATTATTAGGTGTAAGCATATCCCTAATTGCATAATATACGATGACTAACAGAACACACATCTTAAATTCTTTGATTATATTTTTCGTCAAAATGTTTATATTTTAGGTAGTTAAAAGCATGAATGGCGATGTAAGATTTGAGAATTAATGTAATTAGTATTATATAAATAAATAAATAACTATGTACCTAGTTTATAAAAATTTTAATATGTACCTAGCACGTAAGCGCTTTAAATATAATGACGTGTGGATTGTGCCAAATGAAAGTGAAATGAATTCTTAAAGGATTACCATGTAAACAGTATGTTAGATGATAAGTTTCTATTTAAATAAGTAAAATCATAATTTGTTATAATATAATTATGCGAATGCGCTAAAAGGAATCACCCATTTAAGAAATGTGTCATTTTCAAATCACGGACTCGATTCGACTCGACATCGATGACCGCATCCAAGTTTATAACAAGGAGCGATTGTTCACGGAGGCCTCTTGTGGGTGAAGTGCTCCGATTAGCACCGAGAAAGGAATGTATGTTAATTTCCCTTCAAGAAATCCATAGCAGTCGGGACTATTTCGCCTTTGTGTAAGCATGTCTGTGAGAATCTGGTTTTAAATAAAAAGGCCGTGCATGGTCTGTAATTTCCATGGGCGGTCTGCCAACATAATTAATTAACTCTGAAAATAAACCTGTGTTCAAAAACAAAAATGCGTGATACCGCTCGCTTTAATAAGGGTAGTGCGTTATAATTGCGCTGTCTAAAGAGTATAAAAATAAGAGATACTAAAACCTACGTAATGATTGTCCTGTTTATATCTAAGAACAAAGAGTGAAATAAATTAAAATTAATACCAGTCAACATTCGTTAATTATTTCGACCTGTTCACCCATATTCGTTTAGACATTTCAATCCACCACTAAAGTTACTTAAGTAATAAAATTTCAATCAAACGATGAATTAATATTAAGTTTGATATTACACCCAATAAACCACCGAGCTAGTCTAATACTTTATTGGGGTGGTATCATTGCTCATATGTCTTTTTTCTTTTCTAAACGTGTCCCAATTTAACCCATTTATGTATGAACCTAATAGGTTGATCAAGAGGCTAATATCCATTTCTTGTAAAATCAAAAATCTGTTTAACGTTCACTCTGTGGAGGCCCAAAATATGGGATCAAGAACATGGTAATGTAATGTAATAGTTTCCACAATAAATCAATACTTATAGACAGATTCAACAAAGAAAAATACAGTTAACTAAATTTTCATTTATGAGACCTTCTCAAAATATTAAAATAATTAAAATGATCATATTACACATTTCAGATCATGTATTGAATTACACAAAGAGAATAATATATGTATTTTGTATAAAAACAAAATCAAATAAATACATACGTCCTCAACGTCATTCCTGTCGTAGTCCAACAGGCTCTGTAGAGAATTACTAAGCACAGGACTTAGATCGGCAAGGTCTCCAAGACTGACGGGAGCATTTAACAGTTTCTTGTACAAGGCCAACGGAAAAGGAACATTTATTATGGTAAAGTTATAAATGGCTAAGCCACAAATAACACCTAAAAGAGAGGAAGTTATTTTATAATTGGAAATAATATTTTAATACAACTAAGAGTTTGTACTATAACTAGAAAATAATAGTCAGTCATATGAACTTTTTGTATTGCAACATTTGACGGCGATTCCAGAGAATGTGAATTTTGCTTGAATTGGTAGCCACCGAAAAGTAATATTTACATAGTATTTTCAGTCTGTGTCGTGATTATTTATCTAAATATTCAAAATAATAATAGTTAATAATGCCGATTTATATAGATATAATAATTTATTGACAGGCAATTTAATGGCCTTTCACAGGCAATTGTAGCTACATTTGTATTCAATGCTATATTTGCAGTGCGAATCGGGCATATAACATGTTCGGAATGGTCAATGCATTACATTAAAACCCCGTTAGTTCGAAAACGACAGGACAAAAAATCCAATTACGAAATGTGGCAAAAAAACAGTAAAACATTGAAAAAATGTTCTAACACTGTTCCGATACATTTTTTTTTCATATTAATATCAGTGATTATCATTATTCAATAAAACTAGTGAACATCACTATAAATAGATTTTATGAATTTTAGCAAATATTTCGATCCACAGCGATTTTCGAATTAACCGTGTTTGTATTAACAGGGTTTTACTGTTTTAAATAGAACAACACCAGCTATTCATCATAATTTCAAGTATCAAGATTTATCTCGGCAATGTCTGCATATTTAATAATCTGTGTGTATCTAAAACTGTGTCGGAATACTTGCAGCTTCCAACAGATACGAGAAACAACAGTGTCAAGTTTGCTACAAATTAATCTGCGATGCGAAATGAATTGCAGCTAAATTAATCAGCCTTAGTAACCTTCTTCCCAGCACTACATTAAAAATTTTGGCTCCTATATAGAGATATTTTATATTATTCTGTCTTTGAATATAGCATTTTTATGTAACATTAGCACTAAAATTACTGCATCTTTCTGATATATTGCGTAATTCGTAATTTAAATATTTTCAAACTTTCATTCTCTACGGTTGTAGATACGCATACATAATGTATTCAGTGTAATTCACTGTAGATATTCATACCTTATTAATTCTACATAATATAAAATAATAGAGAGTTCATCATTTCGTCTCACCTATTAAACGGTACATGTCTTCCTCTTCAAAAGAATCCTCTGAAAACCACACACAGCGAGTATCGGAGTAATGACGGAACATTCCGTACTTCGGATCCAAGATCTCCCGGAGAAGTAACATGAAAAATTCTTTTCTAACTCCGCCTCCATCCTCAGCCTCTTCCCCGTGAAACTTAACCTGAAACAAAATAACGAGACACGTCAATAACATAAGAAAATAAAATCATCAAAGATTTGTGATTGACTGACTTTATAGGCACCGAGGAAAATATATAGTCTAAATGAGGGCAGTAGCCTGAGGAAACTGTGATATGTATATGTTACGCCGAATGTGCAAAATTGACTATTACATGAAATGGGCAAAATTTTGACTAATTCATGTAATAGTCAAGCCTGTTGCCTTATTCATGAATTGGGTAAATTTTCTGCTTGAGTACGTGAATTCGCCAGGGTATGAAATTCTTAAACTGTCAACATGACAGTAGAAAAAGTGAATTTAATACGGTTGGTTTTATTATTTATAATTGGACATAATATAATATTATTATTATTAGGTTAGGTTAGGTTAGGTTTTGTAATTCTGAATTATTCAACTGAATGTCCATTTTGAGGTTAGCTAACAAGTGTCAACAAACTATCACAAACATACAATCGACGATTGCACGATTGATACCCAAGCACGAATCAAATCGCGAAAATACCTTTCAATAAAATTCTTCCGTTATCATATTATAGTTCTAGATTTTTTTTGCGCATAGTAAATGGATATGAACATCATTGTAGTTATTGATTGGTATATTTTTATATTATTATCAATGACATTTGACACATTTGGTTAGTTTGATTAGTTGCAAAAAACACCACCGGAGCGCGACCATCTATTTTCACCATAGATAATATACGTACATTTTGACCAATGGATGAGCATTTGACACATTTAGTTTAGTTGCAAAAAATACCACCGTAGCGCTATCTAATTTGTCCAATGCATGAACTAGGCAGAAAAATTACTGCCGAATTCACGAACTCGCCAGATATTTTGTCTAATTCATGAATAAGGCAACGGGCATGCATTTTTCATGATTTAGGCAAAATTTTGCCCATTTCATGTAATAGTCAATTTCGCACATTCGGCGTAACATAATATATAAATATATATAGATCAGTGGTTCTCATGTGCGGCCATCAGAGGATTTTGCTGCAGCCACCAGTGCTTTACAGAATAATATTTCAAAAATTTATTTATAAAATTATGAAATTGGTTGAATACACACGACTTGTCTTAAATTTCTTTCCACGTTTAAATGATCCATAATGTGTTCTTGTGATGAGATCATGTGTGAAATAGTCCGTTTCTGATTTAACGAAATTTCTGCCAGTATACAATTTCACGCATTTGTTTTAGTGTGGGACCAAATATGGAAAGAGTCATCACCATTTTATTTAGTACTTAGTACTTATCGTATTGGAGAGAGAGAGAGATGAGGTAATACTATTTTTAAATTTGTTTTTGTTGGACTCTTCGAGCTGCATTTAGTCTGATTAGAGCGATATTTCAGTCAGTTGCCCGATAACCTACGCTTATTCATGTTGTAATCGCGTGATTATCTTCAGTAAGAGTTTATCTAAAGACGTTCAGTTTTACAGTGAGTACTTTTATTTTTTTTTAGGAAAACATCTGTATTTTAAAGAAGTGGCAGCAATTGATTTATTAATATTGTCAATTTTTCCTACTACTGTATACTGTGAAAGATCATTCAGTATAATGCACTTGATAAAAAATAAGTATCGAAGCCATTTGACAGATGTACACTTAGAAGCAGCCATGCGGCTCGCAATGGCAAAGAGTATTGAGGAATTTCCATTTGCATTATTTTTAAATAAATAGATATTATGTACTTAAATGTTCAAATGTCTTTTATTAAATGGACTTGTCTGTAAATAAATTGATCTATTTTTTTTAGTAACTATAATTTAGCTTCATTTTTTTCAATCACAATAAAAGTGAAATTTGGTGCGGCCACCAGATGTTTCCATAGAACTGTCAATGTCAATTGTGCGGCCACAGTTAAATGTCACGTGGGAGCCACTGACATAAATTGTAATTAATAAATTGACTAATATAGATATTCCTAAGGTGTAAATGACCTACTTTTAATGGCTTTTTGAGATCACTAGTTCCATACTGGGCCAATTCCCTCAAAGTGTCAGCCACAATATGATCTCTGGACACGGTGAGAGTAATGAACTGCTGGTCGGTGACGTTGGCGATTCCCTGGATGAGGAGATTCGTGATTATGGCTTGCGTAACCGCTTGGTTCATTGCGGCCCTCATTTGAAGCTCCTGGTCGACTTCTAATATACTAGTTTTGCAGTGAGCATCCAGCAGAAATGGATAATTGCATAGGTAGATGGAAGACTGGAAGCAACAAAAACGAATATAAATTTCAATACAAAGTCAAAAGATCAACTTTTGATCAATATAAAATTTTATAGTTATAATATTATGTATATCAGATACTCATTCAAACTCTTAACACTGTATTTCTAAGCCACCTCGCATAGATAAACTCGAGGCGACCACAACTCGCTAAAACTATGTATTATATTATGTTAAAATTCACTAAACAAATGCATCTTGCACATGCACACAGCGTTGACACAGCATAGTTGGTTGGAAAAAAATCATGTGCACTTGCAACTAGATTAGATCCACCTTGTCGCTTTCAGCTATCATTGATATAATAATTGCCATCGTGGGCTCATCAAATCGCAGAAAATTTGTAGTGACCAGGCATACGTGTCGGTTTCGGTTATGAATCATGTATTTGCCGCCCCAGCCTGTCAAACTGCACAGCATGACAATGCCAATGTCCTGCGAGTGTAGTAACATCTTTTTCATGAAAGAGATTATAAATATCCTTCAAACAATGGCCACACTACATCAGTGCGTTTTTATTTGATGGATGCACCCAATACGCCTAATGAGTGCTTCTTCATCTGACGTTTTCATTTTATGGAATAAATCGTGTATGTGTGAGCGACCGTGACAACGGATTTGTTGCTTTTCTGAATTCGTTGGGATCACCTCGAATCAATATCTTTATGCATGGTGCCTAAATAACTAGGTGCATCTTAGCAATCGCACACTGTGGAAGAAAACAAGAGAATCAATCCAATCGATAAAAACAAAAACGTCTGTGATCGTTCTGCAAGTGATTCCAAGAGTGTATTAATTATTTAGAATTAAAAAAATAAACAGATCAAACGGAAGTATTATATTTTATGGATAATTTCATTAAAAAAACCTGAATTGATCTTCAGAAAACAAATAAATCAAGGCAAAAAATAACCGAAATAAAAAAATCAAGGGTGTGTATCAATTAGCATTGTGATGAAATCAAATCCAAAACAAGATTATGTATTGTTCTTTATACCGGTTTTTTTCGCCTATGGATCGGTCTACGAGTCTGCTATTGAAAAGATAAGCAAATTTAAAACATTTTTAAGGCCAAATTTCACCTACAGTGTCAACTCGACATAATTTAAATACAAAAGATTCAGAAAGATTCAAATGAAGTCACCAGCTAAGATGGTAAGGTACTAAATAGGCAGTAATTGGTACATACAAATTGGCATATTTATTCAAATAACAATATTATTCACTTCACATGTTATTTAGAAAAATAGCAAAATTATTACATTAGATTTACTCCTTTAGACAATTCCAATTTCCAATAATCCAAGATTACATTATAATATGTATTATGATATTTTATCATCGCCCAGAGTCTCAAAGTGTAATATGGCCATTAGAGAATCCAGAATAAGTCATAAAACGCTTGAAAGAATGGAATAGTTTACCTGACCGCCAGTCAAGAAACAAACGTAGTCACTTCTGATGTCGACCATTTCTCCCAACTCATGAATGTAGAAGGTTTCCGGGGGAGCCTTCCCGGGCGCCGGATTACAATTATTTATCTTGTTAAGTTTCTCCAGTGCATTCAGTATGTGTTCGATTCTGGTATCATAGTCTATTCTCTAAAAAAGACATGATCGTAAGAACAATTTTATTTCAAATATATCATTAAATTTAAAAAAAAACACATCTTACAAATACATACCTACGTATGATATTATAAATCGTCCAATGAATAATTCATTTGAAAAATTATTAAGTTTTAATCATATTATGTAGTTGAAAAAACTTTATCCTATTTTCCGAAAGCAACATTCAATTTTTTCTGTAGGTATTTATTTATACAGTGAGAAATAAAATAAATAAGATTATTCCAATAGTAATTGCTTAATATGGCCCTGACCCAAGTCATAAAATATAATATATTATGTATGCAAGTAGAATGAAATGAGTCAATAATAAGATAGAACTTTTTAAAACATCATTAACTTACTTATTTATGAGGGTACAGTCTCATAAAAATAAGACCTATTCATTGCTAACAGCACTCATTCAAAACAATAATTCATTGTTCATTGTATTCACATACCTACTTTTATTTTGTTTATTTTTTTTGTTACCTACATAAAGACAGAAATAAAAAATACGAAACTAAGCGATGGTGCCCACAGAACGCGTCAGGCGCCGCACTCGCGCAAAATTTCTACAAGTGGCGCATAAATCATTGAAAATACAACGTAATCAAATACGCCAGCGCCCACTGGATATGGCGACGCATTATACGCGCGCGCCGCATGAATCATCGTTTTTTTCGCGAATCACCGCGTCTCGGCGATACGAATGAAAGAAAATACAATAGAGTCCATTCATTGAATACGGCTACCAAAATTACGCCGCTCGTGGCGTTGTCGATGGACGGGCGAAAAGCAATTACTTAATAACAGAGACCCATTGTTTTATTTTATTCGTGTCATTATATTTCGCTGGTTGAAAAATGTCGTCGTAAATTTTAATACAAGCCCGAAATAATATAATATTTTTATTGCTTTGTTATGAGAGGCGCTGTAATTAATATTTATTTTGTGCTGCTTGGGCCGCATATTACATAGGTGAAGGGTAATGCGCGGGAAGAGACGTGTGATTATGGTTATGAATAAACACTGCACGCCCGCTCGACGCGTTCTGTGAGCGCTATCGCTAAAAGCTTAGAGAATTTTTCCGTGATGTTTTTAAACCATTTTAGAAATGAATTAATTACTTTCTCAGAAACAATAAATTATAATGGTTGTAGAACATTAATGAAACTTATTTTATATGTTTAATGAACATATTTATTTAGTGAGAATTAAATAGAAATTGTAGGTAAGTACCTAACAGAAACGTGTAATAAATTATATCTTAGCTTTCTTGTTATGAAGGCAATAATGTTTTTGGTGTCTCAAACCAAAAAGCCATATTATTTTTCTATTTAGGTATAACATCATTTAACTTTTTTTTCTTATGGAATTTTTACAATTCTAGCTCAAAATAAGTTAGTAAATACCTACCTACATTAACTTAATACATTCTTTTGGTCCCTACAGGCAATGGATTAATGACACTTAGTATTTAGCACAGATTTTAATTTGAGATAATTGAATCGGAAATTTGGCTGGGACATTTATGATCGGAAACAAAATGAATGAAAAATCTTTTTTTTCAAAATTTTAGTATCTATTTTTTCCCTCATACATTTCATAATTCGTAATTCGAATTTTTTTTCGATTTTCGGTCCCGTGGAATTCGTATTAACCCGATCGCCGCGGATGGGACATATGTTGTTTTTTACATAAGCTCTGATACTGGGCGGATGTCGCAACTGTTGATATCGAAAATTGAAATGTCGGTAAAGTAGGAAATACTTCACGCATGGTATTAATTTTTGTATTGAAAAATGCTCTGATTCGTGTTCGTACCGCCATATCGATAACTTTGTCAAAAATATGTTGTTTTAATTTCATAAACATCGATCTTTCGAACCCCCTCGATCTATCGAGATTCGCCGGTACGATTGCATCAGTTCAAATCTACGCGGTATTTTTCGCAGCTGCGCAGTAGGTATACAAAATATATTTCATTCGAGTTGAGTGTGCGCCGAGTATTTACCGTGTAAAGTTGAATTCACCGCGATTTTTACATCATGTGCGGGAATACGAAAAAGACAACCAAAAAACGAAAAGAAATTTGTCGTAATATTTCTAAAAATGTACTTGAACTTGTGTTCTGGATTATGTCATTTATTACTCATGTGTCTTCCTAATTGTTTCAAAGTCATAAATCGAGCTCATTATTGAAAGTCGTAAATATTTAGTAAAGATGCGTCCACACGGAATGAAAAAATATATATTATTATATTTTAGAGGATTGCAAGTTTTACCAATAAATTACGAATTACTATGAAGGAATATATAAAACGTATAAATTTTTGCTAAAAAAACACACGGGTAGGTATAAAATATAAATCATGGAATATTGACTTTTCAACTATATTACATATTATCTTCGCGTACAATTTAATGCTTATAAATTTTTAAAACCTTACCCAAAAAAAAAATTTTATAGCACTTTTTTCAAATTTACGCAATTTAAAAAATAAATATTGTTTTTTTTACAAAACATAAAATGACAATCACTAACATAACACAATGCTCAATAAAACTGAAAAGTAATCTACAAAATCCAAGTTTCACTAAAAAAAAAAAACAAAAAAATTATTATAATATTTTCAACCAGTGTGGACTCACCTTTACGCTTAAATTAGAATGGCCCATAAAACATGTAAAATGCTGACACAATCTATGCCACGAAATAAAACTGGTGACTACCATCCAATTTTAATGGATTTGTCATCAATAAAACTTACACTAATTAACAATAATTCATAAGTCACCAATAAAAGCTATTATTTTCAATAATTTTTATGGCATTTTTAAGTGTTTTTAACACGAGTAAAATAAAATTAGTCAGTGATTGATTGTCTTCATCGGCGCACTTGTTTTGAAGTCGAGTGCTTTGTCATCGAAAATGGCTACAGAGTTTATCAGAACAAAGCAATACGGTAGTTTTGTTAAAGTAAACACAGCTAAATTCAACACTCTATTATGTGTTTTAGTGTGGCACTTGGATCCTTATGCCTGGTCCACACCGGCAACAAGTCGCGCGACAACTCATTAAATTTTACGATTATTATCATAATTGCTTAAGAAATTTTACGATAATTATCATGCTTATCGTAAAATTTAACGAGTTGTCGCGCGACTTGTTTTCGGTGTGGCCGCACTTTTATGTATCTAGGCATGATAACAGTTGTAGCCACAATTTTTAACTGCCGTATTTATTATAATACAGCGAAGAATAACATTTCGAAAAACCTACCGCGGACAGCACATCTTTTGTATGGAAACTTAACGCGCCGATCGGGTTAACGAGGTTTTACTGTATTTAGTTTTTGAAGAAAAAAACTAAATGATAGTACTGACAGCCTAAGAAAAGGATCCGAGACATGCATTTGCACGAGTACCAAATGTGCAAACAAAGGCTTCAATTCAGGAGAAGCTTTATGGCATCAACCACAGAACTGATAATAAATAGAATACCAATAGGCTATATTCAATACGCCGCACGTTGAAGCAGGGTTTTTGAATGTGTGAGTGTCCTACGAAAATGAAGCACGCATTATGCACGTGCAATAGTGTGTGTAATACACCAACATTAAATGAGCGTAAATGCATAAACCGAGAGCAGTTTTCAGTATTAGACGTACAACGTATTCTTGACACGTGTGTAAGTTTAACCCGGATTCTTCCTTACTCGAGACAGTTACCTGCCATCGCCTTAACCGTTGGGTATTTCAGTTCCCATTATTTCTGAGTTCCCTGGCATCAAATAAACAACCAAGTCCACATAATATAGTCAAAATCTAACAAAAAATATGTACATAGTCTACACGTAATTTTAAAATCTGCGAAAGGTACATATAATAAATGTTTAAATACACAATTAACTCATTTAGTGCTAACACCGAGACTGGCGCGTTTGGAGTCGTTGGCCATTAGATGTAATTAACGTATTATTTAAATGTGGTAATTAAAAGGTAATTAAAAGGTTAGCAGTGATTGTGTTAAAGTGATTCAAATAAATTATGAATGTCAAGGGGAAACATAAAAACCTTTCCCTCTACGACGGCGGGACACTTGAGATAATAGCAAAGAACATTTTTAAAAATGTCTATGAATCTCTCAAAGGATGCTCTGGACATGGCGTGGCACCAGGCGGCCAGTAGCTTGTCGGAGGGAGGCCGCAGGCGAGCGATGACGGCGGCGAAGGGTGTCTGCAGCTGGGTCCAACTCCGTGGGTTCGACATCTCGTGATAGAAGGGCAGTGTCACCAAGCAGCGGAGAGCTTCGGCATCAGGCGGGGTCCGTTTCAGCGATTCTAATAGCCCACCGGGTCCAGTGATACTTTGTAAAATCTGAAAATACAAAATCTTAATCGTTCACAAGAATTTAAGAATGCTAGAAAGTATTGTATATAATATGATGAATAAAATTGTGTTGCACATGAATCCATTGCAATGTGATAAAAACAGAAAGAGTCTTAAAGATACGTTCACTACGAAGAAACGTGAAGAGGTAAGTAACACGCATATCACTCTATTGAATAATTTGATCAAGTTTCAAAAAAAAAAATCCAACACAATAATCTGATGATTGAACTTTCACCGTGAATTTATCATCATCCGATCTCAACAAAAATCAAAGCTTGTTGTGAAGGTCATTCTGAAGGAAAATACATAATACTACAAGTACATTGTACCGTTTTTACTCCCAAGTGACATTTCGCGCAATCCATTGGGTCCTTGCTCTGGATCAAACGAATGTTGACATATGACATGTGATTTTTGACAGATACGGATTTGATACCGCACACACGGTTTTGGATATGGGCACTCTACTACCGCAGTAATAGCTACAAAATTCACACTAAAGAGGTACTAAACACTAGATTGACCTGCCTAGCTTGTTGAAATAAACATGGCTATGACTGCACTCTTTATGGAACAAATTAATTTAGCATGAAAAAGTGAAAAGTACTCACAACATCTTTGATGGTGGTATTCTCAATTCTACTTATGATTCCAAATGCCTCTTCGGCCAGCGACTGATCCACTCCACTGTTTTTTGAATTGCAACAGTAGTGCAAATTATCTTTCATCAGGAATGAAGCGTTGAGGGATGCCAATGACTTAAATACTGTCTCCAAATAACATAATGTATCCTGTAATAAAATATTTATAATGAACTATGTGAACTGTATAACAGTCAAACAAAACATCATTTATATGCAAAGACATACTTAAGGACCCACATGCCCCACGTAGGTCAAAATGGAGTATTTTATGGTATTTTCAGAGCATAACCCTGGACATTCCTTAAGCGTTGTAGATAATCTATTTATATAATTTTGAAGCCTTATTATCCTTTATATTTATTTTAAACATTTGGTGATTGCATAAAGTATTTTTATTACATAAAATAGTATTCTTTTAAACCTCTCGATCTAATGTTTCAGAATATAGTCATATTTCAGTACATCCATGTGCAGTGGTGTTAAGATTTTTTAGATTTGTTAATTTTTAAACGCATTTATAAAACCATTAGTAAAATTAACGTTAACATTATAGTGAAATAATTACGATATAAAATTATATTTATAATCTCTGTGATCCCAAATTTGACAAGAATTAGGGATTTTATTATTCAAAAAATAGACACGATTAATACATTTGAAGATAATTCTAAAGATACTGATTACAAGCTATGTATTTGACCATTCAAATGTGATAAAACATCCTACGAATAATGATTGTTTTATAATAATTATTAACCTAAGAAAAAAAATCGTTTTTTTTTTGGTTAGGTCCATGTTCAAACACGCGTGTTAACATGATCTTACTCCCTATGTCAGTTATCGTTTGTCAATTTATGGCTACCGCCATATCTTGTAGCTTAACCACTGGGAAATGCCAATAGAAATGGCGTATTTAAAAAAAATACTACCTTATTCTGACGTCAATAATTATTATAACCCAAAATTTTTCTGCAATGGAACACTTCGCAAACCCGAAAAGTTTAACGGAACACTAAGTTTATTTTTTAGGTTGGGTAATTCCTACTACTAAAAATTTAAAAAAATGTTACATGTTAAGACACATTATTTATTTAGTAATTATTTTTAAATATAAAACTATAATATAACATAAACGTGTCGCTACATTTCAAACTCAGCCAAGTCCACCTTTAGGTATTTTTGACTTTTTTGTGAATCTATGAAGAACTAATGCTTTCTAACATTTTTGTATTATCAAAACCATCCAAATCCGTCTGTATAATAAGTAAATGGAAGTCAAAGATGAACAGTTTTTTCAGACTCACCCATATCCACTGAAGTAATTAACATGAAGTAAACACTCAGCCATGTCCATTCAGGCCAATCACTGAAGGCGATTACAACAACATGGCCGTCAGTTGTTTACGAACCGTTGAGTGAGTGAGTGTCAATAGTATCTTTTTCAACATTTTTTAATAGAAATAATTAATAAAAATAAGGTTTCAAATATCAGAAGTGACCCCCGATAAGGCGAGAAAACGAATAATTAAGGCAGAGACAAAACGCGCCAAAGATAAGGAAAATCGGTAAGTTTTATTCTGCTTAACCTGCATCCTAAAAAGCAACCGGTGTCAAGCAGGGTCGCATTTGATATTTTAGTCATAGTACTGAGAATATAAATTTGGTTTTACACAATTCTTATTTACGAGACTTATAGAACCCTTTGCAGTTCTTAAAAAAACACACACCGTACCTACTCCTTAATTAATTTAAAGATTTTAATAATAATTATACGTACATGCTTTACTGAATTAAATAGGTAATATACATCCTATTAAGAATATATTTTATAATTATTTTATGATTACCAAGTTATAGGTATCAAATAGAAAAATGTGTACCAGTATTTAAAACATTTAAAATTGTGATATTGACTGACTAAACTGAACAAAATAAAATTGTTAGAATTATTGAATATCCATACCCTGAGATATAATTGGCTTTTAATTATTATTAAAACCAACGCATTTCCTAGAATTGTATCCAGCTGAGGGCTTCAACCATTTATATTAAGGCCATGCATTAGTTGAGGCACGGTCTAAAAAGATCGTCGCTAGGCGATGCACGGATTGCGGGTGGCGGGTGAAAATGACGCCTGTCAAACGAAATATTAATTGTCATATAAATCCAACATACGTCCATTTTATGTTCTGTTTATTGTTCTATTAGTAACAATAATAATATATTCATTGACATGTTTTCTTTTTAAAGTAAATGGGTAGGTAACGTTTTTAGTCATCTTTACACGATTTTAGAATTAATTGACCCGTCGCCATCACGCAGCAAAGTGACGTGTTCCCGGGTCAACATTCTCTCAGTGAATGGCAGCGAGTCCAAAATTTCGTCGCGCGTACAGTTGAAAATTATTTGGCGTTTCACTGATGCGTCACCTTAATTATTATCCATTTTGACCATTTGTAAAATTTAATTTTTAATACAAACTATAATTATAACAATTCTTGAAGGTTTTTTTAGGTTTTTGTGTTGCCGAGCATGAAGTCACTTTTATATCGATTTTTTATGTTTTAAAATTAGTAACCATATTTTTTCCGTCGTAATCACATTTTCCTAATTTTTTATCTAAATTAATAATATTATTATATTGAAAATTTTTTTTGAAAATAAATTTATGTTATCATCAACATTTATTTATTATTTCGCCATTTTCCATTTCCTAAGTCCAGCCCAGAAGAATGAGACCATTATAGCTAATAAAATGGCTGCCACGAAAATATCAAAATAAGCCAAGTCCGCATGGACTTGGTTGATTTTGTGACAAACTAAGCCATGTCCATATAAAAAATCCATTTTTTGAAGAATCTATGAAAATTACACGAAAACTAATAATCTGGAACTTATTAGTTTTAAACATTCTATAATCGCAATAATATAAACTTTCATCTTTATGACCGTGTACACAAGGAAACAAAAAAGCTGTTTTTCTCCTTTTCATCCATTATGGACATGGCTGGTTTTGAAATGTAGCGACACAAACATAAAAATATGAATAAATAAAGCACTTAATGACTTTGATGATTTTGAGTTCTTGAATTGCATATCTTCTTGATATCATGCACAATATTGATAAGTTGCATTCTAATATCTGGTGTGACGTCGACCCTGTTCCTGCACTCTGACTTTGTTGCAGCATAAAAAGAGAATTCCGCTTCGCATAAATAGATTGTAGAAAACGGAAGTAAAACAATAATAGCTTGTTTAGAAAAATTGGGGTATTCTTCTGACAAACTCGCCCTGAAATCTTTTAAAGGCTGATCTTTGTATTTTTGTTTCAAATCAGAGTCACTAATTAAATCAATTAGATTTTCATATTCACTTGCGCTTAAGCCTACTGGTTTAGCTGTTACGGAAAAAGGATTGCACCCAGGAATCGTTCTTATTAGTTTTCTGAAAATATTGCAAAAGATTTGTTTTCAAGTTATGGAGGTGTTCTAAAAATACTTTGGTAACTTCTTCATCTACTTTAAAATTTAATTCACAAAATACAATGACTGCCGGTGGCTCTTGTAGCTACTTTCTGGATACGTGATACAACACTTTTCATCTTTCCTACCATTGCTCGACCACCATCTGTACACATATCAATACACTTCTCCCAACCTATCTCTTTATTTGTAATGTAATCATTAATACCGTTGAATATAACTTCTCCTGTAGTTTGTCCATGTAAATATTCGTACATGAGTAAATCTTCTTCGATACTTTTATCATAATAAATATGTGTATCCCTCCAGAATTTATACACTGGTATGCTTAATATTTAACACATATTTTTAAGCTATTTCTTTATCAGGTTTATGAACAATATTTATAAGCGCGGCCAACCATTCTATCAATCTTGGCAATTGTCGTTAAACTGACAAGACCTGTCAGCCGGTGAGGTAAAAACAATATACCCCATCTCTTTCATGTGCAAGGTGTGAGAAAAGATGGTCCTCTGCCTGTATCTAGATACTTGACGTCATAAACATCAGTGGAGATTGATCATCACTCGCCTTTTAATATGAAGTAGATTCCTTACTTATTTTACTTCTGCTTTTTGCAAGTTTCGTATTTACCCGCTAGGTGCCACTGTTAAGCGGCGCATTCACCTTAACGTTACTTTCTTCATATTAGAAGTTATCTACATTAATAATTAATGATGAAAAAATCAGTTACTACATCTTTCCTAAAAAAAAGGGATTTTGAACAGTTTAATTCTATATAGAGAATTTTTCATAGCGACTGCCAAACCGATGGCCTTGCGTCACTATGCTGGCATATAGGAGTTTAGATATAGTTTTATGATTAAAAATACTGTAGAAATAAGTATTGTCGGCATTGCCAATTATGTATTTCAACAACGGTTCGTGGAAATGCCTGAGTAATATAACAAAATTGAAATAAACAATATGACAATATTCCTCACGTGATACTTAGTGCTGTACACTCGGTTAGTGGATGATTTACGTTGCTACATAAGTGTGATTATAATTTTATCGCATTCAAATTGGTTGACAAACATAATTAATTATGTGACATTACCTGGTCTACTCGATCCGCCTCGGCAAACTCCAGGCAAGGGGTGAGCTTTTGCGAGTCGATGGTGTGGATTTGTAGAGATGATTTTGGATGGCGGCTGTCATAAGGATTTTCAGAGGTAGACGTAACGGTAGCAAAGCATCTGTCGCCGCCCACAAACACTCTCCATACATAATTTTCACTGCCGCTATTCTATAAAGAGAAAAAAAACAATGCGCTGATTTATATTTACAGAAAGAATCAAGTTATCGACTAATATACGTGCACTTTCGAAAGTTGCATGTTAGTAGATCACGTCATTTAAAAAATATATATATATATATTATGAACCCATACAGGTGCAGTTGGTAAGGCGCTCGCCTTCCACCCGAGAGTTCCTGGGTTCGATTCCCGGTCATGACAAAAACATTTATGTATTTTTCTCAAAGCCTGGGTGTTTGTGATTGTTCAAAATTACTAACAACCACCTTGTACGAAAAAGCAAGGACATGGTTATTAATAATTCTAAGAAGAACCCATACATAACCTTGCTTTTTCGTACAAGGTGTTTCTGTTTATTACATAGAAATTTTAGATGGAGTGTGTAATAGGTAACTTATATCATTATTATGTTCCTCCGTATATTTCTTTGATTTTTTTTAATGGCCAAAATTAGATATTTTGTGTAGTGTTCTTGTATAATTTTGTTGTTTATGAGGATTTTTGGAGGTAATTATGTAAATTTCGTAACTGTGTTGTCAATATTCCATCACTCCTTTTTCAGTATAAGGCAGTCATTAATGACATGCCACACTGTTTGGGAGGTGTTGCCATCACATCGACAGCAGTCATCGTCTCTTAGTTTGAAACACATCAACATTAAAATTATAAATGAATTAGTCAATTAGCTTACCAACCAAGAGGCGCTCACAATCCTGGGTAAGCTAACATAAGGAATGTAGGGGCAGGCGGTTCCCAACTGTCCGGAGGCGGCCAGTCCGCAAGCCTGCACGCGTCCTCCCTCAGATACTATGACTAGATGACGTCGGCCACAAGCCACCTGCACCACGGCCGAGCCCATCAACTCCATAACCTATCAAATACATTATGATAAATATGTATGTACTATTCTTCTTCTTGGTCGTTCTCTCATGGCTGAGGATCGTGACCACCTACGAATTTTGTCATATTTTGAGAGACCAAGACTTTCCACCTCTCGAACACCAACATGATAATAATTGTTATGATAATAAAGATATGAATTATTATGAATGGATTCATTATTATGCTGCGTAATTGGTTTTAATGATTCAACACCCCGTTTGACTTTTAATAATCAACATTGAAAAAAATTGGCTATTGCCTTGAAACTCTGATGGTGTCATTCTCTTCCTAGTAGCGGCAGTTCCCGCTCAACCAGTGTGCTCACTCTATAATATACTTTGTTAAATGTGATTATTATAACATGTTATCCTACCAATTTTTTTCGAGGGTACAGAATTGCAATTCTTGCCATTCCTTCATTCTTTCAATTGGAAATTTTCTAATTCGATTAATCTAATTATTTATTAAAAAAAAAATTGTACAAATTTGTTATAATTACGGATTCAGGACATTTTACAACAGGACATTCAAATTTAAAATGAACTGATTATAATAAAAATATAAAGCAAATATTAATCTCAGAAGAAAAAGGAAATAACCCATACATACCTATTGTTAACAGTACATTTTAGATTGTCTTCTAAACAATATGGTTTTATACACATATTATGAAGAATCATTGATGGTATAACCGACAATACGTAATTCAATTTGACTTTTGTAATAGAATTATTATCTCACGAGAGTGGGCAAAGGTACCATCAAATTTAATGTTAAAATCAAGTGAGTCAAAAAACCAGACAACACTGTCAAACTGTCATCAAAATTTACCTTTCTTGGCAACATTTCATTTTTCTGGTCTCCGTGGCCGAGCTGTCCATACCTCCCTGCCCCGCAAGTGAACACTCCGCCATCCAGCGTGAGGAAAACGGTGAATTCTTCCCCGCACGATATTTGGCAGATCTATATACAACCAAATCAAACTCCTTAAGTCTCCACATTATTCCCTCAATAAATTTTGAATTAGTAAACGTGAACAGTAAAACTAAAATGCTTTGAAATTGGCTCTCGTCAATTCATGTAAATGATAGTCGAGTAAGGCTTTTGCTTTTTATAATGAAAAAAAGTTTTGAAAAAACAATGTCTGTATATTTTTACATTGAAAAATATTGTTCATTTGAAGTCATCAATAAAATGTAGGTAATTTAAAACTAAGGGTGAAAATTTTCAATTACTAAACGTTACAAGCTGAACTCAAGTGACCAGTGCAACTGGGTACAAACGTGATTGCAAACAATTGATAACCATGTATGTAAATTTATTATATCAGTACTTACGTTGACAAATACATAAATTTTACGATTACTTGT
Source organism: Rhyacophila brunnea (assembly GCF_057557595.1). Taxonomy (NCBI): domain Eukaryota; kingdom Metazoa; phylum Arthropoda; class Insecta; order Trichoptera; family Rhyacophilidae; genus Rhyacophila; species Rhyacophila brunnea. The sequence goes on from NW_028232752.1 coordinate 26,688,491, forward strand.
TATATTAAATTTAATGAAAACCAAATTCGTTTTTTTATAAATGTTCAAAAATGTAAAATGATGGTTTTACTGTATATAACTGTATTAAATTAACACTAAATATTAATACTATCGACCGATGGAAGTTCTTGATAGAATTAGAATTTAACACTAAATAGTTGAAATAAAATCGAGCGAGGTTTATACCTTTATGCTACGCAGGCTTTTTAAATGTGAAGGGTAGTAGCGATCCTCGGCATCGTTGAGACCAAGTTGTCCACATGTGTTTTTACCCCAACCGTATACGGCACCTGACCTTTTGAAACATTAAAACACATTCAAAATATAATTATCGAAGTCATAATAATATACAATTACAGGTGGTTCTCGACTTTTGTATGTTCTACTTTCATACGATTCGATATTTCGCACATTTCTTAAAAATTAGACTTTTGTCGATACTGCAAAAACTGTACGCTTCCATGCAGTTGCTCCCCAAAATATTTCACCCCTATCTATACTATAATTTGAAGAATATATTTGGATGTGGCCACCGTCGCGTCGGTTTTTCTTTATACAAACTCACACGTGCAGTCGGATTTCGACAAAATTTGGAGGGTAGACGGAGGCCGACGAGCCGGAGTGCGTGATTGGGATTTCGAATTTTAGTATATATCTGTCTGTCTGTTCCGTATGCGTTCATCCAATTGCATTGAAACTTTGGTGAGTTGTGCTCACGCCTGCGAATGTTTCTGAATTAGTACAACAATCTTCTTCTTCTTCATCTATTCTATCTTCTTCTATTTGTATGTGTTTCTATACCATTTCATCCGATTGCAATGAAACTTTGGTGAGTTGTTGTGCCCACCCGCAAAGGTTTCTGAATTAGTACAACCATCTTCTTCTGCTTCTTCTATTCGTATGTGTTTCTATACCATTTTATCCAATTGCAATGACACTTTGGTGAGTTTTTGTGTTCACGCCCACGAAGGTTTCTGATTTAGTACAACCTTCTTCTTCTTCTTCTTCTTCTTCATTCTATCTTCTTTTATTCGTATGGTTTCTATACCACTCATCTGATTGCAATGAAACTTTCGTCAGTTGTTGTGCCCACACCCGCGAAGGTTTCTGAATTAGTACAACCATCTTCTTCTTCTTCTTCTTCTATTCGTATGTGTTTCTATACCATTTTATCCGATTGCAATGAAACTTTCGGAGGTCAAATGGCAATGTTAGATGCAAATTATTGTGTTATTAGAATCGCTAATCGGTAGGGAGCCAACCAAGCCAGCGCGGCTTGGGCGACGCAGTGCTGCCAAATTTTCTAATGACTCCAATTCAAGAAGGCTCAGCGGTACTCACCCTATGTGCAATTTTCAAATATTAAACCATTCCACTCCAGGGCAGCGCCGGGTGATACTGCTAGTAAATTTATAAACATGAGTGAGAAATGAAGAAACTGCAGTGTTGATACCTAGGGACGGCAGGTTATATTATGAAAGTATGGTGAAGCAGGCAAGTATGGTGAAAAAGTATGGTGAGGAAGGCTGGTAATCGATTTACGGCAAAATTTCCATGTTAACATTATATCATCTTTGTTCTGGCAGAACACACTAACTAGAGAATACTAGTTTTGAGTAATTTGACTTTGAAGTTGTTAAAATGTTTGAAATAGTCTATCATGTGAGTTTATTAAGTAATCGTAAAAAGGATGACTTTAAAATAAAGACTGTTTATTTATTAAAAAGGTTTCCAGACTGTAAAGTTTGAAATAAAGAACATTTTGGTATAACTAACTCAATATGTAATTTTTTCGAATTAGTGTCTTCTGCCAGAACAGTGATGATATTATATGGGTACGTTATAATGACCAAAGTAAATCCTCCGTGATGCCTTGCATTTTTTTTATCACGTGACTATTTCTCGTAAGTTGTCAGCTATTGTCGGCCTGCTTCATTCAGTTGTATGAGAAAGCCGATTCCTTGCCCCTCTTTTTATTTAAAACCTCTATGGTTGATACCGACATAAAAAATTAAGGACTCTCTTCATACTATCAAGACAAAAATGGAAATAATTAAGAGCTCCGAAAGCGGCGAATCTTTAGTTTCAATAGGCCTTTCGTAGGACTTCAGCCAGTCTATGATGGAAATATATCTTCAAAGATTGTTTCCAAAAGACATGGCATTGTGATGGATGAAATGGACGGATCTTTGTCATCACGAATTGATAATCAACATCAAAAAGATGTCCCTCTGAGTTTTTCAATTATTCATGCTAAGGAAGGCTCTTAGTTTGCATGAAGATTGGAAGACTCGACTAAAAGAAGATTCTAACATGGAATTTCAAGAAAATAAAGGTTGGTTTGACCAATTTAAACTGAGGTATTCTTTACATAATATTTAATTCATTGGAGAAGTTGCCAGTGAAGATAATTTATGTCCTCATTGTCCAAAATATTATAAAATACACTTTTTGATGTTTTGCAACCAAATTGAGTAAATCGAAATATTAAATTGTTACCCCCACATAAATGTTTTCAACATTCTGTAAATGAAGCATTCTCTAAAGCTCTCAAATAATCCATTATAAAATATTCATATATTATAATGGGTTAATTAATTATAATTAGGGATTAATTTCATATTAAAACTTTATGAAGAGATATGGTATAAAAACAGACACTCTTGAATAATACCTACATGATAAGTTATAATTTATTTTGTACTTATAACACAACACCAGACTGCAATGGACATTTTCAATTGGTGTAGATAGGATTTAAACGACTTTGTGGTAAATATTATAAATCACACTATTTTTTTTATTCAATAATGAATATACACAAAATTCAATGATTGTTTAATGGTGGTTCTGAAATTTTTAAAATTATATTATTTTGAAGGAGGAATAATCAGGACAAAACATTCAAAATGAATACTATAGATATGTAGATGAAATATGAGTCATACAAATATATGAATGTCATGTGGTAAACGCAAATTTACTGTTAAATTACATTAAACTTATCATGAATAACCGGCAAGTCAGCATGGCTGATCGCACCTACAAAAGAAACTAGGGGAGATGAGTAGGTGGGTACTTACTTTGATAAGGCAAACGTGTGATAACCCCCGCATGCGATGTGAGCAAAAGGCACGCCGGCTAACGAAGAAACCAAAGTGGGCTTGTCCTCATACACTGAAAACTTTCCCAAACCCAGCTGACCAAAGGAATTCGCACCCCATGAATATAGATCGCCGTCTGAAATTACAATGATCATTAATTAGACCCAGAGTTTAGAAAGGATCCATGCGAACTTTTGGAATTACAACATTAGACAGCAATTTTAAAATAATTTCGGCGTAATTGAATTGGTAAATATAGAAAAGTTGATTCTCCGTATAATTTTTTATCTAAATATCATAAATAGTGATGGATGGATAGGATCCTAAATACTTTCATATATTTCGGCTCCGTCTAAGAGTTTAATGTCTTTGGTATCCATGTATAATAATATTTCATTCATCGAAGAGAGCAGAGAGAAAGTCTCTTTCTTTGGGATCCCCCCCCCCCCCATCTGTCTAATACTCAAAATAATAAGTGTGTCAAGTTACTGCTCATGAGGGCGAGAGAGTGGTAACTGCCGCAAGCGATCTGTACGACACAGTGAGTGGCAAGGGGCCGCACGATCTTGGGTGTGGGTTGCTCGGGCTGTCCGGCTGCCAATCCCAGCTGCTTGTGAGAATTGGAGCCCCAACTGAAAGTCTGCCCCCACGCGTTCACCGCCAGAGAATGGGTCATGCCGCACGCCACCAGACTCATGTGGTATGCGTCCAGAGTCGATACCGGCTCTGAAAACAACATGACGTCGGCAATATTTGATTAACGATACTTACAAGTTTACATACCTACACCGATGTGATGAAATTTATATCAGAACTTAAAATTCCCACGTCACTTACGTTCCCGCAGCGAATGCAAAGAATGTCAGTATTTTTGATACTGCTGACAAATGTACTAAGATCTGTATGCCAGTAGTCGATCGGTAAAGATTGTGTGGTTCATAAATGAAAGCACCTTTGAAACTATATGGCAGGGCTGGCCACACTTTTTTGTTCTAGGATTGACTAGTAGATAAAATTATTTATGGCGATTGAATGATATCGCTTGTAATCATATCATGTGAGAACAATAAAAACCCAATTTTTATAATTCAAACACGTATTTATGTATTTTGAAAACAGATATTTTATATATATAAAAAATAATAATACGAAAAAATCAAATTAACGACAATAATATAATTATTATGTACCTATTTCACTTTTAAAAAAATATAAGTACACATAAACTGTAATTTCGATATAGTTACACAATTTACCTGTACTTATATCGAATATTAGAAATCTTAAAATTTATTTTTTTCATACGAAACTTTGCATTGCATATTTTCAGCAATTTTGTCGTATTGTACGTGATATGAAGTTACCGCTAGACGTAAGCACGCAGTCAAATTATCATTAGTCAACCGTGAGCGATGCTTCGTTTTGATTGCATTCATTGAAGAGAAAGCCGATTCGCACAGATATGTAGAACCAAAAAAACATGTTAAATATGCTGCAACTTTCCAAAGATGTGGATATTTGTTTTCACAAATTAGGCTCCAAAATTTATCAAGACTTAAAGCTATGGCTTTCAGGAGCACATCGCATTTTAGTGTCAATATTTCTTCTTCAAGTGTGACAAGGAGTGTAGAATCGATATCTAATAAAACAGAAATTTTTATGGCTATTTCTTCCGCATTTATACTAACATTAAATGGGAACGGCATAAATGTAGCAACATCTTCTAATTTAGAAAAATCCTTAAATCTCACGTTAAACTCCGTTAGCAACGTAGTTTTGACTCATTTGAACAAGTAATGGTACAATATATTATTATGTCCGCGATCGACGCACTGGCCATCCCTGCTATATGGCATCAGTCTAATTCACAAATTGTAACAAAGCAGAATCCAGTTCACAGTTCAGGACATGCTAATGTTCTGCAAAAATATTTAACTTATATTTAATAAAACCAACATATATTACTTAATCACTGCAGGTGATTTCAAAATGAAGTTACAGGTCTCATAATTTCATATTACTTATTCAAATTAATTTATCCGCTTACGAAGCAAGGAAAAGAAATACAAAGAAATTGGGAGCAGGATACAAATGAGGAATATTGTATGAATAATAAATAGTAGATATATAACAATACCATAATGAAAATATGAGGTGGAGTACAAGTTGATAATGCATAATGTTATTGTGTAGAAATAAATTCGATGATGATGTTAGAAAACCAATTCATTTAAACATGAAGGAAGATTATGCATACATAAGATCTTTAAATAATGATGATTTTATGAATGTACTGTGATGTTTTGATTCAACATGAAAAAAAATATGCCAACGCAAATGATTATTTTATATCCGACAAGTTTCATTCTAAATACGTAATGAATGATAATGATATTCAATGAATATATATTATTTTTAACATTTATAAACAAGTTATGCAAATAATAACAAACATTTCTACTATAACACAATATAATATTATGTAGCTTGCATACTTCTGCATATATAACAAATTCACATATATAACAAAAAAACAAGATTAATCCTACTAATAAAACAGAACCACATTATAAATAACTATTTGGTAATATTATTATAGTAGCAGGACTACATATTATGTATATAGGTTTCATGCTTAAAAGATACTAACACATTTTTATCAACACCGAAAAAAGGGGATAAATCCCTTTAACCTTTCTTTTAAGATAAGACAAGATATAAATGTAAACAGTATTTATCTGTAATAGTGATAATATTGACAATATTAATTTAATCAAAGATACTCATCTTGTAACATTGACATGAATATTTTAGCTTATATAGATAATGTAAATACAGGGAGGCCTAGTTATCCGAGTATTCGTTATAAGTCGTCCCCATAGTTACGAATTTGCAGGCAAATGCAAAAAAAATATAAAACACAAGCACAATAGCGCACAGTCGTCAACTGTCACTATCAATCTTTCAATCCCACACTCCTACGCTATTTTTCTGTTGCTCACGTGCCTCCCTCCTCCTCTCAGTTCTCCCGCTCCTCTAAGGCCAGGTTCAGACACGGCAGATTCCGCGCGGTTTTTAAGCGTGCGGAGTCAATTTGTACTATCTTTCTGATTCCGCGCGGGATCCATTTTTTTGTGGTTGACTAGCAGATATAGAAGCTAATACGAATTGACTGGATTGGACGTAAACCAAGCGGAATCCGCCATGTGTGAATCGAGCCCAAGTCTTTTGCTGCTGAGATTTTGTAGGGCGTGGATGTGTCATCGTTAATTTTTTCACGCATAATTGATAGCGCATGTGCACTTAGCATGCTTGAAACCACCATTCATACCATATTGAGAAAGGATTCAGATATTGAAAACAGGGTTAACATGACAATACGGCAATCTGAAGCTAAATTAACTCGTGAAAGGAATGATGTTATAAAAATTATGGATAGAAGATCTCTATCAACAACACACACCTGTGAGTCTTTCACACATCCAGGAAATGCATTAAGCTTATACAAAGATATTTGCGACGAAATAGAAGATGTAATGCCAAAGATTTTGCTGCTTCCAAAGGACGGTTTCACCGATTTCATAAGAGATATGAGTTTAAAAATATGTATAAAAATTCTGCTAGTGCAGATACAAATGCTGCTGAAACATTTCCCGTGGAATTTAAAAAGCTTGTTAAATAAAGTGGAGACAGTTCTAAGCAAATCTAATGTTGATGAATCCGTCCCGCAATGGAAGCGAATGCCATCAAAAACCTAAATTTCGAAAAAAGAAAAGATTGCACCAGGATTCAAGTCATCAAAGGATTGATGACTTGAAAAATTGATACTACTCACATTTTGATAGTTCAGCGAAGGTCAAAAGGGAAGTTAAGGATGAGGTATCATGCAATAAGTCAATTTTAACGCAAAAAGAACAATAAAAAAAGCAATCCACTCTTGATTCTTATTTTGTTTTAACAAAAACATAGGTTTATAATTTTAATGAAAAATAAACTTACAATAATAAAAAATTGTTTCATTTTTCTAAACGTGTCCCAATTAAACTGATTTTCCCCATTTACTAAGTAATTTTGGTCCCCATTTTAAGCTGATTTCGCTTTAAGAGGTATTTTTTCGATACCAATTACCCTCAGATAACGAGGACCCCTGTATATGCACTAAATGGAATATTATGTTATCTGTAATGAAGCAATATTTAAGCTTGCATAATGTAAACAGATGACCCAACAGTTTATGCAACTGGAATTGCTTGATAGACTGTATAAATTTAGAAGCCACTCCAAAGTGCAAAAACAGATTACGTTTTGTCTGATTGAAGCTGCAAGCTTAGGCAGAGGTACATAGAACATCAAATTACGTTAATTCAGCATAATGACAAAATGCCATACATAGATCAATTATAAAATTACAGTTTCGATAGTAGTGAGTTAGTGAGGCAACATCGCATTCCGCAGTCAGAATTGTTACAATTTTTTAAATTTTGATCACTAGATAATTATTATTCAAATATTTTTTAATTAATATTATATAATATAAACTTTAAATAACTTAATAGTTACTTTCTCAGATTGTTTTAATTGAACCTATAAAAGGGGTCTATATATGAAAACCAAAATTTTACAGGATAGAGGAAAACACTGAAAATTTTACCATAAAATACTGAATTTTTTATTATTGAAGGTATTCCTCTTCTTGGGACGTAGTGAAATTGAGAAACCGTATTAAGAAACCGTTACGGAAGTGGAAATGACGTCGGCCGCGTAATCAAGGTATACCAACGTGCATATATATGCTGCCTAGATAAAAGATGTATATAATATACTGCGCCCCGCTAATAATCATTTCTTTTCACATGAAAAAAAACGCGTCCACGAGTGGATTCGAACCGCCGACCTTTAGCTTGGCAGCCGAACGCGCTGTCTTCGTGCTATCGATTGCCGCGGCGATATTGACAAATTTATGTTATAAATATTACCTGCGAACGGTTGCCAACTGGAGTGGTTACACAATAAATAAATTTAATTTCACAACATCGCAGTAAGTTGCAGTAATTGAATAAAAATTGAAATGAACATCTGTTGGCATGGGTTTTTATTTATTTATTTATTATAACTAAATTATAGAGATCGCCATGGGAAACAAACTTAGAAAGAAAAGAAAAGATAAATATTATTTAGATCAATACATTCCATCGAAGCCTGGTAGGCAGGGTTGCGTCTCGGATAAATACGACAACGATTCCGACAGGTGGCAGTGGTTTGCGAACTAAAGCTGCGCTATTCAAATTATTAAATTTATAAAGCCGGTCCAACAGAGATAATACACGATATAAATAGTAGAGGTAATATTATTAGCCTTAATCCTAGGTAACATTAACAGGGAATCCGTACGGCGGTCGGGGCTCCAAATTTTGATTTGATAATACGAGGGTGGGTCAATAAGTCCTTAGAAAAGCTGACAGGTGGCGCGACTAGTACTGTAAGCGGTTTGTTTTCATGCAGCGGCACTACCGATTCAGTATGCTGCGAAGTTTCAATCAGATTGGTCGGGTTGTTGTGTGTTTCTCGTACATTTAAAAAAAAAATTTGCTTGTTTACAAAAATGGAGAAAATTGAGTTTAGAGCTGTTATTAAACATTTTAATATAAAAGGGTTAACAGCAAAGGAAATAAAAAATGAGTTGGATTTAGTTCACGGCACATCTGCTCCTTCACTTGCAACTATTTATAACTGGTTAAATGAATTTAAACGTGGTCGTACATCAACAAAGGATGAACCACGCTCAGGACGTCCTGTAGAGGTGACTACACCAGAAATGATCAATAAAATCCACGATATGGTGTTAAGTGGCCGAAGATTAAAGTTGAGTGAGATAATTGAGGTTACAGGGATCTCAAAAGGTAGCGTCATTTCTATTTTACATGACAAATTGGGCATGAAAAATATTTCTGCAAGATGGGTGCCGCGTTTGCTCACAGTCGACAATAAACGCAATAGGGTGGTGGCCTCTAAAGCCCTGTTGTCGCTCATGCAACGCAATCCGGATGAATTTTTTCGTCGCTTTGTGACTGTAGATGAAACATGGATACACCACTATACTCCCGAGATGAAAGAACAGTCAAAGCAGTGGATTGCGAAAGGCGAACCATGTCCAAAGAAGGCGAAAACCGTAAAATCAGCTGGTAAGGTTATGGCTACTGTATTTTGGGATGCACGTGGAATTATTTTTGTTGACTATTTGGAAAAAGGAAAAACAATAACAGGGGATTATTATGCATCTTTATTGGACGAGCTAAAAAACAAAATTGAAGAAAAACGGCCTCATTTAAACAGGAAAAAAATCCTCTTTCATCAGGACAATGCCCGTGTTCACACATGTTTACGATCAATGGCTAAAATTGAAGAATTGAAGTTCGAATTGGTCGACCACCCACCGTATTCGCCAGATTTAGCCCCCAGTGACTTTTTCCTTTTCCCAAACTTAAAAAAATGGCTAAGTGGACAACGTTTTTTTCAAATGAAGAAGTCATCGATCGGACAAATGCTTATTTTGAGGACCTTCCGAAAACTTATTTTTCTGACGGTTTAAAAAAAATTGAGAAACGTCTAACCAAGTGTATTGAGCTCCAAGGAGATTATGTTGAGAAATAAAAAAAAATACAAAAATAAAAACTGTTTTAATGCTTTTTTCAAAGGAATTATTGACCCACCCTCATAATACCTAATGTATCATAATTGTATTATGTACCTACTTACTTAATAAATGTTGAATATTTTTTTTGTTTTGTTACGCCAAAGAAGTATAACTTCTAACGCGCGTACACACACCGATTTTTTTATTTTGTGTTTAGTGTTTTTTTTTGTGTTTAGTTTTCGGATATAGATGCCTTCCATTATTGTAAATGCATGCTAGGTGCACACATTTTACATATTCAATACTGCTAGTCTGTATTCAGTACTAAAACTAATATTCCTTTGTCAAAAACAAGTAAACGACATTGAAAACTATTTAGTTAATTTCTAGTCTCATCCGATAAACGGTTAAATAGTGTTTAGTGATTCGTGACATTCTATGCATCTCGGCCTTAGCCATTATCAAAAAATAGCTAATTATTTAAATTAAATATTTTTTGGTCAAACAAATTTTGATAATTATCGTGAAATTTAATGACGTTGCCAGCAACTTGTTGCCAGTGTGGACACAGCATAATGTTGCACAACAAGTAGCCTGCGATGAGATAACTGTTTACATATAGTGATCTGTTTTCTAATGGCTAAAATAATTTCTCCATACAGACTTTAAGCCAGTTCTAATATTTATCATTATGAAAAATATCATGCCACAGATTTTACAAAATTTAATAAGTTTTAAGAACATTTTAGAATCACCAAGCTTTCACATTTCTATTTAATATATACATTGGCAATATTCTTTGAATTTTTACCGTGTGTTGTGATATTATTGACCTCGTTGTCGTTGTAGTTGTTATAGGATATATTATCAAAAGTAAAATAATGAGATGATATAATGATTTTAATTTGGTAAATAAATATATCCAAGGAAAGTATCAAGAACCTAGGTCGATTATACCAGCTGACACTCTGTAATAATCGAAATAACATCATCAAAGAATATTTGAGTGAGTTCGCACATGCAATCTTGAGTCCCTACCAAAACTTATAATGCAATCTAGTTGACATCAGCAAAATACAGTTCATGCTTTGACAAAGACGGTCAATACAGGAGTGTCTATGGTAGGGTTTTTTAACTCTTTTAAAAACATCCCAAGAAAACATTAATAAAATAACACATACAATTAAATAAATTGTACATTTTATTGACAAAATATTCAGTACTTATATTAATCAGTAACAAACGTATTCATATGAACTTTGATTTTGAAGAAATTTTGAAAGCTTATAAAAATCTTGATTTTATATTTACTTTAGATAGGCAGGATGGTGGGTGGTTTCCCATCGGTCAAGATTTAACGTCATTGCGAGTAGGTACATGTGGATACATAATAGATGTATTTTTTCATTTTTTGTCCATATTTATATTATTTTTAAATTCATGGGTGATAAGTCTTAAAAATCTTATATATATGCCAAATGAACCATAAATTATATACTCAAATAAGAAAAAAATTAAACAACGTCTCTGAATTAATAAATTCCACACATAAATATTGCAGTTCTCATACAAAATGGTCAAAAAATCAATCTTATTTTTCTTCTCCTAATTAGTAGCGATTTTAGACTTAACAATTTCTTTTTTTCGCACACACAGTAAATAGCTAACAAAGTCACTAATATGTTCCCATTTTTTTTTGTTTTACGATAAAAATTGGACGTATGGATGAATACATTCTGTTCAGGAAGGATACATCAACTGACAAAATCAGGCAGTCTGTAGACGACACCCGATTTGATCGGATTGACCATAAACTAACTATTCATATATTTACATCTGGATAAGTTTTTAGTGTTCAATTTCTAAAAATCTGACTTAAAATTGACACATAAAAAAAGCAATTCAAGAATTTGTGGATCCGGATAATAAAACAATCTACTGTGCATGCGTGAGGTATTGACCAATCATCAGTAAATCACAAGAGTCTACAACACAGTTAATACAATGTGCAGGCAAACAAAATGACAAAAAAAATATGATACGCAAATGAAAATGTCGCACCAAAGCACTCTGCCTGCAATGGCCCTTGTGAATTGGTCACGAGAGGGTATCTCTCCCCATCTTCTGAAATATACAAGCGTTAGACAGGTGAAAAATTCCACATAACAGTCATTATATTATGCTCCAACGACGAGAATGTATCATAAAAAGTGTTTGTGATGTGGTTTACAAAATAAAATAATAACATAAACATGTTACCACAAAATAATATGCAACAAGTGCCTTTATATTATTATAACGTAAAACTGTGGTAAAAACACGATGATATCTAAATATGAATCTATATTATTCAAAAACACACAATATGACGAAATAAATATACATATGTTTCATAAAATAATATTTATACGTAATAAAGGGTTGGTTAAAAAACAGTCAAACTACCAAATATTATACAGTATAACCTCGTTTTTACGTGCCCGGAATTCACGTTTTCCCGGCAATTGCGCGTATTTTTTTCAGTCCCGATGTATTTCAGTACATTTAATACCCGCATTTACGTTTTTCTTTCCCGCGATTTACGTCGGAAATATTCAAAAATGCGAGTTACGCGCACTTGACAATGATTGGGTCGTGACATTCGAACGATTTTTCAATAAAAATTTTACTTAATTGAATGTTGTTTTTTAATAAAACGTTATTTTTTTAGAAACATAAAATTTAAATGTTCTTTTTTTCAATACCCCCCTTTTACATTTTCCCTCCGATTAGGTTTTTTTTCTTCAGTCCCTTAAAAAACGTAAAATAGGGGTTATACTGTATATCATTTAATCACATCTGAAACTTTCAGGGTTGATTTTTTTTTTTGACAATAATAACATCCGACATGATAATACTTGAGATACACATTGCATCCACATCCAATAATAAAATTGTTTCACATTCAAATTACTATTTTTGTTATCTTACTTAGAAAAGATGGATTACTATTATCGCTATTTAACCGGAGAATATGAGCCTCCGCAGGGTGGTGGTTATCTTAACAGGCTTTTTATGAGAAATAATTATTAATCGTTATCTCAATACAGCAAGTCCTTCCTCTGAATCAACGAAAAAAACACATGTGCATTAAAGATGCATGATTCGAACCCGTGACCCACAGCTTCAGAGACGGACACGACCACTAACCCATGTCGGGCACAGACTACCTTAATTACTTACTTGTAAATTTATAAATATACCAAATGTAATGCGATGTTTTTTACAAAAAAATATTTTTCTGTAAAAGCATTCGCATTATATTCAAAGTCGAAAATAGAAAATTAGTTTTAGCACTGTCTATCGAAAAATGTTTTAAGAATCAATGATACATTGTTAACAATCCCGATGGGAGTGAAGATAATATTTTACAAGAGGTAAATAACACAGGTGATGATTAAAACAAAGGCTTTCTTTTTATTACCTGTCCAAAATATATGGGTCTCGTTATTATTTGAGGCCGCTTAATATTTGGGCAGATACTGTTATATTAATGAGCAAACGAGAACTTCCCAATCTAAGAACTGATAATGGGATTAAGTATATAAATTGAATCCCGAAATTGGATTCATTTCTCATGAGTGATTGATATTTTGGTAATGGTTTTTTTAGTGATTGACAGTAGAAAATGACGAAAGATACAAAAAACGATCATGAATTGAAAGCAGAATGAAGGGTATAGGTAAAATAAATAATAAAGAGTGGATTTTGTAAAGCACACATACTAAAGCAAGACATACGTGGCCTTTTTCTAGGCTTATCGTGACCCAGCTGCCCGTGGTCGTTGTTTCCGCACGAGTAAATCTTTCCGTCGTTAGTGACGATCAGCGAGTGGTTCTCGCCGCACGCCACTGACACCACTCCACTCGCCTGACTCCATGTCGATGCGATCGGCGTAAAGATCTAAAAGCAAATGTAGCTATGATCGCCTGTGACATTATACTATTGTGCAGCCGGCCAAATACACCGAACAATCCCAATTTAGAATATTTAGACAAACAAATCCAAAAATCACATATATACACATAAAACAGAAAAATTAAAACACCTGCCAAAGAAATCAGCTACAAACTATAGTTATTTATGCACCAATGTACAGAATATTATTTTTTTCTGTGGCTACCGACCAATTTAACCACATTAGAAATGCTTGAAAAAATTTCTTCAATATCTCTGTGTACACAGATATTTAACCACCCAAGGTACCACGCGGCTTTGACTAGTTATCGAGACTTTGTTACTTACACATCAGGATCGACTGGTGGATACAAGCCTTTTATATAAAAATAATAAAAAGAGGATATGATGGAACAGCAGTACTGGGACATTATATTCGTCGGAATGCTTTCTTTTTCGAATGCAAGCATAGAGTTTTTAATCATGCTTTTATAATTTTACTACTACAATTACTATCAAACGTATGAAGAATTTGATTTGATGCTAACTGATGTCCGGTGTTATACAGTATTCCGTATCATCATCGTTTTATTCTTAAGTTATTTCTTACAAGTATGGTATCTCGTAACCCTGAGATTGTTTGTATTTTCCTCATGATTCCTCTTAAAGGAGGCCATAGAAATTGCACATTACCGGAAATATTTCTGAAACCTATAGCCAGGCAACATTTACGGCAATACTGATACAATATCGAGCAGAGTATATCTAGGCAACATTGCTGTAGCCGAAGTATTTTATACGTACACTAACCAAATAAAAAGAAAGTGGATAGTAACACCGTCAAAGGGTGTCATCCCTAAGGATCCAACTCCTATAGAACCCTAAAGAGCCCGTAACCATTATTGGGGGACTCATAAATATCAGCAAGGTTATAGTCACCTTTTTACAACTTTTAACATCAAAAGTTGCATAGAATTTTTTTTAGTTATTAATACAATATATATGGATTTTCACATAAGTAGATTAATTTTAGAAGCAGCCCTACTAAAATCTACCAAATTTAATACAAAAAAAATTTACTTTAATATATAAAAAAGATTCGAGCCTAACATCAGCTGTCTAAGTAATATGTAATCATAAAGCTATCACAATAAAAGCAATCTGTAATTTTAAAGCCAATATCTTATGATAGGTTATATAACTTAAGGGGGACATGCTCAGCGTACGTCAAAATGGAGCTTTTATGCTATTTTCAAAGCATGATCCTGGACATTCCTTAAACGTTGTAGATAATCTATTTACATAATTTTGAAGCCTTATTATCCTTTATATTTATTTTACACATTTGATGACTGCATAAAGTATTTTTATTACATAAATAGTATTCTTTTAAACCTCTCGCTCTAATGTTTTAGAATATAGTCATATTTCAGTACGTCCATATGAAGTGGTGTTAAGATTTTTTATATTTATTAATTTTTAAAAGCATTTAACCATTAGTAAAATTTATGTCGACATTATTATAGTGAAATATTTACAATAAAAAATTATATTGATAATCTCTGTGATCCCAAATTTGACAAGAATTAGGCATTTTATTATTCAAAAAATGGGCAAGATTTACACATTTAAAGATACTGATTATAAGCTATGTCTTTGACCATTCAAATGTCATAAACATCGTCATCAACACTTTTAATAAATTAAATATTTAAAAAAAAATATTTTCTTTTCGCATAAATTGAGTGGGTGTTGCGTGTTCAGCACTCTAGCGCTCTCTTGCTTATATTGGTCTCCACATCCCGTAATTCAGGATGATGTACATGAACTTCATTGATAAGGTCAATAACTTTTTCGTTTGACCATTTAAGTAAGTACCTAGTCATTGTTAATGTTGTTTAACAAGAATGTTTTTAATCATTTTTAAAGGTTTATATCCAAACACCAAAGTTAACGAGAGAGAGAGAACAGTTTAATAACATGTACTCTTGCCTATATTATCTATGGCATGTCAGACACGTTGGCAGAATGGAAAATCAACATCACTGTCATTCGTCGGCCAGTATATGCAACTCTCGACTATATTCAGATACATTGCGGGGCCATACGGACATGTTGCATCAACATTTTCACACATTGCCAAAAAATGTTGCCCGTTCGCAGGCCCCTTTAGGGCTTTAAGAAATGATATATCCAGAAGGCCTAATGATTTTAGAGTTTATAATAGGTAGGTATCTAGCAGTGGCGAAGGGTGGAGGTAGGCTGTTAAGATTCGCTATAAATAGTGCACACTAAACTTTTTTAGTCATATATATTTGTTTTTATTGAACTAAGACTACAATTTACAGATGGTGTTAGTTAGTTTTTAAAAATCAATTAAAGCCTGCCTAAACGAAACCATAATAGTTTTGGTCTAATTTGGGCAATACGACAAAATTGTGCACATTTTTTCATTCATAGTTATTTGTTTTCGTTGGATTAAAAATACATATTACACATAATATTGTTGGTTAATTTTTTTAATTCATTAAGCCCTGCCTAAACCAAACTATAATAAATAAAAAATATTACTCTATTTATAAAACATTCAAAGTTATGTATGATTTAATTGCATAATTTTAGATATTTTATAGATAGACATGTATTTTTTGACTATTATCTATAATGGCTTGGTTTCTCAGGGTTTAATTGAATTTTAAAAACTAACCAACACTATCTGTAAATTGTAGTTTTATTTCGATGAAAACAAATAGGTATGTCTGAAAAAGTTTAATGTGCACTGTTTATGGCGGATCTTAACAGCCTACCTCCACCCTTCGCCACTGGTATCTAGCACTGTAAATATGGTGGAAAGTACTCATTATTATTCTGTTAGGGAAAGAAATACCTGTTCTTCTTCTATGCCTCCTAAGCCAAGTTCGCCGTGAGCGCTACTTCCCCAGCAGTACATGTTTTCACTATTTTGTCATAACCTTGTTATTGTCAATGAAAATTCGTGAAGAAACGAAAAGATCGTTCAAATTAAAAAAGATTATTAAAGCATTATCTTTCAGAATCATTTAGTAACCCAAAGATTTATATGACGTCTAAATTTAATCTAACTTTTGTTTCACATAAATTTCTTAACATGAATCTAGAACAATCGAATACAAAACAAAATACAACTGACATCTGCATCTGACTTTGACTGACATATTTTATGTCAATTAAGAGTTTTTTTGGCTGTTACTCGTGTGATTTATTCGGACAGTAACAATTAAAATATTTTTATAAAATTCCATAAATTTGAAATACGTCGATGCGGAATTTGTATCGACTTTCTTAAATAGTTGCTTTATAAAATATTATTGGATTATTTACAATAAAAGTAACTAATAAAATTAAATAGATTTCAAGTAGAGAACAATAATAATTATTGAATCCACCTATGTACTTACCTACTCCATTATATTAATCTATATATATAAAAGAAAGTCGGGTTAGTTACACCATTTATAACTCGAGAACGGCTGGACCGATTTTTACGATCTTTGATTTGTTGGATTTGTCTCAGCCCCGAATAGCAGAATAACTATTAAAACATCCGAAAAAATCACGGAAAAAAATATGAAGAAAATTCATTTTCTCAAACATTTCGTATGGAACGGCTTTTTTTATTATATCTCGAGAACCGATTGACTGATTTGGATAATTTTTTTTTTCTTCTCGGCCTCGAGAAGTTTTCTCGCGCATTGTGGAAAAGTAAGAAAATCACAACAAATTTAAATCCGTTTAGGTACAACTAATATATCCGTATACAACTAATAATAAACTGCGTTCGGAGGAGTATATTATTTTTCATTTACGCGATGTAATCAGCACCGAAGGAGGTGCAGATAATGTTGATCGATTGACTATTCTACCGGCGATGTACATTGGCAGCCCGCGTCATATGTATGAATATGCGCAAGATACAATAACATATGTTTATCATTACGGTCGTCCAGATCTATTCATCACCTTTACGTGCAATCCGAAATGGAGAGAAATTGTTCAACTGCTACTCCCCGGATAATCATCAAGTGATCGGCTCGACATCACTACACGTGTCTTCAAACAAAAAATCCTGTCGCTGATGAACTACTTTGTTAAGCATCGCGTCTTTGGGGATACTCGATGCGGGATGTTCTCGATTGAATGGCAAAAACGAGGCTTGCCGCATGCACACATTCTTATTTGGTTAGTCGAAACAATTCGACCAGACCAAATATATGACATCATATTATGTGCCGAGATTCCTGATCCAGAAACCGATCAAGACCTGCATGATGTTGTAATTACTAACATGATTCACGGACCGCGTGGCGCCCATCAACCCCCAATCACCGTGCATGGTCGACGGCAAGTGTTCCAAGCGTTATCCACGAAAGTTGACGGCGGAGACTATCACTGCCATCGACTGGTCGACTGGTCGACAACACTTGGATTGTTCCTTAATTCGCCACTTCTTTCCAAAATATTCAAGGCGCATTGCAACGTGGAGTTTTGCAATTCAGTGAAATCCATCAAATACATCTGCAAATATGTTACCAAAGACAGCGATATTGTGGTTTTTGGCATTCAAACTCCCAATACCAACGATGAAATCACGCACTATCAAGTTGGTCGATATGTGAGCTGCAATGAAGCGATTTGGCGTATTTTCTCATTCCCCATTTATAAACGTCATCCCACTGCTGTACATTTGGCGGTGCACCTGGAGAATGGTCAACGAGTTTATTTCAACGCATCAAATGTTGCTCAACTTGATGAAACACCTCCAGCGAGAACATTGACCAGTTTCTTTTCGATTTGCCAAAGCGATCCGTTTGCACGAATGTTGCTCTACTCTGAGATGCCACGTTATTACACTTGGAACGCTTCATCGAAGAAATTTCAACGTCGTAAGCAAGGCGATGCGGTTCATCCGAAGAATGACGAATGCTTCTACTTGCGGTTGTTACTGGTAAATGTTCGTGGGCCGACATCATTTGAATCACTTTGAACTGTCAATGGTGTAGTGTGCCCAACATTTCGTGCTGCATGTCAATAGCTCAATTTTCTTGAAAACGATACTCATTGGGACATGAAAATCGCTAAAGCAATTGTTTCTGCATCTCCAAGTCAGATACACATATTATTTGCTTTCATTATTTCGACATGCTTCCCATCGAATCCACCTGAACTGTGGAACAAGTACAAGGACATTATGTCAGAAGACATATTGCATCGAATTCGTGTCAGTCCAGGGAATCCCGATCTCGAGGTGAATGAGGAGATACATAACCAAGCTTTGCTTTTGATCGAAGAAATGTGTTACCTCATGTGCGGCAGTTTGTTAGTCAAGTTAGGAATGCCAACGCCACATCGTAGAATGAATGACGCTTTTATTCGAGAATTTGAACGTGAACGTGAATATGATCGAGATGCATTGAACCAATCAGTTCAAACGAATGTACCAATGTTAAACCCCCAACAGGAAGTGTACGATACGTTAATGAAGGCAATAATTGATGATGGAAATGGTGGCTTATTTTTTCTCGATGCGCCCGGTGGAACTGGGAAGACATTCATCATGTCATTGATTTTGGCCACTGTTCGTGCGAGATCCGAAATTGCTGTAGCGGTTGCTTCTTCTAGGATAGCGGCTACGTTGCTAGAAGGATGCCGAATGGCTCATTCAGCGTTGAAATTGCCGTTAAACCTTCAAACGACTGAAAAACCGACATGCAACAATGCGAAACACTCAGCAATGGCCAAAGTTTTGGTAGCAAGTAAAATCATGACCTGGGATGAATGCACAATGGCGCACAAACGAGCATTGGAAGCACTCAATCGAACTATGAAAGATGCAATGACTCAAGATGTTTTGGAGGCGCAATGATTCTACTATCTGGCGATTTCTGCCAAACACTACCATTCATTTCAAGATAGACCGCTGGCTGCCGATGAAATATAAGCGCTTGCCTCAAATCATAGACTATGTGAAGAAACTTCAGTTGACGACAAACATGCGAGTTGCATTGTTAAACGATCCATCTGCCGAAGATTTCTCTAAGCAATTGCTGACTATCGGTAACGGCCGTGTTCCTGTCGACAAATCGAACGGATTGATTTCGTTTCCGCTGAATTTTTGCAATTTCGTCTCAGCAAAGGACGACCTCATCAACAAAGTGTTACCGAACATCAAAGATGTGGATCACTTTAATTTCACAATTCAAAATCAAATCGTTTGTCCACTGCATTTCTTAAAATCTATCGACTGTGTAACAAACGAAGACCAAGCAATCAACTATCCAACTGAATTTTTAAACTCATTGGATCTGCATTGGCCTGGCTTGCCACCGCACAATTTTCAACTGAAGGTTGGCTCGGTAGTCATCATGCTTCGAAATCTGAACCAACCAAAACTATGTAATCTATTTCATTTTGATTTAATTTTTGCACATTTATTGAACTTAATTCATTTTGAGTATTCATTTTAACTTAATAAAAAACTGAATTTAATTCAGCTAATAAGTTAATACAAGCTTATTGATTCTGAGGCGGTACGAAGTTCGCCGGGTCAGCTAGTATATACATACATAAAGCTACGCAAAGGGGTTAGATGGTGCTCATATAATATGTCTGGTATAAAATAAAAGGTCAACGATAAAGAATTATTCAAATGTAGGTAGGTATTTGTATTCTTTTGTTAGTGAAAAAAACGAAAGTGAAATTAGTATACCATAGACAAATACTATCTATTGTCTATAGTCTATTCCCTATGGTTATGACTTATGGCAGCACTCGTCTCGTAGTAACTGTCATATTCGTTTGAATAATAATAGTTGGTGCTGGTTGCTGATGGTTTATATTATTATTTTACTAGCTGTTTATACTTTTTGTAGGTACCTAATATAATTTAACGAATTTTCCACCATTTACAATTTAAATAGAAATGGATAGTAATGTTAAAAAAGCTGCAGATCTTGATGTATTGTATTACAAAAAAAACCTTTTCATGGAAGCAATCTCACAAGTTTGTTCAAACCATTCAAATTTATCCGAATTATTGAAGAAAAAAGTAACAAAAAATCAAGCCGATGTCGAATTGTCTCTATATATGAGTAAAGACGAGAGAAACGATATTGATCATCGTTCTAGTAATATCTTTGGTAAGTAAATTTTGTGGAAATATATAAATATAGGTACTTACTAAACATTATTGTGTCTAAAATTATCTACCAATCTTTTTACCTAATCTAAGCCGGGTCGCACACTAAACTCGCCCGACTGCAACATGTCGACTGTATTCACTCACGGCACAACTAATTTGTAAAATGCTATAAATAACTCAATATTAAACACTTAATATTGAAATGTTGAGAACCACTAAAGACGTTTTTGTGTATTCAACTATAAATTATAATTTGATGGCAAAATGTAATATTACAGTGGAACCCCAATTTTACGCGCCGAGAATTCACATTTTCACGCTTGTTGTGTGTAGTTTCTTCAGTACCGTTTTATTTTAGTACATTAATACTCAGTTTTACATTTAAATTTATGTCTGAAATACATATTCAAAATTCAATTAGAATTAACAATTAAATTTATTTTAAGAATGTTTAATTACAGAGATGGATGGCAATCATTGAAATGAATATTAATGTACTGATACATGTGAGCAATTCTTTTTGTAGATGCGTCTACAGTCTCCAAGCCCAAGTTTACACAACGCGATTGATTGCTTTAACCACGGTGGTCCACTGTATTCTATCATTCCCCGTTTTGGGTCGTATGTTACAGTCACTTGTTACTGACATTTTTGATTGTTATTTACATCATTTTACACTAGAGCCTCGAGTTGCGTCGTTTTCTGACGCAAGTAAAAAAAGTGGTCTATCTCAAATTTTTCGGGGTTTTCCCTCGATATAGTGAAACTTTAACCCAAATTTTTCGGGGATTGGTTTCCTAATGTTTTCTAAAGAAAAAGATGTTTTTGGTGTTTTGAAGTATTAATTACATATTTATGTTGTTATTTTTTTGTTTTCATAATTATTACAATAAACATTATTTTCTAATTCCTAATCAGTAAGAATTTATTTTTTATTTTTATTTCAATGTATCCAAAATGGAATTTCGAGTTAAGTCATTTCTAGATGCGTCGCCTTCTCGTGGAACGCATTAATGATGCAATTCGAGGCTCTAGTGTACAGTTAAATAAATCTTAGCTGAGACTGATAAATAAAATTAAATGATCGTCTTCTTGTTGCAGGACTCGCTCCTCTCGAAATTGAGAAACTATCATACAACGAACAAAAGACATTGCAGGCAGAATTAGAAAAACACATCACCGCAATTTATCCGAAGACTCTGCAGAAATATGATAGCATCACAGATGGGCTTATAGAGAAGTTGTTAAAGAAACCTCCACCGTTCAATGATGGCCTCACGCAAGAACAAGTTTTACTCGTTGACCTTTTCAATACGTACCATACTAGCATGTCGAAGTCTATGATGATGAATGTTGAGTTTTATAAACTTATGAAGGAATGGGTTGAAATACGGTTGGGTCCTGTGGTAACTAATGGAGAAAAATCTGTGGAGATATTGGATGCCAAAAATAAACTCTTGGAATTAAAGGCTAAGTAAGTTGTTGTAAAGTTCATTGTTCAAGTTGCCCGATCACTGCCAGATATGAGATATTTCGGTAGTACTAATAATTCGGTCAAAACAAATAATTTCAAAATAGAACACGTACTGACATCTATCTGAATGTTCCTAAAACATTTTACCATATTAGATAATGATTTTACCATCGATTTACCTTGAATTTTGTCAAGTGTTACGACTGATTGTTTAGAGATGTACTTAGTAGTTTTTTGATTTTTTTTTTGCAAATTATATTTGGCCTGTTAGGTACTGCCGAGGCCTTTTTTACGGCAACCAAAATGTTGTTAGTAGCAAGGACATTATTAAAATGTTATTTACACATATGTAACGAGCAGCTGATGATTGGTGAAATATTTAGGATTTATAACAGCATGAAGAGGATTGAATCTTTGGAAAGCCCCAGGGGAGGGGTAGGAGAAGATGTTCGCTCTTCTTCTCTTCCACCATCTGGTCGGTTACACTATGATATATGCCTGATGAGGTATGGAGACAAGACAGGTGGTGATTGTAGCACAAACAATAGTAGTACCCATGTCCGGAAAAGTTTTTCTTTTTCAGCACTGTCAACACTCATATTTTATTCATTGTTTATTTCAGAATCGTCAACAATCAACTCTCTCACACCATATATAGTCAAAACAATAATACAGTAAATGCCTATATGAAAATTCACGAAGATATAACAAAAAGTATTGAAAAACTCAAAGGAGAGATCTCAGTGTATAAAAATATTGTTGAAAAGCCAGATGGACATGATAGTGCTCGTATGGAATGAACTAATATAATATTTTTTGCGTGTGACATGATCGAGGATGGTTTTTGTTGATAGTTTGTTGTGAATACACAAAGTATCCATTATTCACTATTCAGTCTAAAAATGACAAACTTTCATTGATAGAGATATGGCACCTTGGATGAATATGGAAAACTGGCAGCAAGAAAATTCATTAAAACATTAGAAGGCAATACACTCAACTCTTGTCCGTAAATCAAAATGAAGTATATTGAAATGTGATACCCTGTTCTATAGACCGACAACTATAACTTTAGATGTGGTGATTTGAAGAATTAACAGCTTGCATTCCACCGGCAATATTTACATCACGACACTAGTGCCATGCTTCAAGTTATAGTTGATGGTCTACATACGAAAACAACTCAAAGTTGCAGGGTTATGAGTAAATGATGCCGATTGATATAGATTTTCTCTTTATAATTCAGTAAAAAAAAATATCAAAAATTTCTTCAATATGTCATTATATGAAATAATTTTTTTCTGGCATTAATTATTATTTTAATATATTCTACATAGGAATGTTTGTATTGATTACTTATTGATCTGTAAAATTCAATTTTATATAAATGTTTTTTTATGAGATATGTATGTTAGCCACTTGTTCAACCTATTAGGTTCATACTCTAACTCGAAACACAAATTGAAAAACAATATGTGAATTTTCCAGACCCAGTACATACTTGAACCTGGGACCTGCGACATTATAAACCGACGCGTAAGCCGCTCATATCAATGTAACATTTTAAAAAATCTGTGTAAAATGAGAATCTGTGCATTATTTTCAAACACCATTATCTTTGAACAGAGACTTCTAAAATTCTAAACTTATTTGGCCTGTTGCCCCCTTTTCATAAACCAAAAATACTTGGTGGTGTTTGAAAATACAGGCGGACCTCGACTTACGAACGTTCGACTTTCGCACAATTCGCTATTTCGCACATTTCAAAAAAATCGTTTTTTTAAAACGTCGCGCTGGCCGTGGGGGTTAAGATATCCTTTTCTCGCTCGCTCACAAGCAAGTGCATTTCTTGCGTCACTTGCATCCTGCTCGCACCCGTCACTTTGCTTGTGAGCTAGCTAGGATAGGTTTCGGCAGGAGCGCGTGCGGGCGTTGTCGTGTTGTGCGTTTTGCTAATTTTCTTCATTTGAAATATTTCACCCTAAAAATTTATAAACATGAGTGAGAAACGGAAAAACTGCAGTGTTGATACGAACAAAAAGAAATCAAGGACATATAAACTTCACATGACGTTCTGATTGCGGTGAATCTTTTGCTTCAATCGGACGTTCGTATGATACAAATAGGTCTACTACGATATGTTCAATTTTGAAAAATAAAAATGAACTTAAGGAATACGTTCAAAATTGTGGAAATATATTATCTTTAAAGGTTGTTTCCAAAAGACACGGCATAGTTATGGATGAAATGGAAAAATATTTGTCATCATGGATCGACGACCAACATCAAAAAGATGTCCCTCTGAATATTTCAATTATTCAAGCGAAGGCTCTTAGTTTGTACAAAGATTGGAAGGCTAGAAAAAGAAGATTCTAACACGATTTTTCAAGCAAGTAACGGTTGGTTTATATTAAATTCACTGGAGAATCGGCTGATGCGGATAAAGATGCTGCAAAAGAATTTATTTCCTCATTATCCAAAATTATTGAAGATGGAGAATATTCCTCTAGCCAAATATTTAATGTAGATGACACAGGTTTATTTTGGAAAAAATGCCTAGTCGTACATTCTTATCTAAGGAAGAATCAGTTGCCCCTGGGCATAAACCTTCTAAAAACCGATTGACATTGCTTCTTGGTGGAAACTTGGCTGGTGATTTAAAATTGATGCAAATGTTAATTTATCAACCAGAAAATCCCAGAGCATTGAAAGGGAAGGATAAAGAATTGCTTCCAGTAATCAAATAAAAAAGCCTGGGTTTACTGCGTTAATATTAAAAGATTGGTTCACTTTACATTTCGTGCCAGCAGTTAAGCAATATTGTAAAGTTAATGATTTACCATTTAAAATATTTTATTTTAAATAAGAAAAAGAAGAGTGGCAAACAGTTAACTCTTGATAACTTTTTAATGGAAACACCCGCATACCCCACTTAAACATGTCTCTTAAACATCTTATATTTACTTGATAAATACATATATCAAAATACACACAATTAAATTTTTTTTTACTTCCCTCTACTTTCGAACATTCAACATTCGCACACCTTTTCAGGAACCAATTATGTGCGAAAGTCGAGGTCCTCCTGTATACCTTTAAGCAAACAAGCAGAAAGATGCTGTGATGAATTTTCATTGTATATTATGTATCTATATTTCTACTTAACATCGAGTCAAGATAAATAAATGCAAAAATTCCAGAGATGACCCAATTAATTTTGTTTTAAACAGAGCGTTGGAGCAGACCCTTTTTTGAGTTGCTCCGCTCCAGCTCCGGGTTAAAAGTTTTAATAGGTGTTATATGTATACAAAATTAGTTTTGAAATAAGGTTTACTATTCATACTTTTCATTATTAATTCTATTAAACAAAATTTCCAACATCAAATCGTCTTTCATTGCTTCTTCTTTCAAAAAAAGTAAGGTTATTTATCACTCGGCAGTGTTGCAGTATTTCAAATAATTCCAGTGTTGTAAAGTGTCAAATATAATATTTTCATCGGATTACAGGACGAAATTCTAATAAAAAAAAAACATCCAGAGCAGTGGAGCACTACAAATTTTCGGTGCTCCTGCTCCGGGTAAAACCCCATTGCTCCACTGCTCCGTGCTCCTGCTCCAAGCTCCACTCCAACGCTTTGGTTTTAAACTTGTTTAATAGTCCTACCTTAAAGCTGTTTTAATGCCCAAAGATATTTCATCAAAGTCAGTATAAGTAAATCTACTCTCTGTCATGAATCTGGAGATAGAATTTGCAAACGTTTAATGTGAGTTTTGAAAATTAGTTATCTTATGGTCATTCTGAAGATAGGTATATAACCCAAAACAGCTGTCAACATAAATTACTCAAATATTGTAGAATTAATGATAAACTATAGAAGATGTTTATCGGTAAAATTCTGTAGTGCAAGCCTGAATTGCCAGAACCTGCTGCGTTTAGTTTTTTCACTTTCTCTGGAAATCAAATGTTTACTGAACAAAAAATATAATCTTTTAACATGAGAATAGTCTCTTAAATTTGCCTGAGGCATCCAGGAAAGAAGAAGGTAGAATATATTGTGATATCCCAAAAATCAAATACAATAAGTACCGACTAACCATGAAAGTCATAAGCAATAATATATTTTTTATATATTGAGTCATGAATGAGAGCAAGTGATAGTTTCGAACTTGAAACCAATTATAAATTTATTAATTTGGAGCTTGATACTTCGACAATATGTTTGAGACACATTCTACAGTTTTTTAGACATATTATTGTTCGGTGCGGATCGGAATTTCAAGGTGGCACGATCCTCGACCATGGGGGAACGACCAAAAAGAAACCTACAAAATGAAAATGGTTATTCGAATAATTATATACTAATATTTGACATCTTAAATTTATTATTTATTAATGAATATTAATTTATTTTGAAAAAAAAATGATTAGATAGGTACATGAAGCGCCTAGTTTCAAATTCCTCTAAGATGGTTTTTGAAAATTTTTGAGTTAAATAGAAATTTTGTTACCAGTATGATGGCCAAAGATTTAACTTTAGAAAAAAAAGAAACCATGAATACGAATGATGAAAAATTAGGGTAAATTTCAAAACCTGGTAAAATGGATGGGTGTGCTTTTCAAGTACCCGTAAAATGGAAAGCCAAAATACTATTTAGAATGTAACGAATTAAAAAATAAATACATAAAGTTCACAGATTTAATAGATGAGTTTTTCTCATTTTTCTCAAAACTACCTAAATTATTTTTCTCAGAACTACCTAAAATCGTTTTAGGGACTTTTGAAACTAGGCGCTTCACATTACAAATTATTAATTCAAGAGGTTCACAACATTACATTTACAATGAACATCAATTACAGGTAAATCATTTTAATAGAAAAACAAGCCAAAAAAAATGAACAATGAAAATGATTTTTCTAAATAAAAATAATTCTAGTAAAAAACAAATTAAACAATAAAGTAGAATTTTAAAAATAAAATACATAGCGCATCACTAAAAATGTTAATGTCTCTAGGAAGCGTATTGACCAACCGTGTAGCTCTTGATATTGGTGCCTGGTTAGCCTGACACGAGGAAACAGTTATCATCGAAAAGAGGTCATGGCTGACCATGCATGTAATTGTCGGGTGTAAATTAAAATTTTCCTGATTATCAAAATTAGAAATTATAGCATGTGTGATCAGGGAATAATGTTTTAAGAGCAGAAGTGACCTACAAGCTTCAAGAGAGTGCGAGGTTAATAATATGATATGAATACCTACTGCTCTTCATTTATTTTACAAGCTCACACCACTAACATCCGCCATCTATGTTCTACTTATCGTTCTTGGGTTAAGCAGTTTTCAAAACCTTACAGCATCATCTAGGAGTGAATGATAAACCTTTTCGATACATTAAAACATTCACTGGGATCTACTTATCATTATTCTATACATATAACTCAATATGCGAAATATTATGTGCCGCTTATCATTGTTCAGGGGGGGGGGTGCCTTCAATTTTAAATATATAAGTATATCGTTTGCTGTAAGTGCCATTGTTGTATGCATAAAATACAGAAGTAGGTATCTACTTACTAATTTGTAAGGATTGTATGAAAGTTAGTGGTCTGAAGGGTTTTTTTTTTGCCGCATTGCAATACGTGTTAACTCATCCAGACTGCAACATGTCGATGTGATTTTGTCATTCACAAAATACATGTAGTTGGGACATTTTTGGTGGAAAAAAACTTCTGTTTGTAAAATATTTCACTCGACATGGGCATGTGTAGATATAATAGCAAAATGTTGCTTCGGTGCAGTGCAGAAGCTGCTTTTTCATTTTGTTTCGGCTAACCGTGTGACGTCATTGTCCCGGCAGGCCTCGCCTGTGCGCGCGGAAGTTGCAATTCTTGCAACGTCGATTGACGATTTTCAATGTGCGACCTGGTTTAGGAAGGGTTTCTGTAATATTTTTGTCTGCTGTCGGTTTTACGTAAATGGGGAAGGAGGGAGGGATTCATAGTTGCGCCATCTGTAGGTACCTGAATGCGCGTTTGTTTGCAAAATTCAGTTTTGCAAATTTTGCAAAAAAAAATGCTTTTTTGGTATCTTAATTTGTGTATTTAGCATATTACGAGAAGGTATCTAACAATAAAAATTTCTCGTTTATTATATTATTAAATTTAATTAATAGGAATTTATTACTTAACTCGCAAATATTTTAATTTACGTGCATTTCACAGCCCGTACCTGCATCCCGTATGATGTCGTAAACTTTCACATGACAGGGGTGAATTGGAAAACGAAAACGGAAATTAAATTTTGTTTAGTTTTAAGCTTTTCATAATGTGGATATATATTTGTAGGGGGTCGTCGATGTGAGGGCCAATGGTGTTGTGGCGAGGAGAGATGAGAAGTCGTTGTCGTGATTATGAAGGGTGTGAGTTTATTTAAAGTGCGTAAGTACAGGTGTATAATTGTTACAATAATGTGAATCCCGGCACAGAGCGATGTGCTTCGGTCGAAAACTTAAATCGAATAATCACGACAACGACTTCTCATCTCTCCTCGTCACAACACCATTGGCTCTCACATCGACGACTCCCTACAGTGGTGAACCCGACGTTCCACGCAACCGCAAATTCAACATATTCAAGACAATGCTGAGAGGATACGATAACACCCACAGCCCCGCCGCAACCAGTAACAGCGAACTTATGGAAGCGCTGATTGAGACCAGGATGCGGAAACTCGCATTGTCATTGCAGGAGCAAATGACAAGAAAATTGAGAAAGAGAAACAGAAAATAATTCAAGACGTCGAAAAAATCCAGAAGAAAAACGAGTTTTTTTTTTGTATATCCCGCATTTATCGTTTTTCTACGGCCCATTGAAAACCGTAGAATCGGGGTTTCACTGCAGTAGCATTGTCTTTTTCCCTCCTTGGATTGTGCGACATTTTATTATTTTATGGATATAAAAGAATAGGATACCATATTTGAAACCATATTTTAGTGTATATACAGAATACATACATTTATTATATATTAGTGTATATACAGAATACATACCATATTATATACATACATTTATTATATATTATTATATATATATACCATAGTGTTTTATTATTTATATATGATTTCGATATTGCCGTTCGTATATACCTAATTGAATAATGAATATAGTGTAAGTACATACTATTTTAAATCATTTTCTAATCTGTGAGTAATTAATAAGTTTTAAATGTTCACTTCAATGATTTATCTCACTTACAATGCACAATATAATAATATTATGTAACTAATTCACAGTCAGTAAATTTACAGGCACTATTTTAAAAGTTATCAGTTGGGTAGGTATACGATAGATTAAGACGGTACTTCAGTGAAACGGCAAATAATTTTCAACTACATATAGGTGCGACGAAATTTCGGACTGGCTGGCAATCGGAAAGCGAAAGTAGAGCTGTGAACACGTCAATTTGTTTTGTGATGGCGACGGGGGAATTAATTCATAAATCGTGTAAAGATGACTAAAAACGTTACCCATTTACTTGAAAAAGAAAACATGTCAATGAATATACTATCATTATTAGTAATAGAACAATAAACATAACATGAAATGGACGCATGTTGACTTTTTATGACAAATTATGTTTTGTTCTGCACGTGTCATTTGCGCAATCTTCGCGTCGCGTAGTCACAATCGTTTTAAACCATGCCCCAGCTGAAGCTTAATCTATCTAAATATAAGCGCATAGGGGATGCCCACCCAAATCCTTGTCCATTGTCAAAATCTTCACCAGAAGATGTTTCATTAGTTGAGCTATCGTCTATTATATATCGCAAATGGTTGGGAGAGGTATACTATCTGTTCGGTGATTCCTATAACATTGAATGTGTAAGAAAAACACTAAATTAAAATTTCTTTTATGACCAACAAAGACTATTTTTATAATAATACTACATAGTTAGGTAGGTGCTTAATAAAATTATTATGTATAATATAATTATAGAAAACTTTTTGCCAATAGTTTGTATCTATAATTCACAATAAACTAAACACATAAACATCACATTAATAAATAGCAATAATTGTGTGTATTGAATATCTCCAATACTTCCCTCGCGAGAAAAATGACAATTTAAAAGGTCTTTATCTCTCAGTCGATTAATTTACTCAGAATTGCATCGATTATCAATACTATTTTAGTGATCAGTGATCGAAATGGAACCGGTTTCAAAACTATTATTAAAATATGTATTATATAAACCAACAGAAGTAGCGTTGGGTCGGGACACGCGAATATCCACATTATTACGGTAATTTGTTCAAAAACACTTTTTCTTGTGTACCTATCTAGGCAGATATTTAAGGTAAATCACCATCTCCGTTTCAAGAGTACGGATAATGCCCACGGGCTGTCGTAATGTGGAGTTATCTAGGCATCTTAACAGCGACTTTACGAAGACTGCTTGTTTGCCATTCGTATAATCATTTTAACAAAATATACCTAGTGACTTTTCATACCATCCTGCGATCATTAATATGACAATGCTCATCCTATCAATGCCAGAGTATAAGTAAGTAAGTACATACTTCTTAGTGAATTTTAGTTCCAACCACGATACTATAGCGTGATATGCATTGTTAGGGTCTCAGATTAAGTTAAATAAGCAGATGGATTCTTTCAATACAAAAATACTACAAATAGAAAATTGAAGCCGATTTCAAGAACCACTGTGAATACAGAAGACGTCATGGTTTAATTTTGCACATCGGTCGATTAGTAAACTACTCTACCAGTTGATGAAATTATTGGCACCCTGGGTTTAGTGTAGTAAACTATTTACATGTGTTATCAAGTTCTATATCAGTAATCTAGCCAGGTATTCCGGTTCATACTTCGTTACAATTCGAGAGCTGGGTCTGTTATCATTTCCTTGACGCAATAATGTATCGGACGGACAGCTTTATACCTATTGCAGAATTTCTCTGGTGTTGTGTGACACTGCGACGTAATATTGTGGATGCTGGTTTAGTATTACCATGACTATAAGGTGTTCACAAATCATCACGAAATTGAAAACAAAACTTATCGCATTGTTCGCTGACGTGTGTATGGAAAATGGTCGCGCGACACTATATTCGCAGCGTTTCGCAAATGGAGAGGTGAGGGTTTATGTTCCAATTATCTTCCTTAGTTTTCCGCCCCTGAACAGCGCATGACATACCTACGCAAAATACCCGCCTCCCACAGAACCCTCCCGATAGGCTATATTCAATACACTACATTTTGATGCAGGGTTTTGAATATGTGAGTGTCCTACGAAAATGAAATACGCATTATGCACGTGCAATAGTGTGTGTAATACACCAATATTAAATGAGCGTCAATGCATAAACCGAGAGCAGTTGTCAGTATTCGACGTATGGCGTATTCTTGACACGTGTTTAAGTTTATCTCGGTTCTTCCTTACTCGAGATCGGTTGCCTGCCACTCCTTACCCGTTAGGTATTTCAGTTCCCATTATTTCTGAGTTCCCTGCCGCCTCCCGAATCTTTACTGCCGGTGGATGTCAGATACATAATCATACGTAAACGTAATACTTAACGGAGAAGAAGATGAATTTACAAATTTTAAATTTGACTTTTCGTTCCTAAAATTTGCATATTTTTAATGGAATCGAAGAGAGGGCGGTTTTTGGATATCGCACGATTAGAGCGGGCCTTACGTTACGGTTGTGTAGGTTTGTTTACAATATTACAATAATAAATTTAAGCTTTGTGAAATTTGGAATGATTGTAAAACAACAAGGACGCAGAGATTTTGAAATACCACCATCCACCGAAGTATGCAAACGGTTATTACTAAATAACTGCTTCGTTCGCCATATAAAAATGACTAGTACCTATTAGTTGGCAATAATCATTATTATTGGAAATATTTGAGTACTCCTTCCATCTTATGAGCATACCTACTACAGGAGGGCCCAATAGCAAGTCAACGCTTTGCGAAATTGGGGGCACGAGAACACGCACACTATCTTCATCGCTTTGCCATACAGCAGCGATGCTTAAAGTTTGTACCGCGGCGCACTGGGGCGCCGCACTGCGATGTTAGAACTTCCCAGAGGCACGGCAGTCTATTCGAATAAAACATTAATTCCATATAGGTACTTAATCTTAATTTAAGTTAAATACACCGATGGAGCGTTTCTATACAGAAATACTTCGTAATATTATGCCAGCAAATTTAATCCAATTACGAGAATCAACACACAACCTACCTAATATTTTTTTTTTGTAACGGGCATTTTGTCATACAATGTCGGTGAAAATGGAGTACTAAATTTTTTTTTTTTAAATGTAGGTATCGCTAATAGCTCCGAACTTGCCGCTGATATATCATGTTGATAGATTTGTATGCTTTGATGGGGTTTTTGTTCGGACGACAACATACTCAATTTAAATTTATCTTCGCTTATCGCTACGGTGACCAAGTGTCCATTATTTTTTTGACCATGTCCTATCCTAATAAGATCACATTAGGTATGGGCCTCCACGGAGTGGAGGTTTGTATTAACAGATTTTTGTTTTTACGAGAAATGGATGTTAGCCACCTCCTCAACCTATTAGGTCCATACTCTGACTTCAAACACACATTTAAAAACAATATGTGGATTTCACAAGACATTATAAGCCCGTTATTTTATATGACCGTTATTTTATTTTAGCGTTGTGTCCTTAAGATTATTTTTTCTTTCATAAAACTACATTTGTCTTATTTCTAGAAATTCGTAGAAAATAATGGTTTTATAATTTATTTTGTTTATTGAGTGAATCAAAAAAGAATGAATGAAATGTTTACAAAGTATGATGTAAACGACCGGATAGGTAGGTAGAGATCTTATGGAACTGTTCGCATAAAATGACTGCTGGAACGCAACGATCGTGTCTATTTTCCTTACTCTACTAGCCGGCATTGAGTATTAGAGCGGTTTAAAGCTATTTACTGTGTTTGTATATTTTTAGTTTTAATATGTTAATTTTTTTCAATTTGTTATACGTTATTTTAACACAAAAACGTAGTTCTACGTCAAAATACTGTGCACATATACAGAGAAAAATCTCTAAGATTGATTCTGATACACCCAAGGTGGCCGCGCGGCTTAAGCGTTGGACTATAACGTCGTGGGTCCCAGGTTCGAATCCTGGGTCTGGCAAGTACACATATTCTTTTTCAATTTGTGTGAGTCAGGGTAAGGACCTAATAGGTTGAGCAAGTGGCTGACATCCATTTCTCGTAAAAAACAAAAATCTGTTAATACAAACCTCTACTCTGTGGAGGCCCATATGATCCTATTAGGATCGGATATGGCCGGAAAAGGATTCTGATAGGAAAATTTTATGCATATCGGAAAAGGAAATAAAAAGATTTCGAAATTGCCTTTTCAGAGCTTACATATTTGGGGCGCTGTAAAAGATTTTTTTACACCGACGTCGCCGTGATACGAAAAAGTTTGAAAACCACTGCCGGCTTACAGATTTGAAAGGAATATTATTGCAACGTTAAGTAATATTATCTTCAAGTCTATGGTGGAATACAGCCGCTGGCTTATTACAAATTACATGCTAGTATTATTGATGTAAGTACAGCTTCATGCACTTGACGAGTTTTTTTTTTTACTACTTACTAACGTACTCTTATAGTAAAAACACTTTCATTTTTTATCGCACGTTACCTAGATAATTCTTTAGTTGAAGAAGACCCTCGAGTGGCTATGACCTGTTATGCAATTTTTGAATTAAAACTTCTTTAGCCACGGTAGCGTAAAATCGCACAAAGAAAGGAATCTGATATAATTTGAATAGCATGATATCATGTAAAAAGATGTTCGATTGAAATTGTTTCGACCTGAAAAATAATATCGACCTCAGAGTAATACTATAAAGAGAGTGGGTATTGTTCGCCAAAATGAAGCCGTGTTTCTTGCGTATAATGCATTAATTACATTGAGCTACTTTACGAGCTGTTTGTTGGCGAATTTAAAAGCGGGCGATTCAGCTACTGTGATTGTGATGATTACACACAAAACTTTCCATTGGCTGAGAAGCCAACAAGCTAGCGACTATTTTGACAAAACGTAGTTCGTTTTTTACCGGGAGGGCGCTACTACGCAGACGCAGTAGGCCCACACGCCGGCGTGTAGCGTGTAAAGTTGACCTTGTTCGGATGACACTGGGCGACTTTACAGGCAGATTGTAATTTCGCCAACAAGCAGCTCGTAAAGTAGCTCAGTGTCATTGACGCATAATGCACAGTAGAGTTTATTATTATTAACTTAACTATGAAACGGTATACCATCATGTTACTTCTCAGTACGGCTACCAAATTTAAACACAACATAGTTAACCATATATTTTCTACTCAGTTAACTAAAACTAATTATTACCAGTAACTTTATATTTAACACAAAAACAATAAATTTCAGCAACACGTGCTCACAGTTTTACCGGCGACGCGTACAAAAAATATTTAATTCAGCCGTAGAAATTCTTACTTTAACTAACGCATATTGCGGAGATATAAGCGTGCGAATGTTTATCACTCGCACTTACGGTTCCTTTTTATTCAGGCCTTGAAATATAGAAACATTTTAAATATAGAACATACGGAACAAGCGAACTGAATTTTCATTTCAGTACAATGAATTGATTACCTATATAACAGAAAAATGGTCATATTTATTACTTTTAGTGTGCGAATGAGACGTAATTTTTAAAAACAAAAAAGATGTAGGTATCTATAATTATCTTAAAAAATATTAGGTTTCATACTTTGTATCTTTAACTTGTGATTTTTATCGAATTTTAACACTTTTCAAATTGTTAATTATAATAAGAAGTGTCCACCATAACCAACCATAGGGCATCATTAGAAAAGGGGAAATGGAGTAAGTCTATTCTACCATCACCACGG
Organism: Rhyacophila brunnea; assembly: GCF_057557595.1. Taxonomy (NCBI): domain Eukaryota; kingdom Metazoa; phylum Arthropoda; class Insecta; order Trichoptera; family Rhyacophilidae; genus Rhyacophila; species Rhyacophila brunnea. The sequence continues at coordinate 26,723,782 of NW_028232752.1, forward strand.
TTGGTGCCCTGGTTTGCAGTCTCCTTTGAGTGGAACGAGCTTAAGTTAATACTGGGCAGGGCACACAATGGGCAAAAGATTTGATGTCCTCATGGGAAGAAGCGAATCGCAGCTCTGCGATGAATGTCATGTTTTAGAGGACATTGTACATATAGCACTACAATGCCCTAAATATGAACTTCTCAGAGTACAGTTGCGAATTGCGGATATCTATGAGAATGTCGACGAATTGAAAGGTGCCCTGGTTGGAAGAGATTGGCAAAATTGTAAAGTTCTTTAACATAATAGGAGTGAGGACCTGATCGACAGATCCCCTTCTAGAAAAGAAGAGGCGATATGACAGCGAGTCGCAGTCAAAGCCTCGGTAAAAACACAAAAAAAGTGTATATTTTTTGTAAAATTTGTTAGATTCACAATAAAAGAAAACTTTTCATTAATAAAAAGTTACCTATAATAAGACATACGATTAAAAGAAAGTGGAATTTGTTTTTATTTATAGATACAATGAAATGTGCGAAATTATCTTTTATACGGTCAAAGCAGCGAAATTGAATGTCAACGTATGCAAATTATTATAAAATCAATTTCCTTTTTAAAGATTTGCATATTTTTATTGATCATAGCAAAAAAAACTCTTTCCGAATATACAGGTGGGGATTAGATTTTTTTATACATGCTAGAAATCATAAAAATACGTGAGAATACCCAGCAAACGGCATGCAATAACAATCGACGAATTATATTGCAATGTCTAAAAAATAGTTATTGCTAAATAGACTAGACAGACTTTTTAAAAAATATTTCAATATTCGTAGTCACAGTTCACCGTTTACTCAATGCTATAAAAATTGCAAGCACTGAATGTATTTTTTTTTTGTGTAAGATATTAACGTGTGTAAACCATAATACATCAATTTAATATCTAAAAAGCTATTTTTGAATTTTGTTTATGATTTAAAACGGATTATTATTTCAGTTGGTCTATAGTTTATCTGCCAAAAATGATATTCACCGTATTATTATAATAAGCAATCTTGTGATGGGTAACTTCCTACCTACTAATTCACGTTCAATCTAAGCTAGGTACAAACCAATTTAAGAAATCAATTCAACATGCTTATTTTGAATATTGAAAAGTTTAAAAGGAATTTTTCCAGTAATGGGTTATTAGTAGTTATTGTTTGCGATAGTATAATATTATTTTTTCTATTAGTGTAAATTAAAACCATAACATTTCACTGCATCAGCAGAAGTGCTGGAAATGGCAAACTTTATGAACTGGAACCGGTACGTTCTTATTAATATTTTACGAAATATCATACTTATTGTTACAGTAGATACCTATTATGTACACCAGAGTAGGACAAGAAACAGATAAGTTGAAAACACCCATATTCTGTCAGATTATGTGTCGCGTATCAAAATCGAATGCCATTTTACGAGGGTGGGTCAATAATTCCTTAGAAAAAAGCATTAAAACAGTTTTTATTTTATTTATTTTTTTTTATTTCTCAACATAATCTCCTTGGAGCTCAATACACTTGGTTAGACGTTTCTCAATTTTTTTTAAACCGTCAGAAAAATAAGTTTTCGGAAGGTCCTCAAAATAAGCATTTGTCCGATCGATGACTTCTTCATTTGAAAAAAAACGTTGTCCACTTAGCCATTTTTTTAAGTTTGGGAAAAGGAAAAAGTCACTGGGGGCTAAATCTGGCGAATACGGTGGGTGGTCGACCAATTCGAACTTCAATTCTTCAATTTTAGCCATTGATCGTAAACATGTGTGAACACGGGCATTGTCCTGATGAAAGAGGATTTTTTTCCTGTTTAAATGAGGCCGTTTTTCTTCAATTTTGTTTTTTAGCTGGTCCAATAAAGATGCATAATAATCCCCTGTTATTGTTTTTCCTTTTTCCAAATAGTAAACGAAAATAATTCCACGTGCATCCCAAAATACAGTAGCCATAACCTTACCAGCTGATTTTACGGTTTTCGCCTTCTTTGGACATGGTTCGCCTTTCGCAATCCACTGCTTTGACTGTTCTTTCGTCTCGGGAGTATAGTGGTGTATCCATGTTTCATCTACAGTCACAAAGCGACGAAAAAATTCATCCGGATTGCGTTGCATGAGCGACAACAGGGCTTTAGAGGCCACCACCCTATTGCGTTTATTGTCGACTGTGAGCAAACGCGGCACCCATCTTGCAGAAATATTTTTCATGCCCAATTTGTCATGTAAAATAGAAATGACGCTACCTTTTGAGATCCCTGTAACCTCAATTATCTCACTCAACTTTAATCTTCGGTCACTTAACACCATATCGTGGATTTTATTGATCATTTCTGGTGTAGTCACCTCTACAGGACGTACTGAGCGTGGTTCATCCTTTGTTGATGTACGACCACGTTTAAATTCATTTAACCAGTTATAAATAGTTGCAAGTGAAGGAGCAGATGTGCCGTGAACTAAATCCAACTCATTTTTTATTTCCTTTGCTGTTAACCCTTTTATATTAAAATGTTTAATAACAGCTCTAAACTCAATTTTCTCCATTTTTGTAAACAAGCAAATTTTTTTTTTAAATGTACGAGAAACACACAACAACCCGACCAATCTGATTGAAACTTCGCAGCATACTGAATCGGTAGTGCCGCTGCATGAAAACAAACCGCTTACAGTACTAGTCGCGCCACCTGTCGGCTTTTCTAAGGACTTATTGACCCACCCTCGTATTACGTTTTTATTTGGTCGTATTCTTATTTGTCCGGTACACATCTTGCAATCGATTTTTAACTATCTTCCCAACTAGCTAGACATTTGAAACTTTTAGAATATATCAGAACACGATGCCAATGCATTTTGCATGCAATTTTAATGCTTTTAGCCATTTAAGTAGAATTAAATTAATTTTCAGTTAATTCGGTTTTGTATGAAAAGTTATTTCGGAAGAAATCCGTAATCCAATCCACTATTATTGGTTTCTAGGGTCCTAACAACTAAATTATTAATATATACTTGCGTTACTATGGAAATCAATATGAGTGTCAAAATGACATTTCAGTATTATTTCTATCAAAAACAATTTTTTTTGATCGTTTAAGCTAGTCAAGTCAAGTTTATATGATTCAACAGAAAATTTAAAAACGTCGAAAGTATATAAAAAGTTCTTTTTATCTTGTAATTATTTATATGCAGTACGTACCTATACAATGAACGCATTTTTTTGAAAAGTGTCTTTCGTAAAACGTGAGTGTGTGCCCCTGGGAATTGGTTTCATTAAAAATCAACAAATTCATAATTATGTGACATATCCATTGTCTTGCGATAACCCCTTCATTTATGTTGAAAAGATCTATCTCCTGTTAAATTACTGTATGTGCCGCGTATCAAAATCGAGTACTATTTTTATATACAATAAACAATGAATACATTTGTAACTCTTCAGAGTTTCCATGATACTTAGTAGAAGTAGACCAATAGTCCTTTTTTTAGTTACACTTTTATACATTTAAGCTCTATATCTATATAGCAGAAGGTTTTTTTTCACATCTTTAACTCGAACCCGGACTAAATCTCACCCCAGAGACACGTGAACTGTATATACATACGCGTCAGATTTTTACAAAATTGGATAATGGCACATACATACTAATTAGGTACCTACTAATACTTGTAGACACACACATTTTATCTAAGTAAGTATATTTTTGGACATAACGCACAAAAGTGACAGGTGTCAAATAAATACGTAGGTATTATCAACATACATAAAATAAATATCCAACTGAGTGTCATTTACTTCTATCGTGGAAAGGAAAATTGTATTTGTCAGGTAACTACAGATTATCAACGCAAATATGAAAGACTATCAGTATTGTATATTATTCAAGCTATTGAAACCAGGTTGACATTTTTATATGCATGCGTAAACTGACGCAGTGTTTTAATATTTTCAATCATTAGAGACACTGTACCCGCGATGCGTGCATTTACTAAAATAAGCCAAATATTTTTTTACTTAATCTATAATTAGTAATTGTACATTTCTTTTTATTTAAAAACTTAAATTCAATTCAGATTTAATTTACGATAAACCGAAATTTTAAAATGCTACCCATCAAAATCGACGTTGTCATTCCATGTATTGTTTTGTTAAACTATCAACTACCTATGTATACTTTATACGGATTATAATTAGTAAGTCTTACACAACGTCGACATTGTTGTATTCAAGTATTCGCAAAAATGGCACACGGGCATAAGTTAGTAAGATTATGACAAAGAAAGCCATGACAGTAAAGTGATAATTATGTATCCACTAAAGTAAGGTATTGCGATTCGAAGTTCTGCAGATACTGCCTTTTAGTAACTGTATTTCTACTAGTAGGAATCAGTGGTTGAAATGAAACCGGTTTCAAGGTATTTTAAAATAGTAAATAGGTAATGTAGTTGTGCATACAAAAATATAATATTATAATGTTTAGAAAAACAACGGATGCGATATAGATTTCATAAACCAGGACACTTATAGTTAAATCACTGTAAGTATGTACTGCATATTTTCTCAGATCAGACGGTGAATATACCTTCTAATAACTGCCGAACATAGTAGGAACTGCATTGTTATTATTTACTTAAAACGTTGTTGTTGTTTTTAACCAGTATGCATGGTCACCGGATGTCTGTTAGAAGGTTTACTAATCGGCTAATACCTCTATGGGCGAAGACCTACATTGACTGACCGCACATTCGCTAGTTACATTTTGGCTTCATTTACGAATAGCGTTTGCTGGTAACTACACAGTACCTAGATGAGATATTATAATATGAGATAACCACGAAACTACAGAATTACCACCCTTCCCCCGCCATCACACTTTGTCAGAAAACCTTTTACTCTCAATCTAAATTACATGACATAGGTATTTGAACTCATTCTGCAATAAACAAATTCGTTTAAAATGATTGATTTTAGTAGGTATAATGTTCTTATGGAATACTTTATTTTCTTCTTCTTTTGTGGCACATCAATTCAATTCGGCCATTTTCACCCTCTCCTGGAGATGGATGGAATACTGGGCTCAAACCAGTCTCTGTAATTTTTGAACCAAGACGTTCTTCTTCTATCAGGGTCTTGCTTACTGGAGATCTCCTATTGAGCGATAAGATGAAGAAGTTGATATCTCACAGGATACCGCATGATGTGACCAATATATATTAATTTTCTTAATTTTATTTCTTTTAACATCACCTCGAAATTCTTTCGTAACTTCGTCTATACACCTATACTTCGAAAGCTTCACGTTTTCTAAGCGTTGTTTCTGTGAGTGCCCGTTCCGTCACTCCATATAATAGAACTGAAAACACAGCATCTAACCATTCATATTCAGCTTTACGTCGTGGTTATAATATAGTATTTTCATTAGCCGTGTAAAAGCACCCCTAGCTTTGTCGACTTCAGATCAATGGTATTGTCCCAGTTATCACCCAGAGTGCGGTCTATAAGGGACTTGCTTATACTCATTTATTTTGTATTTTTAGTATTAAGGTTTAGGATTTAGGCCGTATTTATTGTAAGTCTCCGTTTCCCTATTAATGAGTATTTGAAAATCTTCCTGAGTGTCTGCAAAAAGCACTACATCATTTGCATACCGATACTTATTGAGAAAAAAATCGTTGAGAATTGAGAAGAGAAGGATTTTCTAGTTCTTATTTATAATTTTTTGAGGTCACATTTTCTATAAAAATACCCCCCTCGTAATTATATGAGATACCTTTCTTTCTTAAGGCATGACGTTATATATTATGCATTACCCCATATCTACACAATTCTCTTTTCGATATCATTAATTCAAATATTTTTAAATACTTAAATTAATGCCTACTATACAGAATAATTCGATGTTTCGATTGATAACAATGATTACGATTACAAACACTTTACAGTGTGCGATAACAATAAATGGATACTTCATCATGACCGTGATCGAACAGTGCTGGAAATGGAATAGAAATCACGATCCGGTATGTCGTGGTAACATTTCTGATCTGAGCAGAAATGAGATTATTCTTCAATTATTGTCAAGCGACTGGATTTTATAAAGGAGTCACGTGGTGTTGATTAATTAACAGAATACGGCAGAAGACAATGAAATGAAAGTGAACACATATGAAAAAACATATGCAAATGTTGTATGAAATGCTAGGCCAGCGAGCGCACTATAACGGTTGACCCGCCTTTAACAATTCTATGGAAATAACGTAACTGTATAAGAACCTAAGTTGATATTACATCGCGTATCTTATGATTTAGATTAAGTAGTCTATATTTGAATAATAATATATATCGACCATATCCGACCCTAATAAGATCATATTATGGGCCTCCACAGGGTGGAGATTCTTTTTTACGAGATATGGATGTTAGCCACTTGCTCAACCTATTAAGTCCATACTCTGACTCTACACGCATTGAAAAAAAATATGTGTACTTGCCAAACCCAGCATTCGAACCTGGGACCCACAACGTTGTAGGTCGACGCTTAAGCCGCGCGGCTATACATGTAAAAACGATTAGGACCGGTTCATATGACAATGTTATCTAAGACTTAGACAACCACCTTACCAACCTTTTTCGGGTGTAGGAACTTTTGAAATATTTAGCGAATTCTCGGGAAACCATTAGTTGGATATTGTGGATATTAGGGTTTTTCAGGAATGAAAGAAAAATACTAAACTTTTCACTTTAGTACGGATTACAAATAAATATTAGTATAGGTAGGTATATTTTGTAGGGGATGATTTTGTTTTAATACATGTAATCAGTAATATTCATTTGTTTTTTTTTTAATATTTCTATAAAATATATGGACAGTATGTGAATACAAGTGATAGTATTTGCGACCTTCTTTTGATCTTTTAATCTTATTATAAAATTAGTGGATATCAAAATAACGCGTTTAAATTTAATGGTTACATATAAATATCGGAAAATATTCCTTATACGTTTTATAGTAGATACATATTATTATATTATACTGGTTCTTTTAATAAACTTCTTTTTCTTGTTCTACGAATAATCGACGAACACTCTTTATTGAATGTAAATACTTTAGAAACGTCCTAGAAACAATATTAGAAAAAATCTTGTAAACATTATGACGCTGGACAGGCAAACCCTGTCATTGTTGGCCGGAATCGATGGATGCAGGTTCAAGTTCTGTGCTCAAGTCTCAAGATTTTTTCTCAGAACTCCGGAGAAGACCTCGCGTAACCAGCTCCAGGCAGACGAAACTGAATCTAATCGTTATTAAAACATAATACCTATATTTCTTTTATTTAAAATGTTGTTCTTTGTCCCTCCAGGAAAGTTGTTAAAATACGACAATATACTTAGGTACCTACAATATTATTATGTTCTTATCATTGACTTGTACCTGGGCGATATGGGCACTCCCTTTTAGGGTTATAAGTTAAGTTATTGCTTATTAAAACTAAGCGCCTAAGTATGCAAATATAATCGAGTGATAAGGTCGCTCCTTTTTACAAATAATATTATTTTTTATGATAAAACATAATTTGATGTGTTTTTATGCCGCGAGTTGTGTCAGTCGCTAGTGTGTTAATATTGTCCGTTTTGCAAGCAAATAAAAATAATACAATTTAGTTTTGTATGAGCGGTCGAAGCGGCAGTCTCCTACGTAGGTAGTTGATCCCGAATGCCGTTACCGGCCGATGTAGTTGTATTTTTAATTTCGCGATCATGGAGACTTGTGAATTGTGAAGTGTGTGCAATTAATAGCGTCCGCGTGCAATATTCGCCGAATGAATACAAACTGTCAATGACACATTAGTAAATATATTCGCATTAAAATGGATCTCCAGAGAAATGACATCCCCAATTCGGTGCGGATGGTCTTTAAAAAAGTGCTCAATAAATTGGATTGTTTTTTTAGGTGAGTGAAATGTTTTCGAGGGACTCGCATCATAATAATTCAACACGTGAATCATTTCTCTCTGTGTCAATCAAATTACGCATAATATATTTTGAATCTGCAATATATTATGACTTGTTCATTGTGCAATATTACCTACCTACCTATTATTACTGTTATATTATTATTTTCATCTCAACGCACTCTTCGGGCATTTAAAACCGACCTAGCAGTTTTTTTTCTGTCAGATGATACGGACATTTTAATTATTAAGTGGATTACATATTTATACATAACGTATCAATGTGTTGTTTATTATTATTATGCAATATGACAGCATCGCCTGTCAAAATACTAATGTTTAAAAAATACTAATTACACAGATCATTTCATTGAATTTATAATTTAAATACGTACCTATGTAAATACACTTAGTATTGTTTGTTTTACGCGCGGCAAAATAGCTAAAAGGTATAATGTAAATTTACGTATTGTTTATTATCTATGGTCAGTTTATACCGGTACCTCTTTATTATTCAGATTTAACTGCTGGAACCACTTTTCTGTTTGATAGAATAACCATAGCTTGACATTAATAAAAAATCTGACTTTATTTATTCAAAATAATAGTGCCTATGTTTTATTCCTGCTTACTTTTATGATTATTAGATTTTAATATTTTGTCTATTTTATACTGATTTAAAATTTTTAGCAGTTACCATTTAGTTAAGTTTTATAGTTTGAAAACTGTGTGGAAACCATTGAACATAAAAACATTAGGAAGTAGGATGTCTTCTGGGTGAGGCTTACACAGAGTTCTTTCTCGGGTGAGGAGAAATCAATAAAAACAAGTTTTAAGAAAACATTGTTTCAATAGTAACATCTGTATGATGTATCATCCATTCAGTGGCGGGCTTGGGGACGTGGAGGCCCGACGCGCTGACTGATTTTGAGACTGCTTACTATAAAAATACAATACACACCAGAAATCACACCCAAGGTTAAAATCAATTACTATTGAGGATGACAGTGCAATACATAATAATATTAGTAGGTACTTAGTTTACTTTTTGTATACAGGTATGTGCGCATCTGGCAATATCTTATAGGTGCTCAATTTATGAGAAATACGATTTTTTGATGATTTTGGTATAATTTAATAACTGTATCCAGTGTCGAGGCCCTTTAAATCTTCTGATGAATTGATCGCCCCCGCGTGCATTAAAGTTTGTCACGTACCGAAATGCGCATTCTATTGAACGGAAGCTTTGTATTTTTTGAGCCTTATAGTATTTCCGTCATTAAGTCATAAACAAATCTCGCTTCAAATTCTTGGTGTATGGCGATTGCCTTCACAGTTCTATTCTGTAGAAACAGGGAACTCAGACTAGAAACTTATGCAAATTATATTTACAAAGAGATTTATGTAAATTATGCGGAGATACAGTTTTTCCTCATATAATTATTATGTTCATTGTTTTGTGTTTTTTCTAGTTTAAATATATTTCTTTTAATTAAAAAAAAATAGTGCCCTAAACGGGGGGGGGGGTTTATAAGTTTATTTTCAAATAGATTTTTTGTAAACGGCATTATATTTAAAAAAAAAATATATATATATATAATTATATATACATATATATTTGATATTATCGAGGACAAAAAATAAAATTTTAGTATATTTTCACCATATAAATTCACCACCGTTCGCATATAGATATACCTATCTACCTGGCAGATTCTACCACATATAAAAATAGTTAAACACAATACAAGTTTCACTTACATAGTAAGGTTTATCAGGCATTGCACATATTATAATTTATTGATAAAGCATATTATGTGAGCGAAACACGTGTGTATACAATAATTTTTTGGCATCATTTGGATGTCATGAGATTTTATAACTTTCTTTTTAGAACAAATCAAATCTAACCTAATCTAACCTACCCCAACCTAATATTACCTAATATAATCTTAGTTTGTGATAATGATGCATCAAAATGTATGAAAATTTCAAATTTTCAATTAACAATAAAATTATTGGATCGAAAAGCCTATGCGCCGCCAGAAAAGGGTATTTATTATAATTGCCTTCATGGAATAAACTGCTTTAGTAAAAAAATATAAAAGCTCATGACAACATCTGCGGCACAATTACCTAATTTTTGGTAAGTTTTTAATGTGGATGCTTCGACTACCAGAGACACCCAGAATATAAATATTAGGCTTACAATTTGAGACATTCTATTGATAATTTACAATTTTAAGTATTTTAATTAATCAATACGTATGTAAAACATTAAAAAATGATGAAGAAAATTTAATTTAATAAGTTTTCTCTAATGTATTGAAAATATTTTTGAATAATTCATTGTTCTAATGTATTGTATACTTCTATTTTTTTTTATTAAATAATATGATTTTTTATATAAAAAAATTAATGTGTTTATAATTTGAAATCTTTTTGAAATTGTATTAGTTGTAGGTATACATACAATATATTATTACATTACTGCTTAGATCAAGAAAACTTACATTTTTCAATAACAATACGTGTTTTAATATAAGCACACACGTAAATAATAATAATAATATAATATAATATTTATATAGAACAATAAGAGAGCAAAAATAAATTTAAAAAATAATAAACTTTACACATCACTGAATATGTATAATTAATGAATGATGTATATCGTTTAATATAATAATATGATTTTCACTTTTTGGCTTTTTGGTTTCACAGCGTTACTTACAACATTTGGCACTTGCGACTGAAAAAAATATATTGTTATTGAACATACGTAATTTGAAAACACCAACTAGAAAAAATACGACGCCCAGCGGGACTAGAACCCGCATCCACGGGAAACTAGTACTCTTAACTGGATTCCGGGAAAGTGCGATGGATTTATTTTAATTTATGGGGTGGTCATGATCCTTGTGGCCCCTCCTTTGATCCGCCTAAGTTATTAGGTCAATTGTAGGGAATAATACAATGAATGAATTGAAATATAAATATTTATGAAGCCACAGTGCCTCCCTATAATACGATTCAAAGGAAAAATTAAGTAAATCAGGAATAATTATTTATTCATATTATAATTTTATACATAATTTATTTTCAAATTGAAAAATGCCTAAAAATATTATTCATACCCACTAATGACTAAAAATAGTAAGTGGAGATAATGATAAGGAATGTCATTTTTTATCAAGGGAGATGAAAAAACTAGCCTAACGTAACATAACTTACTAACTCTATCATTTTTATAGTACAAATTATCAAACAAAAAGCATTTCTCCGACAGAAAATAGTTTTCCTTTAATTATATTTTTGACACAAACCAAATAATGATAAAAACGTGTAAGAACCTTATGATATTTTATTATATCACACAGAATATTAAATATAAATGACAACAAAAAATACACGTAAAACTAGAAAATAATATGAGCCACCACTGGGTTATTCATAACAATACAGCAAAATATAGTCAATTTTTAAATACGTTTATTGGCGTAACAGGCCACATTTCCAAGCAGCTGGATTTTTAAAACGCTTCCTTGATTGTTCTTGTTGAGATTCCGTCACACTAACTATTAAAACATTCATTATTAAAAGTAAAAAATAGTAAAATAATTGAAGCAAAATTATGACGCGCACGAGAAAACGGTTTGACGGTTTGTATGGAGATTAAAGGATTCGTGAAGAGTCATTATTTAAATCGCGGCGTCTGATTGGCCGGTTACGCAGAGGGTTTTACCAGAACAAATTTATTTTAAGAGCGGGTTTAGTCAGTCTCCTCGATATTTATTTAGATTTTTTGAAGAAACAGAGAGGAATTTAAAACTCTCATCTAGAACAGAAGATAGGTCTTACGAAAGAGCTCCTGTGTACATTCATAACTATTTTTTTTGAAAAATCGCCCAGAGCGGGTTTTGTCACTCTACGCCTCAATTCTAAACTATAATTTATAAAGTGGCGGGTTTAGGGACGTGGTCACTCGACTGGCTGATTTCGAGGTCCCTATGATAAAAAAAATAAAAACCATAGGTAAATCACATCCTTTAACTACAAATAATTGTTATTTTTTCTTTGTATAAGTATTATCTGCTTGAGTAGTTACGGTATGACCCCGTTTTATTCTAGTTACATGAATATTGTTATGCTTTAGTTAATATTTTATTATTTTGTACTCAGTTTGTGAGAATACGCATTTAGAATATAAAATATTTTAGTATAATTTAATAATCATAATTGTATGACTGGTTTGAATTTTTTCGAGAGCCATTTTGAAATCTTATGGAAAATCGATTGTCATTTGCGTCACAGAAAATCGCCGCTGAATAAAGGTACCTATTCAAATATTAGGCGTTTTCTTTTATGAGCTTCTTATCCAACCACTTAACTAAGTGATATAATTAACAATAATCAAAAAATGACGTCTAACAATACGTGTAATATTGTGTCCCATCGATTTCAGTAATCTGAAGTGCCGGTCAGTTAAAAATCAAACCATCTCTACCTAGACAACGTGCAAACTTAGTAACAATTTCTAGAATTTTTACCATAATTAATTATTAACCCTTTTACAAATACCTACCCCACACGTTATTGTGTTAATAATAATAAACTTAACTATGCGCAGAGGTATCTAATCAAGCCTTGTATTTTTTTCATTTTTCCTACTAAGTAACCGTGTGATTCAAGCCCCTAGAAAAGCCACCCTTCACTCAAATACCAAAAATGAAGGACTCCCTGAGTATTCCAACCCTGGATTTAGCTTGAAAGAGTTATCAGTAGAGGAAGCTCATGTGACCTCGTCGTATTACATGTTTCGTATTGCATCACTCACGCTTTGTCACAGAAATGAGAGAAAGAGATGATATGAATCCCAGCACTTTAAACTTAATTAACGATGAGTGCAAATAATTATTATCTTTGCCTCGTATTCCGGTGGTTTATTCTATATTTTTTGTTCTATAGTGTTTTATTTAGGCACATATTTGATTTCAATGTTATACAGCTAACGATACGGCCAACTGCATACGCACAAATTTCTGAAGAAAGTAGATAACTGCCTGTTTTGATACTGAATAATAGATCACCGTTTACTTCAAGTTGGACATGCCTGGACTATTAATATACCGACTGAAACATATTGAAATTACTGTAAATGACGCCCATTATAATATTAGTATTATAATCCTTTTATAAATTAATAAAAAAAAAACATTTTGGTATGTAATTTAGGTACCTATGTGAATTATACGTAAAATTTTCTGTCAAAATATGCTGGATCCTCGATTAAATGAAAATTTACCAGATTTTACATTAAATCGGCTGGTCGTTGATTGAATTGATCTTTACGGGTTGTTTTCGCAATATAAACGTACTTAACAAAATAATATTAGAAAATGTTTTATAGATCGTGAATTTGCCTTTTTTGCGTTTAATTAAATTCGCATAGTTTTTGACATTCCATTAGGCAATCGGGCCCGTTGGTGTGAATCGGTTTTATATCACGTGCAGTAAAACAAAACAGTAAATGGGCGTCATACGATTTTACGCACATACTATGCATGCCCTAATTCTCAAAAATTTAAACCTATTTGGTAGTACATATAGGTATATTATGTAAAAATAATTCTTAAAAGTCAATGTTTTTCGAATAATAACGTAATACATGTTTGCATAAATTATTGTAATGTACATGTCTCAAGAATATATGTATGCACATGTTTTTTTTTAATATTAAATAAGAAAACAAACAATATTAAAATCCATCAAAACATTGCACTTCATGCCTCGTGTCAATTTTATTATCCATCGACTTCTGGACCATTAGCTCATCGTAAAAATTATTTGCATTAACTACAACGGAAATTCAAAAACTAATATATTACAACAGTTTTCCCAGTATGACAGCTGTATATTGTACCTACTACGTATCAGATGGAGAATTATTTCTTGATTGGTGGAAAGCGATGTGGTATAATAACTAATAATTGGCAATCCTAGTTTCTAATCGATTAAGAAATTAGTTAATTAATTCTTCAAATCCACGTATGTGATTCGAAATATTTATCATTTTGATCAACATTATATTAACTATTTCCGTCATACTTAAGTAAAGAATATAGTTTTCTTTATAATTTGGTCCGTCTGTCCGCTATAACTCAAAAGCTACTGGACTAAATTTGACTTTTTTATATAGTGTTATAAATTTCCAAATTTAGCTATATGGAGGATAGTTGGACCTCGTACCTTTAAGATTTTAACTTAGTGTACAGAAAACGCAAAACGTTCAAAGACTGATCGGGGCATTTAACACAATTAAGCCAACGTCGACTCAAAATGAGCACAATTTTTCAAGATCAGGGAATTTTGTGTCTCAAAAGCGTACGCGATTGTCAGACGCAGCCATTGACAAATTCTATTTTAATAAGTAATATTTTGAATTATTTTTGTTTTCCTACTTCTATTTTGTTTGTCTTCTTACATAAATTAAAAAAATCATATTTTTTTGGAATATGTCTGTTTTTACACTGATTCTAGGATTTTTATAAAATTTCCCGATATCTCGAGAATTCTCGAGAATTCTTTTCTGGAAATCCCGAATCTCGAGATTGAGATTTTCTCGGGAAATACCCAACTCTACCTAAATATTACTCTACTAAAATAGTAAATATTAACACCATAACGAATACTGGTAAAACTTCAATAAATATTATTATTGATGGATGACCATTATCTTCAGTTAGTAAGTCAATACTTATAATAAAAAATTGCCGGTTTAACACCAATAACTGAATATAATGAGAACCGTTGGCTAAAGTTTGGTCAATCATTCATAACACAGTTTTTTTAGGAAGCATGAGCACACATTTTACCGGTTGAGAAATGTGATATAAAAGTAGGTAGGTAACCATAAAGGAAATAACTAATTTGAGATAATACCTATAATGTAGTTATTTTTTTAAATTTATTTAGTAGAATACTACTGGGAAGTACCGATGTGCTGTAATTATGGCAGTGTTGCAACGATAAAAATATTGTTTTTTTTTGTTTCATTCACAATTTTGACTTGGCAATGTTTGGTAGAATAAACCGGAAAACTTTTTACACTCTGATCACTTTATTCCAATAATTATTATGTACACATTATTTTAATAATCTGGCACAAGATTTATAGATCATTGATTAACTGCCGGTCCAATGAGTAAGAGACGTCAATTAATAGAGAAGTCTTCTGTGAAGTGTTCTGTTATTGTAAAATTAAGTGTATTCAGTGTACTTATATATCTGCATTTTTTTATACATCCTCCTGCGTTATTGAGTTGTGGAGAATATTGCATCCCATAATCACATATTTTAAAAAGGTTAACGGTCATGAAGTAAAATAGCGCTGCAGGCGACTTATTTTTACTATTAGAGCAAATTTGTGATGTGCATTAATGTCACTTATCTGGTCAACTCGCCATACCGGGATCCCACACTAGAGCCTTGTCAGCCCCCCATCCCCTTGTGTAGGCTGCAATGGATAGCACTGGTGTATCTACATGTTTGATCTCCATCATAGTTGTTAGGGATTGATGAAAAATATTAAATCTGCACTTTGTATAACACTGCAATGAGAGGGTTAGTCGAAGAGATCGCCCAACCTACCGCAAGTTTTAGCATAACTGTGATACCATGCAGTAGACGCACATATGTTACAAGTAACCGTACGCTCTGACCCTAAGCAGCGTATGACCGGCCAACCCACTGGTAATGAGTAGTTAATGTGTGCTGTGGCATCGGATTGACGATTATCGGGGATTCCACACTCTGGTATTACCTAATTAATACTTATCATAAGTTGTTAGTTATTTTTTTGCCAATTTTAAAATGAGTTTTTGGGAAAATGTCGTGTGATTTTTACCCATTATAAGTAACCCATATTTTTTTTCAATTTTTACACTTTTTTCGATAGGTAAAAAAAGGTATTGAAATTTTATTTTCACAAAATCTCGTGTATTTTTCTGCCACATGGCTTGTTTTCGTACTTTGTCTAGCATGTTTTTCTCAACGAAACTAAAGTTGGCCACACAGGTTGGACACCCTACTACATCAACATGTGCTCAATTTTTGCGTGAGTATCGACTTATGCAATACCTACATATCCACTATTGACGACTGTAACAATGGTGCTTATTGAACTTTACTGTAGTGAAATCGATCTTTTTATGTTTAATTGTCCTTGATAATAATTATTTACCCTTTCAACAAGCACAGAGATGTTCAAAGTGTAAGCGTTTGTGTGGCGATTAAATTAATTCTAGAAACGGCGCAGGATATTCGAAAATTTTAATAACTCCATGAAATTTCAATTTAATACTATGCTCAACAGCATTAACCTTCTCTTTACAATACTAATAAATTCCGTCCGTTCCGGTGATGCCACCTTGGGTTACAGTACGAGATTGACAATATTACTGTAAGGAAAATGTCTATTTTGGCAACATAAATAAGTCTAATAAGGTTTCATCATCATTGTTTATTATTTGTTTTATCTATAAAATGAGTAAAAATGTATCAACAATTAATTATAATCATACGAGTATTTCCATAATGCATTCTTACAGCCGTTGTCACACTACTATCTTGATCTCACGTTATATTTGCGTGACGGCTTTTCCTGTTTAGGATTTTTGTACAATAATTTTAAAAGCAAAACATATGAGTTTTCAAAACTCAAAACCGTCGCCGTATCGCACCAACCGAATGCGGCACCAGCAGTAATGGACAATAAGCACACAATACATTGACAGATTCTCACGACGATCGTCTGCCCCGATCGTGAAATGGACCAAAAAAAAATCTATTACCTCCGAATCCACCGGATACAGGTTCAAGTCCTGTCGGATGTCGTATTTTTTTTTCTAAAAAAAGATTTTTTTCTAGTGTTTATATGCATGAGATGTTTTCAAATTAAGTATATAGAATGTTACGAGTACATTCTAAAATCTTGTGTCTTATTCGTTGAATAAAAATAAATACCTACATAAATTTACTATATTTTACCACGTTTTTCTTAGCTCGTAATCTTGTTTGTCCGGTGGTTGTTTATCTAGTACAAATCTTGCAATCGATTTTAACTAACTTCCCGACTAGCTAGACATTTGAAACTTTTAAATATATCAAAACACGATGCCAATGCATTCTTTTAATACTTTTAGCGATCTTTAAGTAGAATTGAATTCATTTTCAGTTAATTCTGTTTTGTATAAAAGTTATTTCGGAAGAAATCCGTAATCCAATCCACTATTATGGTTGCTAAGCAGGTGGTCTTAACAACTAAATTATTAATATATACGTGCGTTACTATGGAAATCAAAATGACATTTCAGTATTCTATATTTGTTTGTTTGTTGCAAAATAGCAAAAAAATGATTTGTTGACAATTGCCTTATTTGTCCTAAATTATTAATACATAGAATTGTCAAGTTTATATGATTCAACAGAAAATTTAAAAACGTGGTATATAAAAAGTTCTTTTTATCTTGTAATTATTTATAATAAAGTAAAGACGAATCCAAATTTGGCTTCGGCTTAATCGCTGAAGAAAACGTGTGAGTTAGAAAGAAAAAGTAATGAAACAGTGAATGGGAATGTGTCTTATACATCCGTCAATAGACAATAAAAAGCTTTTACGTGTGATTATAATAAATTAATAAAATATTATATTAAACACACAATTCTATTTTCTTGTATAATTAATTGCTATCATTAATTTGTAGAGTATTCGTACACTTCGAGTCATAATATTTACATTTCTCACAATATACAGTGTACACTACGAAAAAAAAACATGATGATATATATATGACATTTCTTGTTGGTGAAATCACATTACGTGGATATCTCTTAAATTCTGTTTTAAATAATTAATTGTCGAAAACTTTCAAAAAGAGAATTGATATTATGATTAAATATTCACGTTCACATTCACTCATAAACGTTGACAACGTGTCAATGACTGAAGAATAAAACGGAAACTACGAATCATACAAGATCAAATCGTTCAAACGATGTTCACACTAGTGCTACCAGTGACGTACCGCGGTATAATAGACAGGTCATGTAGGTACTGCTTATGGGCAGCATATTTTAAAGAGCAGCAAATAAAAAAGGCATGTGAATATTACAGCTCTTGCGAGTAAGTTTAATGCATATAGTGTATTTTTTTATAAATAACCATGCCCTTTCTTACTTGGGGGGTTAGTTGCATTGATGTGTGGCTAATTATGTTTCTCCATTTATATCTTTAATTTTCTCTATGACCAGAATTATATATTTTGTGTAGTGTTCTTGTGTTGTTCTATTACTTAGTACTTCGTGAGGCTTTTGGAGGTAAATTTCATAGTTATGCTGGCTACACAGAGTCTTAAGAGTCCATCGCTCCATTTCTAGTATATGGCAGTCGCTGATGACATGCCACACAGTTTGTGATGTGCAGACGTCACATGGACACATGGACATAGTGTATTTGTATGCATAAGAGAAAAGTCAGACAAAAATATCACAGATCGTTTTTAGCTATTTGAACGTCGAACGATTGTTTAACGAATGGCAAAAATAATGTCGATAAAACATTTGCACGTTAGACCAGTTTGCATCTGACGTGTCATACCAGAAATTAAATAAGTACTGTCAAATCTTATTTCATAATTTTCGACAAAGACAATTATTATTATATTACTTTTAGAGCGACATCTAAAATATAAAAAAGAAGCCATTTTGTGATCTAAAATTCCCTTTCGTTGTGAAAGTTTAGTTAAACTATTCTACTATAGTGCAAAGATCCTTACTACGCGATTGTAAGTGAACCAGGCCTCAGTTTAAAGCACAGGTATGCACATATCTTTATCTCACTTATGTGGCAGACCCTGAGTGATGCATTACGAATCAAGTGATAGGACGTGAGGTCACGTGGTCTTCCACACGGTTAATTTAAAAACGTTATTCACGGGACCTGATTAAAGAATGGGCTTAATCATAAATTATATTACATTTTTTACGTTTTCATTACTTAATCGATCAATATCCATACCGTGATCGACGTGTTGAACGTGCGGACGTGCCTGTTCTATTACATATATCTTTAGATTTCATCTCTATAGAATAAAGTTCATCTTGTTATATTATATTTCGTATATGCGTGCTCCAATAAACGTTTCCAAGTGATACCAAAATTTGGCATCTTTGTAGTATCTCTTGTATTTCATATAATGTCAATATAATGAAGGAAAACTTACACGCAACTACGAATAGGTATAAGATAAACTTGCATAATATAAGAAATTTCTGTTAATATTATCATTTTTTATGTGCTGTCATCAAGTAAGTTTGATGTTTCGTTGTCTATGGTAATACTATTAGTCATTGTAATTTTAAATCAATTAGTGCAAACAATGACATCTTGCTACGTAATTAATAATTAAAATTACATATCGACTTCTCCCCATATCTGACGATATGTCTTTTAAATGCGCTTCAATACGTCTTATTGGTTTTCCTCAAGCAAATAAGGACTTTGACAGTCTCATAAGATACGCAATTGAATTTGCTTTTATAATCGCCTAATATTTAAAGTATTCTACAAACAAAAATGCTATTATAAAAATAATTATTTTTATTGATTTTATGTAAGTACCTACGTAATACCAAAGAGATTAAAACAAACTCATGGAGCACACAATTATTATGAAAGTGATGGCAAAAAACGTCAACTAGTATCAATGATTAGGTTTGCTATATTATGTAAATTTTGCAAATTTTCCAACAGGGTGGAACCCAGATATAAAACGCCCATGGCTTCTCAAAGTTCTGCATGCCCGAATTAAATGTTTTCAATAAATGAATTTCGATTTCGATATTTCAATAATTGTTTGTGTTAAAAAGATAAATATTCATCCTGGGAAAAGAAAAATTGGAAATACTTTTTCCTTTTCGAAATGTATAAAAAGTGTATTTCTACAGTAAAGATACTCATTGTATTCAAATTAAAAAAGAAAGAATTTAAAGATAATAGATGTTTATTATAAAAAAAACGCAAATTAATTTAAGTAAATCGAAACAATTTAATCAAATTATTTTATAATTTTTCAATAATTTCTATATCCAAATCATAAAAAAAATCGAATAAGTATCATTTATTATTCTTGAAGATGCCAAAATTAAAAACCTGGGTCATCGAAACCAATCTTAATAGAAGTGTATAAACCAGAAGTAATATATTATCAATTAATTATTAATTAATTAATAATAACTATTAATATTATTAAAAGTAGTGCAGGCTTTTACTTTTAAATGACACCGTTCCAAAGTAATTTCGTCGTGACCGTAATGCCAGAAGAATCTGTCCTTCCTCTACCTTATATTATTATTTTTTTACATTTATATTTATGTAGGTTGATAAACATTCTAGTTTTATTTGAGTCTAGGTACTTAGCTTCATTAGTGAACAAAATAGGTACCTACCTACGTCTCTGAACAATCTTAGTTTGCATTCGTATTTTTTCAATAATGACTTGGGCACACTTATTGTTTCTTGTAAAATAAAACGGTAAATATTATATTTTATACCTTTAGTTGTATTAGTAAGTTGTACTGGTATAGTTGGCTACAATGCCTATTTCAATGCTCACAAATAATACCAATACAACCGAAGAATGCTTTCGCCATACCCATAGTGCCGCTGTAGCTAGGGGCGGCAGGTTATATGAAAGTATGGTGAAGCAGGCTAGTATGGTGAAAAAGTATGGTGAGGCGGGCTGGTAATCAATTTGTGGCAAAATTTGAACGTTATCATTATATTATATGGGTATGTTATAATGAGCAAAGTAATCCTCTGTGATGCCTTGATTTTTTTTATCACGTCGCTATTTCTCGTAAGTTGTCGGCTATTGTGTTCCTGCTTCATTCAGCTGTATGAGAAAACCGATTCCTTGCCCCTCTTTTAATTTAATACCTCTATGCGCTGTAGCATGGTTCCAATAAAGCTCCTAATACAAACGTTATATTTCAATCTTTCTATTGATAATTATAATATTGTTTTCGTTTTCTTCATATTGTATGTTTATGATATAGAATTTTACGATTATTTGGCGTTGCACTGCTGTATGCTCTTAATCATATTATGAATCGACTCCATAGTCCAGGAACACATTTTCAAGGCCAGATTTTATTATGCAGTCATATTATACTCATAATAATTATCAAACTGATGACAGTTTTTACTTAATGCGCTTGTAGTTAGTTATAAATTATATTTAGTCCGCAAATCTCATTTTTTATCATACATAAATAACATCTATGCATAAACAAAAAAAAACATAATTAAATAATAAAAAAAACATCTTTATGAAGGTAGGTAGTCAGATACACTGAATACTGAAGCATATTCTGTTATGCCAGTGAACCCGAACATTTTTTAGTTGACGGAACCATTTATAAACATAGTATGATCATATTATTTAATGAATTTTTAGATGTTTTTTATATCTATATCTTAAATTTACGTCTCGGTACCTTCATTAGTGTAAAAAATAGGTACTTCTCTCGGTACGTAAAATCTTAGTTTGCACACGTATTTTTTCAATAATGACAGGTACATTTATTGTTTCTTATAAAATAAAACAGTACATATTACATTAAACTACTTTATAACAATAGGTATTGAAAAAATATATATTTATTTTTATTATTTTATGTGTAGATATTTTTTTTAAAAGTGTCCAGAATTGGCATTTGAAAATGTGAATGCGGCCCTGCCACTGGCGTTGATAGAAAAACTGAAACTTTAAAACTATTGTTGATTTGTTTAGTAGCCACGCATTAACAAACTGAAATTTCTTTATTTTAGATTTAAAAAAACGACGTCATAATGTTCTATCTTTTATACATACATACTTATAAATGTAGGGTTGTCTAAAATATCATATTATATAATATAATTTTGTAAATATTATGAATTAACTGCAGGAACCAATGACATTAATATGGACGAAGCATCTAGAAAATAAAATGACACTCACTTTGTGTCGGGTCTGCCGGATGGCGAAATTCATATTTTAATATCGGTATCCTACGCTCAAATGAACATTCTGCTTGCAAGCGGTCTGGCGACACCGCTGGGTCTGCCCATACAAAATTTCTGACTGTCAGGTTTCGACTCCACCGTTATTATTGTGTTACAAAATGCCAATGTGCCTAGTTAAAAATCGTAAAAAAATCTACTAAACACTCCAAGAAAGATGGGATATCACTTTGCATGTGTTAGTATTATTTATTATTTATAAAATACCATTTTAAGATATTGATGAATGTTTATGCAATGCAATTGAATGACAGGAACCATTGGACAGTCAGTCGCCTGTGATTCGCTGGGCTCACTTGCGTCTAGTCTCCGAGAAGTCGTAAGTAACCGAGAATCTGTTTCTAACGCAATGAGTCATGACACTAATACGCCATTACAATAAAGGTTATATTACTATAAATTCTCGAAGCTTGTATCGCATAATGGAAACGGATACGTCAATGGTCACGTGACATCTACCTATACATCTGTGAATGACTTTCATGCACAATTTCTCGTGCGCGCCGGGTATGAAGTGAGTCGTCCATTTAATATGTCATTGGCAGGAACACTATATATTCAAGGCTATATTTTATTATGTAGTCATAAGTCATAACATACTCATAATTGTCACACTGATGACACTTTTTACTGTGCGTATGGTTAGTTATAAATTATAATTATTCAGCTAATCTTATTGTTTTTATCATACTTAAATAACATATTATATGCATACATAATATAAAAAAAACATATTGATGGAGGTAGTTAGATACACTGAATGCTAGCGTATTATAAGCATATTATATTATGCCAGTTAACCCTAAACTATTTTAGTTAGCGGTACCATTGAAACAATTTGTAAAATCTCGGGGTACTGGATTAAACATTTAAAGTGATCCGTAAAACTTTTTATCAAACTTATGAAAATTCTCGCGGAACACTGGTTAGGGATCACTGTACTATGCAATGTCTTGTATAAAAATTATATTAATTTAATAATAGTTTTGTTGATACATTATGATGTTAATAAAGTTGAAAAATAAAATATGTTAGTGTGTAAATCATACTTTCGTAGGTAATTTATAGCAAAAACATAGATATAATTTTAATGGATAGTTTACGAGTATGCAATATGTTTTATTCATTTATTATGATCTTATTCTATATTTTATCAAATTTCTACAAACTATTTACACTGAGAAACTCTTCATAATTTATTTTATTGAAATATAGATATTTAAACTACTAAAATCACGAAAAAATCAATTAATTATTATTGAATATGCTTAAATAATTTAGAAAGTTTTCATGGGTGAAACGGAAACTAACCAGATTTAATAAGATATATTTTGTATTCTCTAATTAATGTCACCATACCGGAGACAAGGTTTGCAACCAGAGAATAATTAATGGGAACTGGCTTACCCTACTGGGTGTCGTATAACAGGCTAGAGATCTTGAGTGTGAAAAATATGGGATAAACTTAAACTCGTGTTGAAGAATATGATTTTTTCAATAGTTTGTGTTTTATGGCAGTCAGGCTATAAAATACCCTGCTTCAGAACTTTGCTCCATGGTGATGGATCTTATGTTTATATTTATTAATCTGTTCTGTGTTTGCAACATTTACAATTTTCTTCTCTTCCATAACCATGTCCGTTCTTTATTTGGAGCATATGGATAGTACACGGCGCCTATAAGAAAGCATGTCACTTGCTAGTCTTTTTACATAATTCCAGGTTATGCATACTGTAACTCCACCTTGTATACTCTGTATGTAGTATTTAGTTTCCTCCCAGGATGCCTGAATCCGGTTGGCTTGAAGAACAGGCATGCCAAGTTGAAGTTATCTTCAAGTCACGACCAACGTCGCCTTTTCACTCCCAGCGTGATAAAGAGGCTGTTTGGTCCGCTCTCTCATCTCACCGTTACTCTTATAGTCACCACACACCCAGTATCTATCGCAAAAATCTATTCTCGAAGCTCAGTATACGGTTACTCTGAGCATTTGTAAGGTAGACACCATGATATGCTACCATAAATTAGCACAGTCATAATGCGACGAGTTGAATGTGGCTTCAGCCATTCCCATTCAGATAGATAGATCTCTTTGCAAAATGCCATCTCCCATGATGTATACCCCTTGTTACATATATAGCTGTCGACATTCTCGATGTTTTTCCTGCCGCTAATCAGGGGGAAATCTGGACAAGAATAGGTGCTATTGGACAAAATGTTGGTTTTCTTCGCGTTGATTTAAAAAACAACGCGAGACAAATTGTCATGTAGCCAATTGTTTCTAAAAATAAATAAATATAATGAAAGAAAACAAACATTAATACGATAACATGATTAAAATCAATTGAATGAGTTATTTTTTTAGGCTTTCAACCAAAATTATAATTGGGTCGTATTTCCACGCTATGAATTTATAATGTAATAAGGGCAGTGGCGGCTCGTCTATATGCACTGCGGTACTGCAGCACCCCCAAGCAAATTGAGACAAATGTAATATTATAATATCCATAAATTTATGTATATTATATGAAAATATTAATATTATTAAGCGTGAAATCAGCTCGCCCGCGCATCGATACATCCAATGTCCAATAATATTATCATACACCGCGGTAGGTACTTGATTTTGCACGGTACCGATTTCAATAGAATATTCTCGAGTGGGCGAAGGAAGAGCGCGGGCAGCGTTGCTCGCAAATGGAAGCCTAATCCGTACTGCCGGCTAGACAGTTCGATTTCAGTATTTCTCCATTTCTGCGGCCCTATGTTAGAACTTGCGAGTGCAAGCTTCCCGGTCGACATCACGTCATATGACATCATTATGACGTACTACCGAAGTGATAATAGCACTCGAGAAAATAACGCTACTCAGACAGCGGCGCTATTCATTGTCACCATACACATATAGGTGTTTCATCGTAATAATATCTACGGTAAACACTGCGCGCGGGCGGCATGCCTCGAGCGTGTATTGGCTGACGTCACAATTACGTCATGTCATCTGGTGCCACACGAGTAGATAGTTAGGAAATCGCGGTGCAGGCGCGCCACAGTGAGGAAAGAAATATAGCTATAATGATGTATTAACATTGTTAAAATTTATTTCTGCAAGCAATTTATGCAAAGTTCTTTATTTTAATTTAATGATAATTAGGTAATCCTAATATAATTAATTATATATTTTTAATTTTGATGTTAATAGTAAAATATAATGCAAATAAACATTTATTTTACAACGTTTTTATTAGGTCGTATTCTTATTTGTCCGGTGGTTATTTATCCAGTACAAATTTTGCAATCGATTTTTAACTAACTTCCCGACTAGCTAGATATTTGAAACTTTTAGAATATTATCAGGACACGATGCCAATGCATTTTTTTAATACTTTTAGCCATCTTTAAGTAGAATTTAATTCATTTTCAGTTAATTCTGTTTTGTATGAAAAGTTATTTCGGAAGAAATCCGTAATCCAATCCACTATTATTGGTTGCTAGGGGTCTGGGGTCCTAGCAACTAAATTATTAATTTATACGTGCGTTACTATGGAAATCAATATGAAATGTCAAAATGACATTTCAGTATTATTTCTATCAAGTACACATTTTTTTGATCGTTTAAGCTAATCAAGTCAAGTTTATATGATTCAACAGAAAATTTAAAAACGTTGTATATAAAAAGTTTTTTTTTATCTTGTAATTATTTATTTTTAATCAACCGCAGCACCCCCAAATATCGTATCCACGAGCCGCCACTGAATAAGGGTAATTAATTCTTTCTCCGGATATAGTGGGGCAATACGAAAAAATGTGCTCTTAAGTCTTGAATACTCTTACCACACGGCTATCTTGCATATGGTTTAAATTTCAAATACCTATATCGTAATTAAATTCACAATTGCCAGTATTAATCTGCGAAGTCCTGTGGTCAGGAGAAAACCATATTCCGTTATATAGAAACTCGATAGTCCGGAAAATTGATATTATAGAATTGTAGATAGTTGTCAATCAGATGTCAACCAAAGTGACTGTACCGGGCAGTAAAAACATATTTTTATCTACATTTTCAATTAGGTAATGTCAACACTAACTAATTAACAGAAACTTATATATTTATTTTATTTAACCGCACCACATTACAATACATGTCACACCTATCAATCCTAGTTATCCAAGTCAGAACAAGAAAAGTATAGTGATTTTTTTCGAAATATAAACCTACGTATACTTAATAAAGTCCTTTTTTATGTTTTCAGATTTCCCTTCGAAATTTTCGGAATCAAATTTGCGCCATTGATACAACCTCTGGAGCGGCGCTTCCAGACCCTGGCTGCTGCGGCATGGATCTGCCTGATAGTCTTCGGAGAGGCAGTGTCCCTCTGTGTCATGGGATACTTGTTTATGTCCAAATATTATTGGATTCCTGTATTATACGTTTTGTATATAATAAACGTAGTTAGAAGCGGAAATATTGATCATCTTGGAAAGAGAAGGTTTGTTTGGAAAATACAGTTATATTTTAAATAAGTTGTAGGTTTTATCACTGTTTAACTTTGGGTTACTTTGGAATGAGGCACAACACTATCGTGCGCATTTTCTATGTGAGCTGTATTTGAAAGAATATCAGAATTTCCCGCGTTGTTTTTGCATGGGAAATAATATTATGTTGCTTGATCTTTACACGTGTATATTCTTCTTCGCGATCATTTCGTTTGGGCTGAAAGTTTTACCTATTTTAAAAAGCATGTCATGTTTTGAACGGCCAAGATTCTCCACCCCTTACGGTATACTGCTTATCTCATGGCGAAGTGAAGGCTACCTCCAATAAGCGTCTCCAATTATTGGTCACTCTATTTTCTTTTCTTCGTCAATGGATAAAACTAAAGCTTAAGCTGAAAAAATAAAAATCATCGGCCATTTTCCAAGATGGCGGCCTTAGCACAACAAGTACGAGTGTTGATTACATATAATGCAAAATCTCTACTTTAAGGGAATTATAACCAGGAGAGTTCTAATATAACTGGACAATGGATACCTATCTGTCTTTTTTCACGCAGACGAATTTATAGGCGATTGCTAGTTTAATAATATAATTGGATTATTTTAAGGAATTGTGGTTAACAATTCAGATGAATTTGGATTTATGATGGACAATGACATTGATGATGGATAATAAAAACATTACGTAAGCACATTATCTATTTTTAGGATTTGAACACACAATGTTATGTTACTCTTAACTGTGATAAACATAATATGAGATATGTAATTAGTGACCTACCTACGTCGGTTTTGAACCTTGTCCTTCTATGAGAAAATGCCATGATCTATGAAAAAGCTAACAGTACCTAAGTGAAGCATTAAGGTTATTTAATTTAATATTGTGAAAGTACATAAGTATGTATGTATATTGTAAAATAACTGCTTCATAGTTCATACGAGTATGTACTACTACTTGACTAGCAAAACTTAACCCACTTTCATACAAATCGCAAACCGCTATGTTAACATCGCAAAAAATATATAATATACCTAAGCATCTATTATTAATTATATTACATATAAACGGAATGAATATTGGTCATTGGTCTCAAGTAGAACCTCATTTTCAGTGGTGTATTAAGGTGGTTAAGGGCCACAGCGGACTTATTCTAACATGCACAATGTTATCAGTATTTCACAGTGCTTGAAATACAAAATTTTACATGTATTTTTTAAAGCGTATTCGTTTTATATGCCTTCCTTGAACAAACAAAATATCACAATGACACACACATCTATTAAAGATTTCGGCAGGCAATTCTTTTAGCGCCGAATGCGAAAAAGCTAGTTTTTACCAAATATACTGCCAGAACTGGGTGATTCTTTTTTATTTCTTTATACCTATTATGTCATCCATGAAAAAAGGAACCGGTAGGGCACCAATCAATGTGAGCGTTTTTTGTTAGTTTAGTAGATGGAAAAAAGTTCTCACAAGAATTCAGTTCTCGGCGATATGTTCAGTATTCTGGATTTATTCGCACTCACAAAAAGGAAGATGGATTTATTCCCTATTTATCTACACATCGGGTACACCCGTAGCATATTATGCGGGTGAGACCCATAATGTATTAGACAGAGTTCGGTACTTTATCATCCGTTTATCAGCTTTACCATCACCTTTATCAAAATATAGATGTTTGTTTCTTTCTTAATTGCTTTCCATGTACGACACCAGACATGGAATTTATTTTAACCAGTCCCTCTTCTATTGTTCAGAGGGGGTTTATTAATTTTATCCTGAGAGTTTGGAGATTTCCAAAACATTTTAAGCTCCCTTAGAGTCACTGGTTATAATCGTCTGACGTTTGATGGAAGAATGTAATGAATATAATAAGTATGACAGTACGAGTTTATAATAAGAATATAATACGTCGCGCGTACAATTATTGGTTTAATTGTATTTAAATTTGTCCATTATACACCTTGTCGAGACTTTAGGGTCATTGTGGGTCTGAGAGGCTGATCCGGGCCTGCGCACCCGTAATCATCCGCCACTGGAAATTTCAACTGGTTGCGGTGTGACCCTTGCTTTCAACCGCAAGTGTGCGGTTGCAACGCGGCATTAATAATATATAGTATTTTCATAAACTCAATTTCGCCACGTTGAATTTTACTGAAGAAGCAAGGCTTTTAACCTCCGATGGCTGGGTAATTTGTTCAGTTTTCGTACCTAACGGCCTAACTGGGATCGACAACTTAGTAAAATCGACTATCCGGCTCGACTCGTTATTGGAAAAAGCAATTAATCGTTTTATCCCCATAGCTTACGGGCCGCACAAAATTGTGTTTTTGCTAATTACTTTTCAACTGCAAATTAACACGTTAATTACAAAATTAATTATAAGGGCCCATAAGCATTGTGTTAACAATCAATTAAAATAATTTATTATTATAATGAATTAAGTATGAAATATTTTATTAGGTTGGCAATTTTTTTTCTTTGTGCGTTAGTATGCAGCAGTCAGCACTAATAATATTATGCACTAAATCACATAATAAAGTCATGGGATAGATAACGTATTATATTAATATTATTTTGAATATTAATATAGCAATGCAATCAGTTACGTCCAACTCCTATAGGTATAATCATATTATATTTACTTTAAATTATTCATTGATTTGTATTATTGTGCAGTACATTGGATTACCTTTTATATCGTTTGTGAAGGAACCAGATAACCTATCGTGATATCAATCAATATATTATTATAACACGGACGTCTGGGAACGACTACTGTTTACGACGTCATGAGTCAGTGAAAGCCGATTTTTTGGGGGGCGGGAGAACCAGTTTATTTTAATGGTTTTTGTATCTCAGTATATAGGTATTATGTATCTATGCCGATCCAGAGAAATATAGTAAACTAGATAAAATTAAAAAAAAAATAATCCGGGAAAACGATGAATAAATGAACGATCACTACGATATTTGTTATTAATTTTTTTACAAGCATTTGTTTGCTGGATAACGACTGACCGATAATCCACTGAACATAATAATATCTAAGTGCTCGACATTATTTTTGTGCAACACCCTTTGAGTCAGTGGATGTTGAAAATTGATTCCCTCCCTTTCATACCTATAACATTCGCTGAAAGTACGCTTTGGAATAAAATTTTGATGATTTACCTCATCATTAATCATTCATTTCCATTTTACCTGTTTCAATGAGCAACGATGGCATGTTCTTATTTATGGTTTAGCATTTTATTAATATTCATTTGACTAATATACGTTCACTCAAATGTCAATTAAAACCAAACAATATCAATATTAATGTATGTGAAACATAAATTAGAATTGAATTGTGGACGAATTATCAATATTGACATTCTATCGGTCAAGCTATGCATAGTAATTAGTGAAATTACTATTATTATAATCAGCTAATGTTTGTCACGTATGCCTACGAAAAAAAACAATATCTACCTAATTGTATTAACTTGATTATAATATGTAGGTGCAATGTATAAGCTATGTAAAAATATGTAATTTTAGCTAGCTGTGTGTTACATACATCTGACGAGAAATGTATTTTTAAATTCTGTTATTATCGTATTGCAAAAATTCTTATTAAATTATTTACGTCAAAATATTACATTCGAACTGAAGTATACGGGTTTCTTCTATTCTTTTCTTATATATATTTTATAATTTAAACAATCGAGACATGATTAATTTAAAGACATTAATTATTATTAAAACGTCGTTTCTGGGATTAAATTCAAGGTATCTCTGAGATGTGCAACAAACAATTTTATTAAATGTGAAAAATCAACAATGACCGATGGAGACCTTCGATTGTAAATAATTTTATCATTATTTCTTAAATTTTATGGTTTTTCATAAAATTAGTATCCAATTACTAAATATTTTAAATATCAATATCAATTACAAATTTTGCAGTGGCGGTTTTACGTTCAACATTGAAACAAATATTTATTAAATATTGCGCGATAAGGGCCGTTTCTGATGGAACACCGGTGTCGCGCTCATATATAGTAAGGAAACCTTTGTATTCGAATAACCCCCGTTTTAGACGGGACATCGGTGTCGCGCTTGTATATAGTATAGGAGGTTTTTGTATTCTAATAAAGGAGCCTTTGTATTATGTTTATGAACGAGCTAATAAGTCAACGCATAATTTCGCGTTATAAATTAGAACATAAAACTGGCAGCGGTAATAAAACAAGTGTATCGGTGCCTTGAGAATGTAGCGGCCGACGGAAAAGCGTACCGGACACGCGTTGACTCATTAGCGCTGGGGCGTTCATAAACATAATACAAAGGCACCATTATTTAAATACAAAGGCCTCCTATATTATATAGAGCGCGACACCGGTGTCTTGTCTGAAACGGGCCTATGACTACAGTATCTAAATATTAATGACTGGCCTGCCAATAACGTTTATTTTTTTTACAACAATTATACAATATTTAAACGTACGTATATTATAATAATACACTTGCAGTGTAATAGTGGCAGAATGCTTACTTTTAAAGCCGTTGCTTTTATAGACGGTGCAGAAAAATAAAATACTGTTTTTAAATGTGTTTCATTCAGACCGAATATCAAATTTATGTTGATGATATGGTTAAAACATATATTTGATAAAGCTTTCGCTTTATAGTGGCCCATGAATCCTTCTTTGGAGCGAAAATGGTCATTTAATTATCTATTCGCCTTATAGTAGTCGGCGTGTATCGGTCGCGCATAATGTTCTACGGTTAGCGTCGTAACCAGACCAGTCCTTTAGAATTCCTTTACCAATACCTGCAATTAATAATATTGCAAAACTTTTTCTAATAATACACAATTGCACAAATAGAGACTGACAAGTTTGTCAACTGACAACTTGTCGGTCTCTACCTACCAGTTGCGTGTGGTGACTGTTACTTCTAGGGATGATTACTATCT
The DNA here is from genome assembly GCF_057557595.1 of Rhyacophila brunnea. NCBI lineage: Eukaryota > Metazoa > Arthropoda > Insecta > Trichoptera > Rhyacophilidae > Rhyacophila > Rhyacophila brunnea. The sequence goes on from NW_028232752.1 coordinate 26,755,325, forward strand.
ACTACATATTATTATATTTGTAACTAATTGAATTTTAGGGATGCCAGTAGTATGGTATGATAATATGCGGTGTCATAGTTCAGATAGGAAATGTCTTGAAATATTTATGTAATATTTAATATAGAACCTTTAAATGAATTGTTGAATAGAGTTTACAATATTATTGCAGAATAAATGCCAGCATAAGTAATATTAATTATAGATCTACCAGTATAAGTTGTAAGCTGAGTGAGGGCGCCACAATATGCTAACATTTGACATATTATCATTCAATACTTCTTATAATGTGATGATGAGCTTACTTCTTAATTCGAACACCTGACTATTGATGGTATATCTATACTACATAGTGCTTTAGGCCTTGTCCACATCGCGCGCATTTCAGGTATATGTGACCTCATTGAGTCGTCCACGTGCACTCGCACCGTGACCACTGTCTCGTGCGGTCGATGTACATGTGACCTCATTGAGGTGTCTACATACACTAGCGGCGAGACACGCGCCATGTGGACAAGGCCTTATCAATTATTTGTGGGTATACGCCGGATCTACAACATCTATTGACTGTACTCCACTGGTAGGTACCTACATATAATCTTCTTTTAAAAATTATCTGTCTTTGTTTCAGATGGTCGTGGACTAGAAGATGGAAATGGTGGGTCTACTTCCAAAATTATTTCCCACTAAAACTAGTCAAGACCCACGATCTCGACCCTGAAAAAAATTACCTCCTGTGTGTGTTTCCTCACGGCATCCTCACAACAAGTGTCTTCGGAAACTTTTTGACTGAAGCCGGACACTTCCACGAGCTATTTCCGGGGATGACCCCACACATTTTGACGTTGGCCTTCCATTTTGTAATACCATTCTTCAGAGAGCTGGTCCTATGGATGGGAGGATGCTCGGTGTCTGCCAAGAGCATGGGTTATTTGCTTAATACCGATAATGGTAAAGGTAGATGTGTCGTTCTGGTTGTTGGAGGTTCAGCAGAATCCTTGAACTGTCACCCTGGAGAGTATAGGATTATATTGAAAAATAGAAAGGGATTCGTAAAAATTGCCATGAAGAATGGGTAAATATATTGTTTTTTATTTCCTTGATAATAATTTGTTGAACTGTCTATAATTTAATTTAATTTAATTGCATCAAAAAAAATAGGCTAATTTTTATAAGTAATATAGTACATTTTGAAAAAAATGGGGTGAAAATCACATGGGAGATAATTTATTAATAATCATAATATAATTTAAACCATGATAGTGCTGGTTTTTGCGTCTCCATTCTGCCGGTCGCGTGCGTAGGCAAGATTCTCGTACGATTTTTTCTGCTCTCAACCCTGTCTAGGAAAATGAGAGTGATCCATCGTGAGGTGACTGCGCTATATTATATCGATTTATTTAATTTTATTCTATTGATACGAGGGTGGGTCAATAAGTCCTTAGAAAAGCCGACAGGTGGCGCGACTAGTACTGTAAGCGGTTTGTTTTCATGCAGCGGCACTACCGATTCAGTATGCTGCGAAGTTTCAATCAGATTGGTCGGGTTGTTGTGTGTTTCTCGTACATTTAAAAAAAAATTGCTTGTGGAAAATGGAAAAATGGAAAATGGAGAAAATTGAGTTTAGAGCTGTTATTAAACATTTTAATATAAAAGGGTTAACAGCAAAGGAAATAAAAAATGAGTTGGATTTAGTTCACGGCATATCTGCTCCTTCACTTGAAACTATTTATAACTGGTTAAATGAATTTAAACGTGGTCGTACATCAACAAAGGATGAACCACGCTCAGGACGTCCTGTAGAGGTGACTACACCAGAAATGATCAATAAAATCCACGATATGGTGTTAAGTGACCGAAGATTAAAGTTGAGTGTGATAATTGAGGTTACAGGGATCTCAAAAGGTAGCGTCATTTCTATTTTACATGACAAATTGGACATGAAAAATATTTCTGCAAGATGGGTGCCGCGTTTGCTCACAGTCGACAATAAACACAATAGGGTGGTGGCCTCTAAAGCCCTGTTGTCGCTCATGCAACGCAATCCGGATGAATTTTTTCGTCGCTTTGTGACTGTAGATGAAACATGGATACACCACTATACTCCCGAGACGAAAGAACAGTCAAAGCAGTGGATTGCGAAGGCAAACCATGTCCAAAGAAGGCGAAAACCGTAAAATCAGCTGGTAAGGTTATGGCTACTGTATTTTGGGATGCACGTGAAATTATTTTCGTTGACTATTTGGAAAAAGGAAAAACAATAACAGGGGATTATTATGCATCTTTATTGGACCAGCTAAAAAACAAAATTGAAGAAAAACGGCCTCATCTAAACAGGAAAAAAATCCTCTTTCATCAGGACAATGCCCGTGTTCACACATGTTTACGATCAATGGCTAAAATTGAAGAATTGAAGTTCGAATTAGTCGACCACCCACCGTATTCGCCAGATTTAGCCCCCCCCCAGTGACTTTTTCCTTTTCCCAAACTTAAAAAAATGGCTAAGTGGACAACGTTTTTTTTCAAATGAAAAAGTCATCGATCGGACAAATGCTTATTTTGAGGACCTTCCGAAAACTTATTTTTCTGACGGTTTAAAAAAAATTGAGAAACGTCTAACCAAGTGTATTGAGCTCCAAGGAGATTATGTTGAGAAATAAAAAAAAAATACAAAAATAAAAACTGTTTTAATGCTTTTTTCTAAGGAATTATTGACCCACCCTCGTATTATTGATTCACTTTTTTAATTTAAAAAAAAAATGGCCACACATTATTTTCGTAATAAATGTAATTTGAGGTAAGAAGCATTGTCAATTCAACTAAAAACTGATATTGTTTAGTTGAATAATTCGTTATGATTAAGTAAAATTGTAATAAATATTTTGTTTACGTCATTTTGTTTATTAATAATTGGATTATATATGGGTAAGCTGATACTAAGTATCAGTTTCATATTAAATTTGCGGGAAAATTCTGCTGTTTCATAAATTTTGCCATTGTCTGATTACATAATATCATTGTTAGATAAATTGTTATGTCTAAAGATATTTTAAATCGGCTTTTGAAATATGGAGTTATAAAAGAATTTATTAAATATTTACGATGAACAGTCCGAAATTAGGAAGTATTGACATGGATGAAGTGAGAAAAGATATACAGTAGAACCTCGATATACTGGACTTATGCGGGTGAGGGGGTGTCACTTAAAACTGTACACCCGTTATATAAAAACACAAACACGCTTTGTGGAGTGACGTTAATTTTCGATGTCGATTCATTTCGGTAATCCTGCTTTGAAAAAAGAATTGAGTTTTGCATATGCATCCATTCACTTCTAGAAAACAAATTAAACTGCTGTGCAGCTGTGTGAATTAGCGGCCAGCGTTACAAACATCAGTGCTATGTTCAATCTACGAGCAGAATGGCATTATAACTCGAATTCGATTCGAGAGGTATGACGTCATTATCATGCATAGAACATTGCTTACAAGTGGTGAAATTTGGATTTAAACATGTATTATATTAACAGGATGTTTTTAAAATTAATCACATTTTACCGGATATTTTGTTCATTATATCCGAAATCTGTTATATCGAGGTTCTGCTGTATTAAAATATTCAGGTTATGTGACGAAAAGCAAGAGGTAAATTGTACAGGAGGATGAAGTTCGAGAATGGCTTGAAAGAAGACGCAGGTATTTACCTCATGGGTGAGTTATCTTGTGAATCAGAAACCCACTTTAGAATAGCTACTCACAAAATGAACTTACCCAACAATGTATCTGGTTTTTAACTAACACTCTACAAGGAGTGAAACAATGAAGGATAATGAATAATTCAATGGATAATTCACGAGATTCGTTCGCTAATCTAATATCGTACATTTCTTACTTCAGTCCTATTATAGAAGTCGTGTTACCATTTACACGAAATTAATAACCTGGAAAGTGTAATTATGTACCTACATTAGTCAATACACCAATGGCTCACATTACTATGCCAATATTGCGCGCGTAGGCCTTAAATTTCGAATCAAGAGTAAGCATGCCTGCTAGAATAGGTTGGGACACTGCTTTCTATAATCTAGATTCTAGAGTGTAATAATGTAATAAATAATAGGACAAAGATACAAACCTCTACTCTGTGGAGGCCCATATGATCCTATTAAGATCGGACATGGTCGAAAGAAAGATTGAGTTGACAATAAAATGTTGATAATTATCAGCGTATATAATTATAATGATTAATAAATTTTGCAATATAGATATCCACCTGTATTACCACTGTGTCTTAAAAGTGATGCTGTGTTTTCCTGACTACTGTATTATCATTATAATGTAATTAAACATAATTATATCTCATGTACGTATATGATATAGTATAATTATTATTATAATATTTCACTTATATTAATACAGTGATATGCAAAGTGTAAGCTGCAGACTTTTTAAAAAATATATACAATTCTTTATGTCACGTTATAATAATTATTTTTGAACAGCGGCTATCTTAGCGTAGCAACTGGATTAAAAAAATATTTTAAAAGGATAATACGGAGAATCAGAAGATCTGCGTTAACGCAAGTAAACTGGAGTATCGTCTGTTTGAACCCTTAGTTGTGGATGTGCATGTGTCAGTTGTAAAATGCGATACGATACAACGTAGAAGAAGTGATTAGTGAATTTACATAATATATAAGGATTTCGCAGTTTACATTAAGGCAGCACTTTGCCCAGGTATGTCACTGGGTATTTGTGCATAATTTGATTGCAATATTTGAGAAACTGTGCAATGAACAATGTAATCATCCTCCCCCAAAAGGCTCAGTAAAACGAAAAAGTTTGAAAACAAATGTAATAATATCTTGAGTTAATTTGAGATTGACAATAATTGCTTTGGTTTCATCTCGCTGAGTTTTACTGTTGACCTTGCATAATGTTTACGACAGAATGCAATTAATTAATACTGATAATAAGCAATTTCTGAAGAATAATCAGCCAATACAAGTGCATTATTAATGTTTTATATATCTATATAAAGCTGATTACAGACGTGGCTAATTGCTTGCATGAGTGGTGTACTTGCGCAATTTTTTTGCATAAGTAAACATGAACCATTATAAGCTCAGAAGTATTTTTTAATTAACTATTTTTTTTATTCAACGAATAATTCACAAGTTTTAAGAATGTGACATTCTAATTATTGAACATACATAATTTTGAAAACACTTCTGAGAAAATATTGTTTATGTATGTTATGAAGTATCAGTAAAGTTTACGGTTGCACTGCCTATATCGTGTAAAAATATGCACTTGTTCAGACTTGCACAATAGTCTGTACTACACACGCTCAGTATGCATGCGCAAGTAAACAGTATAGATTTTATTTTACATTTTCATATCGCTTTCAGTCAAAATATTTGTGCAATATTATACACACGTTCATTTTGTATATTTGTGTAAAAAATGTGTAAGTATGCAGTTACGATTGTAGGTGGTTTTATATGAAGTTGTGTGACGTTAATTAATATAAAAATCGGGCGTATTCATCACCTTCGTAATTTATCATCTTTATAAACACTCTTTGATGACCCCAAAATTGCGGGTGGCTACATAAGACAAATGGATGATAGAGCTCTGCCTAAGCGACTCACATTTTTAGTAGTATTAAGATATACATTTAATTACTAGGGTAAGCCGCGCGGCCACCGTGGGCGTTGTATAGTTGGCTTTATTGCCGTATTGTTACATGATTTTGTGTTTGAATCAATTTTCAGTGCTCCTCTAGTTCCAGTATTTTCTTTTGGAGAAAATGACGTCTATAAGCAGGTCAGCAATCCACAGGGTGGAAGACTGCGCAAGATTCAGGATTGGATCCGGAAGAAAACGGGCGTGGCACCAATTCTTCCCTTGGGAAGAGGAATATTTCAATATTCGTTCGGGCTGGTTCCGCATAGACATCCTGTGACATCAGTTGGTAAGATTATTGTAAATGTTTCTTCTACACGATTATATTTGCGAGGACTAGCCAGTAGTTGTTCTCCCATTATCATTTGTGTCTTATAACCGAGCGTAATAACTTATTTTGTAATTATTAAAAAGTATATTGAATGAATATTCTTTATGAATAAGGTAGTGTAAATTATTTATTAATTCATAAATATACCTACGCCAATAAAATTAAAGTGACATCGGGTCACAGCCTTTGAAGAATAAATAGTGTGCCTATGTATTGATAAACGAAACTTATCTACGGATGATCTGACGCGAAAAGTTTAACACAATTAATGTAGCCACAGGTTTGCAGTTTGCAAATGCATAGTTTATAAAACGGTCGATAATTATAAACTACAAAAAGTCCTATAAAAGGTGTTTGCAAACCTGTCTAAAAATATGGAGACTAATTTTATAATACCTCACTTCAATACTATTGTGAAGCGCGCTGGCTATCTCGTGAAAAAATTAAATAAAAGGGTCAAACCATAATGTTGAAATTTGAGGCAAATTTGTTTAGGAACGATAATTTTGTTGTTAAACTTGTCTATTTGGTTGAAATTAAAAAAAAAATGAGTGAATAAATCAATGCAAGGACCACTAATGCATTCACTGATTTGAAAAGACAAAAGTGAAGGCATTCATAAAAAAATTGGAGCTTTGGAAAAAATAAGTTCGCCATGTTTCCACTTTTAAATGATTTCTGCGCCAGATATATTGAAGCAAACAAATATCTATTTACTGAGTTATTGGTTAGTTTGCTATTGTAATTTTCACACTATTTCATTCATAGTAAAAAAAGACGCATGCGGCTTTGTTTCAGGGCTATTAAATATTTTAAATATGTGGTTGTGTATGCAATTTGACGTGATACCTATATGATGATTGATATACTTAAATGATAACTCTCGTGTATAATTTAGAAAACACGACTGCCCTTAACCTCAGTGATAGGTAGGTGAGACCGTCAAAGATCCTGGCCTGGGGGGCCGCTTCAGGATGTGGGGCCCATGATAGAATCCATATGTCAATGAATGATGATGAATTTGGAGTGACTACTATTGAAATTGATTGTGCTAATAAGCAATGACATTCATTGCATGAAAAACAAATTATATTTAAAAATGAATATAATACAAGTAGTAAAACCTTGCTTATTTTTATAATTATTTTTTTATCATTTTTGTATTAGTACATTGTTGACTAAAAACTAAAAACTAAAAAGGTGTCTGTATTATTTAATGAAATAAATGGTGGGGGGAGGCGCCAAGATTAGATTTTTTTTAAAGGGAGGCGTAGTAACATAAAGTTTGGAAACCCCTGATATACACAATACTGCTTTCGGCCGCTACGGCGGCTATCTAGGGTAGGTTTGTACCGAAGTATTAGCACTTATTGTAACAATTACAATAATCAATTGAATCGTCAGATTCGGAGGGGGAAGGGATCATATATGCCAACAGAGAACCTAGCGGAAAAATACGAAGCATGCAATTAAAGATTTTTTTTTGATAATTTACAATTTCAAATGTTTTAATTAATAAATATCTATCTGAAAACATTAAAAAGATTTTTTTTTGATTTAAAGATAAACTTACAATTGTAAAAAAATGTAATAAAATGTGAGTTCGTTGCAGGGTAACATCTTATTATTACATTATATTTTATGGTCATATTTATTATTAAAATTTAATTTATTAAGTTTTCAATTGTTTTATATTTAGACTTTTGACTAATTCAGAGTTTTAATATTTTTTATATTTATTTAAAAAAAAACATCGATTTTTATAAAAAAATATAAATGTGTATAACTTTAAATCCTTTTTATTTATATCAAATCGAGCTTAAATTTTGGGACCATACCTAAATAAGACATATTGTATCTACGTGCATTTTAATTGAGTACATGAGACAGCAAATAAGCATATAAATTCTAAGAGGTAATGCAGTTGTTTTTTTGACTCCTGAGGTATCCAGAGGACTGTAGGAGATATTTTATTATTATGTATCTATATATTAATTCGCCATGTACACCTCTATGCAATATAATATGATTTTAATAAACCTCATTTATATTTTTTTTCTACCCATACGTACATATTTAATCAAATGGTAAAAACCACACCGTCACGATTCCATTATTAATTTATTGTTTATTGCATTGTTAATCTCAGTATCATGCCGTATAAGGCTCGAAAAAATAATAATAAATATTTGTAATAATTGTCAGTTAGTTAGGATAATGTCGTCGAGTGTATCTTGAGTTAAATAAACGATAACCTTTTTGTGATTTGTGAAAACTGCGTAAGCAATTTGAAAAATTGTTTAGTGCACTTGAAAATGCAATTCTAAAAACATGCACTCACTGTTTTTGCATCGTAAAAATTATTATTACTTATCAATTATCATTTTAAGCAATAAATTTAATAAAAAAATATATATAATATATTATAAGCAATAGTGAACTAATCGACATCGTAAAGAGTAATATTAGTCTTTATTAGTCATAGAGCAATAATAATGCCAATTTAACACAGGGGTTCTCAACATCGCACTCCTTACAAATAATTGATAATGATAATTATTCAAAAAACATTATTCTGGTGGCAGTACAAGATTATGCAGGTTAGGTTAGGTTAGGTAAGTAAAAAGTGATTAATGAGAAATTTCATCCAGTCTTTGCCAAATTATGAGGAAATCGAACCAAGACTTTTCAAGAGATTCAACCATTCTTATGATGTCAGTCATTCTTATTTGTTTTCTTTGAACTAAGAATGGATAGTGCTGGTTAGTTTTTTTTAAATTTAAATCAACCCTGCGTCGGGCCTCCACGCCAGGGAACTCAGAGATAATGGAAACTGAAATACCTAACGGGTGTGGAGTAACAACTGATCTCGAGTATGTAAGAATATGGGACAAACTTAAACACGTGTCAAAATCGTGTCAAAAACGTGTCAAATTCCTTCGTTCTGACAACTGCTCTCGGCTTATGCAATGGCGCTCATTCAATATTGGTGTATTTGCAGGTTGCAACACACGCTTGCACGTCTATGATGTGTGGTCCATTTTCGTAGGACACTCACACATTCAAAACCCTACGTCAAAATGTAGTGTATTTTAGTATAGGTAGCCTATCAAAGTATATTTATTAATCTGTTCTCTGCTCCACATTCTTAAGCTCGCCACTGGTTCAATCCCCATCAACTCATATTTATGTTTGATATTTCAGTGGGAAAGCCTTTGGAAGTGGTGAAGAATCCGCTGCCCACTAACGAGGAAATTGATAAAGTTCACGGCGAATTCATCGAGAGCTTGAAGCGACTATTTGAAGAAAATAAACACAAATATGCCATCAACCCGAAAGAAGCAAAATTGACTGTTCTTTGAAAGTAATTAAGTAATATGGGTCGTATAGTTTCAAAATATGTTAACTCACATTTTCATTCTTTCAACATAACAACGAAAAACAATGTTGTAATGTAATTGACAGATAGATCATTTAAAATCTTTTAATATATAAATATGTCACATGAAAATATTGGAAAACTATCAAATTAGAAGTTGACATAACTAACCGTTTTCTTGGTGTTTAATAATTGTATTTTGTTTTATGGAAAGACATTGTATTTATTAAAATAAAGCACACTATGTTGTATCTTTTCCACATAGACTAATAATAAATAAAACCGGATAAAAATATGACTATTTTAATGTTTTCTGAAAAACAAGGCTAAATTTAATTGATTTATTTTTGAACAGAGGATTTCTTAGAATTTCTTTAAATATTGTTCATATTTTATACGTCCAAATATTGCATATTTTGTTGACGATGACGTTGCTGGAGTAAATGAAACGGGTCATAATTATTATTAAACTATACATGTGGAATATGCACTTTATTTTAATTATTATCTAACTGTTGTAATGTCATACATGAATACACTGAGGATACTCAGGTCACGTGGCAAATTACACCATTTTTCTTGTCATTGTAATTGGTTAGAGTCGAGTTACCTGTGATTTAATCTTTATATTTGAAAATTGCTATTATTTTCCCTATAATTTTCAAGTCAAACAAGATATTTTAAATTTAATTGGCTAATAATAGGTGTATACTCGTAGAGGTTTAAAAGTTGTACAACATGCCAACAAACTTGAGTTGACTACTTTTGAAACTATAGGATTCTAATTGTTGTTATTTGACTGACATACTTCTCAAGAGATGGGGTTAACGTTCTAAGACAAAGGGAAAATTAACATTGTGAGAAAGTGAGTGATAGTAATGATATATTTTTTTATACTTACGTTAAGAGGTTTTATAGAATGTATTTCTTTGTACATATATGTATTTAAGTCATTATTTTTTATTTATGTAATAAAAAGACATTTCTTATCATGATTTATTATTCTACCCCTAAAAGTAAAAACGTAATATAAATAACATTATGCATTATTATTTACCTTATTATCACAATATTAATTATTAACAACGCACATTAACAATATAATTGTGATTATGTGTCATGAAATAAAAAGAGATTAAAGTAAGCTCACAGTAGCCTTATCTTGAACGCACGAATAAAATGCAACGAATAATATTAATATTATTTATTTATTAATATTATGAAAGGAAATAGAACATTTTTAAATGATAAACAATATTATTATAATATGATAAATAAAATGAAAAAATATTTATTATTTTCTGTGGTTTAAATTAAAGACCCAATGATTTATTTAAGTATATATACTTTTTTCTATACATATGGAACCTAACTGTATGTAACTGAAGCAAAAAATATAACTGGTCCACTACAGGTGAATTCGTATTGCAGGTTCATTTGCAGAGAACTTCACACTACTGCTACATTTTATTTTACCAATTTTCATGTCATACAAAAATACAATCTGTCACGAGAAGTAGATAAACAGCCAATAATAAATATCTACTACACTTCGGCATTATTATTTATTTGAAAAAACTATGAAATTTGTATAAAACCGCAATCAAGTAAGTGATCACAATAGAAACAAAAAATGGCTGCCATTGCTGAAGTAAGACAATCAGAATGGTAACTGAGTGATCTTAATATTTTTGGAGTTAACCAACTTAACCATGCTTGGGATTGGGAATGTACCCGGAAATATGCGTTATTCCGCCATTGAACCAACGAATAGCTAGTAGCAGACGGGGTAAACGTAAAAGTTTTTTTAAGCCCGCCCTCTCCCAAACGTAATATATTATATAACGATTTAGCAATCGCCAGGGTCGCAATGGACTCAGTGGTGCACCCAGGGGGGGGGGGGGCAAGAGGCCTGACACCCCCAAACATGAAAATTATCAGAATGATTTTAACCATTGAAATTGAAAGCCACCTTTGGGCTTAGACAAATAAAAACACTGGCCCTTTTTAGAACAATTTCTTAGATTTTAATTTCTAACACAAAAATTTCGAAACACTAATGTCTAGTTTTTTTAGAAACCCAATCCCTAATGGAACTTTCAAAAAAAATCTCGGTGTCCACCCGAATTCCGGAGTGGTGTAGGTCATGGCTGGGGAGGGCTGACAGGGCTCTAGCCTGGGGGGCCGGGCTGTGGAGGGTCCGGCGTGTCGGGTTGACCAATAAGTGAGATAAACACACATCATAAATTAGCTTTAATAGTAAAAAAGTCGCCTGCGGCGCTATTATATTTCATGGCCATGAACATTTTCAATTACTTATATAATTGTGCAATATATTTTTTGATTATTATGTGTCGATACTCGACAGCTCCATTATTAAAGTGGATGTATTGAAAATCGCCAATAATTCACTGTATAAGTACCCTTAATTTCAACTAAAACAAAATTTGAAAAACGTTAATGTAGTGTTTCACACTGCCTTTAATCTTAGCGGTAGGTAGGGGGCCCGCCAAATATCCTAGCCTGAGGGCCCGTTTCAGGATGTGGGGACCATGGTGTAGGTACACCGAGTGCAATAGACAACGAGAAATTAGGCTGTGAAGAAGAAAAAGAGCCTATGGGACTAATTTACTTTCTCCTCCTTGGGCCCCCCCCAATATTAAATCCTGGGTGCGCCACTGAATGGATTAATCTGTACCTCGTGATATTTCTATATCTATGGCATGAGGGAGTCATTCATTTTTTGCTGGTTGGGTTCTGGTTCCAATATAATAATACGGTTCGGATCCCTGCTCTGGTATATTATATAATAATATATACCTACATATATTCAGGCACTAAGATCTTTTATTTATGGTTTTACTTTAAAAATCTCACTACATGAATAATTATTATGAATGTATGCCCAATGAACGAACAGCGCCGTGATATCGTGACATAATTATGCTGATATAAATTCAACAGTATAAGTTGTCCGGTGAGTGAGGGCGCCACATGCTAACATTTGACAAATCATACATTTTGATACTGTGATTAACTTATTCAAAATTTGAACACCGGACGATTAATGGTGGTATATCTATAGTAAAGGGGAGCCACGCATGCTAGCGTTGTAGCGTTTCTCGTTGGCGCGCGAATACCTGTACCTATGTAATTGGTAAGGAAAGAACCTATACACATTCATTAGCTTATAAAAATGTTAATTAAATAATAGCCACCAATTAACCCAATAATAATTGATGAATGAAGAAGTGTTTTGGTTAATTTGACATAATTTTCATTGATTCCATTATTTTTGTGATGATGTTGACAAAATCATTGGGAACAAAAAAAAAACAATTAACTTATTCATTCCTATGAAAACTGACATCTATGATAAATGAATAAAACCACAATAGGGAACAATTTGATTAATGATTATTAAATTGGTAGCATCCTAAAGCGCCTGATTACTACTATTCGACTTACACAAATTTAGTAGTAATATTATACAATCAGCATTATTAAATTTATAGGTATGTATATTGATAATTTATAATGATTAATGATATTTTATTACTACGCCTGGCTTAGTATAGTACTATGAAAACAGAACGATATGATTAATCAAATGTTACACAATGATAAAAGTATGATTTTTATAACGCATTGTCGTGAATAATGGAACTTACACTTTGACATTGTAATGTTGCAAAAATGAGATCACTTTAAAGAAGGTAGACACATTCTCAAGAGATTAATAACATTTTTTTTTCGTTTTATTTTTATCAAATATCTAAAAAAAGATAAGTATAAAAAATGATTGTGAGTAAAACTATCGACTTTATAGATTACTTATTTATAAGAATCTTAAATCTATCTTTGGTCAAGCCCGATCCAGTGGGTCTATTCTATACTTATCGACCGCTAAAGTGATAAAGTGATAAATATTATCAAACTTAGGGTAGGTTTGTATCAAAATATTAGCACTTATTGTAACAATTACACGAAGTTGGTTTTTATTGTTGCAATAAGTGCTATATTTTAACAGCACCTATCTTGCTGTTGTTAAAATATCTCACTTATTGAGACAATAAAAACCAACTTCGTGTAATTGTTACAATGAGTGCTAATATTTTGATACAAACCTACCCTAAGTTTGATACTATTTATCACTTTAGTGTTCGATAAGTATAGAATAGACCCAAAGGGGCGGCTAAACCGATGTGACCCATTTTGACTTCGCGCAGCACGCTCTACGAGACATTTTGCGGGCATCATAAGAAACAGGCAAAAATAATGAAACCACAAGGCAAAACTTGGTTTTTTATCTGAATCAAATACATCATTTTAAAACACTTAAAGCGCGGGAGAACTGTATGACAGAAGCATAGAAATACAGGGAGAAAATTTGAGTTCATTATTAAAAAAACATCTTCGACTTATTTTTAATAAATATATTGTGACCACTATCTCGAGAAACACATTATAAATGACCTCAGCAGAATATTGGTCTGCGAATAAAGGCGATCGTTCTGGTAGCCACTCTTCATTGTAAGTCCCATATCAATCACTAGAAACATTAGTGTCCCTGACAATTAAATACGTGACTGATATAATATGCTAAATAATAGGAGTGAATGAACAATAATAATTCATAAACAAGCAGGTTTGGGCGATAGTTAGAGGCGCAAGGAATGGCAAGCATAGAAACGAAATATGCATATATATCAGAGCATCTTGTAATATAAAAAAGTAGAGTATATAGAAATAAAAAAGGTTTCAATAGAGCAGAAAATTGGAACAAAGATTAAATTGACTCTTTATATCAAGCCGTGGAATCGCGTTGAAAGGACATGAGTTGACAAAATAAAGATTATTAAAATATTTAAATGTATGTAAGTAAGTATATGAGTAATATAGGCGCCAAGTGTTATTTTCTAAATGTGTACACAATGAAATAATGCAGGTGTCAAAGAAAACACTGTAATTAGGTTAGTTGACAAAACTTTATTACAAGTATATAATAAATCTAATTAGAATCAATGAACAAAGAAGAGACATGGTATTTTTAACTATTGATACTACTTGTGATCTTTAGTTTACAGACACAGTAAATTTATACAAACATTAAGGATATAGATAGTTATCCGAATCTCCTTTGTCCTTTGACACAAACTGACTTTTAACAATTTCAAAAGAAGCTAAATAAATATTCAACTGAATTAAAATGGATGCCGTCCGAAGGCAACCGTTAATGTTAATACATTGTTCAGAAAAGCGGCCCGTCTATGTCTGAAGTGATCGAATATAGGAAATCGAATATTCTTTTCCCGAAAGACTTTTGTGTGAAAGAGGAAATCAATATTGTATCCTTTTCTTCTTTATCATCCCTATACCTAGTTTTGGTTTAAGTAAATTGATGTAACGTGACAACCTCTTGTGGATATAAGCTGATGTTTTCGCCTATGGCGTCAAATAAGATGTCTACTCTCAATCATGATATTGTCGATTTTTTTATACTTCGGGTAGGCATTGGAAGTTTCAAAATACTGCTCTGCTTAAAATTAGGTAATGGTAAAACTTTTTACATTCTATTTCCAAAATGTTTATTTGAATTGTCGCCGAACCCGGTTGGGAATCACTGTGCTAGAAAAATACAATATTCGTGCCTCGCGCAAATATTCGTACAGGGCTTCGCACTCTCTATGTAGTGAGCGGCCTTTTGTGAGCTTTTGGGTTGACTCAGAGTACGGACATTGTTGATTATTCTGAAATTAAAATATTGCTCATTCAATCAATGTATTTATTTGGATCCAAAGTGTTATTACCCGCTTCATGAGTAGGGCGTGCCGGTCTAAGCTGATCTGATAAAAACGCGGTCGTAAAACTGAGACTTATTACGCAGGAAACTTCGTTTTGTGGTTGCATGAGGCATAAGGGATGAAAACTAATCCTCGAGACACGTCAACGGAGAATTGTCACAGGTATAGGTACCTACATAATATTATATTATATAATATTATATCGGAAAGAAACTTGAAGGCGCTCCCCCGAACAAAGATAAGGGGCACATATTTCGCATATTGAGTTAAGTATAGAACAATGATAAGTAGTTCCTTGTAAACGTTTTGGTTTTGAAAACTGCTTAATCTAAGAACAACGATAAGCAGAACAAAGATGGCGGATGCTCATGGTATGAGCTTGTCATCTAGTAGCATAAATCAATTAACTATAAGCAGAAAAAAGAAGATTCTATGAAGTCTAGATGTTTTCTATATTATTAATATAATATCAATAAATAAAAAATATTATTTTCCTGTACAAATTATTTTAACTATTTTAATTGTCAGTTATGTAAGTGTTAACATTACGATAGTAATATAATTAAGTCATATCAGAGGTCAATAAAATATTTTTTTTTATATAGTTCATTGTACTTATTATACTATCTTTATCGTCAACATGCTCCATATTGAAAGATATTTTCAATATATTACACCGATGTCATAAGAAAACACATTTTATCAACAATAAATTGATCGATTATTATTTTATTACGGCGATAAGAAAATTTTATGTAATTCTCGTTATCTGGTAGAACAGGGAAATAAACATTTTATATTATGTAAATAAATTTTAGTGATAATAATAAATTTTACTATAAAGCTTGTTTTCATATTTATCTAGACTAAAAGTTGTCTATCCCTGGTAGATTACTGTCAATTAAATGTTAAGCCTAACACATCCTGTGCCGTATCAAAATAATACAAAACGAGTCTTTAGGTACAATACCTTTACATTATTTTTTGATCTATTAGTTAATTTATTAGTAAATTTAATATAGTTGTGTATTCCTTTCATTCAACATTCCAGTAATAAGTATGGTAAGTATATATATATTTCTTCACCTTCGCTCCATTATTTCCACCAACGCATTATTTCCTAATATATAACTAATATAAGGTCTCGTAAGCATGTAAGCAAAGTTTGTTATATTATTAATTTATTAGTTTTTATTAAGTTGTGTATTAATGTTAATATTTTATTAGCTGTTTTAATTAATAATATAAATTATAAGGTATGAGAGTTTGTACTGTTTCATATTATGATTTATGTTAATATATTGTAATAACTCACCGCTTTAAAAAATATTCCAAGTAGGACTTTTGCTACTTCAGTAATACTTAACTATGATACGAAATTATTCAAACAGATAAAGCTTTAAAAGTGGACACTTTTTTGCCAAATTTTCTCGTAGACAGTGTTACCAATTGTTAATTACAAAAATATGCCAGATAGGGTAAGAAAATAAGCTAGGTGGCACAAAAAATGCTAATTTTTTTCATAATTCAGTGTCTATAAAGTATAAACTAGTATTTTTAAATATGTCAAAATTATTAACATTGTTATACAAGAACAAAGATCGAAAAATAATTTAACTAAGTTAAAAACTAAGTTAACTAAGCTTAAGTCATAATTTTGTATGTAGCATTTATTTAATTTTAATTAAGATATAAGGTACAATACATTAGCATAAAGATTTTCAAGCAAATCTGGTATAATATTCTAGCTTTATTGTGAGACGTTTTAAGCAGTTTGCGTGTCTAAAAATTCTAGATTTAACGCTATGCGCCAGGTGAAAATTTTGCAAGCTAGATGCCTATTCAAAAAAGCTAGATCTAGCAAGAAAAACAGTAAATTGGCAACGCTGCTCGCAGAATCCCTGAGACGTCTAGCAAAATCCTGGTTGGGAATTACTGTATAGGTATTTTAAGACCTGTATAATTAGTGCAACAATAAAAGCCAAGCAAACTTTGTATTATTAATTAAAATACGACACAGCTGTATAATATTCTGTAAATTTTGCCTTAATTTTGTTTCAAGAACCGTGATATAAATATAGAAAGTGCAATATTATTTCGTATATGCCAATAATTTGATGTAAATCTTGGCTCATATCCAGTTACTTTATTCAATAAAAATTATAATCGAACATTCGTTTCATTATTTTTAAATTAAAGCAACTGAGCAAATATATTTGCACATCGATGAGTTTATTATTTTTCTAGAGTGCTGCGTGCATTTTGAATTATCGTTGCGGTATTTAATGTGTTAAGTAACATTGTAAATAATAAAATTACACCGCGATAAAAATATAATTATTCCTTCTTTATCAGTGGTCGCCGGTCCCACTGATACAGTGCAAGTTAACTTATAGAAACCAATGATAAATTAGTAATCATTTCGTTTACAGAAAGAATTCTAGATTAATATAAGATTATAAAGTGTATTATTTCCTTATTTCATACAGGAAAGTTTATTAATTGTCGAGACAGTGAAGGTCAGTGCCAATTAAAATGGAATTTCAAAAGAGTGAGAAGATGTCCATGGCACGAACCATCTTGGAGAAAACCGCACAAGTTACTGAAGATGGTATAAAGTAAGCTGAGATTTTTTTAAAACACAATATTATGTAATTTGTTTTCGGAATCAGTTTTTTCAAGGTGAAGATTTTGATATGCTGTAAATAATAAGATGTTTAGACGTGATCGTTTTAATCAATGGAATGCGTCCCAATAAATAGGATCTAAGTATATTATGCAAAAACCAAAGCTTTATTGGTGAGAGGAAAGACACTTTATTTTAATCATAGACATATTCCAACCAACCAAAAATCCAACCATAAAACACTGAAATTCTTATTATGTATTTTGTTAAGTGTTTTTTTTTCTCTCTTCTAAAATTTAGTTTTACGTATATAATATATACTCATTTTATATGGACGCCACAATTTGGCGTTAATTTGTGTTGTATGTTGACAGAAATGACATGATTAATTCTATTTCAACCACTACATCGTTTATGGTACCATCTTTGGGAAGTCAGCGTCCTCTCTCTGATCAGTATTTTCTTTTCAAAATTATTAATGCTTTTGTTGACTCGCAAAACCTACTCGAAAGGGTGGGCTTTCATTGTCCACCAAGTACGCGAAACCAAGCTTTGTACCATGTCAGTCGTAGTGATTCTAATTATTCATAAAACTATTTTATTCGGCGCTCTTGTTTAAATTACAATATGTATTTCTCCACAGTTGATCCTTTCAACAATTATTCACCTGTTTCGTTCAATGTATAATAGACATTGTATATATGTTTTTGCCCCTTTCTTATTATTCTCTTTTTCTGTTCTCTTAGATCACTCATATTATGTATAAATTTCAATAATTCTTAATACACGTCATATAATATATATATACCAATATATTATATTAAAAATGTCGCTTTTTTGTCTATAATTATTCAATATTCTTGCTCATTTTTCTTATGCAATTTCTTTATACTTAGGTACTTATATTCTTTTTACGAAACTGCTGGTTGCAATAACTTTTCACTATTCTATTTATAAACATATTTTTGTAATCAGAATGTAACTGTTTGTTTAGTAAGAACATAATATGTACCTACCTACATATTTTACATAATGTTAAAAGTTATAATATTTAGTACCTAGATAGTTATTTACATATTATTGCAATTTATTCATAAAATATGCATTTGCAACATTTAATGATTACTAGCCGGTACCTATTTGAAAAGATTTTTTTCTTGATCTTGAATGAAACCAACCTTGACGTTAACAATTAAACGTGTTTAATACGCACGTTGATTGCAGTTGTTTATTATTTACAATTATAAACATAATTTTTCAATGTCAGTGTTATTAAAATCTGACAAATTTATTGCATGTAGGAAGGTATCTAAATATATAAAATTGTCTTTGATTTCCATGAATAGACCGGCAGAATAGCTCACGGTGAACTGTGCTAACACTGATAACGCAAAACTGCATACGTACCATATATTGTAACACTTTCGTTTATAAATGAAACATTGTCTCAATAATTTCAAAGTGACTAAAAACAATATCGACAGCTTTATTCAAAACCGTGTAACGTCAGTTGTGTCTAATAATATTTTATATTATTTTAATTATTTATAATATAATGGTAACTAGGTATCAAAATTTTTCGCTAAATACAAATTAATGTAATCATAATATTTCGCACATGTTAAATAGAAATTAATATTTTACAAACATACTTACATAAAATATAAAACATAATATATTATATTTATAAAGAATGAGAAAGTTTATTATACAAAGGAGTTATTTTAATAATGTTTATTACATTTTTTATACAAATAACTATTATTTTCAAGATATTACATGCTATATATCTCCCACAAAGTCAATAGATGGCATATTAGGCAGTTTACAATATATTTTTAAGATTCTTTGCATTGCTATTAGATTTTTTACTTACCTACCTTGTTTGAACAGTGAAGCAAACAAAATTCGCTTATTTGGTTTATGTTCAACGAGTAAATATTTTTTATTTATATTTTTGATGCCGTATTATATTATTTATATTTTGATGAATAGATTTTTTATTATTTTATCTACTCGAAT
Source organism: Rhyacophila brunnea (assembly GCF_057557595.1). Lineage (NCBI taxonomy): Eukaryota > Metazoa > Arthropoda > Insecta > Trichoptera > Rhyacophilidae > Rhyacophila > Rhyacophila brunnea. The sequence continues at coordinate 26,775,171 of NW_028232752.1, forward strand.
ATTATCATACATACAGTTGGTATAATTAAAAAAAAATCTCTATGAATAATCTACAATACTTATGTATTATTAGAGTTCAATTTTACTATGTAAAAACTAGAACCGTATACAGAAGCGTTTTTCAAACTCTTTTACTAAAGCGCCACCATTCTCCCCCGGCACACCAATCAATGACATAATAATCATTAGACACGATTCTCCTAATAAATGATCAGTATCATTTTTTTCGAAAATCTTCTGACGTCCCGTGGGAGTAGACAGGTCATGCGTTGCATAGGGGCGGCACATTATAAAAGGCGGCGAACGAAGAATGAATACAATAATATTACAAGTTGTGAGAGTAGTGGTGTTTTTTTCAGCAGACGATGCTGTCGCTACATTAAAAAGTATCAACATTAGTTTAAAAAATGATCGAAGCATAAAAGATCCTGATTACATAACTATTGTACTGTATTAACTATAACCATTTTAATAGGTACATATTGTAATACCTAGCTATTTATCGCACAGGCAATATTTTCACAAGAGTATCTCCAAACCTGCCATCACCACAGACCTCAAATCAACACTGTTTGGGAATAGGTTCTCAGTAGATGTTGTGTATGGCAGTTTAAATTTTTTTGGTGTATTTGTCTGTACGCGCCTAACTGGCGTATGCATATAACAGCAAACTGCATTCAAGTTATTTAATGCAAATTTGCATGCATAAACCTAAATAGAGTCCGTTGAATAGTGACGTCACGTCACTGACGTAATACGCGTCATGCCGTGACTAATGTTACCAATTTTTAAATTTTGATTCCCCGATAATTAATTTAAAATTTCGAAATTGTGAATAGGTGTAAAAATGTGCAAACGGTACCATATAAATTTAATAATTATAAATGAATAATTATCATGAACTTTAAATAATTTATTTGTTATAATATCGTATTTATTGTATACTTCTTAATGCACAAAAGGATAAAGTATACCCAGTAAACATTTCCATAATATGGCAATACAGCTTCGCGGGCTCATTGACAATATTGACATTTCCATCAATCCTCAATATCTGTATGCATTTTTACAATTTTAGCATTTTTACCATCATGAATCCATCTATAGCCCAACGACGCCGGACAGTTAACTTCAATTAAGACGAACTAAACCTACTAAACGCTTGTTGTGATGAACTCATTTTAGACGTATATTAAAGTGACACTGACAGATTGCACAGATCGCCGCCATTTTAAGTTTGGTGCGCATTTTTGTAGGCATCTTCGTGACGTATGCATTTTTTATAGTTTTCTTATTCGGCCGATAAACCACTAACTGCGTTGAGTGCGGTTGAAGACTGTATGAATACGGCTGTAAGTATGATTCTGCATCGCGCTAAGGAATGGAATCAGCTTAGACAGACCTTCATAAATCGTTCCAGAATCTGATAATGATAAATGTTTTTGACGAGACAGTGCAAAGTTAATAGAGTTATAATTAAGTTAGTAATAAAACTGATAACATATAATAATGATGCTATCCAACATATGTAGACTGTAGAGTAATTTATGATAAAAACGTTATCTTTTTACATATACCTAATAATATTCTATATGTACTTAGGTATTAATTAAATAATATAATATTACAAAAATACACACTGATTATTTATTTAATTACTTGTTTATTACTATTGTTGATAATTGCCACCTGTTAACCGACTTTCTTTCACATTTGGCTGATAAAAATAGTGATACTTATCATATATTTTTGTGGTATCTAAAATTTATATTATAGATTTCGATTTAATTTGTCATTATTATGTAATGTAGGTATTTATGATTAAAATACTGTTCAGATTTTTTTTAATAAATTGAATTAAACTAGTTAATGACCCCAAAACAAAACCGCTCTAAAGTATAAAAACAAATCAATTTATGTACATATAATATAGAAATTACTTTGGAAAAAGAATGTTATAATAATTCTGTACATGAATTATCATATCGGTCAGACCCAATTCATACATTGAGTCTATTTATAGTGGAAACTTGAAATTCTTAAAGCAATAAAGCCGTAAATACATTACGATTGAGGCCATGCAATATCTTAAATCGGATTTTCTCTAAAGTGTTCTTTTGGACATAATTAAGATAGTTTGGGTCTCAAATTTTTTTTTTAAAAAAGAACGTAAAAAATCTATGATAATATTATTATGAATTATTGCCGCAGATACGTATCAGAAAAAAGTCAAATTGCATAAAAAAAACTTAAATAAGTAAGAGAGCTCACAAAAGGCAGTGTGGCGAGATGTGGAATTCGCGTCGGTTTACACGTGTTAGGGCGCAGACACACGGCATTGCAGTAGATGCACGTCTACGCATATCCACTGCAATACCGTATGTCTACAGCCTTACACGACCATACATAAACCAAACGCCCCCACACTGCCCATGTTCGAATCAAAGTTGTGAAATGTTTGTCTATCGGTATCTCGAAAAGTAGATCGCAGGCATATTTGTTTTCGACGTCACCGCAAGAATAATAATCTGAATAATGTTTATATTTGCAGGGGTTTAATAAATTTACTGGGAATCAAATTCGCCCCGCTTGATCTTCCAAGAGACAGGAGGCTCCAGACCCTGGCGGCAACAGCATGGATAGTGATGATGGTCTTCGGAGAAGGCTTCGCCGTTCTCCTTGCAGTCATGCTGATCAGATCGGATTACTACTGGCTCGGCCTCATCTATGTATTTCTGATTGCAAGGAATAGAGACATCGGGAACTTCGGAGGCAGTAGGTTAGTGAATATTCATTCGATGATTGTATTGGTTGAATGAAGAAAAAAGTCACCTACATTAGGCTACATTTTCATGCTCGAGCTGTTAAAACCTTCGATGTGATATTTTTGACATCTTTTCAAAATGATTTTTTTTTTAAATATATGTTCTGTTCGATTAGACCACATGTCGAATAAAACCGTCAATATATCGATATTCATATGGCAGAAGGGACCATCTGCAAATTTTTCTGTTTTTAAGTTTTGTTCTACAAAAGCTTTGAAATGCATTAATCTTCAATGTGGCAAAATGACACATCTGCAAGTGCACTACAAATACTAAAAATGTCGAAAGAGCCATCTGAAAATGTAAAAAAAATAACGTACTAGATGCCAGTTGGCACTTCTGCCATAGAAACTTTTAAGGATTTTTACAGATGGCACGTTATACATCATATGCGGACCATCAAAATAAATTAATATGCACCTTATGAACAATATTTAGTATAGCTTGGAATTGAAAATGGCGTATCCTCTGGTGGACTTCTGCAGCTATCGTGGCCGCATATGAGAACCACTGGTATAGATAAATATTCTACAACCTAAAAAATATCGATTTAAATACACAATCTCACAATAATGGAAAAAATTTTGGTTAAACCGAATATGATTATTTTTTTCAATAACGCCCCAACAGGTTAAACAATATCTACTAAAATTTTATTGTATATCACTCAATTATTTTGTTTACTAGAGTAAATTGAAATCTTATGTTTGCTCTCCTGAACATTCTCGAAAATGACAGATGGTCCCTTCTGCCATATGACTACCGATATGACAACAATTAAAATATAATTAATTACCTTCAATGTACGTATTGATACTCCGAGGTTAAAATAACCCTGAAGTGACTTCGCTGATTCGAGCATACGTCGATGATGATGATGTTGTAAGGATTGATGGCTCCGAGTAATAAATAATAACAACGGGTTGTATAGAAAACGGCGAGATTTATGTACAACGAGGTACAGCGACATACAGTGGCATCGGTTCTAACGTCATAGTTATAGTCGTATCGTCAGATTGGTAGAGTAATAAATAAGATCACTCACCCGGATAGTGAATAAAGTAAATGTCAACCCCACTCACTCAACCTTCTATAATGTTTTCAATAATTATGTATTGCAGTATTATTTGCAATAATTATATAAGCAATTGCATTAAATGCAGTTTTTTTTTGCATAATTTCGCATAATTCCGCGACTATTATTAGGCTTGTACTCCTTCATTTTCACTTGGACCAATCCAGATATCACGATACACAGAGTGTAAGAAAATAAATGAATTAATAGTAACCATTTGGTATATTTATTTTCCAGATGGGAATGGGCTCGAAAATGGAGATGGTGGGAATACTTCAGAGACTACTTCCCACTGAAACTCGTAAAAACGCAAGACTTGGACCCGGAGCGCAACTATTTGCTATGCGTGTTCCCTCATGGTGTCCTTTCGACTGGTTGTTTTGCTAGTTTCGCCACTGATGCCAACGGTTTCCACGATATCTTCCCCGGAATGACTCCACACATGCTGACTCTCGGCGGACACTTTATGGTACCTTTCTTCAGAGAGCTGGTCCTCTGGCTTGGCTTATGTTCGGCATCCGCGGAGAGTATTAACTTCTTGTTGAATCCAAAGAATGGAAAGGGAAGGTGCGTTGCTTTAGTCGTCGGTGGTGCTGCGGAATCACTGAATTGTCATTCCGGACAGTATACAGTAGTGTTGAACAGAAGGAAGGGCTTCATCAAGATGGCTATGAAAAATGGGTGAGTAAGTGTCATTACGACAGTTTAATTTTGTATCTTATAATAATTTATTTAATTTTAGACAACATTTATTTTTATTGTGATGTTCATACCAGCGGAGATTAGCTTTAATTATACGAGTACATTCAATTTGTAGTTTGTCTTCCTAAACGCAGTTATAAAGACGTACCGTTGTTTAAACAACGCCTGTGAATATGCGGTCACCTATGAATTCGATATTTGTTCTCTAGGCTAGTAAGAGCAATGCTCGGGTTATTTTAATCGCTCCCCAGTATGCGTATAATACTAAGCGTGAGGCCTTAGTCGCAGCGTTTTGTTGTGCCGAACGTGCAGCCTGCATATTGTGTGCATTTGTTTAACATGCACGCCGCATGCCCCGCTCCGCAAAACGCTACCACCAAAACCTTACACTTATGCTACATACTGCATTTCAATTCTTTGTATAATGAGATTTGTACTGTGGTGACGGGGTGGGACAGGGTGATCCCGGTCAGCGATAAATATACGCCATAGCATTTTTATTTTTTAATATGAGTCATCGTGCAATGCCACGTATTTAATTTAATTATTTATTTTATTACTGCATAACCATCATTATGATGTAATATAATTTATAACAATTGCTTTATTTTATAATAGCAATAAAGATATATATTTATACAATAGCGACGAGTAATAATAATAGTCATGTACGTATATTATAAATCAAGTGGCCAATTTAATTATGTAATGAAGTAAGTATATTATATAATAAAAGTATCAGACGAGTATTTGGAATTGTCCCCACGAATCCCTAAGGTAGAGCCACCCCTGGCTCCATCCCTATAAATGGTGGTAGGAACTCACTTCAACTAAAGAAAGCTGTATAGCTTGAATGGATAACCCATTCAATTCCTATCAACATCCCAAGCTGTGTAACTTTGGATTTAAGTAGGTACACCTATTTCCACTACAACAAAGGGTTAATTAAAGGGTGTGTCGTATCAAAAGTTAAACATATTTAAGAAATCTGGTTCGCCGATACAATCTACTTTTTTCATTCATGACCTTAAAAAATATTATCACACACAGATAATTATTGTAATATTACTACTAGTCAAAGCGTAGTAGGACCTGTAACAAAAAAATAAATAATCCATACTGATGTGTCTATTTAAAGCCCTGCCGTTGGCGGTAGGTATCAGCGTTTGAAGCCTTGGATTACGGATTCAAATCTATCATCTGGAAAACGCGCATGCATAAGTCCACGCACTGGATTTAAATACACATTGAAAAAAAACAACATGTGAATTTGCCAGACTCAGGACTCGAACTCGAGACCCACGATTTCATTAGTCGACACGAGGCTGGGCCATTGCGGGCCAGATTTCGTGATTAGTGTTTTTAAAAAGTAATTTTAAAGCCTCAGATCCGTGTATTAAAGTGAATTAAGCAAATACAAGGGGTAATCTTCTCATTTTCACCATCTACCTGACATGAATTTATGCTACGTAAACGAATCATTATAGAAGAATCATATTATCATATTTTACGGGACTTTCTTATAGTGATTTAGTATGTACCTAAGCATATTTTTGATAATCTTGTGTTTACATCAAATTTTGGGTATATTTTATAGTAGCTATTTTTTATTTCTTAAAATGTGGTGGAGTGCTATGTCAGGAGGCATCTCGCGATAAAATACGAATCATGTATTTAACTAAATTAAACTGAAAACTTACATTTTAAAATATTAAATACATTAATGAGAAAAAAAAGTATTTTTAAAATAATATAAAACGTGGGAATGTTGTACAAAATAACATAATTTTTAAATAAAATTGTATGATTATTTGTCCTTAGAATGTTTTATCAGACGTCTCTACATGTGGAATTTTTATTCAAGTAATTAATTTGTAGTTTTTTTTAATATATAGAAGCATCGATTTTTTTATAAAATGAAAATGTGTTAAGTATATACTGTTGTGATCACACCAAAGCTGAATATGATACAGGGTTTATTTATACTTTGATTGATTTTTTATACTGAGATTGTAGAGTATATGCATATTTTTAATGTTTTAGTGCTTTATGACGAACCAATGACCTCATCTGCTTCATGGAAAATCGCCATCGGTTTCCACCATTTTCAATATTGAGATTATCAAAAAACATGATCGTTTACGTGGTAATTGTTTATATATTGTTTCCAGCTCCCCATTGGTCCCCGTGTTTTCGTTTGGAGAAACTGAACTCTACGAACAGATCAGCAATCCTAAAGGAGGGAAGGTTCGTCTGATGCAGGACTGGTTCCGATCAGTGACAGGTATCGCACCGGTCATTCCGCTAGGAAGAGGAATATTCCAGTACACATTCGGGATTGTCCCACAGAGACGAAAAGTCACTACAGTTGGTTAGTCACATGTTATTTATTACTTATTATTATTTATTTAATCCCCATGTTGTTCTTCAATGTGTATTTGAACACAGAGTTTCAACAGAGTATAATTTGAGCAAGTGGCTAACATATATTTATTGTAAAAACATAGATCTGTTAATGAAACCTCCACTCTTTGTATCGAACATAGTAATGTAATTTATTATGAAACACCCTTGTTTTGCTGACATGGTGAAACATGATTTAATTTGGTCATATTTTGGCTTTAATTGACAACAATTTAAACAGCTGTAACTCGTTTGGAAAATTAACCATAATTGGATAATTGAGGATTAAAAGAGTTCAAGTGAAATACCTAAATGGAAAAAAACTAACTCGTATCAGTTTTCACATGACATACCAGAAGCGAAGGTTGGAGGTAGGCTGTTAAGATCTGACATGTAATAGTGCACACTCATAGACTATAGATACATCTAGACGCCACCCGTTGCATTGTTAAATGAAGCCGCGTGCCTTGCGTTTGGTTTGTGGGCGAGCGAACGCATTCATCTACAATTGTTCGAGACCATAGACCATTTCGCTAGTACTCGCCCAAAGTGCTCGCACAGAATTAAAATATGATTTTCTATTTTTTTAGGTTATATAATATTTTTAAGCGGTCAAAATGCAACCATTAGATAAAGATATCCATAATTTAAGTTATTTTAAAGAAACACTAGGTCACTGATATTAAAATATATAATAATATACAAATAAATTATCACGAACATGTATCAACTTACCTATGAAACGTAATACCATCTTCTTGCTTATCAGTACGGCTACCACATTTTAAGACAACACACAGAACCATCTTTTCTACTTAATTAACTAAAAATATTTACAACTGACTTTATGTTTAACACAAAAAATAGCAATTTTAGCAACACGAGCTCGCAGGTTATCAACGCTATGTGAAGCCTTTCGCTACGATTTGCCAGCGATAGTTTTGGAAACTAGCTCACACATATGTAGACCTTTTATCTTACTCTAGCGCGTGTCGCAGAGATTGTAAGGGTGCCGAATACTTTCTCACTCGCACTCATGCATCGTTTTTGTTCAAGCCTTGTGCACACTTAACTTCGTCAGCTAAACGTACTTATTTCCATTGACCTACAATGACTACAGTGTGTAGATAGTGTTTGACAGTTTTTAAAATTCTATTAAGCTCTGCCTAATCCAGTGGTTTCCAAACTTTATGTTACCACGCCTCCCTTTTAAAAAAATCTAATCTTGGCGCCTCCCCCCTTTATTTCATTAAATAATATAGACACCTTTTTAAATAGCCATAAATGTACTACTTAATACAACAAAGAAAAAAAACTTAATTAAGTATAAAAATAAACAAGATTTTACTAAGTACTTTTACTATATTCAGTTTTGAAGCAAAGTAGCGCCGAAGGCGACTTTTTTAAACTATTGGATTAAATTTATGATGTCTATTATGTCCGGGCCCCAGGCTATCTATAAACTATGCATTTGCAAACTGCAAACCTGTGGCTATATTTGTGTTAAACTTTTCGCGCCTCCCAGTTTGGAAATCGCTGGCCTAATCCAAGCCATAGTAAAATATTTAATTAAGGACCTGTCTGTAAAATATCTAAAATTATGCTGCTAAACCATATATCATTTTAGATATTTTATAGTTGGAAGAATATTTTTTATCAATTATGGTTTGTTTAGGCATGGCTTAATGAATTTAAAAAAAACTAACCAAACGCCATCTGAAATAGGTATGTATCCTTAATTCAACGAAAACAAATAAGTATGACGTCTGATCGCCAATAGCATACCTACCTTAACTATTATGGTTTGGTTTAGGTAGTGTTTAATTGAATTTTAAACACTAACCAGCACCATATTATGCAAATTGTATCATAGTTCAATGAAAACAAATAAGCATGGCTGTCAAAGTTTAGTGTACACTATTTATGTCGAATCTTAACAACGTATCTCCACAGCTCGCCACTGTGATATACCTATCTAGTTATACGTAAAATATGATCCAAATACTAACTGCTTTATATAAAAAGCTGTAAATAGATAAATATTTTATTTCTGACATTGCATTACACTCCATGGACAATTTTTATAGAATATAATTATATTCATAAATCACGCGACCATTTGAGTAGCTTAGTATCAAAGTGGGACATGAGCCATTTACAAAATTTTACAGGAGACTCACAAACATGTGTGAAAAGTGTCCGTTTTTCATATAAGATACCAACTTTAAACTCAAAAATCACTATGAAAACCACCGTTTTTGATACTTTTGGTGAATTTTTTGAAAAAAGCATGACTTGTACTAGGTACCATAATCAATTAAAACATGGATTTAGTGGGAGGTGGCGTTTGTCCCACTTTGATACCAAGGTACTGATTTTCTCTATATGTATATATTAATTCAATCATTAAGTCCACAGTTATAACTTTTATAAGATCAACCATTATCGGGCATAGAAAATTGCCTGCAAATTTTGTATAGCCATCGAGAATTTTAACTAAATGCGTTTGATTTTGTTTCAGTTGGAAAACCTCTTGAGGTAGAAAGAAACCTTGATCCTACAGACGAAGAAATTGATGTAGTTCACCAAGAATTCACCAAGAGATTAGTGGAAATGTTCGATGAAGGAAAAACTAAATATTTAGATAATCCTAAAGAAGCACAGTTGATTATTGAATAAAATATTATCTAATATAAGAATGTAATGAATATTTTTTTCCTAATATACCTACCCGTTGTATGTGAACATTTGTAATTTAAAAAAATATAATGTTGTAATTAATTTTTTTATAATCCTGTTACAATTGCAATAAAATAAACTAAATGTTGCTGTATTAATAATTAAAAAAAACATAATGCTTAGGCACTTAAAAAAATAACTTAAAACATGACAATTTTCTGTAAAAAAACTTTTATAGATAAATTTATTAAAGTTTTTTAAGCACTTATCATAAAACCAATACATCGGTGATTTCTTACATTTGGGATTGTAATGTCTAGTCCAGCTCAAAGTACATCTGTCCATGAACAAATTATACATATGTCTGTAAACGTTTGTACCAACAAACTGTCGGTCTACAATCATTTGTTTGATATTTCGAAAAGTAACACTTGACACTTGAGAATATTGCTGTCAACTTTAATGTATTTTGGGTAGCCCAGATCGCACATCATTCCACAAGACGACGCGTCGCTACATCCGATGAAACAGTAAAAAAAATCAGTCAAATATGGCCAAACTGGCTTGTTTGTCGGTATTTTTGTACATGTTTTCAATCTGAAGCGGAATACAAAAAAAACATAGGCGTTTACATCGAAACGTTTAAAATTCTCTTATACAAATTTCCTTGTGAACTTGTCTTAATATTATGTAACTATATAATTTTCTTCTTCTTTCTTATGTGGTCTTTTTCTGACACTTGATAGTATATCTACTTACCTACCAAGGTACTAATAATACAAATTTTGTGCAATACTAAGTATCTAGCGGGAAAAAATAACTTAATATTAACGTTTTCTTATAACCCACAGAGTTGTAAAATTGGAGAACAGAAATTACTTATTAAAAAAAAAAAAATAGGTGGCAGCGCCTGTCAACATTCTTGTAGATGAACTCAATAATACTACCCACACACATTTACATAATATATTAAAATGTACTTTCTCCTTCTCTCTCATACATTTACGTGTATGTTCTGTCTTACCTTTCCACCATATTAATATAGATAGAATATACTCGTTCTCCCTATCTCACACATAATTACAAATATTTTCTCTCACCTTTCCAATTTTAATATTTCTTCTCTCTTTCACTCTCTCTCACATAGATTAATAATATATGACTATTAATTCTCTCCCTCTCCGCTACAGACAAACAGACAGACATATAATATATAATGTTACAAATAATAAATTAAGTAATTTGTAGATGTCCTACTAACTAAACACCAGTTCAAATTATTATAATATGTTTAATATGTATTAGTGAACAGTAAAATATTTTTTATATTGTGTTAAAAGAAAAATATTTATGTATTATTAGTCATCACTAATGCAAACGATCACTTTTTTGTAGTTTAAAAGTGCCTATATAAATTTTCTTTATATTATCATATATTTTAATTACCATAAAGCTACTTAGTAAGTATTAAACGAACTGAATAAGATACTTAGCCATTTTCGATATAGTCAAATAATCGTATCATTAAAAATTAAATCGTTACTAATCGCGATTGCACTGTTTTTAATTGCATTAATTTTATTATTATACATATTATATTTAAAATATTACGTTTTTAGTAAATAAAATATTTGTTATTTTACATGTGTTCTGTATTTTTAAATGTACCTTGTCTACCTAACTCCCGTTGAAAATATGACAGCCTGCATCGACGAAATAAAGGGTATGCGAAAGAGGCGGTAACCGGACAAAACAGAACAGTGACAAAACAGAACAGCCAGGGGAAAAATGAAACATAAATTTTTGTGGTATCTATTTAGGTTAGGTTAGGTTCGGTTAGGTTAGGTCATTATTTCGTTGTACCTAGTCATTTTGAATAGATTATATTGATTAAGATGAGATATCCTAAGCTTGCTGGCAAAGTCCTGTTTATTTGAGGCTTTCTAGCGATTAGGAATGCATAAATTAGGTACTTATATAATTTGATTTATTATGGCGTATTAAAAATCTGCGCTATCTGTGCTAAATGTTAGGGTGCAGAATTGGGACTCCATTGAATGTTAAAAAAAAATTAAAACACCTGCATTTCCAAAGAAAACTCTCATGATAACGAACCACATATATTATATTATTGTCTTATCAGTGCTTCTATTCTCAATTCCAATAGTCCAACTTTACATACTCTATAAATGTCACGACACACTTTAACTTCACATTTATTTCGATAGACTCTTAAACGTTGTAGAAGTGTTTTAAATATTAAGAAAATAATAATTATCAAAAACAGTATGTATGAAAATTAAAAACATTATAAAGATGGGTTACATGTATTTAATAAAAATTGTGGATGTGATAGAGTCAATACTGATGTAAGTAATTCTTAACAGTGTAAGAAAATTAGCAATATTTGAATTAATTGATGTTGACCTTTTAGCAGTGGCGAAGGGTGGAGGTAGGCTGTCAAGATCCGCCATAAATAGTGCACACTAAGCTTAGTCAATCACACATATTTGTTTTCATTGAAATAAGACCACAATTTACAGATGGTGTTGGTTAATTTTTAAAATTCAATTAAACCCTGCAAAGCCAAGCCATAATAGATAATAGTCAAAAAGTACTCGTCTATCTATAAAATATCTAAAATTATCAATGACAATAATTTTACAATTATATCATAGATAACTTTGAATACTTTATAGATATAATAATATTTTGTATCTATTATAGTTTGGTTTAGGCAGTGCTAATGAATTAAAAAAAATGAACCTACAATATGTATTCTTAATCCAACGAAAACAAACAAGTATGAGTAAAAAAGTAAGCACAATTTTGTTGTATCACCCAAAATATACCAAAACTATTATGGTTTGGTTTAGGCAGGGTTTAATTGATATTTAAAAGCTAACAAATACCATATATAAATTGTAGTATTAGTTCAATAAAAACAAATTCTTATAACTAACAAAGTTTAATGTGCACTATTTATGACGAATCTTAACAGCCTTCCTCCACCCTTCGCTACTGCCTTTTAGAAATAGTCATTTCTCTCAAATGTTTGTATAATAATTATAGACTGTTGTTGCCAATCGTTTCTGACCTACCGAACTGTAAAACATAGGAGAATTATTTATATTATGAAAGTATGGTGAGTAGGGTTTATTTTCATGTACTTACATACCTAGGTATATAGTACCATTACATAATATTTCTCTCACTCACGTTTAGTATTGCTGAATCCTAATTGTTGACCACAGAAAAAATAAAGATTCGAGGGAAGAGATAGGAACTGGAACAAGTATATTGGTGATTATTTTGGGTTGATATTATAATTTAAAGTGAAACATATACAAATTTCTGATATTAAAATTAAATATTTTTTTATACAATTTGGGTAATTTTATATTTAAAGCCAATTTTAATTTTCAAATTAAATACGTTATTTGATAATAGATCTTAAAACTGCAACTAAGCTATTTAATAATTCACTAGGAACGTTTCCAATAAATTTTCTATAGTGTGTTCGAATGATAAACTTATCTGAGCAGTAAATTTTATAGTGAAAACTATATATAACTCGTCAAATTACTATGCTAGTGAAAGAAAGTAGGTAGATACATAATAAGAAAATAATTAGTTGCTATGAAGATTCATTATAAAAAAAGGATGGCGTCTTTGAACATCTCTTCAATCCAAATATGTGAGGACTAACACATAATACGTGACGGTATTGTGTGTTAAAAGTGTGTGTGAAAGAACGCGCAAAATTTGGTGGGAGTAATAAAATACGTATCATTGTCTAATCTATGTAGTATTATTACACTACAGTCATTGGGCGTCATGGTTTCATATACACAACTCACAATATATCTACATATATAATTTCTTTCTACAAAATTTCTGTGTGCAGAGGTTGGAAAAAGTTATGCTGACAAAATTGTATACTAAAGTGTGCGCCTGCAACAGTGGGTACATTGTTCACTTGTCATATTATAGGCAACTTAAAGTGGGCAAACCAGTACAAAATAAATTATAAAAATATCTTATATTTTTATTCCATTGGTATGATTCATTGGTTTCCTCTATACATATATGTATTGTTTTTTTTTAATTCAGGAAAATTGCAGGGTTTTTTGGAATCAAATTGGCCCCACTGATAGTGCCATTAGAAAGAAGACTTCAAACCCTGGCAGCACTGGCGTGGATACTCATGTTCATGCATTCTCAGGTTTTAGGATTTACATTATGCATAATCGTGATGAGATCAGATTACTATTGGATTGCCTTAATTTATATACTAGTAATGGTAAGAAACCGGGAAGCCTGTGATACTGGAGGATTCCCGTAAGTAAATTGTCACACAATTTGATTACTTATAGCGCCTAAATGCCAAACAATGTTTTCTAAGTTCATTAACTTTTTCATTATTTTTTAAAATGTTTTTCTCGTTTGTCGTATAACTATTGCGTGGGAACACATTGCTAAAGCGCAAAGCTCACTTTGAGCTAAATATACATAATTAGTTATTTCACCTGACGCCATTACCAAGGGTAGACCATGACCGTATAAAGTAGACCAGCGCTGTCCAAATTCTTTTAGGCCGCGGGCCATTTTTTCTTTAGCAAACATTTCGGGGCCAAAGAGGATAGGTAAATGAAAAGTCAGTTAATGTCAATTCAAAAGTAATTTTTTTATACAAAAAATAATCAAAAATAACACATAACTAGAAATTATAAAAACAATATTATAATTAAGTTATTTATTTATTTATTGTATTTTTTTTTATTCATCATAAATTAATTACGTTTACAAAACAAAGATTATACTTATACCTACGTACTTATAAGTTATTCAATGGGAGTATTGTGGCCTTAGTTGTTGAGCAACAATGTCTTTTATGTCAAAATCAACATTTGTTGCAATTAAGCAGTATATTAGATTATAGCAAAATTAAGCAGTATATTTCTTTGTTTTGAAGAAGTATTTTTAATATTTAGTATTATAATGAAAAGTTTTCATATTTTAATGTATGATGGACAATTCTCTCCCCAATGTTTGATGAAAGATTTGCTGTACGTACAGCTCGCGGGCCGCAAAAAAATTTAGCGGGCCGCCAGTTGGACAGCGCTGAAGTAGACTATACCTCTCTGCTCGATATTCTACTCTCCTTCCCTAGTCCTCTCAAAAGTCTCTCTGTACATACATCATCAAGCCGCCGTGTTCAAGTCGTGATTTCCACGCACTCCGTTTCACTTTTTGTGCACTAAACGTGTCGATGATTTGTCGGCCATACATTGTACGTGGCCGGTCCATAACACTTATTAAGCTAACAAATAAGCTAATAGAGCTGAAGATTGTAGTGACATCAGCAGATTCTATCCTTTCAGTCTGGGTCAAAGATCTTTTGAAAGATTCTAAACTAATTCTGGAAATTACTGACAGTTAATGTCCATATTTCTGAACCGTATAGGTAGGTAATTACATATTATCACCTAAGACCTTTTGATTGAATTGGAACCTCATTACAAGGGGAATGAGTGGTACAAATTATAACATACTCGTAGAATTTAATTAATACGGGTAAGCCCGAAGATTAAATTTATTAACAATATTACTTTAAAAATACACATTAATTTTTTGCTTCGTTTATGATTATTACAGATATTTAATTATGAAGATTAGCGAGAAAGGGGGGACATATGCCCCTTACCTTAAAAAAAAATCACGACTGTTTCGTAGACGAAAGACTACTGAGAGGCTTAGCGTTGCCGACTTGGCTGACTGTCTCAGTATTTTTACATGGTGTCCGCAAATGGCGGCACATTTGAAATTTGTAAAATCAACCGCGTCTTAATTACAAATCACGTAATCTCATTCTCAGAATGCGTCGGTTTCGCACGTTTAACGGTGTATTGTAATGATGATGACTATATATTCTATAGCAGGGGTGTCAACTAATTATTGTTATATTAGATATACTTCGGAGAAGAATAAGCCTCCGCGATCTACGTTTCTGAGATTAAAGGACATATTATATATATTTAAACCAAAGTAGAATCTTAGTAATAAAATTAAATAAACCGTTGTACATAAAATTTTGTTATTTACTTAACTGTAATTTTTAATACATGAATTTTATGTGAGCTTCCGGATGCTACAGAGCTTGAATTACTTATCCTACTTTTAAGGTGTCTACAATTTTTGTATAATTGGGGGTGTAATTCTACTCAAACTATTTCTCAGACATGATTCCACATGTTCGCCCGTTAAAGTTGTTCTGTACTTCGATTTTATAATTTCAATTTGCGAAAACGCTGATTAGCACAAGTAGGTATGTCAAACCAAAGCAGGCGTACAAATTTTCAGCACATTTTAACAGATTTGAATAATATCTGCTTCCAAATTATGAATAAACAAATTAAATATTTTTGGCCATCGACCAAAAAACATTTCTCGGTCTACCTTATTGGCACCCCTGTTAAGGTAATGCAAAAGTTAAAATGAAAATTGGTGTATATTCGGTTTCCACTTCGCTAGGGTTTCTGTATAAGCTTTAGTAACTCTATATTGTATTATTTTTAGCAAGGCATGGTTTCGTGGATGCAAATGGTTTCAATACTTACGAGACTATTTCCCGCTGAAACTGGTGAAAACAGTAGACCTGGACCCCGAACGAAATTACCTTATGATTTCATACCCTCACGGAATGCTGGCAACAGGCGTTTTCGGAAGTTTTGCCACTGACGCATGCGGCTTTCAAAATTTATTCCCCAGAATGACGCCACATTTACTATCCTTGGAGGGAAATTTCATATGCCCTATATTTAGGGAATTTTGTCTTTGGTTAGGGATATGCTCTGCCTCTGCTGGGAGTATAAATTACTTGTTGGATCTAAAGAACGGCAAAGGGGTGTGTTCCGTCTTGGTCGTCGGAGGAGCAGCCGAAGCGCTCAATTGTCACGCAGATTCTGGAGACTATAGAATTATTTTAAAACAAAGGAAAGGCTTCATCAAACTGGCAATGAAACATGGGTTAGTTATTTTGCATAATATTTTTTTTATATAAATATTTAAGGCATCTTTACTTAATATTGGTAGAAAAAGACGTTTTCGTTTTTCAATCATAAATTTGGTTTTAATGTTAGTTTTTTTCACTGTATAATATTCCCTGTTCTATTAACCAATAAACCCGGATATTTTTTTTACCATTTGTGACGATTTACCAATGTGCTTCTTTGGACATCTGATAAAATCTCACCGAATCTATAGGTCTTGAGACTTTTTTTTGTCTCAATGCTTCATGATTTCAAAAACAAATTTATATTCAATAATCGTTTAATTTTTTTAATCGATCTACATACCCATATTCACTCACATCTTTTTATTATTTGTGACGTTTGTCATCATGTCAATTGTGTAATCGATTTACAGATAATTACGTTTTTAAACCTTTTTATTATATACTTATGACATGTTTTTTTTTTATTTTGTCAAGGGTTCCAATTATTTTTATTTCTGTCAACATACTCGTACATACCGTCATGCTATATTGTATTGTTGTGAATTAATTTTCTACTATACATTTAATCAGATGCAGAATAACCTATAATAAACATGTTTCTCTTTCAGGTCTCCTTTGGTGCCAGTATTTTCATTTGGGGAGATAGGTCTTTACGAGCAGTTTAACAATCCTAAAGGGGGGAAACTCCGCGAATGGCAAGACTGGCTGAAATCAATAATACATATTGCCCCCGTATGTCTTTTAGGAAGAGGACTTTTCCAGTATTCCTTCGGTATCTTACCACGGCGAACCCCACTTACTGTAGTCGGTATGTTAAATTAATTAATACTAAAAAACTCATTATTATACTAACGTTAAATTAATTAAAATTAAACACAATATGAAGATTGCGGTAATTCCATTTACACCCGTTTCATCCGCTTTAAAGGGACATTGACAAATGTCTTCAAAATTACCGTTTCGGTAATAAAGAGCGTATCGATTAACATTTCATTTAGCTTAAATACTGGTGACAATTTAGTGGAATGTATTTGGGATGATGGGTGGGTAAGGCGGACTAGGAAGCTCCGGTCACTAATCTTGGTTGATGGTGGAAAGACGATATCCCTCCTTCTTATCGATCACAATAGGGTCACAATGTTTAGTTATACATAGTTGTATCACTATTTACTTCTGCGCTCCTTTATTTTTGGTAAAACTCAGTAGTAGGTATTGGTACTTATTGGTTTAACTGAATTTTAATTATTTAAATATATTGGAATATAATGGGATTGGTGGGGGTTAACAAATGATTTTCTGTCATTTATGAATTGGCTTACTGGTTACAGCGAATTTTCTTTGGAAAAGTATTTCCGTACAAATTACATGTAACCGTCATATACACCTCTTATTAAACTCTTTAGTTTTAAATAATAATTGTGTATTTTGAATGCTTACAATTACTTATTTTTTAGTGGGGAAACCTATAGAAGTTCCAAGGAATACTGATCCAAGTATAGAAGAAATTAACAAACTTCACAAAGAGTTTACAGAAAAATTAATCGAACTGTTTGAAGATGGAAAGTATAAATACTTATCAGATCCGGAAGGGTCTAAGCTTATCATTGAATGATAAAACTATATATAGTATGTACATACATTTCAAGCTAGAGTATATGCTTCATAACTTTGCACTCCGGCTCTAGGATACTTAATATATTCTAAAAATATTTTTATACATATTATTATCAGTCTATTTATTTATTAAGTTAATTAAGTAAATATCATTTGATCTAATTCTATACGAGGTAATCAGGCAAAGAGGCATATAAAAATAGTAAAGAGTGCAAAAAAGTGCAAAGATATAAAACGTATAGGTACTATATCTGTCGAAAAGTGGATGATTGTGTTTGAATCTCACTCGGTCAATTGTATTAATACTTTAGATAAAAATAAAAAATCGGATTTCATGGAATATTTATTAATGTACCTAATAAATGTGTTTCTGAGGTGTTTCAAACGTATGTGTATTCAATAAAAAATACGTTACACGCTTCAGGCAAATACTCCATCTACCAGAGGCACCGAGTGGAAAAATGCGAAGCTTGCAATTTGAGACATTTTTTTTTTTGATAATTTGTATTTTAAAGTGTTTTTATTTAGGTACATACGTATCTAAAATATTATAAAAAGAAACGTTATAAAATGTGAATTCGTTAAAAGATTTCTAATATTTTATTGACATGTATATAAAATGCGTATGACTGGTAATCCTTTTTATTTTTATATTATTAAATTATAGTTTTAGTCGAGGTATATGATTATTATGAGGGAAAGAAAACATGTCGTAAATAAGTATGAAATAATATATTTTATTGCTTCAAAAATTACAATACTTACTCTGGCACTATTGTTTTGTTAAAAACTATATTACTTATATTTTTATTCTTATAAAACAATATGGTCAATGTATTATTCAGTATCTAATTAGTATGTATTGACACATATTACCAAAATGTATACGTATATATATATAAATATTAATTGAAAAATGAAAAATAAAAATTGAATGAATGTAAAACATTTTTATAAGCAGTGCTTTTTGGGAAAAAATGTACACAAGATACTGAATTTCTTTATTTTATAAAAAATAGACATGGACTTTAAAAACCTTAATAAACATCAGTAACGAATAATGATATTGTCTTGGGTCAACAATAAAAATGTTAAATGTGTTACTATAAGTTTCACTGGTAAGTTTGACTAAAATCGAAGAGTTGCGGCTTCATCATGTGACGCCTGACTGTGTAAAAGACGCCATCAGCAACTACTACCAGGTCTGCTACTCTTTCGACAATTTTTTTTTGTTAAATTTTGCACGAAGAAAAATATTTTCATTATGACAGTTCAATGAAAATAATTACTTTTTCATATTGTTTTTCATACTACGAGCAGGTAAAAACATATTTATATTAAAAGCTCTTTAAAGATTTTTATTATTTAGAATTTACAAAATAATATAAATTTACAAAATGATAAAATAAATTTGGTACTGTTCGGTTATCAGGAATATAGCGGAAAACACATTTTGAAAATAGCCGATAAACTGGATTATTTGTTAAATTAACCTAACCTAACCTAACCTAACCTAACCTAACCTAACCCAACCTAATCTAACCTCTCTCTCTTCTTCTTGGTCGTGCACTCATGGCTGAGGATCGTGACCACATTTAAATTTCGCCATCCTTTGAGCGACCAAGACTTTCCATCCTTCTCGATCTTCCGCTTCTCTCAGGACAGAATGGATGGTGTCCCCAGTCAGCTCTTTCACTTGGTCGCTCCATCACGCAGACGCTCTTCCTCTGCTTTGCCTTCCCTGGAGGCTACCCAAAACTACCAGTATCTTCAGGTTGTCCGGTCCGCGCCTGAAAATATGTCCAAAAAACTGCAGAATTCTTCTCAGACGAGAGCCGTTCCTTTATCTTCAGTCTCTGGATGATTGACTGGTTTGTCCTGTGCTCCGTCCAAGAAATGCGAAGCATTCGGCGCCAACACCACATCTCAAAGGCATCAATTGCCTTCCGTTCTCTTGCCTTCAGGGTCTACGACTTGACTCCGTATAGAAATATCGAGAGCACTAATGTTTGCATAAGCATCATTTTTGTGGCAATCGAAATTCCCCGATCCTTCCATATAGTGGTAAGGAGTGTCATCGCATTTTTTGCAATCTGTGTGCACCTTCTTATTTCCGCTTTGCATCCGCCCTTTCTACTGATGGTCGATCCCAGATATACAAACTCGTCGACTGTTTCGAGATTTTGGAGTGTACTTGGTGTTGGTAGAAGGTTGGCCCGATCAACAACCATTAACTTGGTCTTATTCCTATTAATAAGGAGGCCGTATTTGTGACTCTCTTCCTCTATCCGGTGTAGCAGCTCTGTGAGTTCTCTTTCATCAGCAGCGATTAGTGTGGTATCATCTGCGAATCTTAAGTTGTTTATTTTCTGGCCATCAGAAATTGTTATTCCGCCTTGCCAATGATCCAGGGCTCTTCGCATTATATGCTCTCCATATATATTGAATAACTGGGGAGATAAAACACCTCCCTGACGAACTCCCTTCTCGGCTCGGAAACTCTCAGAAAACGCACTATTTACTCTTTTAACCTAACCTAAACTAACCCAAACTAACAAATAATCCAGTTTATCGGGTATTTTCAAAATGTGTTTTTCGCTGTATTCCTGATAACCGAACAGTACCATAAATTTTATTCAATTCTACAGTTTATTTTTTAATCGATAGCTATTTCGGTTGTAACATCGATTTGTTATCCGGTAAAAGTTAGTGAATTTTACACATGCAATTCATTTTGAGCACTAATTATAATCCAATCGATTTTGTGATAGTCTCAATTCGTGCTTTATTTACCTATGTTATATTATCAATTAATAATAAAACTAAACATATTGTCGTTAATGAAATTTGGTATTGCCAGTAATTGAGTTAATATACCTATTGCCACCGAAGAAATAGGACCACCAAGTTATAGGTGTATGCTAGTGCTATGGCTCAATTCAATAAGTCCATACCCCGGATCCAAAAACACGTGTAGGTATTTATTATTCGAAAAGACATGATAATTATTGCATCCAGGTACGGGACTTGCATACGGGATCCACTGATAGAAAAGTGAGCATTCTAATACTTACTGTACTTGCACGCAAATATAATAGAAACACTATAATTATTATGGTTAAGTTTCAATTATAATAAAAATCATGTACTTACTGTAGAAATGTAAGCTTTTCTTCTTCAAGATTTGCATTGACTAGTTTATGATGGAAGTGTAATGTTACGTTAGGGTAGTTTTCAGTATCTGCAAAAATATAGTTAAGTAGTTGTAATATTAAAAAATGTAAATCTGTTTCTGTTATAGAATGGTTTCATACAAATATTTTTTCGGATGTCTATAAGACAGGGAAGCACTTTGATAACGTTTCGTTTATGTATTTATGTATTAGTGAATAGTAAAATATTTTTCATAGTGCGTTAAAAGAAAAATATTTATGTATTTTTAGTCATCACTAATGCAAACGATCACTTCTTTGTAGTTTAAAAATGCCTATAGAATTTTTCTTTATATTATCATTTGATTACCACAAAGCTACTTAGTAAGTATTAACCGAACTGAGTATATTTAAATAATTACGTTGTAAGTAAATAAAATATTTGTTATTTTACATGTTCTGTGTATTTTTAAAAGTACTTTGTTTACCTAACTCCCGTTGAAAATATGACTGTGCATCGACGAAATAAATGGTTTGCGAAAGAGGCAGCCGCTCTGGGTGCAGTTAACGTTGGGGCGCAGAACTGGGACTTCATTGATGTTAAAAAAATCAACAGTCTTTTTAAAAGCCATTGACAATTTAGTATTAAAACTTATCGATTTACATAAGGTGAACTTTACAAATTACAAATTCAAGTCGTTCACAACATGACAAATTAAAAACAAAAAATAGTATTAAAACAGTATAAAAAATAAATAAATAGACGCAGTATTAGAAAAACTACACAAAAATTATAAAATACATACATGGAAGTATGTCGAATGAGTTAAATAGAGCCTATTTAAGGATCCCTCGTAGTCCAGTGCGTAAGGCACTGGCCTATCACCCGGGGGCTCCAGGCTCCATCCCGGTGGGGTCATAATATATTTGATTTTCTCAAAGCCTGGGTATTTGTGATTGTTTCACTTCTATTACAGACTAGTAACTACATTACTGTCATCAGGCCTCATGGCCTGTTCTAGTGTTAAAAAAGAATAAATAAATAAAGGAGTATAATAAAACAACATCCGCCTAAACTTATCATCACGTAGGTGGAACATAGGAACATACAATATCCGAATCGATTTAGTTGAACAGAGTTATTGCTCTCCAAATTGGCATCATCAATAGCAGGTTACAACAGCAGACAACAACTAATGCCCCCGATTTCTAAGATAAGATAATTATGTTTATTGTTGTTATAAATTTAAAATATATCTTAATCATGATTTAACCTCACCCTGAAACAAAATAAGCGGTGGCGATTTTCTTCAACGCTGATGACACAATCGATTTGTCAAAAGAATTTAAAATGGGGCCTCGTTGTGTAAACCAAAATAGGTAGGTATATGGATGAGCAATTAGAAAAAGACGCAAGATTAATTTTCTCTTTTACACAAAGTGCATCGGTGCGGCAGAAGAGAAGGGCTTGATATTCCTTGGACTCGGTTATAGCCTTCATAGCGGAGACGCCTGCCAACACCAAAATCAACCATAATGAGCAAAATACCATCGCTCGTTGGTTTATTGGTACCGGAGTGCCACAAGCAAGTGGACGATAATATCAAAGTGGACCTGCTGAATCTCTATGGACTCAAGAGGAAGCTGAGGGCGGCGGACTTCGCCTATATCTACGGCTTCCTCACGTTAGCTTATGGAATTCAGCCGCACGAGACACTCCCAGACCTACAACGACAAAGAGATACTCAGGACAAGAAGAGAAAAAACCAGAACATTTCAAACTACCAAAGGGTCCTTGACGAAATCAATGCTCTGGACTCAGGACTCAAGCCTGCCTCGGACGAGGAAGACGAGGAGTACGAGGACTTAGATTTTGACGACTCGGACTACTTTCTTGACGACGATTCCAACAATGCCGATAATATCAACGGCAAACCATCACAATCCAAGGAAGCTGCCAAACCCGCCCAGGCTCCCGCCGCGGTCACTACCAAGGCTCCCGCCACGGCCACTGCCAAGGAACCGGCTTTGAGCGGCAAGCCAGCATCCACCGCCCAGTACAAACAGATGGACACTACTCCGGCGGCTACATCTGCTCCGTCAAAACCAGACCACCGCGCAGCCGCGCCGGAGAAGCCCGCCTTAACCGGCAAGCCTGATCCCCGCGCTGCCGCGACGGAGAAACCCGCCACTTTCGGCAAGCCAGACCCCCGTGCTACCGCATCGAAGAAACCTGCTGTTACCGGCAAGCCAGACCCTCCTCCGAAGTCGTACGCAGCTGCAGCCAAATCCTTATCTGAAAAGGATGAAGCAAAAAGCTGAAAGCCTCTCTCGCGTGGAACCGGAGGACCAAAACAAAAGACACCCTGGAAAAAAGGCGACAAAACGCCAAGCACCCGACCAAGTTGACCAAAATGCAGCCAAAAAATCTGCCACGACTACCTTAAAGAAGCCAGACAAGCCACTCATTGGCGAGCCGGCACAAGCAAAGAAGACCATACACAGGAAGGATTCAAGAGCGAACCCGCCCTCGAAGAATCCGGGCAAGAAAAATATGGACCGGACGGGCTCTCAAAAAATACCCCCGATCATCCTGCATGATAAAAAGGCTTACAGACAGAACATGACTATGCTGAAAGAGGCAGGAGTATGTATATCTGACGCCAAAAACATCAAAACCGGGATAATACTGACCATCAAGGAGATCGAGTCCAACAGAACAGCTGTACAGCTGTTAGACGCCATGAGCATCGAGTTTCACTCATACAACCTCTTTGAGGAGAAACCCCTCAAAGTGGTGCTCCGGGGTATCCCAGAAGAAACGACCGCCGAAGAAATTCGTGACGAGCTCGTGGAGATGGGATACATCATAAAGAGCGCGTATAAAATGACACAAGGCCATCGGAAGACCCAGATACCGCTGATCCTGGTGGACGTAGTAAGGACCAGCGACGCAAAAGACATCTACCAATTAGCCACAATATTCGGGCTTTCTATACATGTGGAGCCACTACGCAAGAGGACGACGGACGGGCAGTGCCATCACTGCCAAGGCTTTGGCCACGCCGCCTCCTGTTGCCATGCCAAACCGATGTGCGTCCGCTGTGCAGGCGATCACCTCACAGCGGATTTCAAGAAGCCGAACACCACAGACCCAGCTACGTGCGCCAACTGTGGCGGCCCTCATCCGGCCAACTACAGAGGTTGCCCAAGGCATCCTAAACACGCAAGGTACGCGTATACCGACGTGGATAAAAGACAAACCGAGAAGACCAATGACAGATACTCGGTCGGGCCTGCCTGGATGAATACGCAGGAGAGACCCCAGCCCGATCAGATACAAGACATGATAACTGCGTAGAAAAACACCATCGAAAGCGCAAGCATAATGATCGCCAAGCTGACAGACATAAAATAAACCAACACGACACGACCTGAAGACCAGCAGTCACGACCAGAAGACGAGAAGAAACGAGGAGAAGACGAATTACTTTTTATATTTGATTTTCATCATCGCTATCCCACTAGATACAGAAAAAAATGATATCCAACACGTAACTATATCCGTTACATGGAGCATATTTCCACCAAACGACAAAATTCAGATGAAAGGGACAGGGGGCAGAGCCAACCATACCAAAAGCAAGCATTTTAACCTTGGCTGCACCGATGGACGGATCTCTTTGTTAACAGTTTACCTTGACGGTTGCCACTCGGACGGTTTCCAACCTTAAAGTCAGTATTACAAGTAGCTTCATTTGGACTTTTTTTTATAGAATCAGTGAATACCAAAGGACGTACAGATGAGTAACCATATATAATATAATGCTTTTATAATTTCTCTGTCTTTGCAAACATTGATCACGAGTCTCAATTGTTTCAAATACCATATCTCTATTTTCCATTAATTTTAATTAGATTAATATGTGTTTGACTAAATCAGCGGTCCTCAACCTTTTAAACCTCGTGAAAAACTATACTCAAAATCTTGAATCTCGCGGACCACTACCAAGTATTATTTCCACACTTGTGAAAAATTCGATATGTCAATATAATGATAAAATAATTATAATAAATAAACTTATTAACACAGAGATTCATTACGAAAAATGCAAAAAAAAAACATTTTAAATTTCATTTTATTAAAAAAGAATCAATACAATTATTAAATTAATATGAAGACCACAAGCAAATATCATGCTATGTCACATCTGTAAAATATTGAGTAAATCGATTTTTACAGTTTCAAAAACTGAATAATAGTTGTTACAATTAATCTTTCACTATAATTTTTAAACGATTTTTATAATTATTTAACATAAAGATATGATTAATAAACACTACCATTTATTAGAAAATTTACTCAATTGACAAAAATACAATTCATATTACCCAGTATTCATGCACATGGAATGATCTTTCCCTGACCACCTTTATTAGAAACACGTTTTTATAGAACACAGATTTATTTTTCTAAAAATGTTTTTACACAGAAAAATACGTTAAGAAATTCTCCACAAGATGGCATTAACAGTTTATTTTATACAAAAAAATGGACATGGAATGATATTTGCTTGTGGTCTTCATATGAATTCTACGTCGACATGGAGGTGCATAAAATATTAATTACGGGTAACAGAAAGATAATCACTGTGACCTTTGTTGCTGCTTGTTTGAAACAAGCTGTTGGATTCTTGGTTCCAATGACGTTACTGCGACACGGAGAGCCGCACTAAAATTGCAAATATATTCAAATAATTACTCTGCGGACCACCAAAATTCTCTCACGGACCACTGGTAGTCCGCTGACCACCGGTTGGGGACCGCTGGACTAAATAACTAACTCTCTAAATTACAGTTTTTTCTTTAAATCTACAGTATTTCATCATGTACATATTGAAAACACACTTTGCGTCGCAATTACTAATATTTATTATACACCTACAGACTTGCTTATTTAACATCTTTTACATTCTACTTATATTAATTTTTATATTATATCCTATAGATTTAAGTTTCATAGATCCACGTGACAGCGCGATCACACGCCTTGATATGAAGAGTCACTTAATTAATCTTGCTTTAACCGTTTTAGCCTTCTTTCTTTTATCTCACACATCTGTTTTACTTGTATTTCTTTACCAATATGAGCATTTTTCCAGTTACTTAAATTTTATTATGTGATCAGTCAGTGGGTCGGGCCTTTATCTTTCTAAACAAACGAGCCACTGACTCTAAGATACTTCTCATACCAATCGATTCAACGTGTAAAGATTTCATTTACATATAAACTATTTACCTACTAGTCATATGATGTATTAATTCATATATTTTATTTAAATATTTACATTTATACTGTGAAAAATATACCTACAATATACTCTTATGAGTTACGACCTAAGTTTTGTAATTTTCAAATATTTTTGCATAATTTTCATAATGTTTTTTTTTTTTAAATATAAAGGTATTTCCAAAGAAAACTCTCAAGATAACGAATTACATGTATTATATTGTCTTATCTGTACTTCTATTCTCAATTCCAACAGTCCAACAGTCCTTTACAAACTGTATAAATATCATGACATACTTTAACTTCACATTTATTTCGATAGACTCTTAAACGTTGTAGAAGTGTTTTAAATACTAACAAAATAATAATTATCAAAAACAGTATGTATAAAAATTAAAATAATTAAAAAGATGGGTTACATTAATTTAGTAAAATTTGTGGGTGTGATCGAGTCAATACTGATGTAAGTATTTTTTAACAATGTAAGAAAAATAACAATATTCGAAATAATTGACTTTGTAATAAATACTGTTGCCACTCGTTTCTGACCTTCCGAACTGTAAAACCTAGCTGAATTAGTTATATGATAGTATAGCCAAAAAATATTCTTATGAATGTATTTCTATAAAATATCTAAAATTACTTTATACTATCTATATAGAAGAATATTTTTTATCGATTATGGTTGGGTTGGGTGGGCAGGGCTTAAATGAATTTAAAAAAAATTAACATAATTTGTAATGATAATATGTATTCTTAATTCAACGAAACCAAATAAGTATGACTGAAAAAGTGTGCACTATTTTTGTCGGGTCACCCATGGCATGGTTTAGTTTAGACAGGGTATAATTGAATTTTAAAAACTAACCATTACCATCTCAAAATTGTGGTCTTAGTTCAATGAAAACAAATAAATATGACTGTCAAAGTCTAGTATGTCGAATATTAACAGCCTATCTCCACCACTCGCCAATGATGCAGGGTCTACTTTCATGTACATATATTATATCTATGTAGTGCCATAACAACGATCTCTCAGTCACGTGCAGAACCTATTCCTATATCCTGATCATTGGCCACAGAAAAAATAGCACTGAAGGCAAGAGAGAACAATAAGAACACGTATATTGCTGATTATTTCAGGTTATAAATTTAATTTTAAGTAAAACATGAATTTCTGATATTTAAATTAAATATTTTGTATGCAATTTGGATAATTTTGTATCTAAAGATATTTTTATTTTCAAAATAAATAAATAATTTGATAATAAGTCTTAAAAACTGCAACTAAGATATTTAATAATTTACTAGCAACGTTTCCAATAAATTTTCTATAGTGTGTTCGAATGATAAACTTATCTGAGCAGTAATTTTTTTAGAGATAATAAAATGTAACTCGTCAAATTACTATGCTGCGAAAGAAAGTAGGTAGGTACCTAATAAGAAAATAATCATTTACTATGAATATTCATTATAAAAAAGGGTCGTGTATTTTCAAATTTCTTCAAGCCAAATATATGAGGACTAATCTGTGACGGTATTTCTCCTGTGAGATGAGTCTGTAAAGAATGCGCGAAATTTGGTGGGATTAATAAAATGTTAATCATTGTCTAATCTATTTAGTATTATAACACTACACAACTCACATATTTATAGGACATGGCCCCACGAGGGGGAGCGACAAGGCTCTAGCCTGGGGGGGGGGGTGGCTTGTAGACCTGATAAGTGAGATAAACACATTCAAACACAAACAATTTGCCCTAATGGGAAAAAAGTCGCCTGCGGTGCTATTTTATTTGTAGAATCTCAACATTTTAAAATATCTTCAATTACTGTGTGTCGATATTCGGCAAGTCAAGTGGATTTATTCAACAATACAAAAAAATCCCTAAAAATACACCGAATATCCTTAATTTTACCCGAAACAACTTACAGTTAGATGACGATTCTGTAGAAAGTCCCACTGCCTTTAACCCTAGCGATGGGTAGGGGGGCCGCCAAAGATCCTTGCCTGGGGGCCCGCTTCAAGTTGTGGGGGTCATGATATAATAATACTACAAAGTTTCTGTGTACAAAATTTGTGCGGCACATTGTTCACTTGTCATATTATAGGCAACTTAAAGTGGATAAACTAGTACAATATAAAATAAATAAAATATAAATAAAAAATATCTTCTATTTTCCCAATTAATTGATTCGTTGGCTTCCTTTTCACATATATGTTTTGTTTTTCTTTTACTTCAGGAGAATTGCAGGCTTTTTTGGAATCAAATTAGCCCCACTGCTGGTGCCATTAGAAAGAAGACTTCAAACCCTGGCAGCACTGGGATGGATAGTCACGTTCATATATTCTCAGGTTTTTGGAATTACATTATGCATCATTTTGATGAGATCAGATTACTATTGGATTTCCTTAATTTATTTACTAGTAATAGTAAGGAACCGGGAAGCCTGTAATACTGGAGGATACCCGTAAGTAAATGGTCACACAATTTGTACTTATAGCACCGAAACAGTGTTTTCTAAGTTCATTATCTTTTTAAATATTTTTTTTAATGTTTTTATCGTTTGTCGTATAACTATTGCGTGATAACACATTGCTAAGGCGCAAAGCTCACTAGAGCTAAATATACATAATTTTGGTAAGTCATTGTTTTTCTATGACGCCATTACCAAGGGTAGACCATGGCCGTATCCGTATCCGGAAATTTGTACGTAAACAGTTCACCGCAGAACACTAATTCGTGCGCCGCAGTACGTGAAACATGAGTTCGTGTAACATTTAATCAAATAATGAGTTCTTCGTTGAACATTTCACCGTGGAGTATATTTGTACGTATGCTATAACATGCGGAGATGTCTCTATTAGGTTAGGTTAGGTTAGGTTAGTGTTAATCTAATTGGAACAGTACTATTTGCAAACTATCGCCGCATTTTGTAAGATACGTACAAAAATGTATTCCACGGTGAAATGTTCAACGAAGAACTCGTCATTTAATAAAATGTTGTACGAACTCATGTTTCACGTACTGCGGCGCACGAATAAGTGTCCCACGATGAATTACATACGTACAACTTACATGTAACCGGCCGTATCATGTAGACCAGTGTTTCCCAACCTTTTTACACCTGCGGACTGGTAAAAAAAGAAAAAAAAATTCACGCACCAGTACTAATACTGAAATAAAAATGGTTTTTTACGTAATATTTTTTTAATCTTATATTGTGACAGATCGATATAACTATAACTAACAAATTAATATACATATAACAGTCTGATACAATTAAAATTTAATAAAAACAGTGGGTTTATTTCAACTATTTAATGCGAAACTAGCTGTTACCTCTTTGCTAAAATATTGGATATTCTTGGCTGCAGATATCTAAAACTGTGGAAATAATTTTATGTTCCTTGGGCGGCCCTGTACCATTTTATTACCGGCGGACCGGGAGTTGGGGACCACTGATGTAGACTACACCTCTCTACCCAGTCCTTTACTCTCCTTCCCCAGTCGATCAATCATAGTCGTCTCAAAAGTGTCTTTGTATATCATCAAGCCACGAAACCCGTGATCGTCCGCGCACTCCGTTTCACTTTTGGTGCTCAAAACGTGATGCCTTTTGTCAGCTCTTCATCCATAATAGCTGTTATATTAACAAAGAAGCTCATATCAAAATCACCAGATGCTAACCTTGTAGACTGGGCCAAAGATTTTTTGAAAGATTCTAAACGAATTCTGGAAATTACTGACAGTTATTGTCTATATATCTGAATCTATAATAAATATAATTACATATTTTCATCTAAGACCTTTTGCTTACTTTCAAAATAGACGGCAGAGAGCCTTGGAATTGGGACGTCATTACAATGGGAATGAGCGGTAAAAAATATATACATAGAATTTCGTTAATATGGTCAGGCCTGGAGGTTGATTTTATTAACTTTATTACTTTAAAAATAGTCATTGATTATTTGCTTCATTTATGATTATTACATATATTTAATTATGAAGATTAGCGAGAAAGGGGTGACATATCCCTACTGGCTTAAAAAAAATCACGACTGTTTCGTAGACGAGACACTGCTGAGAGGTAGTTAACCACCAGACAAAGTTTCTCTCTGTATTTTTTCATAATTTCCGCAAATGGTGGCACATTTTAAATTTGTAAAATAAACCGCTTGTTAAATACAAATTACTTATTCACTGCAATGAACCGGTTCATACGCTTCACGGATGCACTATGTGCCACCATGAAGGTGACAATATATACAGGTAATGCAAAAGTTAAATGAAAATTGGTGTATATTCGGTATCCACTTCACTAGGGTTTCTGTATAAGCTTTAGTAACTCTATGTATTATTTTTAGTAAGGCATGGTTTCGTGGTTGCAAATGGTTTCAATACTTACGAGATTATTTCCCGTTGAAACTGGTGAAAACAGTAGACCTGGACCCCGAACGGAATTACCTTATGATTTCATACCCTCACGGAATGCTGGCAACAGGTGCTTTTGGATGCTTCGCCACTGACGCATGCGGCTTTCAAAATTTATTCCCTGGAATGACGGCACATTTACTATCCTTGGGGGGAAATTTCATGTTTCCTATATTTAGGGAATTTTACCTTTGGTTAGGGATGTGCTCTGCTTCTGCTGAGAGTATAAGTTACTTATTAGATCTAAAGAACGGCAAAGGGGTATGTACCACCTTGATCGTCGGAGGAGCAGCCGAAGCACTCAATTGTCACGCAGATTCTGGAGACCATAGAATTATTTTAAAAGAAAGAAAAGGATTTATCAAGCTGGCAATGAAATATGGGTGCGTACATGTACATATTAGTTTTTTCTTGTATGAATATATAAGATGTCTATTTTTAATATTTGTCGTGAAGGATGTTTTTGTTTTTCAATCATAAGATTGGCTTTAACCTTTGTTTATTTCAACTGTATTGTATTTTTAGATTACTCTATTTTTTAATAACTATAAACCGGTCAGTATAAATTGACACGTTCTCTTCTATTCACTCAAATGGGTTTTTTTACCATTCGCGACGTTTGACTAATGTATTTCTTTGAATATCTGATACACGTCCAATCCCAATCTAATAATCGTTTAAAATGTCATGTTAACTCACATTTATTTTTATCATTCGTGACGTTTGTCATCATTTTAATTTTGTAATCGACTTACAGATAATTACGTTATAAAACCTTTTTATTGTATAATTATGACAGGTTTGAAACTTATAAAACAGAGACCATTCGAATATGTTGCTTAAAATCAGTTTTTGCTAATGTAAATAATACTATTACTATTTTATCGAAAGAAGTTATATAAAACATTTTCGAGAAGACGGAGCTTAAATAATATGGGTTCAAAATACCCAAAAAGGTATGTCATGTAAAAATAAAATAATATTGCCATTGTGGATAGAGTGGGAATTTGAGCAGAAAACTTTTTGCATATGTTATTCAAACAACTTAAAATGTTGACTGGAAGCCTTGACTGGGATCTGAACATTCTAAATAATATTATCTCTAATGACAGTTTGATTCATGTAATAAACTTTTTTCTTTATTTTGTAAAAGGTTCCAATTTTTTTTTTCAACTAACATACGTACCGTAATGCTATATTGTATTGTTGTGAATTAATTTCCTACTATACTACTAAATTTAATCTGATCCAAAATAATCTATTACCAACATCCTACTCTTTCAGGTCTCCTTTGGTGCCAGTATTTTCATTTGGGGAGATAGGTCTTTACGAGCAGTTTAACAATCCTAAAGGAGGGAAACTTCGCGAATGGCAAGAATGGCTGAGATCAAAAATACAGTTTGCTCCCGTATGGATTTTAGGAAGAGGACTTTTCCAGTATTCCTTCGGTATCATACCACGGCGAAACCCGCTTACTGTAGTCGGTATGTCAAATTAATCAATATTAAAAAAAACTCAATATTATACTTACATTCAATTAATTAAAATAAAACACAATAGGTATAGTATGAAGATTGCAGTAATTCCATTTATATTCGTTTCATCCGCTTTAAAGTGACATTGACAAATAATGTCTTTAAAATAACCGTTTCGGTAATAAAGAGCGAATCGATGAACATATTTTCACTTAGCTTAAATACTGGTGATAATTTAGTGGAATGTAATTGGTACGATTGGTTGGTTTGGCGGACTAGGAAACTCCTGGCACTAACCTTTGTTTGATGGTGGTAAGAAGATACCCCTCACTCTTGTCGATCACAATATAGTCAAACAATGTTTAATTATAGTTGAATCAATATTCATTTCTGCGCTGCTTCATTTTTGGTAAACTCCGTAGTATTGGTACTTATTGATTTAACAGAATTCTACTTATTTAAATATATTGGAATAAAATAGGATTGGTGGATTGGTAGGGGTTAACATCGGAATTGACGCCAGCAAATACTTTTCTGTCATTTATGAATCGGCATAGTGATTACGGCGAATTTTCTTCGTACAAGTATTTCCGTGCAAATCACGCGTAACCGTCTTATAGCCCTCTTATTAAACCCTTTAGTTTTAAATAATAATGGTGTATTAGAATACTTACAATTACGTATTTTCCAGTGGGGAAACCTATAGAAGTGCCAAGGAATACTGATCCAAGTATAGAAGAAATTAACAAACTTCACAAAGAGTTTACTGAAAAATTAATCGAACTGTTCGAAGATGGAAAGTATAAATACTTATCGGATCCGGAAGGATCTAAGCTTATCATTGAATGATATAACTATATTATAGTATGTACATATATTTCATGCTATCTGTCAGAAAATGGATGATTGTGTTTGAATCTTACTCAGTCAAAATTAATTATACTTTAAAAAAATCTGGTTTTATCGAATATTTATTTATGTAATAGGTGTGTTTCTGATGTGTTTCAAAAAATTATGTATATTCAATAATAATTACAAGATAAAAAGAACTTTTTATATACTTACGACGTTTTTAAATTTTCTGTTGAATCATATAAACTTGACTTGACTAGCTTAAACGATCAAAAAAAATTGTATTTGATAGAAATAATACTGAAATGTAATTTTAACATTCATATTGATTTCCATTGTAACACACGTATATATGAATAATTTAGTTGCTAGGACCCCAGACCCCTAGCAACCAATAACAGTGGATTGGATTATGGATTTTTTCCGAAATAACTTTTCATACAAAACAGAATTAACTGAAAATGAATTCAACTCTACTTAAAGATGGCTAAAAGTATTAAAAAAATGCATTGGCATCATGTTCTGATATATTCTAAAAGTTTCAAATGTCTAGCTAGTCGGAAAGTTAGTTAAAAATCGATTGCAAGATTTGTACTGGATAAACAACCACCGGACAAATAAGAATACGACATAATAAAAACGTTGTAAAAAATAAGTTAGGTACTCGCTTAAGGCGAGTACATACTCAATCTATCAGAGGAACCTAGCGGAAAATGCGACGCTTGTAACACTTGTCGATTTTTATAAAAAATTAAAATGTATATAACTTATAGATTATAGTGTTAGGTAGATATGATTATTATGAGGGAAAGAAAACATGTCGTAAATAAGTATGAAATGATATTTTTTACTGCTTCAAAAATTAATATTTGACAGTACTCTGACACTATTGTCTTGGTAAAAACAATATAATATTTTTATTCTTGAAAAACAAATGATCAATGTATCATTCAGTATATATGTATCGGAACATATTATCAAAATGTATACGTCGAAGTATTGTATTATATTTTATGAATGTTTACAACTATACCTAATTTTATTCTTTTCAATGATACAATTGTAACGTAAAATATACTACACACACATTAAAAATACCAATGAATGTAAAACATTTTTATAAGCAGTGTTTTTTGGGAAAAAATGTGAGTACATAGGTATAATGGATTTCTTTATTCCATAAAAAGCCGTTTTTTTTATGTTAAATAACTTAATAAACATCATTAACGAATAACGATATTGTCTTAGGTCATCAATAAAAATCATAAATGTGTTACTACATCATGTGATATTTTACAAAACTTCAATTATATATCTAACGGTATGATATGGTGTATCCCCGTATATCCCTAAAAAAATCACTGCTTATAATGTAATATATATAGAACACATATGTATAATATAAAATATACCTAGTGCAATAGAGTTGAAATTAATAATACTATGCCATTCTTAATATTATAAACTGCATAAGTGCAAAAATTCACACATTCTTGCAGAATATAAAAATGTAAAAAAATGCCGTATATTACTTGCGGTAATCCACAGAACGCTTGTATTTTTCAAAATTTACTTATGAGGTTATAGATTTCAAAGTCGACGACATCATTTATTTGTTTTTATTGATTTTGTGAGTACATTTCTATTGTATGTAGCACTGGCGATAGGTGGAGGTAGGCTGTGAAGATCCGACATAAGTAGTGTACAATAAACTTTGTCAATCAAACGTATTTGTTTTCACTGAACTGAGCAGAAAGTGTTTGTTAATTTAAAATAGTCAAAAAATATTCTTTGATCTATAAAATATCTAAAATTGTGCCATTAAATCATACATAGTAGGTATTAGATATTTTATAGATAGGAGAATATTTTTATCTATTATAGTTTGGATAGACAAGGTTTAATATTTATTAATCGCCATTTTTTTATATTTTTGGCCAAACATGACTTTTTATAGTTGCATACTTCAAGACAAACGTGATGCTAATTATAATGATTACATATTAACATTATTTCAAATTGTACTAGCGCAGTTTATGTACGTGTCTAGATCAAATGTCTAGTATGATGATATAAAAAACGAATTTATTAAAAATGAATGCTTAATTTTAAATATATGTATATATTCTCTCGGCCACAGTATACCTTCATACTCTACTAAATAAATTTCCTGTGGAATTGACCAGAAAATTGTACGGCTCTTTGAGAGCTGATTGGTGTTGGTGAATGATCATCGCTAGACCAGCTAATACTGCACTCCCCAGAGCGTAGAGAGTTCTCGATAGAATCTATAATATCAAATTAAAAGTACATTATTTATTTATTAATATAAATATCTAAGTATAGATTATCTTTGGGTTATACAATATTTGCTACAGATCCTTTAGAATCCCGTAAACCCATGAAAGTACTGATTAAATAAGTATTTTACTCAAATTGAAACATTTTAATAAATTTCGCCTATGGCATGACGTTACTTTGTCTTCAGTATGTTTTGTGTTGGTGCCCGTTTTTTCTTTGTACAGCAGAAAATTCATTTACACAGAAACAGTTCATGGCTACACATTAAAGGAATATTATATATCAACATTCTAGCTAAGAACCGAATATTGGAATGAAAAATTGCTGACCTTTGCATTATATTATGTTCTCTATAAATGCTAAAAAGTTTATTCGGAAATATTATACACCCTTGTCTAACATCTTTTTTCACTATCTAAGAGCTCGTGTCACTCAATTGAGCCCGAGCAGAACTTTGATTGGATACATGTTTTATTAATACATAATATACTTACTTTGTCTTGCCATTTTCTGTTAGTGATGCATTTGCTATATCCCATGTCAGTAAACGTGACAGAATTGTACAAGGGCACCCATTTCGAAGGCATCGCCCAGAATAAGAAGTCATCCAGTTTTTTACGGAACATATAGGAACGACGTGTTACTAGATCACGCATCTGAAATATAAGTTCATTCTTCAATTAAAAACTTATATATATATATACTGATATGGAGGGGTTTATATTGGACGGTTTTTTCATTTTCACATGAGATATAAAATAATAAATGTTGAGTGAAGTATTAAAAACAATTATGAAAGTTTATGTACGTAATAATAAATTGTCAATATATTATGTCATGGGAACTTTGTCAGTGTCAGAGATGAAATATTGTTTTATTTGTTTATGCATTGATATCAATTAAAGACGCTGAGCTTAGATTACAAATTATTATTAAAACTAGGCTGGTAGTTACGCGCACTTTTGCGTAAAAGGTAACGTATTTTGGTTTAGAGACGCACGTTTTCAGAAGTTTTGGGGGATGGACGTTATCGTTTTCTTCAACATTTATAACACTTACATATTTATTTGTCGCAAATACTGCGATGGACACGCTATATCGAAAGAATTCGAGACAACAGGATACCGAGAATTCGAGAACAGGTGGGTGGGAACAGAGGAAGCAGTCTTGAAGTAGACATGGATAGAGTTGGATTGACTGGTTGAAATAGGATAAAAATGAAACGGATTAAATTGGTAAAGGTAAGAACAAGTAGACACTACTTATGGAGGAGACCAACTCATATGCTGGGATTTACCATCAATAAAAATAAGTATTTAATAATAAAATAAATAGAAAGAACATTTTTAACTTACCTCGATATAGTTGTACATGGCCAGGTCGCAAATGGCATGCGCGTCTGGAGACCTGACTTCTGAAAATTCCTTGAGCACCACTTTTAAGTTCGATCCATGCTGCATCATCAGTTTATCAAGTAGCAGGCAGTCCTCGAATCCGGCATTCATTCCTTGTCCATAGAACGGCACCATTGCGTGAGCAGCATCGCCGATTAATATTGCCCTTTCACCAACGTGGTATGGACGGCACTGAAAAATCGCAAATATTTTAATTCAGTTAGTTATATCGAAGATTAATTTTATTATCAATCTAGGTTTATATTCTACGATAGGTACTTAATTTTCTATGTTTAAAAGTGTTATGTTAACTATACCTCGGTCATTATAAGAGACACTAAAACAGAAATAGTTTGAAACAAATTTATAATTTTTGATACTGTCATATTCATACATATTATATAAATGTAGCTTCATATTTATAATATGTATCTTAACATGGGACATTATATTATTATCTGAACATTGTATTTTTATGGTTAAGTAAAATTAAAACAAAAATTCAATAAGACAACTTTTATTTCATGAATTCGGCCAGGCTAAAGTTTAAGGCCTGAAAAAGTGCACACATCTGGGGAAAACAGGACGTATCAGTGGCGTGGGAGGGTGGAGGTAGGCTATTAAGATTCAACATAAATATAGCACACTAAACTTTGTCAGTCACATTTATTTGTTTTCATTGAATTAAGAATACAATAATTACAAATGTTGTTGGTTAGTTTTAAAAATTCATTACAACCAGCCTAAACTCAACCATAATCGATAAGAAATATTATTCTATCTATAATTATCTTAAAATTATGTACGGTTTGACATACCATGACTAAGTTAGGTACGGCATAATATTTTTTGACTACTAACTATCTACTATGGCTTGGATTAGCGGGTTAAATGAATTAAAAAAAAAAACTAACAAACACTATCTACACATTGTAGTATTAGTTCATTGAAAACAAAAACGTTTCACTGACCAAGCTTAGTGTGCACTATTTATGTCGGATTTTAACAACCTACCTCCACCCTTCGCCACTGACGTATGGTAACCCTGTCTAGTGTGAGTATTAAATCGATTGTTTTGTTAAATTTCTTTCTTACTTTAAAAATGATTAGTATTATTCAATCATTATTTACTTTCCTACCTTAATTGATACCAACGGCTGTGGAGTCCCTTTGAAAAAATCCTCTACTAGTTTGTCCAGTCCAATTAGAGGCAGAGCGTCTGGAAAGTTTTTCTGGAAGAATGAAACTAGTCTTTCGGTAGTGTCTAGTTTTCTAAATTTGATGAATGGCATGAAGAGGGTTACAGTCCATGACATATCCTGGTTTGGTAGAGCTATCATCATGAATTCGCCGCGGGGCCATATGTGTAAATACTTGTGTGGCATCGCGAACTGAAACATAGCATTAAATGGTTAAAACCATAGAGGTATTAAATAAAAAGAGGGGCAAGGAATCGGCTTTCTCATAAAACTGAATGAAGCAGGCCAACAATAGCCGACAACTCACAAGAAATAGCGACGCGATAAAAAAAATGCAGGGCATCACGGAGGATTTACTTTGGTCATTATAATGTACCCATAAAATATAATGTTAACGTGGAAATTTTGCCGCAAATTGATTACCAGCCTGCCTCACCATACTTTTAGACCATACTAGCCTGCTTCACCATACTTTCGTATAACCTGCCGCCCCTAGGTTAAAACTAATGTAATTATATACCCTGCAAATTCCCAGTTTACTTCCTACCGGGTGAGTGAAAGAAACGTGTTTTATTTTAAACAATGTATAGATATCCCAGAATCCAGGGCACGAGCATTGACGCAACCCACTCCTTAAATCTCCAGTGCCGGAGGCTCCGTGTTTGATTCCTAGTGATATATGGTATACCTACTACATATTATTTATATGATTTTCTCAAAACGTGGGTGTTTGATTGATTCACTTATATTACTAAACACTCTACTGTTTTAGTACACTACTGTCGTCAGGTTTAATAATCGCGATTGAAGAAATGAGCAACAGTAATCACTCATAAAAATACCATTATGATAGCACCCATTGTATAGATCAGGCATGCCCAACGCATCGGTCGTTATTAACATACGAGGGTGGGTCAATAATTCCTTAGAAAAAAGCATTAAAAAAGTTTTTATTTTTGTATTTTTTTTTTATTTCTCAACATAATCTCCTTGGAGCTCAATACACTTGGTTAGACGTTTCTCAATTTTTTTTAAACCGTCAGAAAAATAAGTTTTCGGAAGGTCCTCAAAATAAGCATTTGTCCGATCGATGACTTCTTCATTTGAAAAAAAACCTTGTCCACTTAGCCATTTTTTTAAGTTTGGGAAAAGGAAAAAGTCACTGGGGGCTAAATCTGGCGAATACGGTGGGTGGTCGACCAATTCGAACTTCAATTCTTCAATTTTAGCCATTGATCGTAAACATGTGTGAACACGGGCATTGTTCTGATGAAAGAGGATTTTTTTCCTGTTTAAATGAGGCCATTTTTCTTCAATTTCGTTTTTTAGCTGGTCCAATAAAGATGCATAATAATCCCCTGTTATTGTTTTTCCTTTTTCCAAATAGTCAACGAAAATAATTTCACGTGCATCCCAAAATACAGTAGCCATAACCTTACCAGCTAATTTTACGGTTTTCGCCTTCTTTGGACATGGTTTGTCTTCGCAATCCACTGCTTTGACTGTTCTTTCGTCTCGGGAGTATAGTGGTGTATCCATGTTTCATCTACAGTCACAAAGCGACGAAAAAATTCATCCGGATTGCGTTGCATGAGCGACAACAGGGCTTTAGAGGCCACCACCCTATTGCGTTTATTGTCGACTGTGAGCAAACGCGGCACCCATCTTGCAGAAATATTTTTGATGCCCAATTTGTCATGTAAAATAGAAATGACGCTACCTTTTGAGATCCCTGTAACCTCAATTATCTCACTCAATTTTAATCTTCGGTCACTTAACACCATATCGTGGATTTTATTGATCATATCTGGTGTAGTCACCTCTAC
Source organism: Rhyacophila brunnea (assembly GCF_057557595.1). Taxonomy (NCBI): domain Eukaryota; kingdom Metazoa; phylum Arthropoda; class Insecta; order Trichoptera; family Rhyacophilidae; genus Rhyacophila; species Rhyacophila brunnea. The sequence continues at coordinate 26,815,412 of NW_028232752.1, forward strand.
AGGACGTCCTGAGCGTGGTTCATCCTTTGTTGATGTACGACCACGTTTAAATTCATTTAACCAGTTATAAATAGTTGCAAGTGAAGGAGCAGATATGCCGTGAACTAAATCCAACTCATTTTTTATTTCCTTTGCTGTTAACCCTTTTATATTAAAATGTTTAATAACAGCTCTAAACTCAATTTTCTCCATTTTCCATTTTTCCATTTTCCACAAGCAAATTTTTTTTTAAATGTACGAAAAACACACAACAACCCGACCAATCTGATTGAAACTTCGCAGCATACTGAATCGGTAGTGCCGCTGCATGAAAACAAACCGCTTACAGTACTAGTCGCGCCACTTGTTGGCTTTTCTAAGGACTTATTGACCCACCCTCGTATTACAGTAGACTCTCGATTATCAGGGCTCATGGTGGGGAGAGGCGGCACGGATAAACGAAAAACACTGATAATCAGAACTATGTTTTTTTTATTATACATTTCTAAAGGAGACAATTATTTTGACATGTTTAATACTCATTAGTCATTATTTATTAAGAAAATATGTGATTTTGGTTTGTTTGCAGGAATCTTTTAATGATTTTCTAATATCATTTATAATATGTTCCCTAAGAGCTATTATATCATTGTATACACCGTATCTTGCACGGATAATCCGCACATGGATAATCGGGAGTTTACCTTCATAATATGCTGGATCTGTCGAAAATAAAAATATTCGAATTTAAGCTATCTATCAATTTATAATATGAACCTAATTGAATGAAATAGTACACATTTCTCTTGCATAATCTATGTCTAACCCGTCGATTGCCGGATGAATTTTGTTCGATCGCCCCATAGACAGGTAGGAATCGAATCATGAAAATTAAAAAACCGTGTACATTCAGTTATAATAATATAATGATTTCATTGAGATTTTGAAAAGGAATCATTAACCATTTATATTTTTATTTCTGTCATTTTCAAAATGATCGTGCAGAAGTCTGCGTGACCTTATCATGATTTGATTCGTATTGTATCATTTATAGTCTACCCCTACCGCATGAGTTAGATATAGGAGAATAATATGTTAATCCTCGTGCTTTATACTGCAGCATAATTTCCTTTTATCGTCGCGCAGTAATCTTTTTGCACACTTGGATAATGGCTTGACAATGAATGCAATTAGCAATTGAGTAGGCATTTATTTGTGATAGTAAAAGACAAAGATTGCTGTATAATTTGTAACGCATTGGTGTCCCCAGCGAAATATAATACGTATATTTAAGTTAAAGAATAACACTAGGTGATGGTAAGTCACTGCCAGTTTTTTATGCTGGAGAGTAAATCACACCCCATTTGAAATTAGACATGACTTGTATAGATCAATCACCGAGATTATTGCATATAAATCATTAAGTAATTACCGGATTATATGATACGATGTGATGAATAATATTAAGTATTTACCTGTCCTTGTTCATTTGGAGGAATGCAAAGTTCAAGGTATCCATGCTCGATGTAAGTTTGACTGAAATCGAAGAGTGGCAGCTTCATCATGTAACGCCTGACTGTGGAAAAGGCACCATCAGCACCTACTACCAGGTCTGCGACTCGCTCGACAGTCTTGTTCGTCTGGGTCCTAAACAGGTTTTTTTTTGTTAAATTTTACATGGAGAAGAATATTCTTATTATGACAATTGAACGAAAATAATTACTTTTTTATATTGTTTCTCATACTACATACAAGTTTTAAAAACATGTTTATATTAAAAGCTCTGTAAAGATTTGTTATTATTTAGAATTTATTTATTTTAATATTTATAATTGAAATACTTCATGGTTAAGTTTTAATTATAATAAAAATGTGTACTTACTGTAGAAATGTAAGCTTTCCTTCTTCGAGATTTGCATTGACTAGCTTATGATGGAAGTGTAATGTTACGTTAGGGTAGTTTTCAGTGGCTGCAAAAATATAGTTAAGTAGTTGTAATATTAAATACAGTAAATCTGTTTTTGTTATTAATAAAATGGTTTTATACAAACATTTTTATTTCGGATGTCGGAGAGGGAAGTAATTTGATAACGAGTCTTTTAGATTTTTTAGAATTGTATGTAAACCTCCCGAGAAAATCGCTTGGTTTGTGTTCTTTAGACTACTTTAGAATGACCGTTCTTATGCTCAATGCTTTTGTATTATTGATTATATATAACAGTAATGAGTGTAATGACAGTAATCATTCGTTTCGTGTTCGTTACGATCGATCTTGTTGTTCATCATCATCGGTAGTTGATTTTGGTTGCTATGGTTTTCTACTCTTATATTTTCCGCCTGTCGCCGGTGCTGCCATCTCTGCTGCCGCACTACTAATTTTAATACTATTGTTAAAAAGGTGACTCATTTGTTTCAAAACAAATTTAATAATATAAGTGAAAGCATGACTCATTTGTTCTTTTAAAACAAATGAAAGTACAGTAAACTGCATTACCGCTTGAGCTTACATTTATTGTTTTTGCCAATTGATGTCACTACTGGTTTATTTTATATTATTTTATCTAAATTAGGAAATAATTATTCTAATAACTATTCTTAATTAATAATTAATTTTCTATTGATAGAAATATACCGCGAAAATTCGAAATAGTTGATATCGAGGACGTTAGTAATAGTATATTAAGTACAATGAAACCACAAGAAGCAATATCAAATTACTTACTGGTGTTGTCATGAAAGATGGCGATATTATGTTTCATTGAAAACATTGATCCCAGTTCAAGTAAGTAGGTGTTATGCAATTTAATTGTGGGTTTCTTTAATAATTAATAACTGTGATATTACAATTGTTTTTATTGTATTATACCATACTAGTTTTTTGTGTTTCTCATTGTTTCCGCATTAAAAAAAAGATAATTTCTCCATATTATATATAGATGGGGAAACGTTTGTATGCAAAATCCATAAAATTCAAGAATAATGCGATGGAATTGCTATATGACTATGTCGCAAAGCAAAAATTATTTTTCAAGTGTGCCCCGAGTACCAAATGGTTGAGAAATTCTGATATAGATAAAAGAAAATATGCGTCTGATCTTGAATTCTTTACATAATTAAGTATTAACTTTATTTTGCTATCAACATACCTGAAGTTTTACAAATAGTTGGCATTTCCGGGCATCTCAAATTGGATCACTCGAAAGAAATGTTTATATTTATTGACAATAGTGTAAGAACAGGCGCAAAGGAATAGAGAAATAAAAAGAGAATAAGAAAATAAAAAATTATTAACAATTAAGATCGATTATAAAATATATTAGAAATTTCGCGTTTATGGAAAGCAGGTAAGATTTTAAATGGATCAATGGTAGGAAAGAAACGCGGAAGTTTCTGGCGAGATTACAATTTATAATGATATGTTTCGTTTATTAATTTTTAGAATATGGGCACGACTATAAGAGTATAAGTGAATAAAAATAGGATTATATTTTAATGCCATTAAAATAATTATTGTAAAAACATAATCTTACCTTCAAGTAAAACTTCGTTCAAAAACTTTCGGCCGACTGAATAAATGCACTGTAACAAAAGGGTAAAAATATGTTAATTATTCACGTTGTTTACAAAGCATCGCAATAGGTAAGTGGTATAGGTAGTATTTAAAAAAAAGAGATACAAAAGCCCTAAAAGTGCGTCAAGTTAAGGATTAAAAGATTTCAAACATAAATGAGTGTGTGTAACAATTCGTGTATGTTGTATTAAGAAACCTTTAAGAACAACAGGAAATACCTTTTTAATATACAACTTGTAGGTACAGCATGTATAGAATATGACGTGACGACTTTTTGTTTTCATCTCCATTTTGTTACCATTGTTGGATAATACCAGAGGTCAGGGGTGGAGTTAGGCTATTAAGATTCGATATAAATAGTGAACGTAAAATTTGTCAGTAATATTTATTTGTTTTCATTGAACTAAGAATAGAATTTGCAGATTGTGCAAGTTAGTTTTTAAAATCCACATTCAAAATCGTGCACACTTTTTTAGTGATACTTATATTTTGTTTTCGTTGATTTAATAATACATATTACATATGGTGTTAGTTAGTTTTTTTTAAATTCAATTAGCCTAGCCTATTCCTAACCATAATTATTGATAAAACATATTTTTCTACCTAGAAAACATCTAAAATTATGTAAGGTTTAATGTCATAATTTTATATATTTTATGGCTTGGATTAAGGCGATTAGGCAGTATTTAATAGAATTTAAAAAAAACTAACAAACACTATCTACGCATAGTAGTATTCCCGACCATGTCCAATCCTAATAGGATCATATGGACCTCCACAGAGTAGAGGTTTCTATTAACAGATTTTGTTTTTTACGAGAAATGGATGTCAGCCACTTGCTCAACCTATTAAATCCATACCCTGACTCACACACAAATTGAAAAACAATATGTGTTCTTGCCAGACCCAGGATTCAAACCTGCGACCCACGGCATGATAGTCCAACGCTTAAGCCGCGCGGCCACCGTGGGCGTCAGTAATATTAGTTCAATGAAAAAAAATACGTATGACTGACAAAGCTTAGTGTGCCCTATTAATTTATGTCGGATCTTAGCAGCCTACCTCCACTCTTCGCCACTGGATAATACTCATTACCTATCGTATTTTTCTTTTAATTTTTTTCCAATATTCGATGCATAGCAAGAGTATTCTTGCAAAAAACCATCTGTAAGTGTAATCTGTACATTTACGTTCACTGGCCATATTATGGTTACTATTTGAAACAAGGTTCTGCAAATATTGGGCTTCGTCTTGCATACATCTCGGGTCTTTTCGGATGTCGAAGTACAGTGGGTCTATTCTCGTTTAAGATAAAAATAAAAACAAACATTCTACTTTACAATAAGTCAATATCACATACCTGTTTCGTTCTTGTATCGTACGGGATAGCTTTCTGTGGAGCACCCAATGGATGTATCATACGGCCCTGCATGGGGAGGCCATGATCACCTAGGGGTCCTTCAAGGCCTACAGCAACGAGTGCTGCACTGGCTCTTGCCGACATGGATAGATTGATTGAGCGTCCGCGCACATGGGGAGTTTTTCTTATGTCTACAAATTAAAAAATCAAAATTTTACCTCCCGAAGTGCTCGATAATTTAATTTTTTCGACACCTGACCAACGTTCCCTCTAATTTTTCTATTGTGTGTGCAGATCATCAATGCATCTGTGCAGTGGCGTAACTAGGGTTGGTGTCACCCGTCAGTGACGGGCCGTCACCTGGTGCGGTAAATTTACACTCCCTCCCCCCACAAACACACACATACAATTTTTCATTAAAACGTATATTTTTAAGGTATATAATAATTTTAGTGTTATATAATAATAACACAAACAACAATAATTTTTGAAGTAAATGAAGTAGAACGGGATGGATTTAGTAATCCCGCTCGACTTGCGTGCTCGCGTACTCACTCAAATAATGTCGGAAATAGAAGACTAATAATTTAATGTAAAAACATGGCAATTTCTAATAAAATCAAAACGGTTCTGCTTTGATCAATCGATGAAAACAACAATAAATTATATATCGATTCACGCATATCATATATCATATGGTGACAGTATCTACCTTCTCTGTATTCGTAGAGATGGACATCGTGGCCTCTTTTTGCAAAAAATGATGCAGCCAAAGAACCTACCTAAAAATTAAAAAACATTATTATCATAAAATAATATACTTAATATATGAATTATAATGGTAAATAGCTAATATAAATGTATGTTGCATGTCATAATTGTATTTACACGACAATTGCAGGTATTCGTTTCAAAGTCAATTCCCTCCAGTGCCTTTACGCAATACCGAATGAAAAAATCAATACCAGTATGTCATATTGAACAAGTATGTAGGTATTCAATAGGAAATTTTTTTAAATCTTTACAGCGCCATTTATTATTTGTGACGTAAAGTACCGTCAATCGACGCCAAAAATTAAAATTCTATGATTGAAAGCTTTTTTAGCTTATCTTGGCATTTTTTTATATTCCGTCCGAAACTAAAGCCGATTGGTTTCTGTTTTTCATCTCTTACTTCCAAAAAGCTAGATTTATTGTTATTATTTCAAAATTTTCGGATAGTGCAGTAATCTTAGACATAGTATATACCGGTTATATGGGTTTTTAAATCCGATATTTCGGTATCATACTATAATAAGATCTCGCGAACTAAAACTATTGGACGTACATCATATTACCACTCCATCTTTTCTATCTCACCACACTAAATACTCGTGATGTGCGCTATTTTCGTGAAGCTGTATTTTGTAACTCTTCCAACGCAAAGGGATCGACAAAGAAATAAACGAGGGTGGAGAAAACAATAGTAACGCATAGTGTAAAAACCTTAATGTTAAGATAAGCAGGCAAAATCGTACAAAGAACAGATCATCAGTGGAACTCTTTATTCAGTGGTATCCAAGAGATTTAAAAGACCTAAACAATGACCAAGGCCAGGCTAGACTGATGAGATAATCAGTTATATCGGAAGTACGTGACAAAAAAGACGATAAACCTCGAAAAGTGAAGAGAGTAAGAAGACGCATTCTTCAAATAGTGGATAGAGAGAGATTGAGACGATTATGATAATGATGAATGCTAACATAATAAACTTTCATAATTTAGAAATACCTCTGAAACATACATATTAGACCAAATATATATATTTTTTTTAATATAAAGCCGGTCAGGTCTTGAATCTGCATCAATCGGATTCTGGGCAACATCCTTTACCAGTTTAGTCACCTGGTGGTATTACTTGGTGGTATTAGTGCGAGTAGTGATTACTGATGATTAGCACTAAGCCCGTGCGATCAAGCCACCAAAATATTAATTATCATGAATGATTTTTTTCAAGTTAGCGCTGATTCTTTTGGAAAAGTATCGTTTGTCAAAGTAAATACTCTGTTTGCAATCTTTGGTATGCGGGCATTTTTGTCAATAAAAATTTATACTAAAACACTACTTGTTTCATCTTGTTGTAATAATATAAAATTTTAATTTTAGAGTAGAATGAAAGAGTATGTGTGTTTATCATAATTTAGATTTTTTTTAAGTTCGTCATTTTACGCGCGTTAGAGGGAATCCCAGTGAAGTGTAATCACGAAAAGCGAATGACCGTCAAACGTTGATGGAAAGCGTTGTGACCGGCTTTGCCAAGTTAACAATTTATTGCCAGATCTAGCATTTTTAATATGCATATCTAGCTTTTTCTATAATTTAGCATTTTTCAACAATGATAACAGCTTTAAATTTCTCATTAAAAAGCTATAATATTTCCTTGAAATCAACATACTATTACCGACCTCTCGTACCTACTTACATTATTATATTTATTATTTTACCAAAATGTGCCTATATGTTGACTTAATTTTGCAACTGGTTATTTTTTGATTGTATGACGTAGGTAGGGCTTATTAGTTATGAAAGAATTGATTCTTCTTCAATATAGTCTGAAATATGACTTTGTGACTATGAAAGTGATTGTTTATAGGCGTTATTTTAATTATAAGAAAATCTAGCATATTCTCCTGCCAATTGTCATATTATCTTACCCTATCTGTCATATTTTTATCAATAGAAGTTGGCAACACAACAACTACCGACGAGACATGTGTTGCGCACATGCACTAGTAAAACATTTTTTCCATTAGCATTAATTATGGTGAAATCACCTTCACAACGATCGGAAGAGTATCGCGAGAAAAAGCTCTTAATAAATAAACTACAAAAGTGGACGACAACTTGTTCGAGATTTGAGCGTAAAACAAAAATTATTACTTTTGTAGCTAGTGCTAGTGAGATAAAAATTTCCGCGTCATTTATAAAAATAGTTACGTAACTATGTTTTTTAAACCATTTTACTAAAAATATGAAAAGGATACGCTGTATTTATTATGCAATCTAAAATGCAGAAATTCAGCTTGTTTTTTTATGGCCGGCGAAGATTCTCCGCGTGTCAATTATTTATTATACAATCCTATGCAAATTTATCAATCTTCAACTGATCGTAGTAATAGATTACGTTAAATTTAATGTCGATTGACCGCAAACGGTCAGTAACTTGTTTGCATATTTACAGATTTTCCAGACACAATATTATGTAAATAAATAATTAGTAAATGAAAAAAATACCTCGTGCATGACATTTTGGCATTTTTTTTTTACTTTCTATGTTATGGTACTATATTAATGTTTAATTTAAATTTATTAAATGCATACGCAACAATAATAAGGCAGACAGCCTAATGCCTATAATAAAATTTAGTCTAGTTACTTATTTCAGTGGGTCTATTCTATACTTATCGACCGCTAAAGTGATAAATATTATCAAACTTAGGGTAGGTTTGTATCAAAGTATTAGCACTTATTGTAACTATTACAATAAGGTGTTTGCTATATTTTAGCAGCACCTCTCTTGTTGCTGTTAAAATATAGAATATTTACATACTAAATATGTATTACAACAATTACAAACATATTATTGTAATTGTTAACAAACCTACCCTAAGTTTGGTAATATGTATCACTTTAGCGGTCGATAAGTGTGGAATAGAGTATAAACCCACTGTTTGAATTAGTCTGGCAAACAAACTAATAAATATATACAAAAAACTTATCAGGCCAATTAATATTGGGATATGTGTAGGACTACTGGCCCTTTTCAAAGAATATGAGCGAAAACTTGACATATTTGAAAATAAAATAATAAAAGGGTCTTCAGAGTCGTAAATGAGGAAGACAGAGCATGCTGAGACAGCTACAACCATAAACTATACGCGTTAGTCGATGATCATCATTATGTCGTCTCATACGTGGAAGTTGGGTAACTCTATGAGGCATACCCATAACTCAATGGTGATAGACTGGAAGCAAGAAAAGTGGTTGGGATACTTAGACTGTGTTAATTGGAAATAAATACAAAATCCCTGAAACTAAAGCTGTGGAGAGAGCTTGGGGCAGATAAAGGAGAATGGTAATGTTTCTTGGAGACGCCTAACAACCACATCGGGATGACGACGATAGTGTATTTTGAGTCAACGTCATAATCTCGATTTTTAATATTCCGATCAGTCAAATAACCGACCTGTCAAATATCTGGAGTAGTGGTTATGGTTTCTTGACTTTTTTCATTTCTCGGGATTCGAGAATTCTCGATATCAAGAATCTTTGTTTTCTCGATAATTCGAGATTGGGTTTTTGATTTCTCAAGAAATCGAAATTATTACGAAATTGCCTCTTAGAGATTTTTTTCAATTTTAGATCACCTCCCTATTACCGACAAATTTATTACGGCCAAAAACTTTTAACCGGGGTATTTAAGAAATTCCGTTTAAATTTAAAGTCGAAACTTTTTATTTTCTTGGGGCCTTTTTTTACCGAGAAATTTAGGAAAATTATTTCCTCGAGCATCGAGATCGACTTTTTCTGATTATTTCTCGATCACTAGAGGTATTCTGAAGGTATCTAGGGACATATATTTTATATTGGGGTTTATTTTGACTAGGAGAGGATGGGGGACTAATCTAAAGTGAGTTAACGCAATCATACCTTAACCAATGTTTCGTGATGTTGACATTATATTAGGTGTTTGATCGCCACCATGTTTTTCATATAAGAGTATTCAATTTATTATCTTGTACTGAGAGATAAAAAATATAACGGAGTTTTCTTATTTCACGATGAACTACTATCGCATTGCATTTATAGAAGTTATTTTTATGATTATACATAATAATTAAAATATTTCGTGCTAAAAAACTTAATTTAAAATAATATAATATTCAAAAGTTAATAAAATCTGGAATATTTTAACGGAAAGCTAATAATTTAGCTCGATTTCCATGTTAAGTGCATTGACTTTATATTATTACACAGTGATGGGAAAATACGCATCTAACGTAATATGTTATTGAATCGAGATTTTTTTTATTGGTCGTAAAATATTATATTTTTTTTATTACTTAACATATTTATTGTCAACAGGCTCGTAATAAGGGAGGGGCAAAAATGCAAAATTATTATAAGTGAAAAGATACTAAATATTAACAGAGTCAGCATTTACTTGGTAGAATTCAATTTTAGAAATGATAATATAAATTATTTTAAATTATAGAGGATGTTTTTTTCGTTTTATGTGGAAAGCTATTTCAGTCGCAATACCATTGTCAAGGAAAATGTGGTCTTTTTTTGTTTTTCATTATTTTTTTTGTATTATTATATGCATTTTCTTCCCTCGTTTATTAGTTATAAGGCAGTGTTTCATCTCAGACTTTCGTGCAAAATTTAAGTAACATACATTTTGTTCAATAAAAATTGACCGAGTATTATTTTACATACTTTTCTAAATGTTTTCTACGTTTGATATTATTTAATTAATCACAGAGGTGCTTTAAAACATTTTTTATGATATATTATTGAAAACACTCTACTTAATTACTTGTATGAGGATCAAACACGTATAGTCACGTAGTTTATTTTATTAAATACAAAATACCTGAATAAACAAATGAGGCGAATATAACTAAAGTATTACGTTTTTAATTTTTATTGAAAATTGTTCCTATATGTAGTGAAATAATATAGCTATTGATTTTTTAAATCGAGATATATAATTTCCAGAAAAGTACTTTGGTAGATTTTTGACCTTCAAATCAGGAAATATAGAAGCTACACTTGAATAATATTATGTCAACGTTGTAAGAAAGATGATTATGTCATTGTGATACCATGTTTTTTTTAAATATTAGAAATTAAGATTTCATGATCATATAGAATATGTATCTACATTATATAATTATTCCAAACGACGTCGTTTTGAATAATTGATAATGAAGCCATTTTTTTATACATTTTTTCCACGGTTATAGCACTTTTATAAATTACTCTTTGGTCAATAAGTGATTTTTATATGTTTGTTAAATAACATTATATAATAAAATGTATTCAGTAAAATTTTCATTGGAATTTTCAATTGACTAGTAATTTATCTGTTTTTTATGCAAACTAATATTTTACTAAAAATAAACGTTTTAGTGGGTACTCTCATTCTCCCTGAATTCCCCCCCCCTCTTAGAATATGTGAGCAACGCATTACCTACCTACCCACACACGTGATGTCATACAATTGGACTGCATTAATTATCTCCTATATATCTCCTATATATTATTATCCTAATAGATTTTGGAAAACGCACAAACAGCTCATTTAAGCGACATTTTATTGTTATTTTTACACACATTTCAGAAATTTTCCATGATTTTACAAGTACGTGACGTTTATATCCGATATTTTCTTACATATCGTATACGATCGCTATATTTACTGTTCACGCCTAACAGAATGACGTCTTCGTTGCTTAAGACCTTCTAATCCTTTATTGATAAATGGAACCGATTATTTTAATTTAAATATCGTAATGTAGGCATTGGCGCACTTTTTTCGGTGATAAAACCATTATCTTGGTACAATTCACTACGTAAATTATCTTATGACAGCCGAGTCTGCCACTGCTATAATTTCATAGATAACGTGATATTCCAAATCTGATTTCTTTAAAATACTTTTTAATGGCTGTCACATTTATTGTTTTTATTGTATTATTATTATGACCTACACACTTTTTTAATGAATAATTACCTTTCCATAGATTAATATAACCAAAATTTATGCCAAATTTGAATCTACTGAAAACAAAATTGCCATTGTCATGAATAAAACAGATAATTTAAATCTTTATTTTAGACAATCTGACATTAGTGAAAGACATCATATTATAATAACGGGTGATATTATAATAATATCTACATATCTATATATATCCACTACGGGATGAAGGGTTCCGCAACCTGATTATACTACTATCGGTTATACGAATTTGTGATAGTATACCTATTTCTATAGTTTTTATCATCATCGACCTGGACCAATCCACTGCTGGATAAAAGCCTCCCATAACTGATTCTACTCCTTTTTGTCATATAAATTGATATATTTATCAAAATCGGTGATGTTATAAAATTATCTATTTATAATGCCATTATTATCATGAGTCTGAATCAATTCACTGCAGGATGAAGGCCTCTCTAAGTTGTTTGTAATTCTGTCGGTCATATGAATTGCTATATTTATCAAAATTGCTGATATTATATTAACCCATTCATAATATCGTCATTATCATCATCAGCCAGGATCAATACACTGCTGGATGAAGGTTATCCCAACCTAATTCTACTCTACTTGGTCAAATAAATTGCTATATTTTTTTAAATTTGTGATTTTATATACCTACCCATTTATATCGTCATCAACCTGTATCAATCCACTGCTGGATGAAGGCCTCTATAAGTTGATTCCACACCTTTGGGTCTTATAAATTCCTATTCTTATCAGAATTAGTCAATTCCTCTCAGATATAATATGACCATTATTTATCAACATTTGTTTCGATATGAATGTCCCGCACCAGAAGACTATGTTATTTAAGGTTAAATTTTAATTCAAAATTTGATTTTTTAAATATTATTCAACGGCTGCAAGCATTTATTTTTTATATACTGCTAACCTTTTATTATCTAAATGGGTCCCGTGGCAGATTAATATTCACGTTATATTGGATCGCTATTTATAATAATCACATACATTGCTTTATATTCGAATTTATGAGATGTATAATATCATATTTAAATGCACGTGTTCGAAACATTTATATAATTACACATATTCTATTCTATTAAATTGTCCGTGGTAGCAATCGGCGATTGCCAGCTGTTCTACTTGGCCTATCAGCCTGAGGTTGTGTCAGACGATATTGTGAAGGCCAGACTCCTGAATAGACTACGCATATGACCCCCAATTTATATTGGCAGTGACGACTTGCAAATCGTAAAACTGACAAATTAGCGAAATGTCAAACGGTCTAAGCTGAATGAAAATCCATTCCGAAGGGAAAACTCTATGCATACTTCACAATTATATTAAAATCTAACACCGCCAAGCCGTCTGCAAGATCTAGCGAGACAGACTGGCGACCACCAGTTGGCTCTGATAGTATTAATACAGCGAATGGAGACGTAGTAGGTATAATTGAATAGGTAACAAGCAAAAGAGCCTCTCTCAATTTTTGAAATTCATAACAGTCACTCTTTAAAATGTTCAAATTAGACCAAATAATTTATTAATTTTAATTTAAGCATTGGTCAAAGTAGCCACACTTTTTTAATATGATATAATAAGACTTTTAATGTCAAATCAAATCATTTTTTTTTAAATATTACATATAGTTAACTTTACAAATTAATAATTTAAGACGTTCACAACATGATATTTAAAACGAAGAAATAGTATTAATAACAGTATATATAAAAAATAAATAGATACAGAGATACAGTGTGTATAAATTTATTACAGTAGGAAGAGTAAATGTACCCATAAAAACTGGTTCATAGTTTTTATGCACGTATCTCAATCAGTGAGTGATGGAGAGAAACCATTTTGCTTGTAAAGTACTCAATTTATATTAAATATTAGGACTATCGAAAGGCGTTGTAGGGTTTAGAAATAATACTGTATCGCCGTACGATGAGAATTTTCTGGGTTAAACCCATTGGCAAAAAGGTTTCAAGATGAGCCACGTTTTTCGAAATGAAAAATATGATTTACCCAAGCTCCCAATTTAGGAAAACGTAAACGTCAGTGACGTAGGTAACCGGAGATTTTCTTGCCTTCGGAACCTCTCTAAGTGGCCCAATAATCAAGGCGTTGGTGATCTGACACAACTGACCCATGATCGTAGATAATAGATGTACTGTAATTTTGTTTGTTTGTTTATATGTAATCGGTTCGACAGTATAACGGGGAATGCACACGTAATTGGTGTATTAGACCAGAAGAGAACTGCTGAATTGTTGACAAAGTGAGGACCCACCACGGGTTGTAACACTACGGATGTATGTAGCTATTTATTTTATTACCTTCAATTCTAACTACTTAGTCAAGAATTTATTTTATGCCATGATATATTTATCTAAATATGGATAATTATAACTGAACAATGACTTGAGTCGCCCGATATCTAGCCGCGATTTGTGAACGGCCGCCTTCCATGACGTTATAAACGTGGCAGAATGAAAAGATTTTAGTGCCACACTTCCTTGTCCCGAAACGAAGCTCCACGGGACTCGTGTAGCAATCATGCACCTCGGTGCTTAAAGAAAGAGTTTTAAAAATAGTAACAAATAATCTTAACATGCTCTATCTAGAGATTGCAATACCGGTATTTCAAAACTGGTATTCAATAATTTATCGATACCAAAATACCGGTCTCAAAAATATAAAAAACGGTATTTTCGGTATTAAGAAAGCATACACGTATATGTTTTACAAAAATGAATTTAATGTTATTTTTTCATTACTTACTACTGTATTGTATATGGAATTTTATGTATAAGTTTTATGCTGCCAAAACCCAAAAATATTGACTGAACCCAACAAAAGTTAAATAATATTAAAACAAAATCCTTCAAATATACTTAAAGAATTGTAGCGATGAATCAACACATATTTTGGAAAAAGAAAACATTCGTGACAAATATTTTAAATTATTCTATAACTATTGATCCGACATTTATAGTACCTACATCCAACAAATTAACGTTGAATTTCACAGAGATTTTTCTGTACCCGGACTTAGCAGTTCTAAAATAGTATGATCATGGCCCCCACAAAGGGGGGGCTGACAGGGCTCAGGAAGGGCCCGGCGTGGCGAATAGTAAAAAAATCGCATCTTCAATGTTAGCATTATTTAAAATTATGTAGTTGCACGATACAATTTTTGATTATGTATCGATATTCGATAACTTCATAATTCAAATAGATGAATTTAAATATACAAAAAAAACACTAAATATAGGTACACATTAATTTTACCGCGTACACCATTAAATTTGGAAAACATTACTGTAGAGCGCCGCACTGCCTTTCTCTTTAACGATATGTAGGGGGCCCGCTTCAGGATGTGGGGGCCATGATTATGATCTATACATATTTTCAAAGTTCAACATAATAAATGTAGGTAGGTATAGGTAAATCGCTTTACAGTGGCACCATGGGTACGGCAAAAAACATTTTATATTATTTACGATAATGGGAAAATTCCATGGAATACTGATTTTTGTTGCGTGATATTCATCTGCATTAATGGTGTGTAAAGAGCATTTGATTTTGGCGTGACATAAAATAAAGTAGATGTTGGAAAAAAACTGGCACTTTTCGTGTGATAATTTTATGTGATTATTTTTGTACGAGTGATATTTCAAGGTAGGCCTTGCCAATAAACGTAATCTACGTTAAAAAGATTGTTTGGTTAACAGCAAGATATAATGTGAAATTGTTTTAAATTGATGCCAATCTTCTCTCAACATTTCGTCAATTGATTCATTGCAGATGTATTAAAATCACATATAAAATTGAATACTTTTGTAATATTGCTATTTACGTCTTCATATTTTTTGTTCATTCTATACTTTGTAAAATAGAATTTCATTAAGGAAATTAATTGGAAAAATATGTTTGGACTATTATAAAACTGATTGTGTGACACGTGTTTACATAAAAAAAATAATCAAAATATCAGAAATAGTAAACAAAACAGTGTCAAATAATAATATGTTTTTAAAACTTACTTTTCACAAGACAATTTCAATATATATTTTTTTAATTTTCATTTTCTCATAATTACATATATGATAATATATCACTGGTGATTGGTAGAGGTAGACTATGGAGATCCGACATAAATAGTGCACACTAATATTTGTCAGATATACTTATTTGTTTTGATTGAATGAAGAATACAAATTATAGATATTGTTGGTTAGTTTTTAAAATTCAATTAAACCCTGCCTAAGCCAAACCGTAATAGATAAAAGATTAAAAATATTCTAACATCTATAAAATACCTAAAATTATTCAAAGAAATCATAAATTGTATAATTTTAATTATTTTATTTATTGAAGAATATTTTTTATCTATTATGGTTTGGTTAGGCAGGGTCTAATTGAATTTTAAAATAAATCAACACCACTTTCTGGAATAATAGACATTGCCAGTTTATAAAACGCTCGCTTCTAGGTAACTAGAATACCTTGTAAAAATTGTAGTCCTTACTGTTCTCAGAAATATAATAAAAAATCGGTGTGTGTTAGAAAACGCACGTTAGAAGATATATTTCTTTGTCATAACAAAACAAAACTTGTGATAAACTAGATTCTTATATTTACATTATATTGTACCTATATTATATTATATCTTGTTAAATTACACACTCAAGTAAAAGGACCGCTTATTGCAACGCCGTTGGTTTATTTCTATACACTTTAGCTTATATTACTAAATTATATAATGGTTTCTCGTTGTTTTTATTTTTAAAGTACCAGCTGTCACTCTGACGTTTAATAGTTTGTTTACGTAAGGAATTGCTAATGGTTGATAATAATAAATTCGCTGCCTAGGCAACGGAACAATTCTAAACTATAATATTATACTGTATAATCGTCACGATTGCAGTATCATACTGTGGCGTAAAGGTAGTGCGTTCGGCTGATAACCGAACAATCGGTGGTTCGAATCCAATCGAGTACGTTTTTTTTCGTGTGAAAAAATAAACTATGTGTTACATGTCACACGCCAAAAATACACTCTGATCTGATTTCCCAAACGCGCCAAAAGAAGTAGGTATAACTTAAAAAAGTATTGAAAAACTCAAAGGAGTTATCTTAATTTACCTACTTCATAAGCATGTACGAGAACGTCAATAATAAAAAAATGGCTATCGCTAGATGTCTATTACGATTATGTTGGTAATATCATGTACCTTAAGGGGGATGCACCTAGCGGAAGAATGCAAAGCTTTCAATTTGAGACATTTTTTTGATAATTTACAATTTAGCTTATTAAGAACTTAATAGGCTTGCTTGGCATATTAAGTTCATACCGTGAATTTTCCAGACTCGGGATCCGAACTCTACATTATACCTAAGCCAAATGTGTAACCGCTCATTCAGTAATTAATAAATTAATAAAATTTACAATAAGATTTTTGAAAAGCCGTATGGACATAATATTACTCGATTGTCATAAACCAATAACTAGTTAATATGTTAATTAATTTAATTTTATGATAATTTTGTAGAATTAACCAAAAACTTGGTTTTTAAAACCATGATAATAATAAACAAGTGTTGTGATCTGATATGGTTGTTGGTACTTGCTATTTGATTACGAGTAAGAGTGGGGAAGAAAGGAATATGTTTCTTACACTGGATGCTCACCTTTCTGAAGAAGTGGACAATGTCTACCAACAAAGAGTTTATAAGAACTGTCACTATGTAGCATGCCTTGCTAAGATCTATGTTGTGAGAAATGATGGCAGGAGGTACAGTATTTTAGAAATAGTAGCTTTTTACACGAAAATATTTCTATTACAGAAATTGTTATGTATAAATTAAAACAAGTTCTAATTGATAAACAAATACATAATAATTATTATCGTAGTATATTTTGATGTTTGCTGAAAAATGTTCTTAATATTGTATACTTAGGTGATTTTTGAGATTTTTGCCACATTATGACAGGATAAAAGTACAGTATTCTTCAAGTAGTTAGCCAATGAAAGATCAATTGTAAATGTAGCATAGAATGGCGACGCTTTTCGTCGATTAAGAATCTATATCATTGATACGAGTGCTGCTTCGGGTACTATATGAAATGTCGCCCTGATGGTAGCCGACATCCATTAGGACTTTTTCTACAGAAAAAAAAAAACAATTGGTTTCTTGTTTACGGTTTGCTTAATATAAAATTCAATAGAAGATAAAATTTTTAAGATATTCTACTCTTTTAAAATTATCATTTTAAAACAAAAAATATACAGTAATCTGTATAACTCATACGCATACACTTTAAAATTGCAATTATTTTTATTGTAGATCACATGTTTCTAGTTTGAAACGACTGGCATTGAATATGTAATCGAACTGTTATACAACAAAGTTGTGGTCTATCACACAATATTCATAGATGTGATAGCTGGTTCGACAGCTATAACGCCTAATTGGTTTAAAATTCCAAAACATTAAAATGTCAACGTCGACACCTATACAATCTAAAAAAAATACACCAACATATTAATATGTAATGTATATTCTATTTCATTAGCAAACAACGCGGTTTAATTATATAGGTACTCGTATATTACGCACTTATTACATTATTTGGTATAATATAGAATATATACATCTAAAAACTTAAACAATATAATAATGTCTTAATTACTAAAATATATACCAAATACAAAGTTTCTCAGCGTTTTTTTTTTTTTTTAATAAAACAGTAAAACATTATTTCGTTTTTGTCCTGTAAATTGTTTATTTAGATACAGTGGAATTAATAATTGGTTTGATATTAACAATAAGTATAACATAACATTTGTTATTTTTGGCTACACATAATCTAGTCTTTAGCGAATTTTGAAACTTTAACTTTTCCCTGTGGACCGAGAAAGTAAAATGTAATGGTAATTATTTATAAATGTGAGACTAACGAACAAAATGATATTATCATTATTTCGACATTTTAACTGACAAAAACACAGACTTCAGAGATTTTAATAAAACTGCATATATACTTATGTCAACTCACAATTTATTATATTAAATCTAAATTGGGACTATTGTATAAAAATCCTCATTTTTTATACGAATGTTTCATTTGTAGAAAAATATACAATATATAATTTGTTATAAGCAATGAAACTAATAAAAATATAGTAATACAAGAAAATATATTTTTTTAAATTACAAATTTTAAAATAAAAAAATCTATTTCGCCGCCACCATGTTTTAATTTTATTAGGTATTTGATATATAAAAAGTATTTATTCACCAGCCCCCCTCCAACGATGGCAACGCACAACTTCTTTTGGAAGCCATTTTTCCCTGCATGCTCCTCCATGGTTAGCGAACGACTGACTACACTACTAATCCAGGAGTTCCGACCACCTAACTGAAGACCTTCTTAGCTGGTTTACCCTCTTGATATCAAATTTCCTGCTGGCTTGTCCAGTTACGTTATTTTCACGCACGCTACAGTGTTCGCATTAACAGTACCAAACTGGATATCTTACTATTTTATTACATATTTTATTATCGATATATTACAAAACAACATCAAAATATTTGTATCTAGGAAAATTGATAAATAATAATATACCTAAATATTTTTTTTAATTTTCGTGAAAATTATTTCTTAGTGACAAAGTTAGTGATATATGTGCAAAATGTCATATCTTCTTCGGCCATATCCGCCCCTTAGTTGGAGCATTTATGGACACCACGAGGGGCCTCCAAGAATCTCTGTCGCTTTCCAATATTCTTGCATCGTTCCAGGCCAAACCACCATATCCCGCAGCTCGCCAAATATACTATATAGATAGTAGTTAGCGGCCTTTCAGGATGCCGAAATCCGGTTGGCTTGAAGAACAGGAAAACTAGCTTGAAGTTATCACACTCTACACTCTGTATCCGTCGCAAACATCTGTTTTCGAAGCTCAGTATACGGTTGCTCTGAGCCTTCGTAAGGTGCCATGACTCGCTACCGTAAAACAGCACCGTTAGAATACAACCGTCGAATAGGTGGCATTTGGTTTTGACCAAGTACACTCGTGAGTCCCAAACACTGCGCATCGAGTTGAATGTTGGTCCAGCCATTCCTATTCGGATAGCGAGCTTTCTCTGCAAAATGCCATCTCCAATGATATGCACCCCTATTTGACTCTGTTGATACTCTCAATATTTTTCCCGTCGTTAAGTAGAGGTAAATCTGGATCAGG
This sequence comes from Rhyacophila brunnea, assembly GCF_057557595.1. Taxonomy (NCBI): domain Eukaryota; kingdom Metazoa; phylum Arthropoda; class Insecta; order Trichoptera; family Rhyacophilidae; genus Rhyacophila; species Rhyacophila brunnea. Next base: position 26,835,349 of record NW_028232752.1, read on the forward strand.
CAGGTGCTATTGCACAAAACGTTGGATTTTCTTCGCGTTCTTTCATTTGAAAATGTCATATACCAACATAATATTTGGCAGCATTCGGGTTATTGCATTACATGTCATTGTGTCGTGTGTATGTGTGAAAAAAACGTGGTATCTAATCTAAACTATAACACAAGGATTGCATTACGACAATCGGTATTTTGTTTAGTTCACACATAATTATTATAACATAATATTACCGTGTAGTTGCGGTAGTCTTTCAATGTTACCTTTATTCAGATTCATTAATTCCATGTACTACAAATACTAACATATTTATATATATACGTTATGATTGAATTACAATTTAAAATACACCTCTGCTTTGGTGACATGTGACTAAGAAGGGGAGGTGGTTAACGTTTTCACACAATTATAAATTTTAAAACATTTTTTTTACTCGAAAAGGATAACACGATCCTAAATGACAGCACTGTGAATAAATAGTATACATTTTAACTTAATAATCCATTGATGGCATTGCAGGTTTTCGTTCAATATTTTTTTTGTACATAATATCCGCTTTGGCCAATTAAAAAAAGAATCACATTATAGATAGTTTTTTTAAATTATATAGACATTTAAAATGCAAATCGCATTTTTTCGATAGATAACTTTCACATTTAATTATTACTTTTTGACACTAGAGCAGCCATAATTATTTAAAAAATGTAGATTATATTTGCATGAATCACTCATTATATAAATACCTCAAAAATCGATTAAAAATCTTAATAATCTAAAAAAATAATATAAATCCCTGACATTTAACCCCAGTGTGTCTACTAATCCTGCAACAATGTTCACTATTTTGAGAATAAAATATTTATTTTGTTCAAACACCCAAGCCCTTCACCGCGGCCTTGACTTCCATCGCTTTGAAAAGCACTGTTCTCGAAGATTTAAAAACTCGGAACAGGAAATAGTCCGATGAAATTAAGAAAAAACTGTAGAGAGGGTGGTTTAGCTGCTAAAATCAATAACCTCCGAAGACGACTTGCGTATTTGCAGACATGTGGACTGGTGCCTTATCGCGATGGAGCTGCATGCTTGGTGTGACCTTTCCACGACTTTTTTTTTTGAGACTCCAGCAAAGCAGTTATTGTATTACACACGCTCTTCTGTTATGGTTATTTTTTGTGGCGTGAATTCTTCGAGTAAAAGTCCTTCTTTGTTATAGAAGGCAGTTGCCATGCTGGTTTTTTTGACCGATCCTTATGTACCTACTTATACTTTTCTTCCTATTGATTATTTGGCTTTAAACATGATATCTCTGTTTATTTTTGGTCGCCCACTTATGGTTGAGGATTGTAACCAGCCTGAAATGCAATCGTCTTCTGAGCGACCAAGATTCAGCCCCTTTCAGTATCTTACTGGGTGCAGAGTCAATTCTGACCCAGTAAGCTCCTTCAATTGGTCGCTCCAGTACGCCGATGCTCTTCCTCAGCTTTCCAAAATTATGCCGCTGGCGACATTTGTAGTATAATATACGTATTTGAGAAAAGTGACACTACAACATATAACTCTGTACAACATATAAAAATACAACTCTACAGGTATGAATTATATAAAGTGTCAGAAAGATGAATAATATATATTACTATAAACTCTTGTGAAAAATTTAGTCAATTGCAAAATATTAATATAAACAAACCTATTTTTAAAAAAATCACGAAGTGGAGCTTCACGTGGTTGGGACACATGTTCCGAATGCCGTCAGAGAGTTCGACACTCTGTACCCTAGTAGCATAACCTTAAATGTTGCTTCACTATAGCGACGCTCCCTCATCCTGTAGCGGTGCTACAGAGGCAATCTACACAAAGTTTGACGACCACGTGCTTGCTTTATGCCTCTACTGGGACAAGACACATGACATGATGAAGTGGTGTAGTATTTAAAATTTAGTCCATCCAAGAGGAGGACCAAGACCCCATGGTGGAAATTACATTTTTCTGGGGAGGAAATACTTAAACTAGTTATGTACTTAGATGTACCGACGTAGCAAATTTTAATATTATAAGGCGTGAATAGTGCGTTATGTTGAAAATAATGCTGGAAAGCTTCGATCTATACCTGTCCTAATCAATCAACGATCACAGCTAGATATGTTTGTATAATTAATTTATAGTACCTAATTCAAATTACCATGTTCGACTCACAATATGGGCCTCCACAGAGAAAAGGTTCTGTTAGCATCATATTTAGATATATATATAAATGATAAATATTTAATTATGTACCTATAACGCGTTTATCAAATTTTACACAATAAACCGACGCGTGTTTTTTGCACGATGTTTTTATTTATATTAAAAAAGAAAAATAAAATAAATCTAATAACCTAGTCATCTAGCGGTATATAATGAAAATAGTTTTTTAAATCCTTAGTTTATGATATAGAAGAGAACTGCATAAAATCATTTGAACTTAATACTATAATGTATAATAGATAAACAAAGGTCAATGAGATTCATTTATTTTGGTAGAGGTTAAAAAACTCTATTAGATATTATCAATAAATTTGTTTTGAAATTGAATTCTAGTGTGTGTTTCAAACATTACTGTTTTTTATTTTTCGATACATTATGTTTCATTAAGCTGTAAATTTATATGTCAAATACAACAACAATTACAAGCTTTGCTTTATAGTAATAAATGTAATAAACAATTTATTTTATTCAACGAATAAGACACAAGATTTCATAATGTAACATTCTATATACTGAATATACATAATTTGAAAACATCTCATGCTAAACACACTAGAAAAAAATATGCCGTAGAAGAAAAAAATGGAAAAGCATAGGTACTGGCGCGAATCAAGCAGATACAGGTTCAAGTCCCGTTGGGTATCGTATTTTTTTTCTCAAAAATGTTTTTTTTTAGTTGTATATGCATGAGATATTTTCAAATTATGTATATATTATATAGTAATTAACTTAGACTTGAAAGAAGAAACTAAGACCTCGCGCCATTCGGCTCGATGGAAACTTTTTCGTTAATAGTTTCAGCTCACTATCTCGAAAAACGACTACGCCACGTGATACCCTGCATGATACCGCTACATGATACCCTACGGACCCTCGCATTTTCCGGGTACATTTACAATACCCAAACACTCCGCTCGTTTAGTTTAGCAATACTTGACCCGCAGATATAAAAAAGCTGTCATGAGTTATTGCAAGCTGCCGTATCGAATGGAATCGTTATAATTATTAGGATCAAAACGTTGGAGCAAGAGCGCAAAGCAGTGGAGCAATGAGCTTCTACCCTGAGCAGAAGCACCGAAAATTCGTAGTGCTCCTCAGTTACTGATGTTTTGTTCTATTATTAATCGATTTTCCATCCAATGAAAATGTTATATTTGAAATAAATAAACCTTGTTTTAAAACGACTTATTTAAAAAAAAATTGAATACGTACAATACCTATTAAAACTTTTTACCCGGAGCGGAGCAGACCCAGCAGCGAAGCTGGAACGGAACAACTCAAAAAAAGGTCCGCTCCAACTCTCTGATTAGAATCGGTGGCCGTTTGTGTCGCCCGCACTGTTTTGTCGTTTGTACATGCAGCATCAGAATATTAGCAAACATTGAATACCCCAGGTGGTTGCACCAATTGTTCAATCAAATTTCAATCAAATTTATTTAATTTATTAATCAAATTTATTTTTTACATATAATGAACATAACAAATTATAAATTCAAAGCGTTCACGACATGACAAAATAAGTGTTAATAATTTTTAAAAATAAAAATACAGAGAAGTGTGAGTTAATAATACAATAAGTAATAAAATAAGAAATAGAATAAAATAACAAAATAAAAGTAGATGGAAGCACACAGAGTGAACTTTGATAGACTCTATCTTAAAAACTTGTAAAACAACGTCCACCTAAATTCACCCTCACATAAGTGGAATATATCAATATCCGAAGCGATTTCATTAAACATGGTTATTGCCCTCCCAATTGGCATTACTAATGGCAGGTTAGTTTTGCACCGTGGGAGAACAAACAACTGATGCCCTCGATTCATAAGGTAATTATCAGAGACACACAAGCCAATACCACCAAGAATGGCAGAGTTCACATTTACGCCGCGTATAAGTCTGAAAAAAATGTAGCTAAATAAAGATCCCTTCTAACGAATGCCACGCGTCTTCCAGTGGCCACATGTTTTTTACATATCTGATAACACCTCCTCCTATTAAATATGTACATGTGTGTTTATTTTTTGAGTTCAACAGTGCCACTTGCCTGATTCCATAGAAATGTCACGACTATTAAAGCCTTCTAAATATAAACAAACATGTCAATGTCGTCATAAAATAATATTCACAAATGTATGGGCGAAGGAGGCTAGATTATGGTATTTGATCATGATAATTATGACAAATGTAACATAAACATATTAAAATATATATATACTTCATCATCATCAATGGTTTACCTATAAAAAAAACTTCCTTAGATCATCCAAGGAAATTTTGGAGCCGCCTGCAGAGGTGGAACGATAAATACGACTACACAGCCTTCCCAATGGTGCCCGACGAGAAACTACCACCTGTAGGCATGCAGGATTTCGCAGTTTGTAGGACGATGAATCGGTTACAGAACGGATTAACTAGATCTAAAAACATTATGAAGAATACTCCGATGATCATTCAAACTGCGAAAGTAGCTCAAACTGCGGAACATAATATGGTGGTCTGTACGATCTATTCATCCAGCTGCACCATCGAAGGTAACTTTACGTTGGTTTAGAAATGGTTATTAAAAGTCTAGGCGCATCTCTTGCACGGCAGAAGAAGATCGTCAGTGGCGTAAAATAATAATGTTACGTACACACTTAAAACATTTTTGAACTAATATGAATAAAAATATACTCGTACTATAATTTAAAAAAAATACTACGTTATTTAATACAATATGTTAAACAAGTTCTTGACATCCATTTTTCATAAAACAAAATTGTGATAATAAACCCTCCACTCTGTGGAGGCCCATAATATGATCAGACATGGTTAAAAAAAGTTAACATATAAAAATATTAGGATATTAAAAAAATAAAAAAAATAAAAAAATCAGAAATCATGGAGCATAGGTCACCAACCTCGACATGTTGGCATATTAGGTCTTTGCCGTATTTTCTATTTCTTATTGAATGCCGGTATCCGTCATAACACACAAATAATTACAAGATAAAAAGAACTTTTTATATACAACGTTTTAAATTTTCTGTTAAATCATATAAACTTGACTTGACTAACTTAAACGATCAAAAAAAATTGTACTTGATAGAAATAATACTTAAATGTCATTTTGACATTCATATTGATTCCCATAGTAACGCACGTATATATTAATAATTTAGCAGCTAGGATCCCAGACCCTTAGCAACCAATAATAGTGGATTGGATTACGGATTTCTTCCGAAATAACTTTTCATACAAAACAGAATTAACTGAAAATGAATTCAATGCTACTTAAAGATGGCTAAAAGTATTAAAACATGCATTGGTATCGTGTTATGATATATTCTAAAAGTTTCAAATGTCTAGCTAGCCGGGAGGTTAGTTGAAAATTGATTGCAAGATTTGTACCGGATAAGCAACAACCAGACAAATAAGAATACGACCTAATAAAAACGTTGTAAAATAGAAGTTTCTATCAATAAATATAGCTGTAAAAATCTCTTATAAATAAAAGCAAAAATATGTAAGTACCTACTTAAATATTATGTTAATTTGATAATTTGTCTCTATGGAATCTGCTAATTTTGTTTTTATCTTTGTGAAAATAAGTCCGGCGGTAGGAAAAACAACCATCAGATTCAACGCTTGTTGGGCATAAAAACATACAACAGTCATCAAATAATAACATTATAGATCAATTATTGCAAATATTTATATCATCCAATGCTTTCTGATTTGAATAATTATGTAAATTCATCGCGAACAATTTATAAAAGAATATTTTATGGATTATATTTTATAATAATATAACTTTTGTTGGATGCAGTCGTTTTAGTTATTTAATCGTGTATATTTTATTAATAGATACCAAACCGGTATTTTGGATATTAAAAATCGGTATTTTTGTATAGATAAATACTGGTATCTTGTAGTCATAAAGTCTAGTAAACTGAGTCATAGCATACACTATTGCGTGTCAGCCTCAATCGTGGATAATTGGTCCCGAGACATTCCCAAGCATAAAAAACTGAATATGCCTAGCATTAAAAATTTGTACTTGATATTGTGTCCGATTAACACCGGGTATGATGTAAGGTGGTTTGGTTGGTAAAAATTATTAAGTAGCCCAGGGATGGTGATATCCAACTATTAAATTGCCGAAAAAATTATAACTGCATTATCTACATAATTGCAGGGTCTTTGTCTACCTTTAAAATATTAATTTAAGTAAAAATACAATTTTGAAAAACTGTTTGAAAAATTCTAGAAAAAAAGATAAAAAGGGTGGAATTAGAACTCACGTCTATCACTTATCGGTCTTTTTCTATTTTTTTTTCTAATATGTGTTTTTATAAGGTTGTTCCAATAAATACTAAAAAATAATTATAGAAGTGAATACTAAGATTTGTATCCTTTAGCTTTAGAATTTAGACATATCATTGCGCAGCATTGTGAAGTTAACATTTATATAGATCTAACCTTTGTAAATAGCCATCTAGCTTGCAAAATAGACATATAGCATATGACGTTAAATTTAACGTTTTTAGTCATCGCAAATAGCTTCTCATAAAAAGCTAAAATATTTCACCATATTTACTTGAAAATCAACATGATGAATTAATCAACTACTTAGAGTGGCAACATATAGGGAGAAAATAGCTAAAATCACCACCGACGTCCAATAATGGATATGAAACAGAAAGAAGAAGTACCAAATTTACATTCTTATATCTTTTTGTTCGAATATTCTAGTAACAAAAATCATTATTATTTTCGTTATCATTATCATTATTATTAAGTTCTGGAAATATACTGAATAGAATAGATTACATGACCCTAAGATATATACTGTAAAACTGATAAGAATTGTCAGTAACAGACTCATCACCGCGTGGCAATCATATTATGATCTACTTTCGGACAGAGCACAGCAAAAAAATATATAGGTAGAAGAAAAAATATTAATACTCGTATATAAATGTAATAAAGTAAATTGGAGCGAGAATTTTATTTGGAATGTATTTCCATCGTGCATTTAATCACTTCATTTCGCAAAAGCACGTGGGTGTCGAAATGTATTGTCAATTATCGTGAGCTTTCGCTTAACACAGTCGGCCGAGCTTCCGTCTGGGAAATAAAGAGCTTCGACGCGCGGTCATTAGGCGTCGCTGGGCGTCTCGGCGCGGACAGAGATCGCGCCCACAGAATTGTATTATTTTGCACGGCCAGGTTACTAATTCGGGAAGACCAAAAATTCAAAGCATGTATGACCCGCGGCTGCCAGGAGCAGATCCGGAAACTGATTCAATCTAATGTTATTGTAAAATTAACTGCCATACTGTAATTAGTATCTATATTAAATTATCAATATATCATCCTAACTCTGAAATCAAACACAAGCTTTGTAGGTAATGCGTTTTAAAATATTACTTATTGTTCAGTATATTAAATTTTGTAATCGGATTTAGTATAATGTAGTGGTTTTCAGATTTGTTCGTCTCATGGCGGAATCCACTGAATCTATTTTGAAAAATTGTTACATACCTTCCAAATATTGCCGCCCTCTAGCCACATGTAACGACACTAAGTTATCATAATTTCCTTCATATATTGAATCCATGGTTACTGCTACGTTTTATCTGCCTGAAAATGTTTTTGCAACCAGTTGTGAACAGTAAGATAGGTGCTTTTGAAAAATAAATTTAATTCGTAACAGGGAGCACTACATTTCACAAACTGGGTACAACAATAGGATCTATTATATTGATCGTGCATGATTTCGTTGTATTAAAATTATCTGGAATTATTAAAATGTCAAAATTAAACGCCTGGGGTGCACTCCACTAAAGATAATGCAAAAAGCACTATTGGTTTCTTAATGTAAATGGCTGGAACAGAATTCAACTTTATATGGAATAATTATTGGCTGCATTCAGTTAAAACTGCATGACGCTTTGTCAGTAAAGAAAGAAAATAAAAAATAACTTTAAAAAGATAATCAAACGCTAAACCTAGTTTGGTCCACGTTATGAATGTTTCAAGAGCGACTTCTTCAGGCCATCCGGACTCCTGTTTTTGAAAGATCGCGAAATATCTTCAAAAAGGATATAAGGGATGTATACTGTATATCAGCAATCTCCAAACCGGGAGGCGCGCCTCCCTGGGGAGCCATAGACTAGTGCAAAAGTAGGCGCGATCAAGATGATGAATTTGAATTGACTACTATTGAAAAGAAAAGAAATGATAAAATTATCATGCGATACTTCATTCAAACAAAAATTGAAGAGTTAAACCCTGAAGTGAAGAATATAATTAACTATTTTTTTTATTCAACGAATAATAATTCTCTAGATTTAAGAATGTAACATTCTTATTATTGAACTAAATACTTCTGAGAAAATATATTCTAATATATGTTATAAGACATCGAATCTTCAAGTGTTTTCAAAAATTATGTATGAAGAATATTATAATATGTTGTCATGCAAAGCGATGCAAGAAATGCTGCTATTCGTAACATTGGCAAACTTTGTGCTAATATACAAACAAATCAATCGTATTAAAAGTCAATTAACTTAAAATGAATATATTACTATGTTATTATAGTAAAACCTTATTATTATACTGTCAATTACGATTTTTTCATTTTTTTGTGTTAATACATGTTTTACTATTTGAAAATGTGTGTGTATTATTTTATGAAATAAGGGGGGAGGCGCCAAGATTAGATTTTTTAAAGGGGCGTAGTAACACAAAGTTTGGAAAGCACTGCTATATATTATAGAGCCATTAGTTCCTGGAATTATCTAGAAATACTTGAGAAGTCTGGTGACGCGATCAGGTATCAGTGCGAATATGCTCTACCCGAGGAATGGACATACAGTGGTAGTTTTCCATAAGGTAAGTTAGGTTGTCGCCTTGGTTTTATCAAAATCTTGTAAAGATACGTATCCTTCACAATCTAAGCGTATCAGAGGAAGAGCCATAAATGTTGATCAGAAAATTCTATTTGCAATTACAGATTTCCCTGTAATCTGGATAATGTGCCGTTTGCATACTTTTACCATTATTATGACCATAAAAAAAAAAGTATTTAAAAAATGACTTTGTATGCGATATTGCCATAGTATTGCACGACTTTCGTAGATGTTGTTATGTTTTCACACTACATTCTATCCATCTAGTCTAGGGATAAAACTTTAAGCTAATGGATTTAATAGTCAAGGAATAATCTTGATGAATGAATTATGTTCCGTGAGCTTCTGGAAAGCTTGAATCAAGGGTGAGCTTTCAAGTAGGAAGTTCGGTTCTGTCGTCGTGCTCGATGTGCCACCACCAGCGGAGGGGATTCCTGTGGGCGGCGCGCGCGCCCAATCCCCAGAAGCACGTCAGTGTCGGCAGCGCCGCGCCCAGGCCATCATGTTGCCTCGCGCCTCACCGCCCTCGTCCCCCGCGCTAGTCGCCGCGCTTCTCGCCGCGCTGCTCATCGCGATCGCCACACTCGCACCAGCGTGCGAAGCCGCTATTAAAAAACCACCCGCCCAAGCCGCGGCGCCTCCGCCCAAGGAGGTCGAAGCCATCATCGAAGAGGTCACCGCGAAGCAGCTGGAAAGGGTGCTCAACGAAAAAGACTTTGTCGCCGTTTATTGGTGTAAGTGGCGACACGATCGTATTACAAGATCTCTCATTGTATGTGTTAATAAACCTCACCGCGTTCACCAACTCGACTGTGACAAAATTTTCGTCATTTTTTCAAATAACCAAAAAATATCGTTACGTGATAATTTATTTATATTTTTAAAGTGTTTTTGTTAGTTCGTAATATTAATACACGTGAATTATCAATAAATTTTACACTAACAAATTATAATGTGCGATGTTTGTCGTGGATAAAGACTATACAATGTGCTAATAGGATATCTATTGGAAGAAATACGTCTATCGCGCTAGGCCTGAGCAATCTCATAACGAGTGAATTTTCTTCGATGCCCACTCATGTGAGCTTAATTTATTTTGGTGTAGTGAAGGAGGTTTTTGTTCATTATTTTGTGCAAACGAGCTTTGGAAAGCAAGTCTGTGATTCGCTAGAGAAAACGAAGTATTTTGTTACAGGAATATTTTCAAAGAATTAAAATATTGGCATCATGTCTAGAGGAGATCCATTTGTGTGATTTTGTTATGTGGTTCGATCTCAAGTGACCGCATTTTAGGACTTTTTGCACGAGCGGAGGTAGCTACTCTTGGCTACTGATTCGTTTCTATCTTCATTGTGTTCCGTCGAGATGTCTAACTTGTCTTCTTATAGCGCCTTTATTTCGACCAATTAGCTTCACTGAAATGTAGGCTACCACAGAGAACATATTTTGAAATTTTATAAAACCATTATACCCACACGCTAGGCGCCATTAATTATTATTGACACACAGGTCATGTTATAGAATAACCTAACCTCAAAACAAAGTTTTAGCCAGCTGCATGAATTAAATGATTTTTTACACAAATAAATACAAAAAACAAAGTTAAATTTGATTAATTATTATCAAAATGAAACAGAACCTACTCAGTTTATACGAATATTAAACTAATTATATTAAATTCGGCAATATTTGTTTATTTTATCGATAGCTTAAACAATTGTAATAATAACATTATCGCGACTAAATAAATGAGTATAACTTACAATAAAGCTATAAACTATTATAATAAGAAATTTACCGTATTATTGATAAATAAATAACATCAATTTGTTTTTAAGTCATAACATATGTGACATAATATTAATTATCTAGAATAAATGAGCACGTGCTTCCAATAAGTCACAACATGTGCAATGTATTTTCTTTTGAATCTTAAAAACCTTCAGCTGTATATTTTGCTAATTTATAGTTTAAAATCTTTTGAATTTTTCTCACGGAACCCTGAAAGTAAAAATAAATATCACACGAAAACATTCAAGATTTAGACGTGAAAAATCACAGATTAATCTCGTCAAATCTTTCATTTTTTTTTCATCATCAAAATATTTCCACCTACTTCGAGTCATGTTCTTTTTAATGATAGAGGTTTTATGCGATTTCGTTTTCGCTTGCAAGTTTACTTTACTTGTCTTGTGTCGACCAAATTCTTTTTTTCGTTTCATAAAAAAATAATTTAATCTTGATGCTCTAGTTTTCCCGTGCTACTGAATTGAAAATATACGTTTATTTATAAACTTATTTATTGGTTTGAGGTAGGCATTGTGCCATTCTGGCTGCTTCGAATATATTTATTTCAACAAAACAGTGATAATTGCTTCGAGCAAATGGTGTTTTCGCCTTGGTTTCAGGGCTGGGACATTCAGTTGAAAAAAGATTTTGAGATGATAATTCTAAAACATATATAAATATTGTAACCAACATAAAATAGCTGAATTTTGTAAGCTATTATACAATTATTTGTCATTTTAAACATGCATACTATACAATAGTTACTATACTAATAATTAATAAAATAAAATTATTATTAGTCAAATTGATCAACATCATTTTTGAAAAAAAATCATTTTAGAACGTTTTGGAGACATTAAGAATTTCTTTATATAATATAATAATTACCTTTATAAGTCATAGTTCAGTGAAATTTACATCCAGTTTAATTTTTTTATTTGTTTTGCTAATGTATGTAGATCTAAGCAATGAAAGAGGTATATTTAACAGATATTTTTACAAGAAATGATTTGTTGTTAGTAGCAGTTAAAAATAGAGTGTGAATTTGTCAGTTACAGAATTTGAACCAGTGAGACACTGTTTTAGAAACGGAAATTAAAGAGGCAGCTCAGATGATTTAAGGCAATACCAATCTAAACAAAAAGCCTTCACAGAAAAAGATCGTGGTATGTAGACTAAAGCATCGTGTTAAGAGGTCGGTGACCTTCCACGTGGAAAAGGTTCTCGATTTCTGCTCTACATTACGCTATAGTGGCCTATTCTGGTTCCTATGTTATTTTTCTATGAGGGTGTTTTTTTTATTTAAATTGATATTTCTTTAAATTGTCTGACTTGCTCATCAATTAGCAGCGCCTTCATAACATGTTCAAATATATAAGTTAACATGTTTCCATTCATTATGACTTTTAAATTAATATATTCAGCCATATATTTTATATGTATCATAGTATATATTATGTATAGGCTAGAACTCTCGCTCGCTTTTTTCAATTAATGGGTCTTGTTTATATACTAAATGCCATATGGCTAGCAACCAACCGAATGCAAATAAACATACTACGTGCTCAACCATGGAGCAAAATTGATTATTTACATTTTTTTTTTAAATATTTGCATTCATTTTCTCATACGAATATGAGGACCTGCAATATTGGCCACATCCATACATTTTTATTATGAAATATTCACAAAAGTTGACCTGTCATACTAATGTTTGCAAATAGAATATTTCCCCCAACATAAATATTATTGAATAATAATTAATGCGAATAACATAAAATTTGTCATTTATACCTGAAACAAAAAAGTTAAATGAGCAAATTCTTAACAAACGTAAAAAAAGTGGCAGTAATTGAATTTTCACCTTCATAATTTATTATGACACATAAACATTATATTTTCGCCATAATATGTCAGATAATATATGTTTCATTTAGAGTAAATGAATACAATTCTATCAAACCATTTAGATCGAATTTGTTTACGTTTAATTCTCCCACATAAATGATGATCCACTTCTTATTTATTTATTAATTATTAATAATAACCATATCCTTGCTTTTTCATACAGGGTGGTTGTTAGTAATTTTGAACAATCACAAACACCCAGGCTTTGAGAAAATCACATAAATATTGTGTTCTCACTGGGAATTGAACTCAGAACTCTCGGGTGGAAGGCCAGCGCCTTACCTACTGCACCACGAGAGCCGCCTTCTGGTAAGAAATTAAAATCTTAGGTAGAAAATTTGAACGTTTCATATCGGGTATGCTAAAAAATGAGGATATATATCATTTTTGTGAAAACGATTAGGGGTTAAATTATAAAGAATTTAAATTTTAGCGTACCTACCCAAAGTTACGTTAGCAAAAGTTATCCGTAACAAAATGGCATTTTTTTAGAGCGTCAGTGGACGAACTGTTATATATAAAATTGGAAAATTCTCATTCTCATACTCGATACGTCAATATCATTGTTTATATGTCATACTAATTTTATCATAATTAACAAGATACCTACTAAATATACAAGCGTAATATTCATACCTGTATCAGTGTTCTAATATATATATATATTTTTTTTTAACTATATCCGATCTTACAAAGATCATATGGATCTCCACAGAGTAGAGGTTGTATTAACAATTTTTTTGTTTTTACGAGGAATATAATAATATGTTAGCTACTTCTTCAATCTATGAGGTCCATACTCTGGTTCCAAACACACTTTGATAAACGGCATGTGATTTTTTTCGCCAGACCCAGGATTCGGTCCGGAACCCACGACATTTCAGTCCGACTGTTACCCGCTAACCCATCGTGGGCGATTGCTCGTCATAAATGTTTAATTAATCATCTATTGATTTTATAAATAACGTAATTTCAGTAATCAATCAAATATTATGCGTAGGTACACATAATATTATAAAATCGTTTAACATTTCATCAGCGAATACAAACTCTTGATATTGATTTAATAAGTACCTAACTAAAAATAAAAATATAATTAGGATTTTAAATAAAAAAATATACTATAAATTGTCAAATAGCTAAATTATTGAATATTGCAGCATTGTGCAGATATCTCCAATTAAACTGTAACATCATGTACCTATGTCATTTTCAGTAAAATCAAGAGAAATAAAATAAATACGTATTGATTTCCTTGTTGAAAATTGTAGAAAAAGAGTGTTTTTATAACATTATTGATGGTTATTCATGTCGTCAAAAAGAACATGTGAAAAAGTGACTCATTTGTTTAAAAAAAGAAATGAAAATAATAATATTGAGTGAAAGTATGACTCATTTGTTTTTTGAAACATATGAAAATGCAGTAAACTGCATTACCGCTCGAGCTTTCACTTATTATTTTCGCCAATTGATGTCACTACATCCTAATTAATTATTAATTGATTATGTTCTTTTGCTACCATGTTTGGGTATTTTATATGACATCATTAGTAAAAGTTACTAAAATGAGATGATATTTATTAGCTGATATAGGATAGGGCTATTAAAAATCTTCAATAATTATGGATTTCTTTAATGACATTAAGTCTAATCTATCTCCAAGAAAGTATTAATTGATAAATTAATGTTTATACTATTTTGCTATATAAATATTAGGTACTTACATAAGTAATAAAATGTTACAATTTTCACAAATAATTATTAAACATATTATTATGTAATTAATAGCAGATACACAAAAAAATAGAAAAATATCAATCCATATAAAAAAAATTAGATTAATTTGATTTTCAATCTCTGTGGGCCAGTGCGATATTAGTAATTTTAAATATTTCTGAATTCTTTATTTCACATCAGTGCAGCTGTTTTTCTGTGCCAAAATCATCAGTAATACTAAAAAAACGCAAAACATTCTTTAGTAGAATTCCATTTTACAATAATGTAATTTAATACATTCCTCAGTGTTAAATCTTTTAAAACGTTTTATAAAGTTTATTTTATTATCTATAATTAAGTTTTTGGTATAATATTTATGATTTTATTTGAACTACAGAATAATAACTTTACTGATTGTGGTCGACAATAATTTTGAAATAAATTAGGAAATTATATATGATTGGGTTTATAATACTTTTTTACGTCTAAAGGATGTTTCATTTTATAAAAATAAAGTAATGATCATTTATTTTTTCTATAACATAATATCCGTTACTGGACGTTGGTGCTGATGTTGGCCATCTTTCCCTGTCTATTGATGCTGAAATCAGTCTCTGATATTCTTGTGTCAAGACATTCTGATTCTGTCAGAGGCTATCTTTCCGAAAACTATAAAATATTTAATGATAATATGCAGAAACTAATATCTCTCGAGATGCCGCATGATGCGACCAAAGTTTTCCAACTTTGTAATATTTGCTTTTCTAATTATTTATTTTGCCTTTTTTCGTGACCCCGATATATGTAACTTTGTCTTTCCAACTGATACAGAATATAATTATGTTTATCTATACATCAAGAATCCTAAGACTTCAAGTTTTCAAAGCAACGATTCTTTTATTGTTCACGCTTCCACTACCTACAACCTAAAAGACAGCATCTTACCATCTTCATTCTGAGTTTTAGGTTTATTTCGTGGCTACATAATAATATTTCCATAAGGCTTTACAGTCTAAGATGCCAGTTATAACCCAGAGTAAAACCTATGTATATAAGTAATGGAATGTTATATCGACAAACTTGCTCCATTTATTTCGCAAAAGTTGATGATGCTAATATTTTTTTTTTGCTCTTTTAATTGAATTCTACCAACAATTATTGTTATCGCCAACATTTTAATCGCATATATCATAACAACAAATAGTAATGGCGCAGGGTGCTTGTTAAAGGAAGGTAGGCTTTGATAGGTAATAGAAAAAAAACTTTTTTGTTCGGTCCAAATAATACCATATTGGCCTCCACAAATCGGAGGTTGTATAAACAGATATTTTTAGGATTTAAGTCAATTTACAGCCTATTAAATTTACTCTGAGTCTAAACAGATATTGAAAAATAACACGTGAATTTCAAGACCCGAGATTCGAGCCCGGGACCCACAACATTATAAACCGACGCGGTAACCGGTCGGCAATAGTGAATATGGTCATCCATATTCGCGGGAATTAAATTTGAAGTTTGTTTCATTTTAAACATAAAATAATATTGTATTATATTATAAAAGATATTTCACTAAAAATGACAAAATGCAGTAAAATAGATATTTTACCAAAACGGTGATGCCGAACCGGGAATAGAACTTCCGTTAAAAAAGTTTGCGGCTGCACTAGCTGCACTTACTATCCGCTAAGCCAGTCAGAGTTTACTTGGCGTACATAAAATAACATACACAAAATAGTCAACTTAAATAAGCTTTAGGTACCACATGAGCTTCACTCATTTCATATATTGAAGCAGATAGTAAGTCAGATCTGATGGATAAATACCGTCAATGTACATGAAAACATTTGGATTATATAGCAAGCCTTTATTGATTGCATGTTTAGTAACACTATATTATGTGGATGTTAATCCTATTAGAGACAGACGTATGGCTCGGATATTTATAAAATAAATATAGGACGCTGCTTCTAAATCTCTGTTCACGGTTGGTATTTTTTACCTATGTAATGTCTTTAGGTTATATATTATATTTCTTAAGAAGGTAGGCTTAAAATAATCGCCTAGTATGAATTCTTTGCGACTGACATCTAGTCTGTGACTTCCTGTGAGTTGTTGTGAGATCATATTATCATGTTCGTCATATGCCCGATATGTAAGTTTGACATTAAAAGGCTTGATATTGTCTTACTTGGCTCTACACTCTGAATAAGTTTTTTAACAGTTTATGATCGGTGGTAGTTATTAATTATTTTCTCAACCTATTAAATTCATGCATTGGATTCAAATTAAAACGCATTTAAATTCTCCAGATGCGTGATTCGAAACCGCGATTTCCGGTTTCAGAAACGAACATTTTACCACTTCGACACAGTGGTCGCCGTAATCAAAACAGTAAAACCAATTAAAATAAGTCAGAATTGATGATATTGTTATGGAATTTATTACAATAATATAACTGAAGCTTTTTATTATTACTTAAAGCTCTCGATTTCAAAATGCCATTGTTGTCACTCGTCAGTGGCTAAACACTGATTAAACATGTATTATTACTTCTATGTTATTTGTTAATGGGGAAACTTGACGTGTTTTACTTCACAGATGTCGTGTTAGATTTTTTCATCCGCAAATAGAAAACAACTGTTGCGCCCGTGCCAAAAGAATAATTTCTACCATATGGAAAAAAAATATTAAATAAACATTTGGGTTTGAGAATGTGGTTTTTCGAATTTTCATTCAAAGCAGTATTGAATAACACCTAAAAATCTAATAATAAATGATTTATGTTTTTAATCTTATAAATAATAGATACGTACCTATATAAAATATTTTCTAAATACAAAAAAAAAACATCAAAGGAATAGCTGTTTTGAACAAAATTAATTAAGAATTACAACACAGATAAAAAACTAATTGCTCAAGATTTAGTTAAATGTATAAATTATATTATTTATTAAATGAAATTCCATTTAATTAAGTTATTTTTTATTCAATCACTTATACTGTATACACAAAATATAAGAAGATTGTTAAAAATAACTTCAACTCACATCGACGCAATCATTAATCAGTTCGAAATTCCACAACAAAATGCAACTCAGCTGTTTGAATTTAATCAATATTGGAGACATTTTTTTATTATTATATTTGATACATAAACAACATCTGAATTTTTCCAAATTTTAGTTTACTAAGTTCTTTCTTACTTAAGTGCTTGCTAATATATTTTTAATTAAACTATTATTTAGTAAAAGAATAATTAATACACAGGATCAAAAATTACAAAACTTATGTTTCGTAAATAAATCGTCTGAGTGAGATGCCGGGGTACTTTCGTCAAATTTTGAATACTGTACCGCTATGTGTTGAATGTTTTCCTGTATTTACGGCAAAGCTGCGATTCACTGATTCCCATGAAAATATCAAATTTATTACCTATACGTCCTATACTGTCTCAATATGAACTTGAGCTCATTTCAGCTAAGAGACGATTAATTGTCAAACAAGGACACCTTGTATGGGAAAGATAGAATGGGTTTATTCTGGTCTAGTGATGGGAATCTATAATTTTCTTCTTTTAGGAGATTTTGTGTTTATATTAACCATCTGGTTTCTAAGTATTCTGTTAGTTCATATGCTTTGTTAAAATACATACTATACAACTATAAATCGTAACTTTTCCCTATCCGGTAGCAGCCTTCTCTATAACTAATCCTTACTCCAAACGGTATTCAACGGTAGATAAAATTTATGCCAGTGAAAATTTAGTAGCACTTTTGATCTTTTTCACTTTTTTTCGTCGATCTAGATCACAGGTTCTCAAACTTATTTCGACCACCGCCTTCTTTGAGATTTAAAAAAATTCTAGTGCCCCCCATATTTTTTAACTTACCTTTTTACATAACGGTCTGTTGCATATCTTAAAAACAGTTATTGCAAATATAATTTTTTTAAATGCATTATTATATGGATAGGATAGATAGGGTGTGACTCATATCCTATTTCTGAGCATTCAAGTCTAAATTCGCATCTCAAGAATTTCGGATAGGGATGGGATCGCCGCGATCGACCGAAAATTTTTGTATAAAAAAAAATATCGGAAATCACAGACAATTTTATTTAGTTAACTTAACCATAGACTACGTACATGAAATATAAAGCTACATCTACATTAATACATGCTTAAGCGACTCTAATTTAACTGTATATACGGGACTCCAAGCATTTGAGTAGTAAATCACATCTCAGGTGGTGTCGTGTCTAGATTCCGTCGGATTTTTATAGATATAATTTGTCTGCCGTCGTCCCTCTAGGTTTCCTTAACGCCCCTTAATTTTATTTGACCATTCTACTGTCCTCCAGTGCCCACAAGGGGGCGTTATCGCCCACTTTGAGAAAGACTGATCTAGATGGAGTTCTTTTACATTTTCTCTGACCTGAGACCTGACCACTAATTTTTCAATGATGTTAACCCACTGCGTTAAAAACTGATGGTTCCGGTGCCGGAAATCCGGACATAGTATCTCGAATGTAAAAAATGCTGATGAATGATTTGATTGTTTGTTTAGATGCCCACGAGATACTCAAAATCCACACTCCAACATCAACCTAAGCCTCTGAAATATAATTTCTACAAATCAAGAAGGCTTGAGATCTTACTTGACGCATTTTCCTCATATAGTTATGTATGTGATCTTCCAAATTGATTGTATTTTGATGTGGAATCGACCCTAGAATTCAGTGACGTCCCTAGGTAGAGTGTCACCTTTAGGCAGACTTAGAATGCTATCCACTTTCAGTTTTAGTCTCAAATTCTATGAAAACCTACCCACATATTTTATTAGTCATTATCTACTGAGAATTATAAAATTTTCACGTAAAATATTCTAAAACAATGGTGTTTTTAGGAACGTAAAGGTTTGTAACCGCCTCTTGAATTTCTTTCGTATGTAATAAACCGCAATTGGTTATCACAGAACATAAAATAAATAATAGGATAGGTTAACAGGATTTTTAATGCTTCCATTATTTTACTACGTTTCTATTAGCTCGTATTCTTGTTTGTCCGGCACAGATTTTTTCTTGTGTATACAGTACAATTTTTTTCTTGTTTGTCCAAGATTTGTATTGGACGATTGAAGATTTTTAACTACCTTCTCGACTAGCTACACATTTGAAACTTTTAGAATATATCAGAACACGACGACAATGCATTATTTTAATACTTTTGGCCATCTTTAAGGGGGGACATGCTCGTCGTAGGTCAAAATTGAGTTTTTTTTGTATTTTCAAACCATGATCCTGGACATTCCTTAAACGTTGTAGATAATCTATTTATATAATTTTGAAGCCTTATTATCCTTTATATTTATTTTAAACATTTGATGACTGCATAAAGTATTTTTAATACATAAAATAGTATTCTTTTAAACCTCTCGCTCTAATGTTTTAGAATATAGTCATATTTCGGTACATGAATGTGCAGTGGTGTTAAGATTTTTAACATTTATTAATTTTTAAACTCATTTATAAAACCATTAGTATAATTAATGGCGAGATAATTTTAGTAAAATATTTACGATAAAAAATTATATTGATAATCTCTGTGATCCCAAATTTTACAAGAATTAGACATTTTATTATTCAAAAGATCGGCAAGATTAACACATTTGAAGATAATTCTACAGATACTAATTATAAGCTATGTCTTTGATCATTCAAGTGTGATAAACATCCTACGAATATTGATTGCTTTTAAATAATTATTGACCTAAGAATAAGGTAGTGTTTTTTTGAAATACGCCATTTCTTTTGGCATTCCCCAGTAGTTAAGCTACAACATACGGCCGTAGCCATAAATTGACAAGCTAAACTTGAAGTAGGGAGTAAAATGATGTTAACGCGCGTGTTTGAACATGTATCTAACCTAAACGTTTTTTTTTTTACGGTTTACGGCCGTATGTTGTAGCTTAACCACTGGGGGATGACAAAAGAAATGGCGTATTTCAAAAAAACACTACCTTATTCTTAGGTCAATAATTATTATAAAGCAATCAATATTCGTAAAATATTTATCACACTTGAATGGTCAAAGACATAGCTTATAATAAGTATCTTTAGAATTATCCTCAAATGTGTTAATCTTGCCATTTTTTTTGAATAATAAAATGCCTAATTCTTGTAAAATTTGGGATCACAGAGATTATCAATATAATTTTTTATCGTAAATATTTTACTAAAATTATCTCATCATTAATTATACTAATGGTTTTATAAATACGATAAATAATTAATAAATATAAAAAAATCTTAACACCACTGCACATTCATGTACCGAAATATGACTATATTCTAAAACATTAGAGCGAGAGGTTTAAAAGAATACTATGTTATGTAATAAAAATACTTTATACAGTCATCAAACATTTAAAATAAATATAAAAGATAATAAGGCTTCAAAATTATATAAATAGATTATCTACAACGTTTAACGCTTTCGCTGCTGAATAGATAATGAGATTTTAATTGCCCCCTTTAAAATGCACGTTAATTACATCGATCGGCCGCCTGGTCATTACGCACCGTGTGCGTCTTCCGCGTCCAAAGTATTAAGGAATGTCCAGGATCATGGTTTGAAAATACAAAAAAAAACTCAATTTTTACCTACGACGAGCATGTCCCCCCTTAAGCAGAATTGAATTCATTTTCAGTTAATTCTGTTTTGTATGTTTCGGAAAAAATTAGTTAAAAGTAATATTTACTACTCACTATTATTGGTTGCTAAAGGGGTCCTAGCAACAAAATTATTAATATATACGTGCGTTACTATGGAAATGACATTGTGAAATGTCAAAATGACATTTCAGTATTCTATAATATTTATTCAGTATTTCCATCAAGTACAAAAAAAGTATTTATTAATACACAGAATTGTCAAGTTAATATGATTCAACAGTAAATTTAAAAACGTGGTATATAAAAAGTTCTTTTTATCTTGTAATTATTTCAAACTAAGATTTCGGCGTATTCTAACGAATCGACCATATCATCATCGTATCAAAAGTTGTAATATTAGTGTCCGTTCCTTCATTTGCCGCCCTTTAAATTGTGTCACGTGTATAATTAATTTGTTTAGTACCTATTCATACATTTAGGCAGGGTGTTAAAATAATGAAGAAAAAAAAACAAAGCTTATTTTCTATTATTCAATTTGTACATTTTTCACGTGTGTTTTGTTTATACGATGTTTGCAAGCCAACTAGATGTCGTGGACTAGAATCCAATGCATCACTGACACCAACTTGTCAAGAAGGCAGCTTTTTATTATACACAGAAAACACATGTTCACTTTTCATTTCTACTTGCTTTTCTACCGATTCTAATGATAAATCAACAACACGTCAAAATGGTTTGCAAACTGATTAGTTTTCATCATTTAATAATATTGTAAAAGTAGTGAAGAAACAGCTGGTTTATTATTTCTGACTAGCGATAGACAGCTTCCGACTTCATCCGCGTATAATACGGAAGTATAAAAAGGAAATACACTGATTGAATTTGATTATTTTTCAAATCAATGAGATAAAAAAAACTATCGGATCTATGTGTGCGTCTTTCTACTCGTGGCGTACCTCACCGCTCCACCGATGATATCTCACCACTTTACCTACACCTGATGATTCGTTACACTTTTGCAACTTTTATCTTAAATTTGGAACCTTTTGAGATATGTAAATGAACTTGGTACCTACTAATAATGCACTACATAAACTGTGAAAGTTTCATTAATATTAGTATATGTAGTAGTATTTTTAATTAATAGCGAAAAAAAGATAATTTGTTTGAAGAAAGAAGAAGAAAATTAAAAAAAAAATATTTTGTGCTTAGGTACTTAGAAATAGTCAAAACGATGATCAAAACGCAAATATTTCGAAATGATAGACATATATTGTAATTTTATTATTAGTAACTACCTAAAAACTTACGTCACATATATGTGATTACACACAATTTTTTATCGAATATTTTTTAAAGGACGTCTGTTAGGTAGGTACTAAAAATATAATACTTTTTTTAAATTATTTAATATACTTAGATAAATTATTATTATCAATTCAGTATATAACCTGTCGACTTGCACAGTGTGCTTTTGAGTAAAACATATTAAAACGAATTCTTCTTCCGATGGTGTTACAGCTCACCTTGTGGTGTAGGTTAATTCACCGGTTTCTTCCAAGCAGTACTTTCTCTGCAAGATTTCTCGAGAGTCAATTACAACAAAAAGATCTCGTCACCCCGTCGTTCGTGTACATCCATGGTCTCCTAATTGGCTTCGTTGCGTGTTTTCAATGAGTAACATATTCGATTATCAAGTTGCTTTCACAGTCAGTGTCCATGACCCTCTTGTTGTCACCGTGCATATGACGGATTACAACTTTACAAAGACGAATCTTTGTCTTTCTACAGATATTTCTGAGCTTGAGAATAAAATTGACATCGGTGTTACTTTTTTCACCAGTTATCTCTGTTTTTACCAATAACGAATTCTCCATAAATTTAACGTTGTTAACTGTCAATTCATGATAAAAATATATTTTATTAATTAATATGAAACACAATATAGTAGACCTACTAACCCCACATAATTTAACATTAATCAAAATCGGTTTCATCTGCTTCAGTGGGATATTGTTTTTATTTAAATATATGTAATTATTTTTTGTTAATAATCAAAGGTTTATTTTGTTAATGACTAAGATTTGCCTCATTGATTGAGTTCCTCATAATTTGCATTACTAAAACATATTCTCATATCATTTATTTTATGCATCTAAGTACCTAAATACGACCATATGTATGTTTTCTGAAAAGGTAAGTAAATGTTACAATTGATTATTTTTAACAGAGAATTTCTTTATTATTAATATCTATATATCTTCAATTGATATTTTTTCGTTAATATTTATATAAATTCCTGTAACATATTTTATACAAGTGCATAATGTTCAATTAAAGCAAACAAAATTATCCGGCTTATTATAAAACTTTATGTAGTATAATTATTACATAATATTACACTAGTAATTTTCTTAACCATGACAGTGATTTTATTTCATGATAATTTCTTTTTTTAAATCCATTTCAAGTTTTCATAATTTTTTAATATGTTCAATTTGGCAAACTCTGTCATTGTATATTGTGTGTATGCAATGTATGGAATTCTGTATAATACATCTTAATATTCAAAGTTTTTTTTAAGTTTTCGTTATGGTGGATCATTTATTTCCTTCACAAGTCAACATCACAAGATATATTTCGTCTACAAAATCTATAGTTTGACAAAAGATTCTGATTAATATTCCTTCTAAATCCCTCGCTTTCATCTCATATGGTATGATTTCAATACACGACTTGTATGTTTGCTCAGCCAACTTTTCTTGCTTGTTTACTATTCAAAATATCCAGTAAACATTCGGATGTAGCTACAACTTTATTTATTCTCCCTTTCATTCAAATTTTTAGATTTCAAATTTATTTTGACATTAATTTACAACAAAGTAATATGGTATTTTACACGGTTATGGAATTGATTTTTATCTTATTGGCGGGGCTCAAGATTACAGCACGCTGCCTCAGCCCAAAAAAATAAGCCTGGCTGCATTTCGAATGGAATCTTGTTTGTGAATTGCGAAGGATAACTAAACTCCCATCCCTTCTCTGTTATATGTACCTATATAAAATACTTATCTTATTTAATTTCGTCGTGGCAGCACGTCTTGTTAAAATGGCGCGAATTTCAAACAAAAATCAAACTCTGTTTCGGTCAATAATTAATCATGATTATAATGATACATCAGTTCACACGTCTTACCGATGCATTAATACGACGATAACAGCATTTGTGTATGTTTATCTTGTATTGTATTTAATATTGACATCGCTTTGATGGTTTTTTTTAAATTTAAATATGTAATTTTATCCAAATTTATTTGGGTAAAATCATTAAATCATTGCATTACAAATCGATTTTCATTGTAGTAAATCGATTAGTGTAGGATGATTGTAGTATTGATTGTCACTCTTTCTTATTTAAACAATACAAGCGACATATTTTGAAGATCATTTCCATTATAAACGTAAAATTCCTTATTATACAAGTCAAGTGAATTAAAACATTATAACAGATAAATAAACTATGTAAAAGTCCAACACAGCTGTGTTCAATCCGCGGAATGACCGTGAAGTACGCGCCTATCTGTTCACAGTGGATAGTTGCGATGCGATGTCGAGATGTAACAAGGCTTACCGATTTAGACGCGACGTCCTCTCGGCTGGTGTTATTTCGGACGCGGCCGGACGGCTGGACAGTGGACGCCAACACTAGCGTCGATTTTACAATCGGCGTCGCGGCGCTTACTTAAACTTTTAAACGGTATTGATGCTTATATTATTACGTACAATAAGTACATTGTTTGTATGTTTTTATATGAGATTTATATGTACATTAATTCTGGTTGGGTAATGTTTTAATTTTTGTTATTGACTCACTGTCAATGGTAGTTTATAGAATATTAACCCAATAAGATGATTTTTACGATTATTCATAAACATATTTATATAGATAACTATTTACTATATCTTACCGAGTGGATGAATCATATCCTGATTACAATTAAATTAAGTAAAATGTGTAGGTACCTACTGACAATATAATATGTTTGTATTAATAGTTTAATTAGGTTATGTTAGGTTAAGTACCCATATCTTAATCCAAAGGATTTACAGAAATATAAACATTTTATGTCATACACTGGAAAGTAGTAATATGCTTATATTATTAACTGTGTGAACTGTCTTTTTACGGTTTTGTATAGTTTTTAACTTTAGAAAGTCTAAATAAATTATGCCACATGAGTCTGCATAGCAGAATGATTTTTAAATATTAGTTTTATTAATTTTTTTTAGCCTCACTTTCGCTATCTACTGTCCGACAACAAGATTTTGTCAATAACCGGAAGTCGCTGTAGTCGCATATGAAAGACTTTTCAGTGACGTACTTGTCATGGCGGCAACGCGTGTTTAAATAATGTACCACCTCTCTTTTTAGATGCGACTTCTTTTCTTCTTCGCAATAAACTAAAAGTTCACTAATAATAATTTTAATATCACTCCTGATCGTTTTATATAATATATTTGTTTATAAAAAGCGTCAAATTACGTAAATTGATAGATCCGTAAATAACGGAAGCGTAAAATGAAATGATAAATTTAGGGGCGTTCCTTATTTGAAACGGAAGTACGATTAACTGCATAGGAGGGCTTGTTAGTTAATAGTTTTAACACGTATACAGAAAACTCTTGTTCGATAATAGAGCCTATTTTTATCTAATGAAGGATGGTTATCTCAAAGACGTTTAATTTAAACATAATACAATTCACGTGTTGTAATTTGTTGATACCTGGGTACTGAAAATTATTAAATAATACTTGGTGGAGAAAATTCCACACTATCAATTCATATTAACAACGTATTTATTTAATTTGCGACCACTGAATTATACATTAAAAATCATGCATTTTTGGCAATTGTCAATCAACTAAATCTATCATCTAAATAAATACAATATTTTTTTTTAAAACATTTTCCATTTTATTAACAGTTTTTCATTCTTTCTTTAAATTTCATCCAATTAGCAAGAGATTGAATTAATTTTTTAAACTGAAAATATATAAAAACCATAATTATTCTATTATTCATATAAAAATAATACTATATATTGAAAATACAATATTTGCTTTATTAAATATGTATAGTTTTAAATAGTTATTACCTACTATTGTTATCAAAGCAACAACCTGATATCCAGGTAACATCTCCACTCCATTCTTTCAAACGCAATATATCTCTACTGCCTTAGCATCAAGTATAACTCTGTTTCTAGACAATAAAAATATACTGCCACCGCAGTCTAGGACTTTCGACTCTGTTTTCCCCTTTTCTGCCTATTGAATAGAGAAGTATTAGCTAGTTGGATAGAAAAACAGAGTTGCCTTACTTTCATATATAATACAGCAATGGGATCTGTACAATTCGTTTCGTACAGTTCATTATTTTACCTTCATTTCCAAGTACCATTTACATTACATTAAATTATAATTATACATATAACGAAATATAATATACTGACTTAAAAATGCGTTAATGCCATGTTCTGTTATTACTCAAATAATGTGTTTATTATATCTTAATTTAACCAAATTGTACACGTTAATATATATATGTATATATAGGTACGTTAAGGGGGGACATGCTCGTCGAAGGTAAAAATTGAGTTTTTATTGTATATTCAAACCATGATCCTGGACACTCCTTAAACGTTGTAGATGATCTATTTATATACTTTTGAAGCCTTATTATCCTTTATAGTTATTTTAAACATTTGATGACTGCATGAAGTATTTTTGTTACATAAAATAGTATTCTTTTAAACCTCTCGCTCTAATGTTTTAGAATATAGTCATATTTCGGTACATAACTGTGCAGTGGTGTTAAGATTTTTTACATTTATTAATTTTTAAACGCATTTATAAAACCATTAGCATAATTTATTACGAGATAATTTTTGTAAAATATTCACGATAAAAAATTATATTGATAATCTCTGTGATCCCAAATTTGACAAGAATTAGGCATTTTATTATTCAAAAAATCGGCAAGATTAACACATTTTAAGATGATTCTAAAGATATTTATTATAAGCTATGTCTTTGACCATTCAAGTGTGATAAACATCTTATGAATAATGATTGCTTTATAATAATTATTGACCTAAGAATAAGGTAGTGTTTTTTTGAAATACGCCATTTCTTTTGTCATTCCCCAGTGGTTAAGCTACAACATACGGCCGTAGCCATAAATTGACAAACTATAATTGAAGTAAAGAGTAAAATGATATTGACGCGCGTGTTTGAACATGTACCGTTTAAAAAAAAATAAAAAAAAATTCGGTTAGGTACATGTTCAAACACGCGCGTTAACATAATTTTACTTCCTACTTTAATTATAGTTTGTCATTTTATGGCTACGGCCGTATGTTGTAGCTTAACCACTAGGGAATGACAAAAGAAATGGCGTATTTCAAAAAAACACTACCTTATTCTTAGGTCAATAATTATTATAAAGCAATCATTATTCATAAGATTTTTATCACACTTGAATGGTCAAAGACATAGCTTATAATAAATATCTTTAGAATCATCTTCAAATGTGTTAATCTTGCCGATTTTTTGAATAATAAAATGCCTTATTCTTGTCAAATTTGGGAT
Source organism: Rhyacophila brunnea (assembly GCF_057557595.1). NCBI lineage: Eukaryota > Metazoa > Arthropoda > Insecta > Trichoptera > Rhyacophilidae > Rhyacophila > Rhyacophila brunnea. Next base: position 26,863,224 of record NW_028232752.1, read on the forward strand.
CACAGAGATTATCAAAATAATTTTTTATCGTGAATATTTTACAAAAATTATCTCGTAATAAATTATACTAATGGTTTTATAAATGCGTTTAAAAATTAATAAATGTAAAAAATCTTAACACCACTGCACAGTTCTGTACCGAAATATGACTATATTCTAAAATATTAGAGCGAGAGGTTTAAAAGAATACTATTTTATGTAACAAAAATACTTCATGCAGTCATCAAATGTTTAAAATAACTATAAAGGATAATAAGGCTTCAAAATTATATAAATAGATTATCTACAACGTTTAAGGAGTGTCCAGGATCATGGTTTGAAAATACAATAAAAACTCAATTTTGACCTTCGACGAGCATGTCCCCCCTTAACATAACATGATGTAAAAGTAATCAAAAAACTGATATCTTAAAACAATGGAAATAACTGAGATTGTAATGAATTAGTATTATAGTAGTAGTAGTATTAGTAACAATTCAAAACTTTGCAAGCACTGATTATGGCATAGGGCCGAACGGTGCTTACCTACGGAACTAAATGTTGAATTGCAATAATTGATTGCGAACATAAGCACTTCAGACTTTTGTAATTTAGAATTCAAATTGCATTTACCTGCAATCTAATACCAACAAAAGATTTTAAAGGTTTCAACGAAATCTGCATTTACTTGGTGGTAATCCATCAACAACGTTAATCCATTTGTATTTAATAGAAAACAAATTATTTTTAACATACGTACCTAGCAGGATACCTATGCATTATATTTCATTGATGATAATTTCTACAATATAGGTGAAACTTATTGCGGTGTTCAAACTAAAAATATTTGTATTGATTATCTAGTTTAAAAAAATATTATATTTGTAAGTAAGTACTTTCTTATATTAGTTTTATTTTAAAGTTATTAATTTTATTAATCTCGCAACAAAAATTACTGGCAAGAATTATTAATACTATTTGCACAAGCTTTTTAACATATGTTTTTAACTTCCAACCGGAAACGACTTGTTTTTTTTAATAAAGCACCAACTACATACTTCAAACGGAACTTTTAAATTTCCCGCGCTGCCAAAACTTACTTGTGGTACAGGTTATTTTTAAATATATCGCGTTAAAGAAGTCTGACCTGTCTGACTCAAGTTTAGTGTGTGTTTTGGTTTCCCGGAAATCAAAATGCATTGATTCTATGATATTAGCATTGATATTTTAAAAAATTTCTTTACAATGTTTTTTTTTTTGCTCACAACGGTTTCAAATGAATTTTAAAATTAATGTAATTGATACCGCGCAGCAGTGTTTCTCAACCGGGGATCACAGAACATTTCAGGGGACCGCAGGCCAAAAGTCAACTTTTGGGAAATTAGTCAGAATAAAATATTAAAATTATATGAAAATGATTGAAGTGTAAATTTATTAAATATTTAATTTATATAATATGCAATAGTTAATTAGGTAAGATGCTATTTTCATCGGAAAGCTCAATCATTTCAAAATTCTCGGTTAATGAATTTCTATCATCGGAGACCATTGACATTGAAGTACAATACAATAATCTCTTGTATGGGTACTACCTATATTGAACATTTGAAACAATTTTAAGAGAAGTTTGGAAGAATGGAAGTTTAATTCAGTGATATTATAATTAATATAAACGTCCCAGATAGCAATTACTGCTGAGAGAAAATTTCGAGTAAGTCTTATTGAACTGCATCTCTTGCTGCCGAGAGTTTAAGTCTGATATAAATAAAACAAATATTTCTTTATGAGTAGTGGAAATCGAGTACTTTTCCATAGCTCTGGGGGTAGATTAATGTGTATTTTATTGCAATTTATACATAATTACATAGTATCTTGTTAAATCTAGATTTGGTCGAATTATTCACCTACATTCAAGGACATAATCATTTGCTGCATGTCGTGAATGGAGTAGGTCTTCGATTGTAACTGGTAGATAACTGTGTAACAAGATAGTAAAATACTATTTAATCTGCATCAGTGAAAATGTTCACCGTGTCGATTTCACAAACAATTTTAATACGTATATGTAACTATTTGTAGTTTTGAATTATTATTTTCTGACGCATTGGTTTCTTGACACCCCTTGTGGTAAAAATGTTCAGGTTTTTTTTCTTTTATTTCGAAAAATAAATCTTTTAAATTGTACAAATCATCTAACGCTATAATCAAAACGTAAATACAATTTTGATAAACATGAATTCCTCGACTTTTTATTTTTGCGCGCGTTTGCTTGTTAGGTAAATAAACTTAGACTTTAAGCTTTGATATGTATCGTTAACTTAGACTACAAATTGTAAACTTACATATAAACTTATAAATACTGTATGCTCATTTAGCTCAATAAATTATTAGTATTTTTTCGTGGAAGAACATCGAGTCAAAATCTTTTTTATTTATACTTTCCAACTTAACCCAATTTTACGATCTGACACTTATTTATTTATTGATTATTGTATTTATAAAAAAAATCTATAATACGTTACTTTGTACGCATCTTCGCATTCGTTATACTGAAAAAAAATCGTGGACGCCGACCATTTCTTAAGTAGATTATTATTTGTTTTCTTCTTCTTCTTACCCTTACCCCTTAGTTGTTGCCAATCTCTGTCACCCGCTAGTCTTTATATGTTTTTCCTAATTACATATTAATTAATTTAATTTTTAACCTTAAAACCTTAATTTTCTAGTTTACCTATTTCCTTAAGTAATCGATCCATCGTTACCAGAAGGTACCATATGCGATTTGTAAAAACTACAGTACTGATTAATGAGATAAAAATTCAAAACCTAGTCGCCATAAACCAAGACTTTGAAGCCGGATTTCGTTTATGACTAATGACGGTCAGGTCAAAAAATGCAAGAAATAGTCCGGTTAAGTCCTCAAATAATTATGAATATTAAATGCGCGTTTCGATTACGTGATAAACTTTACTGCTATTAAGATACAGACGTAACGATTGAATACTAATAACATATTGTTTAAATTTATCCCAAATTTCTCCACACTAGAGAATTATATATTCATTTATAGCCTCGCCTAAATGTAATCCATTTCCCATACTTTTGTGTTTTGTGTGTGTAGTTCTTCATCTAATTGGGTAAATTACTATTCACATTTAAGCGGAGCATATGAGCGTCTACAAATAATTAGTCTTAGTAGCCTCTCTACAATCCGTTATTATTAGTTGTTAAACCCAACCATTAGGATTATCCTCTGAATTGAATACACACTAATTTTCAATAACACAATTTCTAACACACCAAGATGAAGGATTAGAACCAAGCAATCTGCCTCTACTCTAGAATAGGGAATATCTGAATAATTTAATGTGTATTTATATTTTGTTTTACAAAAAAATCGTTTGCATAATGACACAATATTTTTGCATGGAAAAAATACATGTTAAATTGACACATTTTTCATCCAAACAATTATTTTTTTAAATCTTTTTGAGTATAATAATATATCATAACATTTGCTTAAAATATGTTTTTCAAAACATTTTTCCTGTACCCTATGTTGACACATGTATCAATGTACCATTGAAAAACTATTAACAAACATTTTTTGTACAAATACATATTAATTGTTTTGTTCTTTTCAAATGAAGATTTGTATTTTGTATTCCGCCACGGCTGTAATCATGAACTGTTTAAACTACAGCGATTTTTGTAGGTATAGATGTACGGTGACCCTCAAAAGTTTACAACTCATTGTATAATTTGTTACAGTTTTATGTATATCAGTCTTGACTATGTATATAAATTATATTACTAACTTAGAATGTGAGTGATATTATCGGATAAACAATATGTACATATGCGTATGTAATACTGTAATGCATAGTAACTGTTATGTATTCTGGCTCTGAGCCAAAAAATCTGCGAACGTTCTTAATGACTCATGAGAGTAGGTATCTAACTAAAGAGCAATTAAACAATATTATAAATGACTTCCGAACATAGTACAATTTTACGGAGTGTTGATTATAAACTGAATAAAAATCAGTAGATATCCATTTAGTCAACCTTAACTATAATGTTGTGATAATTTCTGATTATAGGTTTATTATTTTCTTCACTTATTCATTCATTAAAATCGTGATTTATTATCACTGTATTTTTTATACTACTAATTTATTTAATATAGGATTTTCCAAATGGGTCTGAGATGATAAAAATTAAGGGGTAAATATTTTTATCACACTTCAAACTATGCCAAACTAAGGGCTGGGATAAAAATTAAGCCAGTCTATTAAAATATATCGAAAATAAATTTAAAAAAATGACACTTAATAAAGTATGCATGAGAAAACGTATTTTTCTAATACTATTCTAATATGTAGGTATATACTTATTATGTTTCTGTTTTTTTCTATAATAATAAATAATAAATAATCTGATATTCTTAAATCTTGTGAATATCTAGTATTAAATAAAATAATATTAATTTTTCAAGTATAAGAAAATTAATAATACAATTTCGCTGGCGCCAGGCGGCGGTTACGTTTAAGTTAGTAATTTCATTTACCGACCTTATTTGATTACAAAAACTTTTGTCTGTCGGAATTTGAAGACACGGATAAACGTTGTCATTAGAATTAATTTGTATGACAGATCGACAGCGTATACGTATAGGATAGAGCAAACAGTAAAATATGCGAGTCAATTCTTCTTCTTCCAATTAATTCACCCTTGTTCATTTTATTTCAATTAAGTGTGTATGTTTTTGAGAGTTTTGGTTTTTTAAATTGTAGTTTAACTTTGACTTAAAATGAAAAGTATATTTTTTAAATGTTTTTCGGTACCTACATATTTATTAATAAAAACACTTAATTATATGCATTATCAAAAAAAATATCTCAAACTGTACGCTTCGTATTTTTTCTGCGAGCTGTCTCTGGTAGAATGTTTCATCTCAATAAAATTATATTGTTTTACAATTGACTACATACCTACATTTTCACAACTCAAAATCGACCAAAATCCATTCCACTATCGTCGCGTTGGACATATATGAGCTATCAATGTTCTAACATTGACATTCAATATTTTTGATAGGGGGAATTAATATGATATAAAAAATCAGATAAATAAAAACAAATAATTACAAGGTAAAATTAACTTTTTATATACAACGTTTTTAAATTTTCTGTTGAATCATATAAACTTGACAATTCTATGTATTCATAATTTAGAACAAATAAGGCAATTGGCAACAAATCATTTTTTTGCTATTTTGCTATTTTGCAACAAACAAACAAATATAGAATACTGAAAAGTCATTTTGATTTCCATAGTAACGCAAGTATATATTAATAATTTAGTTGCTAGGACCACCCCCTTATCAACCAATAATAGTGGATTAGATTACGGATTTCTTCCGAAATAAATTTAAATAACTAAAAATGAATTCAATTCTACTTAAAGATGGCTAAAAGTATTAAAAGAATGCATTGGCATCGTGTTCTGATATATTCTTAAAGTTTCATATGTCTAGCTAGTCGGAAAGTTAGTTAAAAATCGATTGCAATATTTGTACTGGATAAACAACCACCGGACAAACAAGAATACGAGCTAAGAAAAAGTGGTAATAAAATACAGCTACATGAAAAAATAAACTATTTTTATTATTATTTGATTTCATTGATTAGTTTTCGTATAACTTTTTAACTCTTCTCTTTTCAAAAATATTGAATATCAGATACGACGTGTCAATGTTAGAAGACCGCTATATTAATTTGCGAATTATCATTACATATACCTATTCTCTGCTAACATATATAGTTTTTATTGTAGTTCAACATTTGGTCGGAAACTAAATAATCCTGCAATGTGGTTTTGATATGCTACATTAAATATATTTTTGTATTGTGGGCCCTCTTCGTGAGTTGGCGTAATTCCAAAGTCATTAATATAAAACTAGAGGCTGTTTGAACGTGCGAAGCTCGTGTTTTGCAAAAATGAATCACTGTAGACTTGATACTAGATTACACCCACTTGTTGGAGTTTCATCTCCTCGTCTCACTCGTCAATATAAGAAAAAAATAACAGATAAAGTAAAACTTATTTTCATTCTTGAAACCCTGTAGACTTTGTACGATTTACCATCATGATGTCATAATTTATTATGTCTAAATTTAATTTAAAAACGTCGTCTTATTGTAAGTATAAATTCATTGTCATTAAAAATATACAAACATATTAATCTTGTCAATATTTCACCAAACGTTATTTGTAGATATGTGGTAAATCTGTAATACGTTTGAATGAGATTGGATTTTTTCGTAAAAAAAAAAAATAAGAAACACTTATTGTAATGTACTTATTATTATGATAATTACTACTCTCAACACTGGTTGCATCCTGATGGTCATCCTCAAGTCTAGTCGATAATAGTGTATATAACTAAATATTTCAAGTGTTTGTTATTTCTAAAAACGCGTTTTTCTAACAAAACAATTTATTGAAAACAATTAATAATACAGTTTATGCCAATATCTATTTCTCATTTCTTCGGAAATTTACATTTACCTAAATGTATTATATATTTATTTAAAAACGTCGTATTCACATCAGAATCAGTGAATCCCAACCTTTTTTGGTTGGAGGAACACTTAGGGAATTTTATAGAAGTAGGAACCCAAGGAACACTAACCAGCCGATTAATGTTATCGTTATAGGTTATGTTATAGGTTCAGATAGGAAAATTATAAGAAAATACATGTAAAGCAGTAGACAGTGATATAAAAAGCGTTGCTAGTTGTAGCTATTTAAGTAAATGAAAAGCGATGCCCCATTTTTACAAGATTTTTAGATAGGCCAATAAACACGTACTTAACAAAAAAAAAATACGTTAATAAATCATTTATGTATTATAACTATAACGTTATCGTGCAAATTATAAACGCTAACAGGAATAAAACTAACAGTGCGCGGTAGGCGGCGACCGTCATTACCTGACAACTGGAATTGTTTAAAAATAGGTCACGTTAAAACCTTTTTTACTCTATTCACACTCGAGTTACAGGGTTCCACTGTACACCGGTTGGAAATTACTACTTTTGATTTTTATAATACCTATTGATGATTTTAAGCAGTAAAAAAATACGGTAGAATTACGGTCAATTTGGTATAATATATTTATAATCAAAATATAAATTATCATTTTAAAAAATTAAATGATATAAAATTATAAAAGACACGAGATGAAGGAAGTAAAAAAACAAAAAAGTTCATTTAATCCTGTGCGTGAGTACCTGAATGAGGATATTGATGTTCCTCAGAGTCAGAAAGTCCTAAGCCAAATGTTGCCAAAAATGAGTTAAGTACCTACAGATTTTGTACTTAGATTATTATAAATATCAGGCCCCAATTCACACTTTGCGTAATATAAACCCGAAATTCTTAAAACAATAAACCTGTAATCACATTTAAATTAAGGGCATGAATAAATTTTAAATTGAGCTTTCCCGTAAGTGTTCTTTTAGTTAGGAGAAAATGTTGTCTGGCTCTAGCTTGAAGTCAGAAATGATAGTGTAAGTTTTATTAAAAGTTAACCATTACACTGAATTTAGAACTGAACCTTACGACAGGTTTGCAAATAAAAGTTGATAGAATAACATTAATAAAACTCCTCTTTCAGAAACCATTCATCAAAATTTAGCTATTATTTTTGAAGTGGTTTTATAAAATATAGAAAACTTACATAATTTATAGAGGTATTGTAACATAACGTCATTACCATTAAAGCTTTAAGTAGTTTCATTGTCAATTTCGACGTATAAAGGTAGTACATATTATTATATATAATAATAAACATAAACAAAAAGGTTAGTATGTGAAATGCTTGAAAAGCTATTTAATAACACACTAAAAATTATGAAACTTATCTTATCTTGGCCGCATTATGAAAATGCATTATGTCCGTTCTGAAATCTGTCACTCAGGTGCTATTTGCCTTGACCCATTTATTGATTTACTAAATTCTCTTACTGACACCAACTTCCTTTTTCTTTAAAGAAATATTTATTCAAAGAATAAATTCTTCCATTGAATCCATTTTACTCCATCAGATTTAAAATATTTTTATACATGAATATTCCTGTCCATGTATTATGGTATGATTCATATTCACGATTATCCCAAATGAGGTAACATTTTAATTCTTTTGTAATACAAAGTTTCTTTGAACGTTAAACTTTCCTTTCACTGCGTCGATACGGGATAAATGTTTATGTTTGATAATACCATGATTTCGTACAAAAGAAATCCATTCCATTTTTGAGTGAAAAGAGATGTCTCACCTTATTATTAACTACCTACAGTGTTGCATAAAATTTCCTAAAAAAAGGAAAAGTATAATAGACCAAAATTCATAAAATACAACATGATAATATAATATTTAATAATAAGAAATGTTTTTTTGATTTTTAGTGAAATAGAAACGAGGAAACACATAAAGGCGGATTTTTAATTATAAAATATTCGAAATAAGCTAAATTTATTTCTCTGGCAGATCAATGAATTATTTATAATATTAATACTCTTATTTATTATGTCAATTGATTGATCAATATCAAGACCATTTCCTAGTTCTAAAAACACACTAAAGATTTCTACCAAGATTGTCATAAAGTAAATAAGTTTTATTAGTCCTTTTAAGTAATGATTTTCTTCAATAATTGTTTGAAAAAAAATACGACACCCGGCAGGACTTTAACCTTTAACCACTAAATTTGCGCCAATGTGCTTTACCAATTATAATACGGGCATCCTATTTAATTACAACGAATTTAATTAGTTACATGAAATACGTTAATATTGACAATCAGTTATTGTGTTTTAAATTAGGGTATAATTCATTGCCCTAATTATTAACAGACATCCGGATTACTCCAAATGTTTAGTTATAACGTACTTGTACTTGCTAATATTTTTAATTGTTTACATATTTAAAATGGTTAATTTATGCACTATAATGGTTTTATTAGGATTTAAATCTGCCCACGTGACGCAAGGTCACGTTTTTGACAAAAATATTGTAAGCCATTTCCGATATTTTTATATATATCAAAATATATGGTGGATACCCTAACTTGGTGCTTCCATAAGATAAGCTTATCAACTTGAACTTCCAAATAAGATTGCCCGAGCTTTAAAGCAGACACAGAAACATCCTACGCTGTACATTAAACAACATTGTCAGTCGAAGTCTACGCATTGTCTAATAATACACTTGGCCAGTAGCAATTAACGACGGTCCCATCACAGCTCATTGTCTGCCCCAGTACAAATACATGCGATCTAATTGAATTCACCGATGATCCGTTATACCGACGTTATTAACCGCACGGAATCAATCTCGGTACATCGCTAAACAGCTGTTAGGAAAATTCTTTGTAATCGATGGATAAACCCGCGATTAATAGGTACTACTAATATAACACACACATACATATATAACAGACTCCTTCAACCTTAATAATTAAGGTTGATTGAAGGTTGAAGCGTAATTATTACGTTTTGCCCTCCATTTCCCTACATGTCTCCACAGCCTTTTAGGCAAATACCGTATCATAGCGAACGTGATACGCTCTTTAAACTTATACTGTAGATATATTGTGCCTTATCCATAAGGCACATTAGGCAGAGTGGAGAACCTTTTAGGACCTACCTACAATAGTTCATTATGAAAATGAAAATACATAAACAACAGCAAAAACTCCAAAATAAACAACATCTGACAATTTTAACCCTTAACCCTTAAATACCTGATGACAACCCTTTCATGTAGGTACATATTACGTTTCTAATCAATTACATATAATGTTTAATATTATTATAATTTAACAGTGGCACCTGTGAATAAACACTATACTTAACTATTTTGTCAGCACACAAGTTTTAAATTTAATTCTTCGTTCACACAAACAAATTAATATAAATATAATAACACAGTTTGTTATAATGTTGATGCCTGAGACCTGTGTGCCCTTTCAGCAACAAACTGTATTATTCTTTATATTTTTGTGTATTATTATTAAAAAGGTATTGGCCTATAAATTGACATAATCATGGGAGTACTCCGATAACCATTATTATCTTGCAATTAACCACAAAAACATGTGTAATCGTTTTTCTTCCATTAACTGCTGAAAGATGATTTTTATACCACGATGCCATTCTTTTTATTTTATCGCTCATAATTTCACCGTCAAACCTGAGTCTCTCATCAATCCAGCAAGATAGTCATCTACGTTTTGTATACGGTATTTGTATATTCGAACAAGATCTATGAGATATTTAAAATAAAATAAAAAAAACTTTCAAAGGCCCGTCTCAAATCACGACTCGAGATAAATATCTTTAACACAAAATAATTATAATATAATATTATGTTGAACCAGTTCATACTTATTTAAATTCATTTCGTGCTGACAACGCGACTGGCGCATTTGTATTACTGGCCATTAGATATAATTAACATGATATTTAAATGTGGTAAATAAATATTAATTAACAGGTCAGCAGTGATCGTGTTGTCATTTACTGATTTCTGTGAAATATGGACACAGCACGTGTTAAAAACTCCTGTCACGACTAAAAAACAACATAAAAACAGATTGAACTAGTGGATGTAGTAACATAGGTACAACAAGATATTTAACGCTTTCGCTGCTGAATAGATAATGAGATTTTAATTGCCCCCTTTAAAATGCACGTTAATTACATCGATCGGCCGCCTGGTCATTACGCACCGTGTGCGTCTTCCGCGTCCAAAGTATTAAGTGGAGATATACGTAGACTATCATGGTCCCCAAGAAGGGGAGTGCTGACAGGGCTGTTGACTGGAGTCCCGGCTTGGGCTTGGCATGTCTTTTTTATTTACATTTACTTTTCTTGCAAATTTATTCCACGAACAGTAAGAAATGTCACCTGCGGTGCTTTTATATTTCACGTATAAAAATATATGGTTGCGATAAGGTTGAAAATTTTCTCGCTTTAAGAAAAATTCCTTTATATGTTTATTTGGCGGGTGTGCAAGTTATCTGGCTACTACAAAAGGTGTTCGTGACACAAAAAAGGTTAGAAACGGGTGATTTATTTGATACAAAATGCCGACAACTCAATTATAAATAAGTGAATTAAAAAAAAATACAAGACATCGGTAAAAATATTCGGAATGTCCCTGATTGTATGACGCTGGCCTTATACATAGCGATAGGTATGGGGCCTGCTACATGATATGGGAATCATGATAGGGATCGTGGATGGACTATTCTTACCACACAATCTAGCTAATTAAAAATAACCATGGCATCATGGTAAAGTCATGATGATTCAGTCAGACAGATAGCTCTACCATTGAGGTTCAAGGGGATGATACTCACTCAAAATTAATGGAAAATAAAGAAATAGTACATAACTAATAGGATTTTTTTTAATGTCAAGCATTTTGACTCATATACTGTCATTGAAATATTAATTGTAGCACTTAAACCGTAATGTGTATCAAAATAAAATTAACAAAATATTCCAGCTGAAAATTGGGGAGCTACTTTTCCTTATATTTAACGTTATAAACGTCTCTAAAAATTGACAGCAATTAAAATCACGATTTTCTATTACAGACATTTAATAGTATAATATGCATAACCTATTAATGCATGTTGATAGTTAGGTACTACAAGTATTTATGAATCCTGAAAAATTGGATAGTCTATATCAGGGGAGGGGCAAACTTTTTGGATGGAGGGCCAAATTCAAGAATTTAAAATGAGCAGCGGGCCGCAAGTAAAATACCATTTTTAGATATACACCATTTATTATCACGAAAAATAAACATTACAAAAATTTAATGAGAGGAATGAAACTGTTGTATATTTTTTAAAATTCAGGTGTTAATTTTGTAGTTGATATTCTCAAAACTGCGTGTAAATGGGCATCGGAGGTATTTGATCGTAAAGAATTTTTATTGAGGTTCATGATCGAAAATGTTTGTTAACATATTATATAGGTTGATCCAAAAATTGCATAATCTTTAAGTTGGTCGTCCGAATTAAGGGCATTGTAAAATTTTGAGATTTCTTCACGACGATGCAATTCTCTTAAATCAGTGTCACACTGCAGATCAATAATCTCAAGTTGTAGCTCTGTCGGTATACTATCAATATCCATTGAAAATGGATCGCGTACTATTGCTAAACTTGTCTCAATTTTTCGGAAGTCACAAAATCTTTGTGAAAAATCGTCATTCAGAGCATTAATAATTTTACCATATTCTTCAAATTTATATTCTGGTATATTCAGCAACTTCAAAGTTGGAAAGTGGTCCACGTCTTTATTGAATATTTGTCGAAGGAATAACTTGAGTTTTAATTGAAATCCATTCAAACTTTGTACTATATCATGGGCATATAATTTTTTCCTTGCAACGCGGAGTTAAAAGTATTTAAATGTGTCACGATGTTCAACGTAGAAAATAGTGGTTACATAGTGTGAGACGAGACGCAAGGAAGACGTACTGAGATAATACATTTACGAAACAACAAATTCTTCAAATTTTAATATATTGTCAATATTTTTTTTAAAAATTATAAAAAAGTTATTCGTAATCAGAAATACAATAATTAATGATGGCGGGCCACAAAAAAATACCCGGCGGCCCACATGCGGCCCGCGGGCCGCAGTTTGCCCCCTTGGTCTAGATTATAGATTAATATTAATTTAAGAAAAACCAAATTTCAAGTTTTTGTTTTTTCAGTTTTATAGTTTTATTATTTAAGAAGGACATAGTTAACTTTGAATAAAATCTATTGCCTATGGAAATAGTCGATTTTGCGTACAAATATAAATAGACAGTTTTAAAAAAATGAAAAAATCGCATTTTGAAACAGAAAATCACATGGATTTTAACGATTTGACTCACGCAATGGCTGTTATTTTTATGTTAATTGTGACTACTTACTCGGGTGCAATTATGTTATATACGTCTACTAATCGACTTACGAGCTTATCCACTCATCGTGACGGATTGTGTTTTATACCCCATGCAAATTGGCTAATAAATGTCATTGTAATACTATGAAGTTCTCTGCAATTAAACCTACTCACTTCACAGTCACTTATAGAAAAACATAAGTTAGGAGAAGTATATGCTCAGAAGTTCAGTCTTATGCAACTAAAATTACAAAAATTGGACTATAAATCGCAGTTCTCAGTTTCCAATGAATAAGACGAAATGTTTTTCAAAATCACCACCGTCTTGCGCTATAAAGAATTTTCCAAGATTTTCGCAAGATGGTTTCATATTCCCTAGCCGAAATCAAATAAGCAAGTGGTTAGACCAGTGGTTCTCATGTGAGGCCACCAGCGCTTTACAGAACAATTGGTTGAATATACATGACTTGTCTTAAATTTCTTTCCACACTCAAGTCAATCTATTTTTCCTACTGCTGTATACTGTGAAAGATTATTCAGTGTAATGCACTTCATAAAAAATAAATATCGAAGCCAGTTGACAGAATGATGTAAACTCAGAAGCAGCCATGCGGCTCGCATTGGAAAAAGGGAGTATTGAGGAATTTCCATTTGCATTATTTTTAAATGAATAGATATGTACTAAAATGTTCAAATGTCTTTTATTAAATAGACTTGTCTATAATAAAATTGATCCATTATTTTAGTAAATAAAACTTAGCTTTATTTTTTTCAATCACAACTAAAGTGAAATTTGCGGCCACCAGACGTTTCTATAGAACTGTCAATGTCAATTGTGCGGCCACAGCTAAATTTCACATGAGAACCACTGGGTTAGACGAATTGTTTTCTATAAGGCATTTTTCTCAGCCGGCACAAATATCCTTTGACTTAGCATCAAGTAGAGTAGTTTGCACGCCAAGGTCCTTAAATAAACCTCGATAGGAAGTACTCGATATTCATAAAGGCATATAGAAAAAAAACTTGATCAGAGGTTTTGTTGCTTTAATTTCATACATTTAGGCTTCATCTCTATTGAATGAAATAATTATTGAATATATTTTATTTCAATACAGTATATTATTTAATTGTGGGTCACATAATCTATCATGAGTAGATATGTTATTTGTGATAGAAAGTTTCTAAGAACGAAAGTATAGGGAGTGAGTTTGGTTCAAGCGAACTCAATAAATTGGCAAAGAGTTGGCGATGCAACTGTGAACTTGTGACAGGTTAAGATAAACGTTGTTCTGTTCCTGCGCGTATGCAGTCACTGCGACTTCTTAACCGACAGGGTTGTCAACAACGCGGACCACAACCCATTAACTGTATTTTAATTGTCAATACCATCTTCAATCAATGTTGCATCTTTTTTATTATTTATGTAGAATGCGATTTTTGAATCAGTATATCTAGGAGTTAGGGTTTTACTTTTAACACCCTAACGTTACTCACCTATTATGTCAGATAAGTGACGACCTATCTTTGCCACCGTCTTTACAAAAGAGGGTATCTTGTAAATACTACTAAAACATATATTTTTTACATACAAGATTTGAAAATATCTCTAGTGAGCAATTGTTCAACGCAATTTGATAAGCATTTTACGTAAGAAGTACTAGTTAAATTCATCGTAATTAAGTGGATTGTCCGTAACTTAATTGGAAAATCACATAGGCACAAATCTAGTGGTTAGAGGCTCTAGTCCCGTAGGTTTTTTTTACAAAATAGATTTTTCTAGTGGGTAAACGTGAGATGTTTTCAAATGATGTACCTATGTTTAATACATATATAAAATGTAACATTGTCAAATATTGTAAATTATTCTTAAATAAAAGAAATAGTATACCTATATATTTTTTAAATGCGTAAGTAATATAATAATATTAATTTACAGATTTTTTTTGAACTTTTATTTTACTTTTTATATACATAAGCCTACAGTTATCATTATGGTAATTATTTGTAATAAACCATTTCTTTTATTCAACGAATAATTCACAAGATTTTGAGAATGTTACATTCCATATATGGAACAAATTTCATGTATGATCTACTAGTTTAAATTTTCGCAATTGGATAAGAGGCTCGTAGCATAATTGATTAATGCACAGTTGGCGCGATATCAGTATTTTTTTCAAATATGATTTTTTTCTACTGGGTATATATCTAAGGTGTTTTCAAGTTATGTAATGTATGTTCAATATATGGTAATTATTCGTGTTTATTAGATCCACTTTGAGATTAAATGCTGTAGTGACCTATTGTATTGAATATAAATCAATAAAGTCACATACAATTCAGTCTCCCATAGAGTTAGATTCTTCATATTGTAGATAATTTTGTGATTTTTATTGAATTATCAAAAAAAGTTTGTTATTTTAACAGTTTGAGAAAATAACTTTAAAAATACAAATTTTAACGTTTATGGAGTCTATAAAACACTAAAAACAATATACACTTTATTGTAATGGATTACCGCAACACCCTTCTTATAAATATCGACAATTCTTCTTTTAGAGCTATTATTACTATTTAAAAACATTATAGTAATTTTGACTTGTCATTGGTGGTTTGTGGCAACCCTGGCGGACGTTGCAAAACACCGACGTCGCGCGTCGGTTTGAATTATTTTTGGACGCCGTCACTCCCGAAATGCGTCCGCGTCCGGCCGACATCACGATTCATGTTATAACACATTTTATAATGCGTGCGTACTCGCAATTTCGGCCAACAAAAATATGCAACAGACAATAGGTTTTCTCCATCTTGACAACCACATCATTAAAGCCTGACCCATCATTTATAATATATTATTATATAACACAGTTGGCTACCTACTGAAATGAATAAGTACGTGAAATTAACTGTGCATTATCTAAATACCATATTTACAACGTCAGTTTTAAATTGACTCAGTTTAATTTAGAAACTGATGACGAAAAATATTTCATGGTTGTTTACATTGCTGTAATTATTAGAAAAAACATCTTTTTTGATCACAATATTGCCGATAATGACAAGATTAACTCTTATAATACAACCAGAGATTAATAAATATAATTCCGATAGGCAATATTCAATACACTACATTTTAACGCATGGTTTTGAATGTGTGGGTACCCTACAAAAATGAACCAGGCATTATGGATGTGCAATAGTGTGTGCAATGCACCAATATTAAATGAGCATCAATGCATAAACCGCGAGCAGTTGTCAGTATTGGACATAATATATGATGTATTCTTGTCATGTGTTTAAGTTTATACCGTATTCTTCCGCATTTGAGATCGTTGCCTGCTTCTCCTTACTCGTTAGGTATTTCAGTTCCCATTATTTCTGAGTTCCCTGAATGCAACAGTATTAAGAAGTGGAGATACTCCGATGATCCTTTAATATGCTAACGTATTAAGGTCTGTCCGCTTATTCTATCCATCTGCACCATCAATGATAAATGTTTAAAGTAATAGCGAGGCCACCACGGTAGCCAAGGCGTAGTTAAGAAGAGTCTAGACATATCTTTCGCACGGATACGACAGAAAAAGATATAGTTTATTGGGAACCTTCAACAAATATCAAATAAATAATCTCTTCATATCATTAATTGATGTATCACTGAAATTATAAGCTTTAGCTGTTACCAATAATCTCCTTCTATGTTTATCTGCGCTTATCTATTATTACGAGTACATGATAATGTCTACATCTTTATTCTTTGACGCCTACAGTGACCACTATTCTCCGTAGGCTGCACCGATTTTTACTACTAATAATGCTGCACAATTGATGAATGCGTATTGTGCAAGTATGTAGAAAAGAGACGTTCTATGATGCCATAGTCTTCCAATATGGAGACATGTGTACGTATTATTAGGGATTGCAATACCGAATTAAAATGTCAAAACCGGTTTTTCGGTATTTATTATTGAATACCGGTATTAATACCGGTATTCGTTAAAACATTAAAAAACAGAAGTACTTATCAGTAAATATAGCTATTAAAACCCCTTTAAAAAATTATGTTATGGCAAAAACCTTCCTACATGTCGACATTTAAAAAAATGTGTTCTAGAACTGGTGAATTTTACAAATAATTTCAATGCATTGATAATTTTATTTAAAGCCTTCAATTTAAATGCAAATATGCCTGGCTGTATAATTATAGAATAATTGAACACTTGTCACGGATGTTTTCTATTTAGAATACTATTATAATAATTCATCGTGACAATTATATAAATATATTTGAACAATTTTGTTTTATAATTATTTCACCTCTGTTGGATTCAGTCAATATTTTCATTTTAGCAGCACATAACTGATAATTCATTTTCAAATACGTAAACGAGTGTGCTTTCTTAATACCGAAAATTTCGGTATTTTGGATTTTTAAAACCGGTATTGATAAATACTGAAATACCGGTATTGAAACCCTACGTATTACCTACATTACACGCGGCGCATCCTCCGTCAATACTGTATCTCTAACGTGTTGAAGTCCAGGATTCAACAACGTTCAATAACTTCCCGACAAGATAAATTCATTATTTACACCTACATTTTCTCTACCTTCAATCTTTCTTTGGACAATATATTGCAATCATTATACATTTTATATTTACGGAATATGCTTTACGTATGCCGCATTCTTGCGCTTGATAGCGACTGTTACCCCTAGCCGTTGACAAAAAAGCATAGATATATTATTGCTTTTATCGTGTTCTTTCAGTGTACCAGAAAAATATCTAAATACAAAACTGGTCTTTATTCCATGTCATTATTATACACGCAATAATTACTTTAAAACGATCATACTGCAAGTGTTTTTGTAAACAGATTCAAGACAATAAACCTGAATAATTTGCCCTTGCGCCGGATATTTTAAGAAAACCTTGTCACCTACATTTTGGTCGAATGCTTTCAGTGAACGAGATTTCTCCTGACTCCAAATATTTTTACTGTCAAAGAGTATTGCGTGTTTTGAGCTTGTATAATATTATCATGTATGCATAATATGCTTTAACTCTTTATTTATTATGAGTGGTTGTTTACAATACTCCACATTAGATTTAAATCAACCTTTTTAAATACATAACTATTTCTTTTATTCAATTATTTATATACGTACATGATTAGGAATGCGGCATTCATTATTAAACTTACATACTTTGGAAACATACCTATTATATTTTTTTCAAATATCGCTACCAAGAGGAGTCGAGCCTGCATCCATTCAGTTCTGATCCAATCTGCACCATAATTCTTCATTGTTGGAATCCTATGACTAAAGATTTTAATCAGAACTATTTGGTAATGGAAACAAAAAAGAACTACAACTTTAATTGTAATTTTAACTATAAATTTTTATCTTCCTCATTCTACAAATAATATTGGACAGATTAAAAGTGATCAAATCAATTAGTTTCAATTTTAAGTTCAAAAAAATATAATTTTTGTTCCAAGGCAAGCACACAATAATAATAAAATTGATTACCTATTAACTATTCGTTCGTATTTTTGCATTGAACCCAAAATAATTTAATGATAAAAATATAATCTAATCCTGTGTATTTTTTATTCAAGATTAAAATGCACATAACATTTAACAATGTAACATTCTTTATTGAAAATACGTAACATGGAAAAGAATCAGAAACACATATATTAGAAAATTCGCTAGCAAAAAGAGTGACATTGCTAATTTACACTCACTCACGCAGTGCTTCCCAAACTTATGGGCAGTGGCCCCCATTGATCGTAGGACTTAAAACAAATGTTGCAATATGCATGCCAATTAAACTTGCGTCATTTTTTCGTCTGAGACGATTGTAGAATGCAAGTGTAGAATAAGACGTATGCTCGGTCTGTTGTCACGGCAGCGATCGCGGCAGTTCACTAGAATATCCGTCTATTGCAAAAGCAGTACATATTGGTAACCATCTTTAGTTATCATCCTAACTCATCAAAACAGCATTTTCGTGATTACTCAATAAAAAAATAATCACAGACCATGCCTTTCAATGGAGACTTGAAGAAAATTCCTTGCAAATTACCATATTATCATTATCTAACATTTAAATTGATATGCAATAATATGCGACCACACCCTTATTATTTAATTGTTTTTGTATGCTTCGCATATAGTAAATTTTATTTTGCTCGTGATAAATAATATATAAGTAATATGTATGAATAGTAATAATAAATGCCAAATAAAGCGTTTAATAACTAAAATATTTATTATTTTATGAAGAGGTGGCGGGTATATTATTGTATACAGATTTTGGGGACCGAGGTATGAAATATTTTATGAAGCACTGTCTTAGAGTATTTATATTATCTTAATAATTTATTAATTAAAAACTTGTAAATGTTTTTATATTTCTGCTTTACATAAGTTTTATTTTGTGATCTAACTGAAAGAGTAATTTTATATGACATGGTAACGAGGGGTATTTTACATTGTTTCACCCTCGCTTTGATATAAATTACATATCAGATTAATTCGAGGGCTTAGTGTCAAACAACAATATCTACAAAAGTGTAACTTTACAGGAGAGCCAAAAATCGTTATGTTAGATTCTTGTAACTCAACAAGGGAAATGTTTATTTAAAACCTGATGTTAATATTTTATAATTTATTGTGTATTGTACATTTATCTTGCTTATGATGATGTTAAAATTTATAGGGATAGTTTTAAAAAAATATGAAAACAAGGGTAACTTATGTAGTTAGCGTTAAACTTTACTGACGATTTAATAAGAAATTAGAAAAGATTGACATCACGTTGTTTGACTATCATGTAGCCGTAAATGTAAAATAACGTTATCTAAAAAAAAAACCCTTTTTTGTAGATAACATTGTCTGACTTTAAGCACTCGAATTATTCATCACTTCATTCATAAATTTTCGTACTGAATTAATATAGATATGTCACGCAGTTACGTGTTTACTATACCTAATACCCGATAGATGTACGATAGAGCTCCTCATTGCACTTTCAGACTAAAGAATTAATTACGTTAGTTCATCATCTGAAAATTTCGCATGTTGGGTATGAGCCAAATCTGCCAAAAACAGTTGCATAACGTCGAAATCGATTTCGAAGGCAAGTGGGTCAAGGACCGCTCCAGCGATCGGAAAATTAAAAACATGAACAATATCACGTTATTCCTAATAATATAAAAAATATATATACTGTGTACCTTGACATTTATTTACCTGCTTAAAATTATTACTTATCAAAATTTTGTTTAGTTTTATTGTATTATCAGCAAGTATAATTTTTACTATTTTTTCTGAATATTCTACAGGTGCTAACTAACATACATAGAAAATAATTATTATTTTAATAATATTAAAGTTCTTATCTACCTACTATACAATTTATAATATATTTCTATACTTTACAATTTTAAAATACCTATTGTTTTTTTTAATTTGACGTGTCTGGTTTTTTAATAGCTACAGGGTGTTTCTCCAGAAGTTGGCATTTGCGACATAATTACTCTCAGCTTGAACGGTCTCGTTTAAATTTCATTCACGTGGATATTATACACTACTGCACAAATACTTTCCCTAGCTTTTTTCACTCTTCTCGGTCCATACTTCTTCACTGCCGCAAACTTTTCGAGTTTATCAATCCAGCGAGATTTAGGACATCATTGTGATTGTTTAGTAACCCTTGGGTACCACTTTATGACGGCATTTTTCCTGCCTATTGCTTGGCTACCTTTGTCACATCGTGTACTCTTGTCTGCCTAGTTATTCGTTGATTTATTTTGTGGTCTCTCTGCGTTATGCCCAAGATGCACCTTTCCATGCCAAATTTTATTACTCGTATTTTTTGGATTTATCTTGCATGTTTCACATGATTACGTGAGCACTGGTAGCATACAACCTGATATGCCGTACATTAATTAAAACAAATATTCCATCATTTTCATTTCACCAGACATGCAGGCTTGGTCAATAGAGTTACTCCATTTCACAGCATTGTCTATGATTCTTCAACTTTTCATGAATATTACAGATAATATATTATATTATTATATACTAAATAATATAATAATACATTCATCAAGCCATTAATGTATCAGTTTAAATAGCAACATAGTAATGTGGATAGGTGATTGGAGTCATATGTAACAAATATGTAGACGATGTGCTGATACAGGCCCGGTCCTGGGACAATTAAACCATACTTTAAAAAATATAAAAATGAAGGACAAATAAAATTGGTTTTTCAATTTCATTCCACTATTTGATCGTAAATTTTTTTGTAGTAGAAATACATAATTGAAAGGTTGAAAGTCTATAGAGTCTAAGTGCCAAAAAATCTATAACAAGTTTTTTACTTCAATACCATCTATATGCCAAGCCTAATGATATTCTGAAGGGTCTATGTTCCTAACATACCCTTCTACATAGAACGTTTCAATATTGTCCATGTTTAAATATTTTATTCTTCCTTTGTTTATTTTATCATTAGAATTATGTAAACTTATCATATTATACTAATATTCTTCTGTAACTTTGTACAAATAAAAATGTGAGTTTTCATATGTATATAATATGGTTGTATTCTTTTTTTTGTTATATCTCAGTTTCACATTTTTGGCACTTAGACCCTATAAACTTTCAACCCTTCAATTATCAAGAAAATTCAACCGTATTATTAATATCTATAAAGATATTCAGAAGCACGATATATATATTATCATAAGTATTGTATTATTCTAGGAAAATTTAATTCAATAATACAGTGTTTTATATAAACTATCGATACTGGTAAAAACGTTAACCATCTTTTAAAGATATGAAACTCACACCCCATATCCGAGGCATCGTGCACGGCCATGTGCTAAAATTTGAAAGAAAAAGGATAATAGAGATATTTAGAGTAAAAAATGAGATCAGCGATGAATAATTTATCCTTATGGTGGATAAATTACGTCATAATTCATATATTCTGTTACTCCCCTGCCTAAATTACAACTTACTTGAAAATTATCGATTTCAGTATTTCACTGAAGATTTTATTCACAGAAAAAGTGACATTTTCTAAAATTTCCTCTATCCCCATTATCATAAATTACTGCATTACTTAGAATCCTAACTGTCTCCTTTGGGTCGTGATAACATATATGGATGACGCCTATTTAAAACTATCAAGATTTTCCGACTAAGATGGTTATATTACAGTCGACCATCCTGGAAAGTTTTTGGGTCAAAAGCGTCTGGTCTGGTCTTGTCTGGTCTGGCAGTTTAGAGGTGCTTTGCATGGCTTAGGATACTCGAGCGATCGGGATCTTGGCTTGAAGAAATATAGCTGAGGATAGACTGGAATTGAGATGGCAACTAGATAAAGTCGGGTTCACCCTGGGCTATTAGATTATTGCCTAAAATGAAAATCAATAGACCAGTAGTAATATCCAAAAGAACTTAATATTTATTACAAAATATATTATGTCAAACGAATGATAATTTTTTCATGTGTTTGTTTTCAAACATGTAAATAATACAAAAATTATTACATTGTAAACACTGGTCTGTTCCAAGACATTGCTTTGTTAATTTTCCGGCAGAGGCGTCCGTTTTCCCGCGCTTGGGAGGGGTGATATCGCAGGAGGGGACAGACTCGAGAGGAGAGGGGACTCTGCCTGTCCCCGGCCGACCTATTCTCAGGCCGGCGATCTCCTAAAAAGGTCGCTTCGTCCGCGACCGTCCGCTTGGCGACGCGTCTTTCTCGCTAATTTTCCTCTCGGAAAAATCAGTCAGTCGTTCGCAAATCGTAAATCTGACGAGACGCCTATGGATTATACAGAATAAAAAAATCAACAAAAATCCTATTTCTCTGTAGCTTTTGCAGACGAAAATTTACGACTAAGAACAGGCGCCCCGCAAAAAGAAAAATTTCGCAGAATAATGTAGTTATTGTCTTCTCGTGTGAATAATGCTTAAGTATTTTTACCCGCATCATAACCTTGAACAAATGACATATAAAATGTTCTAATAATGTTAAGACATTCTTGAAATAAACGAATCTGAAACATCTAAACTGCGAATGAATTAATTTGAAACCCAGACAGTTGCAACATTAACATAATCAACTGTAGAAGTTTCTACAGATGTTTCGAAGATAATTAATCATGCATATTAAATCTAAAATTATAATAAAAAAGATTATAATGAGAATGTCACATATGTCATACTTACGATAAAGGATTCATGGAACATTCACCATAGTACAGTCGTTCAAATTCATAATTTCTGGTCGGGAAAATTCTCATGTTATCTTTTGTTATATATTTTTGGACCAAGAACATGCGTTGAATGACTGGCTTATAACCATTCCTCGCAAAAACTATGTTAGAACCTCTCATATGGTCCGATTAATAATAAAAAGAGTAATTTACCTTTGATATTTTAGATGTTGGAGAGTTTAGTGAGACTCACAAGATTGTGATTTAATTACATCTAATAATTAAAGTGGTTTCTTTAATTTATATTTGTACATATCCCAATCACCCGTACGTTGAGAAACATTAATACACTCTGTCTATATACTACCTACCCGTCTACTGTAAAAGTTTTGCTACGTTCCATATACAATATAAATATGTACAGGCATTATTGACTACGTGGCGTAGAAGTCATGCTACGACCCGTAGAACGTAGCGGTTACTTCTGAAGGTCTTCATAATTACAAACTTTATTAAATCCTATTTTTTAATTTCTACTAGGTGTATTATATATCCAAAACTATTCTACAGAATCATTGTGGTACGGCAGTAGCCATTTGCAGTTATGTTTTTACTGTTTACTAGCATTAAAACAGGCAAACAATGCCAATACAACTGCGAATTACCCATGATGCCACTGTAAAATGATTCCAATATACCAAAGACGAAGACATCTCGTCGACGAAGCTAAACTAAAATAACAAACTAAAAGAATTATAATATACATTCAGACAGTGACCAAGGCGTTATAATATAATTGAAATATAACATACAAATTTCCATTTACAACAGTATGTTAAAACGCGCGGCAATTTGTTCTGTTTAACTAGAAAATTTAAGAATAAACAAAATATGTCAAGTTTATTTTAAGCATTATTTTTAATAATGCGTTATGATTGTACACATTTTAATATTAGTTACCGACATATACAGACTAATTACTTTAATAGTATCTAAAGGTGGGCCTAGTTTCACACGTCATAATTTCATTACATACAACACAAACATAGACCCCTTCAAGCCAACCCGCCCCGCACCACACTACTTACAGGGTGGAATAATAAATACGTAGATACATATAAGATAAATGTTTGAAATTTTTTCGCAAACTTTGAATGATTACTTGCTATAAAGTATTCGTCGATATTCGATACAAATGGGAAAACAATTTTGATTTAAAGAATGATATATGCCAATTATCTAAATTGTATAACTATATCAATATTAAACTCACAGTGAAAAAATGACTTTTATAATAAAAATTATTTACTTTCAGTTTTAAGGGGGTCTACGCACCGTAGCAAGTAATGATTATACCGAGTAGAAGATTGAAAAACGGAGTAGGGGTTCATAGTATTATATTTCCACGTGTATCAACAATATTAGTAATATAATTGATGTGTCTGTTAATGATTTCAAAATAATTGTATTTGATCGACGTTTTGACTACTTCTTCGACACGAAATCATAAAATAGTTTTTGTAAGTATATTATTGTCTTGTTGTTCCATTATAACTCAAAAAACTATTAGACAAATATTGATACACCTTTCACAGATTATAGAATACATTATTGGTATAAATTTAACAAAGTTTTATCTCAATATGTTTAAAATACAGTATGGATATACTTACCTATATGAAGAGATTTTCTCGTCTGCAATAAGAGGCCGCATTTTTTTGAAAGCATTAAAGTTGGCCTTTGTGGCGACCAGATCGGACGACCCGGTGGGCCTAATAGCTGGTTGAACCGACTTGATTATCTGTTCCCTTTCGGAGCACATTTTCGGACATTCCCATAAGATGTGGTTATCATCCTGTTGTTCTCCGCCGATCAATAAATGTCTGGTGTAATGGTCAAAAGTCAAACTAGTATTAGGAAAGAACAAAATGTGTGTGCCTGCTCTTGTGGTGGAAGCATCCCACTTTCACTGACAGGTCTTCAACGCCACATCCGGGGTAATTTGACGTTTATTCAGTAATACTTTTTCAGCGTCAATTTTTGGTGGAGAGGCAAGGTGAAGATCACCAACAACAGCCTCTCAGCTTATGTCTATAAAATATGTTCCTCTTTTGAACGGATTTAGATACCATGTTTACTTTTCTGTGATTTCGCTAATGTTATGTTATCTTCAACAGATGCGCGGAGTTGTGTGACGTGCGACAAGGTGCTTGCCGAACTAGAAA
The DNA here is from genome assembly GCF_057557595.1 of Rhyacophila brunnea. NCBI lineage: Eukaryota > Metazoa > Arthropoda > Insecta > Trichoptera > Rhyacophilidae > Rhyacophila > Rhyacophila brunnea. The sequence goes on from NW_028232752.1 coordinate 26,888,654, forward strand.
AAATCGACGATGACACCGACACGTTTGGGGTTGATTTTGTCAAAATCAACGACAAGCGACTCGCGAAGCACTATGGCATCAAAAATTTCCCCGCCCTCACCTACTTCCGAGAGAAGGAGCCAATCATCTACGACGGTAAGTTTCAGATATATAACCCAAAGCCTGTGATACCTATACGTAATTCGAACACTGGCGGGCTTAGAGACTTGCCTGATTATAAAATTAAAACCAAAAATTCTCAACTACCAACATTGGTAAGTATCTAAAAATGCATCTCTTTCCGAGAATCACATCCTGTAACAAAAAATTATTATTATTGAAGACAACAGTGATGATGATGACACACAATCATATAAGTGGTTTCTTTTTTTGGTTACACTTGCACTTACGTACCTATCTGGTTTTTTTATCTCCCCGTTAATTGGAGGGATTTTTTTAAACTTATGTAATATTTATCTGTATTCGAGAAATGCATATTGACAGCATTGAGGCAATTTAGTGATTTTTTGCACATTACACATCTGGTATTTTTTAATGATAACATTTGAATTACCTACTTCTTTTCTTCTAATTTGAGTTTCTTTGTTTTGAGTTTTAAAAGATTTTTCATTGCCCAAATCGGGTTTTTTTTTTAAGTTTACCTCTTTGCTATTTAAATACATTATGATTTACTGATACTTGATATATGCAATGTTTCTTAATCGGTGGTCTGCAGAAATTTTCTGGTGGTCCGTGAATTTTTGGCGTCCAAATGCATATGATAAAAATTCCAATAAAATCTTCAAAACCCGTGCATCCGCAAGTATTTGTGCATTGTGTTTTTGTTATTAAAATAGATTAAGTAATGGTTTACGTCACGAAATCAATCACGATCAGACGTTATTATACGTTGCCACAAACGTTTCTCCTATTTTCAGTTGTCTGCGGGTGTAACAATATTGAGAAACGCTGATATAGAAAATGAAAAGTAAAATGTTAACATTACAATAAATCATATTAACTAAATTTGAACTTACAGTAACATATCCCTCGCATGAAGATTTTATACTCGATTTGTGAATAATAACTATTTTTTTATTGTTAGTTTAAAATAATATATGTATAACTGGTTTGACCTGTTTAGAGGCCCCCTCTTAAATCTTCTGACGAATTGAGTAGGTCATCTGCATCAACGAAAGTCGCCCCAAGAATTGAATAATATACCAGAACATCGAACATTCGATGGAATGCTTGCAATCACATAATATGTAAAATTTTAAATTCATTGATATTACCCGCATTTGAGGGTTTGTTTGACGAATGAAACTAGGTAATTATAATAGTTTTTAAATATTACATTACATGTTTTTTAAAAGTGTGTGTGTGTTTTTTTTTGAACAGGGGACTTGATGGACGAGGATAATGTCTTGGATTTCTTAACCAGTCTTGAAGCAATGGACAGACCAGATAGAATAGAAGAAGTTAACAGTAAAATCTTATCCAAGATCGTTGAAGACACGGAATACGTTGCAGTATTATTCTGTAAGTAAATCATACTATACTCTCAGTAAGATTAAAATACTTAACTTCAATAAAATAATAATTGTACTAAGCAACAATGAAATTCATCCTTGTAATAAATACATGACTTATAGAGATAACACCAGAAATCAATTTAGTTTTGAGTATATTTAAATTTTTAGATTTTATACAAGTGTTTTCATAGAAATAGTAGTTACCTAATAAAACATTTAAAAAAACTCAGTAAAAGTTATTTAAATATTATTGTTTCATAATTATAGCTATTATAATGTATATGAGTTCCATTACATATAAATAAAATATCAATCCTTATATTTAAGAGAACATTCACCAGTATTAGTGGATTTGTAGACATATTATAGCCCTGTAAAGCTAGTTTGAGTACCATGACCAAGACATTGAAGCTAATATGCCCACCAAGTCAAATCCGCTCGTATACACCCGGTCCTAATCGGGCGTACCGACCCCACGTGTGTAGATTTAACATTTTTTTTTATGACTGTAATTAATACGTACTTAAGTGTAAAAATACTCGAAACTAAGTTAACACGGAGAATAAAGAACAATTATATAATAATATAAAACAAAAGCGCATATTATAAAACTGTCAAACAATCTAAGTGAAGAGATCTTCACGTTTGCAGTACGTCACGATAAAATTTTAAATGCAATAAAATTGGTCTTTGTGACGACCAAATCAGACAGCTCGAAGGCCCCAACAGCTGGTTGGATGGACTTCAACCACCATGTCCAATTAAGAATGTGCGGTGTAATGGTCCAAATACAAAGCAGTTATCTCCGTTTTCCATTTGAAGAGCTACTGTGACTAAAGTGTCACCTATCGCTTTCGCCTGTCTAAGTCGTGGTGCTCGAACTGCCCTGTGAACTCAACAGGTTCAAGTACTATGTGTTATTTTGACAAATGGCTACCTATATAATTTTCTTTCTTATAATAATTATTGATACTACAATCTATTTACTATTTTTTCTGAAACACTTGTATAATATTATAGTTAATACTAATGTCAAAGTATTTAACCTTGTTATTAAATTTATATTTTGATACATACCTACACATTATCTTGCCTGCCCAAAAAAATATTTTTTTGGCAGGGAATTTTCATTAATGTTTTTATACAATACAAATTCTTGTTTTGTGATGTCTTTCTAATACAAATATTGTTTACTAATTTAATTTTGCCATTTACTTACGTTATAATATTAAACCTTCAATATAAAAGAAGTAAAAATGAAAGACATAATAACTTTAGTTCAAATTACTAAAATTTATATTTTTTTCACTACAAGATAATTAACAAAAGTATGTGTGCTTTATATTAAAAAAAGTATTTAATTTCGTTTCATACGATTTTAATGTGTATACTATTAATAATTAATTTAGTTATTTAATAATGATAATAATAATTGTGCAATATGTGTGTCATATTAAAAATTATAATGTTCTAACAAAATAATTACAAGACGAAAAAACACATATAACATATATAAAGACAGGGTTGGTCTTTTCGGTGTTCACCTGAAAAATACATTTTCCAACTCGATCTATAATAAAAAAAACAGTTTCCCACACCCTAGTCACTTATATTTTATAACATACACAGTTAATAAAAATGTTATAATTTAATATGAAATTTCAAAATTGCTCATCAAAATTCAAAATTTATCTATTCACATATTGACATTTCGATATAATTAGAAATACACATATCATTGGCAAAATACCTATTATTATTGTCATATAAAACATGATTATTTTACATTTATGTGACTATTTCGTAAAAATAAGATCCTAAGGACCTGATGCATAGAATGTTGATGTTATGCAAAACTAAATAGTTAAGCTCGCTATGCATAAATAAAGGCAGAACGACAGATAATCATACCTGTGGCTGACGTGCCAACGTACCTTCGAGTAAAAATATGATTTACGATGTTATTATGTTAAATAATGTAAATGTAAATGTTAACTATGATTTTAACATTTTTTTAATTGAAATACAATAGTGAAAATAATGAAAACTGTACAATATAAACTAATAAACAAAATAAACTTTAAAAAGTTAAATTGTTACTTTATCAGCGTTCTAATTGTAATTTCAAATTACGCGTTACTTTGTATGAAAGATGTATACTAATAATTATGTCTATATGTCTCCCTGTTATTACTCATCTCGAATATGAACATCACAGGATCACTTATTATAATATGTATGCAATATAAGAATATTATTGTAAATGTCGTCGTATCAGAATTGTGAATAAATAAACCATTATAATATCTTCAATTTGAATTTATAATAAGTAAAGTTATTATAAGCGCTCGTAATTAAATATAATATGTATTACAATGGAGGTTAACATCTTTACATCAATAATGAAATAGTCACATAAATGTTTGAGATATGAAAGGTGTTATAATATAAGTGGAGTACTATCTAGGATCGATTCTTGATGGAAGATTACTCTCCGAAACCCCTTTTGACCGCTGTGTTATTTTTTCTCCCCGGTATAGGTCCAAATGCCCAGAAATGTGCCACAAACAGTAAGTAATACGTATTACCATCGTGATCGACGATTTTGCAAACCCCGTTGCAGTTGGGCTGAAAGCTTTATATTATAATTTATCAATTAACACTCATAATAAAAAACAAAGCCAACACAAATGCATACATAAATTAAGACAATTCAAAATCAAATGTACTGTATTATATTGCTTTTAAATGTTTCAAGTCTCCGGACGCACCAAACTAAAAAACGTCGTCGACATATTTATTGTAAACGATATTATGTTTCCATATGTGGGACAATTTTATTCAATTAATCAGTGTGATCCCGGGCTTATAAACAATGAAATCAACCAATATGTGTCATATAATATTGCCACATATTTTAAAATTTAAAGTTATAATTTAATTAGTACTTATTTCCAGCGCATCTATTATATATATAAGACTGTTATCGGTCGCTATCGAGGATAGTTTATCATATTTATGTATTTATTTAGGTATTATAATTGTTACAATAAGTTAACCGTCTAAACTGTCAAAACTGTCTATCTCGCTCTAAAAGTTAACACAGCCAAGAGAGGTGCTGTTCAAACATAGAACTTATTGTAACAATTACAACTAACTTATTGTAACAATTATACTACCTAAATACATAAATATTATAAGCTACCCTTGATAGCCACCGATAGCGGCTGATAGAAGTCTTGTATAATATATAATAGATGCGCCAGACCAGTTTCATGATAACGGATATGTTTAATTGGTCCAGTTGAAATTGAAAATATTCCATAAGTGAAAAAACTTAAGAAAATAATATTATTTAAAATTTGTCAATCTGATCTTTGTCATCATTCTAAATCTGAAATTTTCGCATATTTTATAGACTTAACATATGAAAAATGTGAAAACATTTTTCTAGTAAAGAAACCATTTAAAATCAATAATAATACATGAAACATCATTGCAAAAATACATTATATTATAGAGCACGTTAAATCTACTACCTCACACTCACAATAATAATTATTATTATATTATACTGATATGCTTAGAAAATACAATATGTCATCCCCTTCGCACACAATCGTAGGTTTGCCATTATCAGAAAACTACAATATATTCCCCATTTTAAGCTATTATTGGAAATAGTCGTTATGTTTTTTTTTCAGTTTTTATTACACCACTGTCCCGAGTTAGCCGCTTACAGCTTTTTCTTTTTCTTAGCAAAATTTTTCACCCCCGTTTTCATTTACTCCCTAAACTATAATACCAGAGTGATATTCTCTTCTTCATTTACTCAGTTCTATTTTCCTATACAATTTTGTAGGTAGGATTACAAATTGTTATTTCGAAATTTAGTCAAATTATTTTTTCAGCTGAAGAAATTTAGGATATAAGCATTATAATGAAAAGGTGTTGACAGCATATTTATTAAAGAAAATCATTTTCTTTACATAGGGATAAAGTTTTTATAATGGAAGTGAATCTAAAAACGACTAATGAGTAAATAATCTGTACATCATTTTGCATTATTGATTAATTTCTTCCATGTTCACATTGAATTTATTCTCAGAGACCATTCATTTATTCACTTTCCTGGAGTTACAAGTCTAATCACGAAAATAACAGTCGTAGCTACTGTCAGATAATTTTAAATTATGCTCTAAATTACTTATATATGAGGGGTGTATTTTCAAAGTGAACTTATTGCACTTCAACAAATTTTTGGCAAACGCCAAAAAACTGTTTACTAGATAGACGATTGTTGGTATTGGAATAAGTTACTTTTGTAACTTACACCGATTTTTAAATTGATCTTTCTACTGGATTGAATGCTATTAGACTCTTATATATAAAATACTTGTTCAAAATGTTATCCTTTAAATTGTGGCATTCATAACTTATTTTTGTCAAGTAGTGGAATAAGTTCACTTTGAAAATACACCCCGCATATTTGGTAAAAGTTAAAAGACAGTAAATACTTATATTAATTTTCAATTTATTTAACCTTTTTTATTCAATGAATAATACGCAAGATTAAAGAATATAGGCACTCTTTTTTAAATATTATCATTCGTACAAAATTCAGTAAGTACACATATTTTTCAAAAATTTTGTCACATCAATGGTAGGCCATTAAAAAATAAAATGTAGATTTTAATGTAATACCTGTCATAATAATAAAATGTTAAATCCAATTACGATTCTGTCGAGTAAATGGTCGTTTAATTAATTTACCTAGTAGGTAGATAATATCAGTTTTTACAATTATTTCGCTAGATAATATATCGCACCATGAGTACTTTAGTGTATTAAGTCAAACGTTATCATTTTGTTGTTAATAATGCAAGAATGTTTTGCTTTATTTATTGCTTTAACGTAGTAACTCAAACAAAATGTGAAATGCGTTGTAATTGAGTAACTTCAATAAAGTATTTTGAAAATATTTTACGAAGTTGACTGCTTTACCATATTATTACGCTGATATTCTATGGTAATGCGTCAATGTGATGTATAGTTTGGTACGATATACTAAAGTATTAGGCTCATACGAAGTTCTTAAACTTACCGCAATATTAGAGATATAAATAATTTTGTAACTTCAAACGTTGATATCTCAAAACTATACTTTTGGAATTAATACACTAAAGTACTCATGGTTAGAGTTGGGTTTCGGGAATTTCCCGACGGGAATTTTAGAGAAATTTTCAAGATTTTCCATCCCGAATCTCGAGTATTTAAATTTTTAACATTTCGGGAAATCCCGGATCTCGAGAATCTTTTCTCGGGATTTGGGATTTATTTATTATCAAATATTAAATGAAAAAACGATTTTCTATATATTATGAAAAAAGTGGACAGAAAACAGAAAAAGTTTGTTCACAATTAAGGCAACGTCGACTCAAAATGTGAATTGAAATTTTGTGTCTCAAAAGCGTACGCGATTGTCAGACGCAGCGATTGACAGTCTGTGGTTTTTGAAATTCCATTTTAATAAGTAATTTTTTGAATTATTTTAGTTTTCTATTCTCTATTTTGTTTGTCATCTTACATAAATAAAAAAAAACATACTTTTTGGAATTTGTCTGTTTTTACACTGATTTTAGGATTTTTACAGGTTTTTTAAATCTCCCGATATCTCGAGAATTCCCGAGAATTCTTTTCTGGAAATCCCAAATCGCGAGAATTGAAAATTTCATCATTTCGGGAAATCCCGAATCTCGAGATTAAGATTTTCTCGGGAAATACCCAACTCTACTCATGGTGCGATAATAAGTACGTTGTTTATTAGTAAATGGGAAACTTAAAAAGTAATTGACTAAAATATCAACAAATGCAGATTAGTGAAGTGTCGTGTGATAAAACGTACTCAGAGTAAAAATAAAGTAACTCGCTAAACGACCAACGGTTTCGATTTTTTCAGCTTTGAAATATATTTTGTAAATATATATTGCATAGTGGTTATTAGATTCTATTAGTATTGTTTACACAAAAAATAGTCTTCAGAGCACACAATGGTCTCTCGAATAGCTAATTTCTCCCTGGAGGAATGTTAATTTCGACAAACTTGTGTCTTCGGCCGTAATCGCTATAACTTATAACCACAGTAAATATGTTGGGTCGTTGCCAAATTCACCGTCCAAGCGTGGTATGTGACAAACAAAAACTAATATTTTAAACTAAACTTAAATCTAATAGCTTACATACTGTTAAAGACTTCTAAATTGAATACAATGGATATTAAAACATAAAAAAAATATTTATTGCTAGCTGAAATTACCCGGTTTCACACAAGTCGCTACGTTGATCGATATAATATTATGTACCTTAACCTAACAATAATAATGACATTTTTTAATATCAAAATAATTATTGCATCTAAAGTTGTGATTATATTGAGATGTATATCGCGTACTGTCACTCTGTCACGGCATCAAATTTAGTCTATGGTTTCGTCATTTTGCAGAATATTTTGAACGATCACCACCTCTCTAAATTCAATTATTATAGAGAGTGCCAACTCTAATGTATTAGTATTTTGAATTATTATTAATTATTCATGCTAATTTCAATTAATTTTAACAGTGTCTACGTGTGCGTACGTTAAAATTACTTGCGATAAATCCATAGATAATATTTTGAACAGAACCCAACCTGCAGACCATTATATAGACAACATTCTTATAGAAAATACATAGCGTCAACTGCTAAAATCAAAAAACCAAGCGATTTTGACTTAATTTGAAAATATTTAGGCATCTAGAAAATGATAAAAAAACGTTCATTGAGTCATGCAGTCACGTGAGGTGACCTCATCGTTGTTCTGGTGATTTCGGCAGATTTTGCTAACTGATAATGTTCATTTAAAGGTTCAAAATGTGCTATGGGATGGGAGCCTCAGTCTGATAACATTTTAAACACCAAGAAAAACGACATTACACACCCTTTTCCCGTAGCGGCAGCTTACTGTGATGTCACGTGATCACGTGATTGTACGCGAAATGCACCATAATATATTATATTTGGATACAATATTTGAAAATGAAAAAAAATATTCTGACAGCGGTAAAAGTCAAACAAAAGAACATCAAATTAAAATTGAATCCAACATAATATGAAAACTCTATCTTAATCTGTGATAAATTTCAAAATTGGAAGGAATAAACTTACATATCGTCCGACAAGAAGATCTAGGCAACAGCCGGAAGTCGCTGTCGTCGACTAAATAGGAAGAGCTTGTTTGTTCACAGTTTAACACGTAGCCAAGAAGATATTGTTGTATAGTACTTTGAAATACTTAGTATAATATTATCATTGCTCATCCTATTGGGAAAATATATTTTAGTTTAATCGGTTTTATTCAAATGTTGTTTTTTCGTTATTATTAAATTTGCAATCTATGAATTTTTGTTTTATTAAATTTCTTAGTCAAGTTTACACTGATAGGCACGGGTCACAGGCATCATGTGGAAAGCCTATCAAATAAATCGTCATAAAATGTACTGTTTTTTAAGCTCTTTTATGTAAATATACTATAAAATTCATCGTCAAAAACCCTCTTATCTATACTAAACTAATGCGCTAGTTAGACGGATTTGAAATGAATTTAATACACTGATTTATTTCGACCACTGTCCCTCGTAAACATAGACCATGATCAAATCTTAGTATCGCCCATTTCACCCGGATAATACTGCCTGGTGAGCTCCGGTCAATTTTCTATATACCTACTGCGATTTTAGATAAATTTTCAATTTATGAAGAATATCTGAAAGTTATAAATATACTACAATATTTTCCAACTTTATTTTCTCGTATACAGCGGTACCATAGCAGTTTTTCCTGTATTTTTGATTTATGATACTTGACTTCTTATCTTCATCAATTTGAAGTCATTATTATTACTTCTTTACCATTTTGTTAGACTTCACATAATATACACTCTGATCAATCTCATCAACTATATACTGAATATATATATATATATATATTTATTTATAATTCACAAAAACAAATGTTTTTTTGAATAGTTTTTCATGTCACGAAAGGATTTTCTAGCGAAAACAAACTTTTAAAAACCGAAGCTGTCTGATTTATCGAATTTAATTTATTAATAATGCACGTGCAATAGTGTATGTAATACACCAACATTAAATGAGCGTAAATGCATAAACCGAGAGCAGTTTTCAGTATTCGACGTTAAACGTATTCTAGACACAAGTGTAAGTTTAACCCGGATTCATCCTTACTCGAGTCGGTTACCTGTTATCGCCTTACCCGTTTTGTATTTCAGTTTCCATTATTTTTGAGTTCCCTGGGTCCTACTTAACATGGCAGGAAATATAAATATATTGTATGAATGTATATTGAAATAGAAAAACTCTCGCGCTGAAATATTACCATTGCTGTTTATCACAGAATTGTTATTTTTTTTACGATAACTTGAATGACAACATGACAGAAGAAATATTTTTCCTATTATTGCTATAGAGTGAAATATGCCACTAATCGTCCGAGACGATTTCAATCGTAGATCACTGAACTTGGGTTCATTGTATGAGGTTAATAAAGTATTGGACACTTGCCAGAGTACGCCATGTCCAATTGATCGGTTTTTTAAGACATTCAAATATATTTTTCTCAACGTATCAAACGTTTATTAAATTACTTTCATAGACAATTAAATAATTTAGAACAAGGCACTACTATATAGATAGATAACTTTCAGCAATATGTTAAAGGAATTATTAGAACTTTCTTCAAACCCCCCTGCTTTAATTTTACTATACCTACTATAGTTGGCTATCAATTTATATTTACAATGCTTAATATACTAATATTAATTATTTCGCAGCATTTTTAAGTTTCAGAGAATGCCATCGTCTGTTTTATTATTTTACTGTTCTACACCTGTTTTATGAATTTATATGTTTTAATATTGATGTTTGACAGATGATTGTTCATTCACTACACATTTTTTTTAAACATGCGTTTTACATTGCCTCTTAATGAATTTTGTACATCACAGATGTTTTTCGAATGGATCAGTCATCCGTCATCAATTACCATAATTCATTTCAGCACAAGTCAATGACAATGCACCGCATTTTAGGTATTTTAATAATATGCATCCCAGAATTCAAACACCAATTTTATAAAGTGGTCATCCTGATTTTTTGGATGTATTCAATTGAAAATGTCAGCCGTCTTTGTATATTACTTTACATGTCGATACGATTTAAAGATGTTGTTTTCAATGTTTATTATTATTTAAAAAAAATTAATATAACATAATTATATGGGATAATTTATTTACATTACTGTACATAGTGTACCTAGATAATTAAAAAAAATAATCATATTAAATATTTTGTTTCATTTACTGTTGTTAAATTGATTCTTGTATATGAAAATATCGCATATTTATTTATGGTATGTATGCCAAACTAATATATTATAGATAAGATGTTTATATATTGACTGATACGTCATAGCGGCCATATAATGTAATGTACCCTCCATTTTCTAAGTCCGCTTTCAGCTACTTTCACGCCAACGTACAGCGATATGACGTGTCGGTCAAAATATAAAGGCCGTCTTCTATGATTCAATTAAATTATTTATAATGTTGAAGATTTGTAATCCATTAGTTAGGTAAATTATCGATGTGGGTATGAGTAATATTGTACAAAAAAAATCTTATACACTGAAAAAATCATAAGCTTTTAGATGCATCCGATCACAAGGAATATGAATTCAGCTTCCTGAAAACTTTCAATTTGAAAATAATTTATTTTTTCAATAATATGCCAGATTTTTTTTTTTAAATATAAATATTTATTCATAATTGATTTATAATGACTAATCTTTGAGTAAAATGTAGCCTTGATAATTTCCCGCTATTTGAAAAGATAAACTATTTTTAAAATGGAAATTTATGTAATATTTTTTCTGGTGCTTTAACGATGTCTTGTTCTTGTTTATGTTAGACAAACCGGAGTGCAAAAAGTGCTCCAAGGCCTTGCAAGAGCTGGAAAATATCGACGATGAAGCTGACCAACTGGGAATTGGGTTCGTGAAGATCCACGACGAAGAACTTTCTGAAGAATACAGTCTTGGAGAATTACCTAAACTTGTCTACTACAGACATCAAATACCAATCATTTACGAAGGTCAGTTTGATATATTATGCACATAATACAAAAAAATAAAAAAATTCAATAATTAATTTTATCAGTGCTGGTGTGTAACCGGAATCAATCCGGAATATTCTGGTTAATTTTTTTTAAATTATAAAAAAAATTAAGTAGTACCTACATTATTTGAATAATCATAGGAATATTTATCAATAATACATATTGTAATGTATTTCTATCGCAATGTGGTGATTCATAAATATTTCGTTATTATTAAGCAGGTTCCTTTCATCTTAGACGATTTCTTTGACCTTGACCCAGTTTACCACAGTTATATGAAGATAGAGTGAAACGCGTATGAATAGGGATGACAAAAAATATTGTTACTTTTCCATTAATCTAAATAATACTGGTGTCGTTACTTGTTTTTCGATACAATATCAATGTTTTTTTAATGTCTCTTCTTCTTCTATTTTTCTGATACTGACACCCGGTAATTTGTCTCTTGATATGACAACCCTGGGTATAATGAATTACCAGTGAACCGATTAGTGCCCAGTGAAAACGAATGATGCGAAATGTGGAATTAAATTTGAAATTTTAATTATAAAACCGTTTTAATTTATACATTCATTACCTGTATTTGGCGTCTTACAATTCACGTGGTTTTTTTATAACTGTCACTATTCTCTATACTATTAATTGTATATCATTGTAAACAACGCCTTACTTGACAATATTAAAAAAAAATACAGAATTAAGATAATTAAATTTTAATTCCATATCAATAATCAAGCGATCACAATCCGAGCCCTTAAAAATATTAAACTGTGTAAATAATCGCTTAATCTTGAGAAATATTACGACGTTTTGTGTTAAAGCTGTCACATCTTGCAGGTGAATTAAGTCGAGAAGAAGACGTATTGGAATGGCTGGTCGCCAACAAGTCAACTGGCGACGAGGAAGATGTTATCGAAGATGTCACAGCGAAGACCCTCAACACCCTCATCGGCAACATCGACAACCTCGTTGTCTTGTTCTGTAAGAATACTTTATGTTTATTTTATGGTAATAATTAAAAAGTAGTGAACGTACAATGGTATTTATTGTAATGAGGTATAATACGTTTTTTTTGGTTCCAAATTTAAAAGTTGCCTATAACACCTGTCTCAGTCTTGCACTTAGAGCAAGTATACAATAAGAGAGAAGACATTTTCCGGCTATATGCGGCAATTTTCTGTGCATTTTAAGATTTTTTTTTTTTAAGAAAATTTAAAACTTATATGAAAAATTTTAATTTTGCATTTTAAGGTTGTACGTTTTGGTCGCCAATTGATAACTGACCATTTGTTGATTAGTGTATAGTAGTGGCGTACGTACGGTCTATAGATGCTGTATATGGGAAGATCTCTAAAATATTCCATAATTAATTACAATGTAACGTTATATATTTATTGCGCAGTGCTAATTCCTTCCAAATGTCCTTCCCATATTGTAAATTGCTAGAGACTTTTACGGTTGGTTGATATTGTTAAAATTCTGTATCATGAATATGATGTAGGTACGTAAATATATGAAGGGTACACGGGCAAAACAATAAAAGTCACACAAAACTGAAAAATGACTTAAGTATGGTAACACTAACATTTCTGTGTTTATTTTTATTTACATCAACTAACAAGAAATGTGAAACATATCATAGTCCTCTGAAAATAACGATTTCTCAATACCTTCAATACAGGTCCAAAAGTGGGAAGGTTCCTTGATAATAAATGTAATGAAATAACAAGGAATATCAAACGTCAACTTTTATGTCATGTTTTTACCGGTTGGCAGTTGGTATTTTGTATTGTGTATTTTCTAAGTGTGTCTAGTTTTTAATTGTTGTGTATTAAAATATTCGGTATAGATAAAAACTGCAATACAAGTATTGTGCAAAATATATAAAAAAGTAGTCCTTTTTCCACAAATACAAAAACTAGGAATGTCCAATGTGTTCAAAAATTAAATTGTTAATTACGACAACTTTTGGTTTTGTAACAATTCTTGTTTTGCCCATGTATCCTTCATATTTGAATTACCGCAGACCGACCACTATCTAACACCGCAGTCAATATAAAATTAGCAAATCTTAAGTAAATGATAATATCTAGCAAACATCTAGTGAATTGCAGTGGATAGGTAGATGATTTTTTTCAACAACAACCCTACAAGTAAAAATAAAGAAAACTGATGTACTTATACATAGCCTTAAACATCGATGTTATATTTACGTTATATCCCTGAGATGGCTACAAACAAGCATGTCCAATTCAACACAATACATGACATATTCGTGTGTCATTCATTACTGCAAAAACAAGACTATCATCATTCGTGACTAACAAATTTAAAAAAGAAATTTATTTTCGGCAACCTCTCATGAGATGAACCTGATATTATGATTGAAAGCTAAATTTAATCTTGAAAGTAATATCGAAACAAACGTTAGTCATCAGAATTGACTAACTCGAATGACTCTTTGGCAGCTTCTGCTAAATTTAAACGTTTGTTTTTTTTTTCAATGATGCAAGAAATCTAAACACATTGAGATTGCAATGATTCGCAAATAGGATAAAAAACGTAGTCATTATCTTGAAGTTAAATTTAGTTTTGATGTCATGAAATACGTTCATGCTTAGTAGATAGGTTGGTACACCCTAAATATGTTGAAAAAAAACCTTGTGATATACCTATACATGAAACATAAACGTATAAAATTGACCCGGAAAAGGGATCTTTGGTCTACTTACTAATTAAGTTCGCATTGTTGGGTCATTTGAAGAGAACTTTACACTTTTACTTTGACATTCAACTACAGTTTCAGATTCACCCAAATACTTAATTATCTACTTCTTCTTCTTTGACCATTTCCGATCCTAATAAGATCTAATGGGTCTCCACGGAGTGGAAGTTTGTATTAACAGATTTTGATTTTACGGGAAATGGATGTCAGCCACTTGCTCAACCTATTACGTCCATACTCTGACTCATACACAAATTGAAAAACAATATAATATTATGTACTTGCCAGACTCAGGATTTGAACCTGGGACCCATTATAGCCCGCTATAGGCCGACGCTTAAGCCGCGCGGCCACATAGATACATAATTATAGGTATGTGTAGATATTACCAAAATAAGCCTTGAATACTTCAAATCATGGAATTTATTGGTAGGTATATAATTAAATTCTACTTCATTTTTACATTTTACAGATCTTCTTACTTGCCGTATCAAAGCAGGTATTTGAATATAAACTATAGTTATAAATACCTATATAAAGACGTTCTTCATTAAGTTTATGTAGACAACCGATATCAATATATTAACCATTATTTTTAAGACGAATTATTACGCAAAACGCTGAGAAATTCGTACGTGGGCTATGTAAACAAACAACAGAAAGCGGGTTACTATTTTGCATAGGTACCTACCTAGTGACTGTTTGAAAGATAAATATGTTAAATTAATAACCTTTTGGTAATGTAAACGTAACGGTGGTTTATGTTCCCGACAGATGATCACGGAGATGAAGACTCGATGGCAGTGCTGGGAGAGCTGGAGAAGATCGACGATGATTGCGACAAGCATGGCATCCAGTTCGTCAAGATCGACGATGACTCCGCCGCCAGGAACTTCGGCATCGACTCTGTCCCGGCCATCGTCTACTTCGAGAAGGAAATTCCGAATGTATATGACGGTGAGATTAACAGTATTGTAATATTTACAGCTAGCTATTAAGTTAGGTATATTATAAAATAGAATCTTCAGTAATCTACTATCTACTATCGACCTGAGGTTTAGGAGCCCTTGTCTGAATTGAATATTGTAGTATAATAAATCTTTCTCTTAAAAGTGGTAATACACCGCCATCTTTAGATTAATAAAGCCTGAGCATAACTTTTTGCACACGCAACGAGTGGTCCACTTTTCAGCTGTCAAAATCAGATCCCAGATTGCATATTGATTCGCCCTTTCTTGTTTCAAATTGAATTATAAAAAATTCTCAAATCAAATAATATATTAATAAATTATAAATAATATAAGTACATTCCTGTTATTCATCAGCTGTCAAGGTCAGACTAGTCCTTCATACAAAAACTGGTGGTAATATCGATTTCCAAAAAATATGTAACATTGATCTATGTATTACATTTGTAGAAGGTGTGTTAATGCTAGTGTATTATTTATCATGTAACTTATCCATTCAAATCAAACCATTCCCTCTGTGAACACGACATACGCGTCAGTATGAGCACTCTATAGAATAATGACAGGTCATCCATAGACAATAACGGGAGGGGCGGAAAAAGTAGTACCAGTCGTTGTGAATGTATCGGCTTTCTACTTGAGTCGGCAATGTGTAATATCATCTTTCCTTTTAAAGTAATGCCCTCTGGCTGTGTGTGGCCACGGGACGTCACTCAAACCACGAATTATTGAAGAATCTTAACGATTTTTCATATATCTGAATGTCCTATACACTTGACTGAGATTTTTTAATATGGGATAATGGTCCACGGAAACGTGTGACACATTGCCAAAAATTTCAACATCGAAAACGTCCCGTCCCAGCCATTGTTGGAAATTTCGAATATAATGCGACGGGTGAGATGCGTGTCTATAGTCTAAGTGCGTGTCTTATTTTTGGTTCCCTACAAAAAACTGACCGCATGGCACCAATGGAAACATTGTGCCAAAAAGTTTCCTTAAAAAAATAATAGATCGCGCGGATAGCGACAACACAATAATTACTGGAAATATTATCGCCCCTATGGAGCCAGATTAGATTATCTTAAACACCATTTTCTCGATTTACATTAAAACTTACTTTTGTTAAGTAGTTTACTAAGTTATTTGTGCATTAGGTTTGGCGTGTGCTTAAACTATTGCGTAATACATTGTTATTATTACATGTCGTATATTATAATATATAGCTTGTGATTTCTCGAAACATTATTATTTTTTAACTCATCCGGCCAAAATTTTCTGCCGGCCGAATCAATTGGAAATTAAATTCGAGATCTGTTTTTTAGGCTTTTCTTAAATTTGTTTTTTTGACATCTAATGCCAATTTTATTTACCGGCAATTTTTTAAAATACCAGTTCCTGTCCTCAGCTTTTTTCATTTCAACTAGGTACCCTTTGTTATTTTTACTAAGTAACTGGAATTCTCGAGATTCATATTAATGATTTCTCGAGAAAATGATAATTCTGAAAATTTCAGAAAATTAATTTCTCCAGTTACGAGTTTCACCCATTTTGATTATATCTCGAGATTTCTTGATCACAATTACTACATTAATATACCCATAATATGTACATACATAATCTTTTATCAAATTTTTAATTTGCTAATTAAAGTTATTTTTGAAAAAATGGCATTTAAAATAGTCTAAAGACATATAAATGAGCGAAAACATTTAGGTATAATGTAACCGTGATTGAAAGAAACTGATTCCTATCAATTACACTAATTACAGTCTGTAAATACCTGCCTAATGGTAGGTACTCTTTGACGCCTATTTTTTAATTTAAAAGTGTTAACTCTGAATTCATATTACTTTTTCAAATAAAAATAAGATACCTACTGCATTTGATTACACGTTTTTGGTTTGACCAAGTGCTGTATATATATAATATTTAAAAGTATTAATAATATTTCAACATTAAAGGTTTGTTTTTTGGTCATAGGTGATATCGAGAATGAAGACGAAATCTTGGAATGGCTCGTTGATCAACTGGAGAAGGACGAAATTGAAGATGTCACCGATGAAATGCTTGACCGTCTCATCAAGGAAGGAAAAACCATGGCAGTACTATTCTGTGAGTATTTATTTGACTATATACTTAATAATTATAAGTTATGTTACATTATATATTATTATGATGTAACATAAACTGAGGTTTCTTTATCGTTTCCGTCTTGAAAAAATTAGTGTCAAGTTAATCTATCTCCATCTCAGACATCTTCCAACAGAATCAGGTAAAAATCCTTAGATATACTTAACATTCAATCATTTATATATTTACAGTTATTATTTCTTTGGTTTCATAACAGAGGTTTAGATAAGTTTTTGTTCAAAGTGTTACTAAAACAGCCATTTTGGGGTTACTTTACTCCTTGGTTACCTAGTTGATATCATAAGAATGATATCGCTGAGAAGTGATTAGGAAACCAACACTCCAATATCGCTAATTAAATATTTATCGTTTTACGTATCGGCTGACTAGTATTCAAACATGTACAGATGCATAATGAATGTACGGCACCTAAGAAATGTACGGTATCGGAAAAATCACATTTATATAAATATTTATTTAGAATTAGTTATTGTTTTAATCAAAAATAAATGCTACTTCTATTTAATATTCCTACAGATAACCGCTTCGCTATATAACTAAATGGTCAATGAACATTCTATTAGGCTTGTTTCCTGCCTTTTGTGAATCGGCCTAATGATTTTAATCAATTTATTTTTATTTACATAGGTACATTATAATAATTTTATGTAACAACTCAACTCTGGTACAAATGCGCCCTCAGCAGAAAGCAGAAAAAACTTACTTGCTAGGATTTATAAAATTATAATATATAACAGTCTAATGCATAACCAAAAGATATACGTCTAATTTTCGGGGACCTAGTTTGAAGTATGGCTTTGCATTACACTCTTACTGCAAAGTGAAGAAAAAATCATAGCAATAATGAATGTTTTTATTTATTGTAGATGACAACAACGATAGGAGATCACAGAAGGTCCTCAATGAGCTGGAGAACATCGATGATGAATGCGACGCTCTGGGCATCGTATTTGTGAAGATCGACAATCCCGACGAAGCCGAAGAATACGGAATCGAAAAAATACCCTCACTTCTCTATTTCGAGAAGGGAATCCCAACGGTGTACGAAGGAAATCTGGAGGACGAAGACAAACTCCTGGCGTGGCTCAAGCACCAGAGCGAAAACGACGAGATTGAGGATATCACCGATGAAATGTTAGATCTTATCATTGAGAAAATGCCTTATGTTGCCGTCTTGTTTTGTAAGTAAAAATTAACACTAATCCATGACTCGTTTTTCACGATTGATTAAAAATACTGTTACATTCAAAGGTTCTTAATCTCCTATAATCTACCTATAGTCTACTCGCTGTGTTTCTCAACGTTTTTGATTTAGCGACACACCAACATTGTTAAATTAAAAAGTTTTGCTAGAAATAATAGCACATCGGCATTTACCTAAGTATATAATTTTTGTTTGAAAATTTAATTTCAACTAATTGCTATGACCCAATGCCATTTTCGACATAATAACAGATTGGCCAAGTTCACTTGATCTTCAATGTGAAAAATAACAGACATAGATAGCTAATGGAAAAATATGAAGCAAAATTTATTATTACGATAAACTCGCAATTAATAATAAAATTCACATTTAATAATTTGTTTTTAATTGTAAATTTTTAGATGGATACGTAGTTATTCATTAAAAAATTTTAAAATGTAAATTAACAAAAAAATATCTCAAAATCAAAGTCGCAAGCTTCGTATTTTTCCGCTATGTGCCTCTTATATATGAAGCTATCGATGACTACCGTATGCTGCCGGCACCGGATTGATTAGCATTCTGGATAGTGGATAGAGATAGGTGGAAAAATTTCTTGCAAGACAGTATGATGCACATCTGTTTATCACACTCTTCATGATTATGTGGGTTTTCTAATAATAATTCTGCCTTTTCAGATGACAAAGACCAAAAAAAAAGTCAAAAGGTTCTAGCCGAGCTGGAAAACATCGATGATGAATGCGACCAGAATGACATCGCCTTTGTCAAGATCGATGACGACAAAGAGGCCAAAGAGTACGGAATCGAATCAGTGCCCACTATTGTCTTCTTTGAAAAGCGAATCCCTCATATTTATGAAGGTGACCTGATGAAAGAAGATGATTTGCTGGGATGGCTGCTTCATCAAAAAAGGCACAGCGAAATTCCTGAAGTCACCGATGAGATGATGGACAGGTTGATTGAGACTGCGCCTTATTTGGCAGTCATATTTTGTAAGTAAATTCATATAGCAAACCACTGAGTACCTACCCCAATAAAAGCTGTATTTTTTTTATAACATTTCTTTCATTTAATAGAATCAAAGCTGTTTATTATTTTTATTAGGTATTCATTACAGAAATACATAAGGTTTAAAAAGGCTTGATTATTTATTATAGAAAAATCTCATAAACAAACATACCTATTAGAAAGTTTCTAAAAAAAAGTTGGACTGGTGAAACTCGAACACATATCTTTCACAACACGACAAATATAATATAATAATATAATTATTCTTAGGTCAGGTGTAGATTTGAACCGAATTTTTTTTGACGATTATTCGTGAGTTTGTGTATATCTAAGAATAAAAGAGTTATGGATAACCATGTTAGATTAAGGATTTAGAACTAAATAAATAATAGATTGGTTAAGAATAATACCCCGTTTACACGTTTTACATGGATTTACTGCCTGCCGACAGTACATGTTATGCACATGTCAACATGTATTATCGTGCAAGTTGCAACATTGCATGCATGGATCAAAAAAGTTTAGAAGCTTCTGAATTTTTACGCGATAGTTGGAACTTGCATGACGTATGCGCATTACCAATTTTCACAACCTACCAAATAGCACCATACAATAACAACAACGTGTCTCGCTTACACTTGAGTCAGCACTTTTACGAGTGAACAGTTATTATCACGGTAGTTGAATTTACACACTGTTGGTGCTAGTAAATCCATGCACATATACAAGCATACTACAATAAGAATACATAAAATCGAACATAAAATTAACTTATGGTATGATGAAGTGAGATTTGTTACACCTGGTCACTGATATTTATTTATATATATGTTAAAAATATTAATGTGCTTTACTAAATGGACTAAAAGAGACTTAAATGCATGCTGACTTTTGTTTTTGTCAACTCACGCACCGGATATAGCTACATTTTCCACGCGACCTCAGTCAAGGTGTGGCGTACATTCAAAATTTAGTTTCCTTAAATTTTGAATCATAATATAGGTAATATCAAATTTAATTTTTAATATATTTTTGGCAGATGATAAAGACGACAAGCAAGACATAAGGATTCTCAATGAACTGGAGAACATTGACGATGAATGCGAGAAGGAAGGAATCGTCATCGTCCGAATGGACAATGACGCTGAGGCCAAGCAATATGGAATCGATCACCTGCCGGCGTTGGTGTACTTCGAGGACAAGATCCCTGCCATTTATGAGGGAGACCTCATGAATGAGGACGAAGTACTCGAATGGCTCATCAAACAAAAGAACACGGCAACCATTGAAGAAGTCACTGACGAGATCTTAAAAGACCTTATCGAAGAACATGAATACGTTGTTGTCTATTTCAGTAAGTAAATACTATATTTTAATCTTTGAAGTACTTACTATGTATATTTTTCATTGGCTCTACATTCCTACTTCAGATCTTGATTGCCTCTTAAGATTTTGACGTATAAGAGAAATGATTTTCAACGATTCTCTCAACCTAGTGATTGAGAATTTAATTCTAGGTGGCAGTCGTGATGAAATATGTATAGAAATAAAATTGAATTGTTTTAGGTGGCAAATGTGAAGAGGGCGAGCGCTGCGACAATATTCTTGATGAACTGGAAAACATTGATGACGAGCTTGATGAAACGGGCATCATCTTCGTAACAACTGAAGATCTCTCCGTCGCCAAGAAGAACGGCATTAAGACCTTCCCCACACTAGTCTTCTTCAGAAACAAAGACCCACTTGTCTACAAAGGTAAACCTCTTTATATTATGTTTTATTATACGAACATAGGTACATGCTCAAGCAGGGTATTGAAATCCGAGAATTGTGATAGCATTTTCACACAAACCAAAGAAATATAACTCTTTTTTAAACCTATGGTGTTCATGATAACTTTTTGTTTATGGTAAATCAATTATTCATTAATTAATGTTGGTCAAGATAAATAATACTTTTTCATATTGATTGTAGGTGATATTGAGGATGAAGACGAAGTACTCTCATGGTTAACTGATGAAAATACTTTGGAGATTCCTGGCAAGATTGAAGAAGTCAACACTCGTATGTTGGAGAAGATTTTGGAGGAAAATGATCACATCGTTGTATTCTTCTGTAAGTATCATTTTATAGTTAGAAATAAATACTAATTTTATTTAAAGTAGGTATTGATTTTGTATTATTGTTTCAAATTGCAAGCTTCGTATTTTTCCGCTAGGTGCCTCTGGTAGGTAAAGACATCGCCTTAAAATGTTTATAAACACCAGGGCTTTTTTTAAAATAAAGGTGTCAGAACGCACTTATTGCCAAACTTCTTAACTACTAAAGAAATTTATGTTCAAATATCATTTAAAGTAACTTTTCCTATGCCACGAAGCGCACGAAAAATTAAACAAACAAACATTAATACAAATAAACAACTAAAGTTGTAAAAAATTAAATTGTAAAAACATCATATATTTGAATAAAAGTATATAGTGATTTCCATGGACCCCACATCCTGAAACGGTCCCCCAGTCCAGGATCTTTGGCGGGCCCCCTACCTATCACTAAGGTTAATGGCAGTGTGATGCTATATAGTAGCGTTTTTCAAATGGTGTTCGAGGTAAAATGAAGGGTATTCCAAAATCCATTAACCATTAACCAAAAAATGCAATTACACAACCACATATTTTTAAATATTAATACGCCTGAAGGAAATTAGCGCCACAGACGATTTTTGTTATGTGCGTTTATCTCACTTATCTAGTCGATCTCCCAAGCTAGAGCCCTGTCAGCCCCTTTGTGGTGGCAATGGTTATTTCCAAAGTTCAGTCCAATTCTCGTTTGGCAAATTGTCTCGATTCCTTTTATTTGCGTTAAGAGTCTATGGCCGAATGTCTTCCACTGAGTAACCACCGATCAACGTATTTTACTTTTGAAACATTAAAAATACTGTGAAAAAAGATGCCGGAACGCCGTTCCACCGCGTTACATTACAAAAAAAACCTGATAAACACTTTTATGTATGATGCTCGGGTATAGTTAAAAAACTTCTATTTTTATCAAAATGGCCTGGAAAATGTTGTTTACATAATTTAAGCCATTTAAAATGTGATTTTATATAATAAATGTTCAGTAAAAATTGAAAAAATATTAACCCAAATCATAGGATGGTACTATCATCATCTATTGAAATTTTAAAAAAATAATTCGCCATTTTAAAGATAGATGGCCTCAGGTGTTTATTAAAAATGTATAACAAAATGACATCTTCATTGCAAAAGATCAAAATACTATAATTTAGATGTGTTTCTATAACCAGATAAGGAAGGCGACAAAAAGTCTCAAAAGATTTTAATGGAATTGGAAAACATTGATGATGAGTGTGAAGAGAAAGACATTGACTTTGTCAAGACATCAGACGAAGGCATTGACAAAGAGTATGACCTGAATGACCTCCCAGCGTTAGCTTTCTACAGACACAAGTTCAGGACTATCTATGATGGAGACCTCATGCACGAAGAAGCCATTTTGGATTGGGTTTTGGATCTTCACGATTCACAGCCGGACGTTATTGAAATCGTCGACAGGAAGACACTGCGTGTTCTCATTAATGATGTAGAACATTTAGCTGTATTTTTCTGTGAGTAATGCATACTAACTTGTCAATGAAAAGTTTAAATAATATAATAAATAAAATGGTTTATTTTGTTTTGGTATACTTATATGATATGTAAACCGTTTTTAGATAGTGATGATTGCGATACATGCGCCGATATCTTAGAGGAGTTAGAAACAATTGATGATGACACTGATCAACATGGAATTCAGTTTGTCAAATCCAAAGATTCAAAATTGGCCTCGGAGATAGGCATTTTCAGTTTCCCAGCTTTGGTTTACTATGAAACTGGTGTTCCTATTATGTATGATGGTAAGTTTCTGTTGTTATATTTTAATGAAATAGTTAATGTTAAATACTAGTTTCTTGATATTGATTTTATAAATATTTTGATAAATTTATTCCATAGATAAAACATCCCAAAGACAAAAAAATTATTAATACTTGTTCAAATTTACTGGAATCGAGCACTATTGTTTTCAGCTGATTTTTTAATTTCACAGTATAAATAAAAAAATATATTAAGAAGAACAACCGGCAATTTCCGGTTGTGCCGCTGGATTTTAAAAGTGGCATTTTTTTTTATAGACACTTTTACTAATCATTTTTAGTGTATTGTTTCCACCTCTATTTTACCATATTGGAAAAATTTAAATAATCCTTTGTTGGAAACATTCCATTAAATTATGAATTATTATGCACTAAATTGTAAATGTAATAAATGTTCTTAAAAAAGAACGAAATGTTAAGGTTTCTAAATAAAATATTAATATTTAATAAGTCTAATTAGTTATTGACGATTTTGTTGCAACTTTTGCCACCATAATATAACATCACATATTACTTGACCCAAGTGAATGACAGTGGAACCTTGATTCATCTTCTGATGGGATAAAAACAAGAGCTGTGGAATCACTTAAAACAAAACCCAATGACACTCTGAATCCAAATTCGACCAATTTAAAATACAGTGAAACTCCATTTTACGTTTTTAAAGGGACTCACAGAAAAAATATAAATAGAAGGAAAATGTGAATATCCCAATGAGAAATTTAAAAAATAAAATACAAATTGGTTTGGTGAATATTTTTGGCTTTTTTTATATAAAACTCTTTCAATATCATAAATTGATTTGAAGGTTTCGGCTTGTTCGTCATCAATGCCAGAAGGGCAATTCACGAATGAAGCAGTAAAAAACATCGCTTTAACTGAAGCACGTAAAATTTTTAGTTTTACAGGAGATATTGTGTGTATAGAGCTTCGAACGAAATGGATACGTGCGAGTGAGAAAGCATACAGCATGCTTATACCTCATGTCCATGCGTTAGAGTAAGATAGAAAGTAAACATGGCAAAACGAACCGTTTGTGAATTTCATGGAAATTAAATAACATTTTTATCCATTTTGGTAATGACTTCATATTTAATCAGTACTTACCGCTAACGTTGCATGATTAAATCATTCATTGTTGAAGTACGTAGCCAATTCATCTTTAAACAAGCTAGTTACGTCTCCAATATAACAATATTACAACACGGAATTTCCGTTGTATTTTGCAAACAAACATGTGTGTTTCTGTATTACCAAATCACAATAAATATTTAAGTGAGAATTTAAACACAAACTAATACTTTCAGCGGTAATAGTTATGTAAAAGATAGAAAAAAATAGAATAACAGCCTGATCACTACGTACGAATTTTTGACGTTTAATAATATGTCAAACGGAGAGTTGCTAGCGCCTCTACCGGCAAAGCGTGTATACTTCAATTGCATACTGTACTCGACACTACCGGTCGACTTTTAATATACTTCGTTGAAGTAGGTTTGCGCTTACGTTGTGCAACCGGTCATACTGCTTCATTCTTGAATCGCCCTCCAGTAGGTGTTCACAAAAATAATTACACAAAACAAAAAACAACTTGACAAACAAAATGTAAAAACGATGTAAACAATAAGAATGAAAAATGTCAGCAACAAGCGATGACAGTAACGTTAGAGCTAAAGAGGGGAACAACACAATATCGTGTAAAGTAATCAATCGTGTTGTGTAAACTTGGCCACAGACGTGTCTATAAAAAGAACTGCTCATATGCGTATGCACCTTAATATTCATTTCAATGATTGCCATGCATTTGTGTAATTGAATGTCATAAAATTAATTTAATGTATTTCAGATGTACCTATATTGCGAGAAATAAAAATGTAAAACTGGGTATTAAGTATATTAAAATAAAATGGGACTGAAGAAACTACACGCTAAAAATGGGGAAATGTGTATTCCGGGCACGTAAAATTGGGGTTCCACTGTATTATAATGTCAAATTCAACTTATACTTTGTAGAAATAAGGATTTGCACAATTTTACTGTTCAAAAATTCATAATAATTACCATCAAAAATAAATTCTTACGATGTTTTCGGTTTCATAATGTTCTGTATTTCCAAAACCAATCAAAATGATAGAAATAATAATGTAATTAGTAATGATTTTATTTATCAAATATAATGAATGGATTCTAAATACTATGTCTGTTCTAAGAATGATGGATCAAGGTCCACAGTGTAAAAAAGAAATAATGGTACATATTGCGAATTGTAATATATTATTATAATATCCAATAACTATTCTCAATATACTTACACCTTTTAGATTTATATTTAATTTTGTAGTATGTGCTTTATTAAAATAATTTATCTCACTGTGTTATAGGTAATCTAAAGAATGAGAAAAAAGTTCTACAATGGCTTGTTGAACAGAAAAGTAAGAATCTACATCCTTTTAAGTTTCATAGTACTGTTCCTTTCTCTTTACATAAATATGTTTAGGGTAATGAGACTAAATTATATGTTTTGTGGAATACGTATTTCAATGATTTTAAAAAAACCTTCAGTAAAAAAATAAATTTAGTGCATGATTGTTTAATTAATTGACAAATAGATAATATTATTCTCAATTCCGCTGACTACAGCTCAACTCGAATGCTTCTGCTACTTTACCAATGCTAAGTACCGATATTTACCGTCTTTTTTAATAATTATTCTTGTAAGTTTCTGTCACAGAACTGCAGCATAATACAAGCTCATTGCATGACATATACTAATGCCAACAGGTAATGATGATAGTGACGATAGCGACCTGGATCAAGATGATGATGATGATGATACGGATAGTAATGAATCTGATGAGGATGATGATAGTGACGAGGATGATGATGATGATGATGACGACGATGATGATGATAGTAGTGAAGATGATGAGGATGATAGTGATGAAGACGACAGTGAAGATGACGATGATGATGATGACAGCGAAGAAGATGATGACAGTGATGAAAATGGTGAGGATGATAGTAGTAATGATGATGACGATGACGATGATGATGAAAGCGATGAAGACGGCAGCGATAGTGATGAAAAGGATGACGATGACGATGAAGATTCTGACGAAACAAACTCGGATGAAAGCAGTGAAGATGATGACGATGACGACGATGAGAGTGAAGAAGAGATGAAAAAAAGTAAACGGCCAGTTCACCAAGTCAAGAAAAATGTGTATAAAAAAATAATTGAAAAAAAACCGCAGCAAAATATAAAAAATAAACGACAAGTGAATCGTCGGTCACGCGCCGACTCCGACGAATCGGATAGCGATTCGGACGACGACGAAGAAGATCTGTTTGCGCAAATTAAAAATTTCTTTACAGGTAATTGATGAGACGAGAATTATCAGTGAGCCCCCGTGATGTGACCCCGTAAACGAATTGGCATCCGGCATCCGCAAAAGAGAATAGTCATCGGTCGGTCATACCTATCATCCGCATGCTTGGCCATGGCCACATAACCTGTCTTCCGGGCCGGCGCGAGTCGGTCTGAATTGTTTCCTCCTTTTCTGTAACGTAATCTAGTTATCGCCTGCGGACAGTTGAACAATGTCACCGTTCTAAGCTTTCCATTCTGCTTGCAAAATTATGTCTGATATTGTTTACTAACAACACGTATTTTGATAAAAATTAAGCGAATAATGCTTGCAAAGCAAACAGCACGGAGAGTAACTTGTTTTTGTCATTAAATGGTGTGCTCGCTCGATGAGGCGCTCTTGTCATACGTGTTCTGACATATTGTTTACTGACCGCAGGCGATGGCTGTTTCTACATCGGACTGGGAGGAAATAAGGCCATACCGAAACCGACTTATGAACCTTACCAGTGCTGTCCGACCAAAGTGGGCGGCTCCACCAAACTCCCCAAAGCGACTCCGTCCAATATCGGCAAACCCCTAAAGAACGCCCCCGGGAAGATGACCACCCTCAACGACAAACTCAACGCCAAAGCCGTCGCTATGAAGCCGGAGAAGGGAGCCAAAGGGAAAAAAGGTTTATTCGGGAGCGGTAATATCTGGTGGTGGTAAACATAATCCGTCATCCCGTTCAAGTTATATTGATATCGCAATATAAATGCATTTCTTAAATAGATACAATAATTATTATTCATAAACAGTCGGCGATATCAATCTAACGGTATCAACCCTGAACGATTGTGAACAGGGCATCAAATGGACATGAGTGTTGGAATGCTGATGTTAATAACCCCGGAGCGACCCTACGCTTTAGTTTTTCCCTTAACTCAAATGTTTTGCCTTCGACTCTAGTTTGGTTGCTAAGTTTATTGATTTGTGTGGCTAACTCGCTGTTGAACGCTTTACCGGTTATTAACAATGCATTTTCTACTCTCGTGTCCCTTTGACTCCCCGTGATACTAGTGCTAGATCCAATACTACACAGAACTCACACTCTAGGATCAAAAATGTCACCGAAAATCATTCAAAATAAGTTAGACGTAATAAATTTTTAGCATTTCTATAATATTATGAACTGTCGCATAATAATAATTACACATAAACGGAGGGATCCTCATTTGCCCTGCCGAAATTTCGTCGAATGACTGAGTAAATTAAAAAGATGTAGATATTATTACGTTACAATAAGTTATGTATCTGATAAATTTTACTGCCATTTGTCAGACTAAAACTTTATTTAAATTGTTATCCAGGTATAGGAACATTAGCTCACTGAATAGTTTATAAATTAACAATATTGTTGAAATCTGTTATGTTTAATTATTTTAAATGTACATATAAAATATTTATACGTGCATTGATGCTTCTCTCGTATTGACGAAGTCAACTAATAAAAAACCATATTATTTAGGTTTAATTATTTCAATTAAATCTTTTATAACAATTCTGTTTATTCAGAAAATTTGTTGAATTCCATAGAATTCTTTTCTCATACACTCTCTTACATTTTACTTAATATTTGATAGAAAAGTTGTACATATCGATTCGGTATTAGGATAAATTGTATGATAACATCAGAGATGTAATTTTTCATTATATTTATTTTAAAATCTTTAGAAACAATTTTTTTTCTAAATAAACAAAAAATTTTACATTATTTTTCCATCGATGACACCTCGAATAGTGAATCAACATAATTATTAGGTACATGAAATAATTATTTTAATAAAAGTACATAATATATTTTTGCAATGAAAGAAAACTATAATGTGCGTGCGGCTTCATAAAGATAAATTATTGTTATATAAGTATTAAACTTTTGAAAACGTACAAATAAAAACATTATAGATAAAAAAAATAAGTATAAGAATTATGAAGGGTAAAAATAAAATTGTTGAAAATGTTTTTATAAAAATTGTTAAAATTATTTACTTTTTCTATTATCAATTTTATAAAGATTATTAAAATAATAAAATACCAAGAACATGTACTGTTGATAAATAAAGTGTTTCTATTACTAAAAAATCATTCTCTCATTTACATTCTCACTACCGTAGACACCGATAGCATGCAATCTGCAATCTGCTAAAAGACAAATATGTTATGATATTCTAAAAGATATTAAGTTCCCATAAAGACAAACTTCGCATGATCATGATCGTCGTACATTCGGTGAGTTGTTTTTTTTTTTTTAATTCCTCTCTCAAATGTCTTGTTACTTAAAAGGATGTGGAATCAAACTTTTCATTATTTTATTATTGCGTGTAAATATTTTCTCGCTAAAGGTGATACCAGAATCAAATTATAATGTGCGTGGACTGTTGTAGGGAGCTTGTCGGACGAAGGAAGTGTACTGGATTGGATGGTAAAACAAAAGAACGATGCTAGCATAGAAGACATTACTAGAGACCAGTTATTTAAATACATTGAAACCAAAGAATTCTTAGCAGTTATTTTCTGTAAGTATATATTTTTTACCTTCATATAAAAACACCCAATCGCATCAGTGGTTTTCAAACTTATTCAATTCATTGCAACCTAAATGATTTCCACAATAAATAATACATAGCTTGTGTAGTCTTCAAGTTAAGCGGTTCAATGCCTTCAGCAAGGTTTCCTCACTTTAGGAGGCGCTGATCGACAGGCCGCACACACAAATGTTGCGAGTTATGATTTCGTCCGACTTTAAACTCAAATTAGTAGCCAATCTCGATTAATATGCATAATTTAAAAAAAATTAAACACACAGTGACATCTGTTTGAATAATTATGAAATACTACGCCACAAATCATTGATATGACAGCGATTTTAGTAAGAGCTTCGTTGTACATTCAACGTGTGTTGTTAAAAATCTGCGACCTGTCAGATACTGCCATAATAATATTGTGAGGCATAGAATAGGTTAAATAATTGAGGCGCCGAGCGCCAAAGGAGCTCAAGCACCATTTTACAAAAGTGCTACAAAATGGCCGACAAGTTTTCAGTTAATTTAGTTTTTTAATTTTAAACTTGATTGTTGAAATGGACAATTATTTTTTAAGCAAAGCAAATTTTAAAAAATCAAAGTATTATTTGCAATAATATTTAATGAAAAATATCTATTGGATTCCAAAAAAAATGGTGTTTGAGCCCCTTCGGCATATAGAAAAATGAAAAAAGGTGGCACTTGATACTTTTTTTTGTTGCATAAGCTTCTGTGGCATAAACATTTTCAAATTCAAATAATGGCATTAATTTAAAAAAATAAATCATTTATAAAAAATGTTTTAATGTAAGGGTTTGGATAGAAATAAAAAAACATTTTGATATAAACAAATTTTATTATGCCAAATAAACACTGAAGAAATGGTCAAATTTGTTATGATTGTTACATGAGTTTGTTTGGCATAAAATTTGCCTTATAATATTAAATACGTCTTTGCCATTACAGCAATGATTTCAAAGCCTTTGGATTGTTTTTTTCGTAATAACCGTCTATATACCCAATATTATTAATAATACTGAATTAAATCGTTACTCCAAACTGGCCAAAATAACAAAATCATTATTCAAATTTAACACCATCATTTTTTCTCAAGGATTCGGGTGATTTTTTAAATACTTTTTTTAGTGTATATCAATCGTAATTGGATATAAAAGAAGATGGAATTCGAAATAAGAGTTATTTTCCTTCGTGGAAGTAAAAGTTCAGTAGAGATAATTACTAAAATGACGTTAATAACCATATTTCAAAGGTAATCCAAAATATTTTAAACAACAGCGTATGTGAAAGAAAAACGGATAAAACATGTTAAATTTACCGCGATTTTCCTCGTTTACAGGTTTAACACACATGGAAACTATTTTTCTAATCCTCCTTGAGCTCATTTTTAGTTTTTTTCACTGTTGAGAACGTATGTTCAATAAGACAAATCTGACAGCTGTTTTGGTCTTGCGCTCTCCATAGTATAATGGCGGATAAGCTTCTGTGGCGTGACGACATAACGACCAAAACAATTATGCCACAGAAAATAAATCTCTATTGTAAAATATCTATAATTATTTGAGCGATAAGACTTTGTGGCATGATACATATCGATTTATAGAATAAACCTACATTCAAATGTCAAAAATCGTAAAGTTGGCGCTTGAGCTCCTTTGGCGCTCGGCGCCTCAATTATATTTTATGAAACATATTGAAAATAAGTTTATTTAAAATTAACATAAGTAAGTAAGATTCTGAGGATTAAATTAGTACAAGTGACATATAATTAAAAAATGAGTTAGGAGCAGATTTCAATATATATATTTATGGATGAAACAACAGGATTAAAACATGTACCTAACTGTTTTGTATGAAAAGATATAAGCATTTTATTCACATAGACATGGTGTAGACATAAAAAATCATTATTTTCATAGCAAAACCATATATAATTTGAATGTTATGGTTTGACTCGTCCTTCTTAAAACACTAAAACATTAATAAACATAAAGAAATATCAATATTTCATCGATTCACTCAACTTGGTCTACTGTGAACTTGTATCCGTTTAATTATCGATGGGTACAATCCACTAACTGTAAAAAAGAAATTTAGTATGGGAATTAACTCCGTTTTAATTTAAGAGTGTACATAAGTGAAACGGCAAATAATTTTCAACAGTATGTGGAACGAAATTTCGCAGTCGTCGCCAATCAGAGACTGACAGTAGAGGTGTGGGCACGTCAATTTGTTTTGTGATGGAGTCGGAGGAATATATTCTTAAATCGTGTAAAGATGACTAAAAAACGTTCCGCATGTACTTGAAAAAGAAAACATGTCAATGAATATACTATTATTATTACGAATATAATAATAAACATAACATTAAAAGGACGCATGTTGAATTTCTATGACAAATTATATTATCATTAACTATCATTTGCACAATCCGCGCATCGGCTAGTCACGATCTTTTTAGACCATGCCTCAGCTGAAGTATAGCCTTAAGATTACCAATATGACAGTGTCACTTGCATGTGGTTAAGTTAGGTTAATTTACTTTATTGAAACATGAATTAATTATTTCTTCAGATAAAGAAGAAGACCCCGAGAGTCCCAGAGTATTGAGGCACATTGAGTTAATTGACGATGAGGCGGCAGAGTACGGAATCAAAATAGTGCAGATGAGTGACCGGCTGATGGCTAAAAAATATGGTTTCCGCAACCCTCCAGGAATCACCTACTTCCGAAAGGGCAAATATATCAACTATGATGGAGAAATTGACGATGAAGAGGAGATTCTCGACTGGTTGACCAACCCCGAAAACATGGAGCTGACTGACCACATCGAAAGAGTCAACTCTAAAATGTTCCAGAAAATTAGACAGACTTCCGACTATGTAGCCGTATTCTTTTGTAAGTATATTTTTACATAATAGTATAAGGTCAGCGATAGTAAAAAAAGGTAAACAAGTGTCAAACTTTATGCAAAAGTCTTTGGGTGTCAAATACACATAATACAAAAATCAAAATACTTTTTTTTTTAATATAGTTTATTGTTAATTTATTTTAAAAAGTACCTGGTGGTTTATAATTATTGAATACTTTTCAAAGATAGTTGAAGACACAGCATATAAGAAAGTTTAATATAATTAAGAATGCTGTCATGTTACATTTTACGTAACATGGCTACATTTAAAACGCAGATATTAAAATAAATAATGTTAATTAAATAACAAAATTTGGCACAACCTTGTTAAAAAGTGTGTGTCAACCCTTGTTTCCAAGACAATGACGGTTAAAAATAAGCCAATCGGATTCATTCCCGCTTTTTTGAAAGCGTCTTGTTTACAAATAACTTATTTCCGCCCACAAGATCCTCACTCCAAGTTTAGATTCAGTGCCGAACGGGTGTCACCGGTTAAAGTATAGATACAGTTTCAACGCCATTTGTAGTTACTTCCTCTCGGACAGGAAGAAGGATTCGCAGTTCATAATTCCAGCCAAGATGAAGTTCCAGCCATCACAATTTAAACATAAAGTTAAGTAATAGTTACCATCTTCCAAGAAATTTCTCTATGCCCATACCAAGCAACGCTTCTCAAATTGTATTTTTTTTTTGTATCATTCTTAAATTTCAATGGTTTGTGTAATTAAATGACACTTTTAACGATTAGCTGTGTTCTTATTTTTATACTGTTATATTTAATTTGTAATTACACATCTTTCAAGGCGCCCAAAAATTATAATTTAATATTTCAACGAGTTTACAAATGACATTTTATTTGAGGTAGATAAATGATTTATAAAGCATTCTTTACACAGGGTTAAGTTGGCAGAAAGCCGAATCTTATAAGCTGTGAGATTAAAAGTATTAAATATTTCATGTTTTTATTGATTGAATTAGTTGGCACTCTATGTTTGATAATTGTGCATTACAATTATTAAACTTCTTTAACTATATACATTTATACACCTTTACCCATTTTTCTATTATATGACAATGCGTTGGTTCACTATTTCAAATAATTCATCGACAAAAATAGTTGTTCATAGTCAAATGTTTGTTTACCCAAGGATTGCCAAAACAGCGGTTTGCTAATTTTTAGATTGAAATTGGGTAATGAATTCCACTATTACACACATATTAATTTATTATTCACGTAAATATTGCTAAGGATAATAATTACATTGATAAAAATGTTAATAATTATTCTATTGATAAGTAATAAAATTGCAACATGACAAACAAGCAACTACTATGAAATTAATGGGTCTATAATCGTAACTAATATTTTATATGAAAATTACTAGTACCACACTTTGGAGCTAAAGAAAGATTCGGAAGATTCTATTCCAAAATAATACTTATAATAAATAAGATACAAATCGGTTTATTTCAAGTGCTCTATTATAGTTTAATAATACTATATTTAAAAACATCTCTGAAAAGAGACCTTATACTTCTATTTTTCTTAAAGCAGACCCTATGGCCATTTAGACTGAGACTGACTTTGCAATGTCGATTCACAGCTATTCTTCTATCTTTTGGAAGATCTACCAGGGTGATGTGAGCCATCAGATTTTCCATCCGATGGGTTGAATTCTTTTTTTGTGGGTCCAACCATAAAATAACAATATGAATTATTATAAATGTCATTTGTTTTCAGACAGTAATGATTGTAAGCAATGTCCGAGGGTGTTGGCAGAAATTGAACACATTGATGATGAAGCCGATGGCGCTGGAATTAACTTTGTGAAAATTGATGACAGACAGATGGCGAAAGACTTTGGTGTCTTCGCCTTACCAGCCGTGCTTTTCTTCAAAATGGGATCAAAAGAACCAGTCATCTATGCAGGTCAGTTCAAAAATATAGACTGACGACACCATAACTTGAGGCGTGACATTGACGCTAGTGTCATAATCTGAGTATTGCCGGTATCATCATCATCATTAGCCCGAATCTATCCACTGCTGGATGAAGGCCTCTCCAAGCTGATTCCACTTTTCTCGGTCCTGTGTGTTGTGTTGCCACGTACTTTATGATTTCATCGATCCAGCGGCCTCTAGGTCTACCTTGCGGACGTTTTATACCTCTTGGATACCACTGGATGACTAAATGTTTCCGGTGTGTTGTGTGCTAATAGTTCTCACAACCGTCGCATCTCATGTTATAGTTGTCACTCTGTAGTAATTGAATTATCAAATAATATGTGATATTCATAAAAATAAGTACAGAATTTAGCAGGATGACATAAAATTATAAAACTTGGAAAAACTTCAAAACATTAGACCAAGGCGTTTGGCGAAATTAGGGTGGGCAACTCAAGTGTCCTTTCACCCATGTTACCAGGGCTCGAAATGGACTGGAACGCACCGTATCGCCGTTCCGGTTTATAAAACTCCCAAAATTTTTACTCCTTCTCATGGAAAAATAATTTGACCGTCTGAGCTAGATAGGCCATATAACAAAAAATCTAACAAATTAATTTTTATTAAATACACATAGAATTAGATAAGTATGTTAACAGTTTTGTAAAATTTTGAGCGTTTTTTTAAATTATCGAAAATTTTCTATTTCGAGCGCTGCATGTAACTAAAATTTTTTCAAATTCCGTTGACCATATTTGTAATTTAAATGAATAACATGCGAGATGGCATTATAGGGGGTGAGACAAGTCTTTTGACAAGTCCATTGGTTGTCAGGAGGACAAGTTTTAGCAGAATGAAAGTTTTCCCTAAGAAGTGTGAATATATTCTGGTTGGGGCATTGGCATCACAAGAATTCAACCAAAAACTGACTTATCTGGATACCATTTTAATGATAAACAGGAACAAAAAAGTTATTGAATTTTATGGTTGCAATGGAGATTAAATTTGCTCTTTGTATTTTTTTCTAATTGTTCAATAATTATAGTAGATGTATTTAAATTAATATACATATAATTTATCATTTCACTACATTATAATTCATATAAATTGAAGCAAAGAAAAACCTCAATGCATTTTATAAAAAAAAAAAAAAAATTTCAATTATGAATGAATCATTCGCATACACAGATAGATATAGATGAATGAATAATAAAATGTGTGAAAAATTTGATTAATTTTAGGTACCTACCAGTTTGGTATGATTAAATTGATCAGTCATTATGCTACATAGTTTTTTTTTTTTAATTTGGCTCTACAATCTGATTTGGATCTTGCCTGCCTGGGTCCAAACACACATTTAAACAACATGTGATTTTGAGATTCGACCACGACTTCATAAGCTGACATGGTACCGCTCGACCACGTGGGCGGGTTACATTGTACATTATTAAATTTTTGTCAATCAAAATAACATAGCAATTCAATCTCTTGGTACTTGAATCCAGGCGATCTCTACGAGGAAGAGCAAATTCTCAGTTGGCTACTGACGCAGAAAGATCCGGCAGGAGACGTCATCGAAGCGCTGGAAGGAGAGGAGCTCGAGAAGCTCATTGAAGAGTCAATATCATTAGCTGTCTACTTTTGTAAGAAACAACCTGGATGAGATATTTCCATAATACTGATCTGTTTTTTTCTATAATTTTACAAACTTCTAATTCAGATTCTCTTGAAATTGCATTAATTAAATAATCAAGCTTCAAATGCTTATTTGTTTGTAAACATCTTTATAATATTTTTGTCATTTTGTAATAATAATATAATTAATTTCCGCTTTCTGTAAAAATCAGAGAGACCAAACCGATTCATGAAACCATTTCTTACTCAGATATAATTATTATCTTAGGCTCATTACCCACTATTATTATTATATAGGTAATTCAAACGTAACTGCATTTATTTATTAATAAACATGAACATTTGTTACAATCTAGTTCTGATTAAAATAATATACTATGCATTATTACGATAGCAGTGTAGGATATATCTTGTACACCCTTCCCTCGATTTATGATATTAATTTATTCTGACAAATACCATCTGTCGATACCATCGATCTTGCGTTTATGTTATAGCAGTAGTGTAAAGTACTTTGCAAATAAACCTACAATGCTAAGTCATTTGTAGTTAACTTAATCAGTGGACCAGTGATTTTTTTTTTAATCAATTTCATACATTTAGACTCCATCTCATAGAAGGGGGTATTTAACATCTTTGAATGAAACTACTTAAAAAACCTCTTTTTTCAAATTATTACTCTCCTGTTAAGTTACAAATTGTCACATACACCCTTTCGGCCTACCAAACTTTCTTTGAATTCAATAAATACATAGTGAGACTTATTAAATTTATATAGCTAAAATCCTTATACTGTTAAATATCAATGCCTGATTATGCTTCAGAGAATAATACAATGTTCTTTAAAAGTATATTTATTTTCAATTAGTTTTATTTAATTGAAATTTTTGGTATATCATTGATGATAAAGAAAACATATTCTGGATCCAATAATATTCAACTAGACATGGTAGTTTGTTTTTCATAGAGCGAGGGATTAGTGTATATAGATGAGTAGTCGATTATTTTCAAAATTCCCGATTTGGTCTTTCCATTGTGACGAAGCTCATCTAACCAGTTTTGTTTTCTTTTTTACTTTTTCTCATTGTTTCATCTAATTCATTTGCATTGATTGTTTAGGGAACAAAACGTTGTGTGATTTGTGCAATTCGAAAGTGATGCGCAAAATGCGCGCCAAGAAAGAACACGACGCGGCGGCACATGCTGAAGACGAAGCGCACGCTGGAGACGAGGGTACTTAACAACCCTCTCCCTCCTCTCTCGTACTGTCGCCCTAACCCCACCCTAACCGCACACATCGCTTTTCATACAAGCTCCATCACCAACACACAATCACAAGCTAACCTCACAACTACGGCTTACAATCCCGGGATTCCATTTGATTTCTAATTTTTTTTTCGACCATGTCCGATCCTAATAAGATCATATGGGCCTTGTATTAACAAATTTTGTTTTTACAAGAAACGGATGTCAGCCACTTGCTCAACCTATTAGGTCCATACTCTGACTCATACACAAATTGAAAAACAATATGTGTACTTGCCAGACCCAGGATTCGAACCTGACAGAGCCGACGCTTTAAGGCGGCTCTCATATCAAAACTCGCCTCGTTCGACGCCACCAAGTTCCAAGCCGCACGTAACTTTGTTGCACGTGATGAACGCGCACATCTACTAGTGTCACTAGCGACACTCGCGTCTCGAAACGTCAAAATAATAATATACTCCTAGCCAAACGCCATCACAAAATGTCGTCGTCGCTGAAGCAGAGATTATTATACATTGGTACTGCAGAAATTTAAGAAGATGGCGAAAATATTGGATTCAGTCATAATGTTGAAGCTTTCGCCTGCCATTTTTGTATATTTGATGTGTTGTGTGTGGAAAGCGTGACCGGTGATCACTGACGTCTAGCTAGTACAACAAATGGCCGCATCAAGCGCTTCGCGCAATCTCGGCGGACGCGACAGGCAACATTCTTCCAATGTCGATGATCGACATGTTGCACATGTTGTACAGTTGCATTCAACCAATCTGCAGAGCTGCCTTCGGCAACGTTTGTTATGTGGATTAACGATGACGTCACATCGACAAATTCGACATGCAGCGCATGAGGCGAATTCTGATGTGCGAGCCGACTAAGCCACGCGGCCATCGTGGATTCTGAAATTAGCTTCAATAAATAAAAATACAAAAAGAAGTTATATTTTTACCCAGTATAATCGTAGAATGTTGCTAGTATAAAAATTAATAAAATTTGGAATCTATGAATAATAAAATTTTTAACCAGAAACCCGAATTGGAAAAAAAGCATTGCATAACACTAAATAATAATAAGAATTTCAATGAGAGTAAAATTACATATACCTACACATACATTGGTGGCGAGGGTTGAAGGTAGACTATTAAGAATCAACATAAGAGTGCACGCTAAACTTTGTCAGTCATACTTATTTGTTTTCATTGAACTAAGAATACATTCTGCAGATGGTGCTGGTTAGTTTATAAAATTCAATTAAACCCTGCCTAAACCAAACCATAATAGTTTAGGTTTGCTATGAGCGATCCGACAAAAATACTGCACTCTTTCTCAGTCATCCTTATTTGTTTTCGTTGAATTAAGAATACATATTATATGTGGTGGTAATTTTTTAAAATTCATTGCATACACCAAATCACAATCGATAAAAAATATTTATAAAATATCTAAAATTATGTATCGTTTAAAAAGGTGTAATTTTAGAATTTTTTTAAATAAATGAATATTATTTGTTGACTATTATCTACTGTGGCTTGGATTAGGCAGGGTTTAATTGAATTTTTAATACTAACAAACACTATCTACACATTGTAGTCAACAAATATGTTTGATTGACAAAGTTTAGTGTGCACTATTTATGTCGGAGCTTAACAATCTACCTCCACCCTTCGCCACTGACATACATAATCAATATCTATAAATTTATGGACAAAATATCACTTGTTTATGATAAAGCAGACAAATAGAATAAATCATGATACTAGTAATAATTTTTGTATAATTTTACACTCACTATCAGTAATTATCATGGATATTTTACAAAATTAATAACTATTGATGACATTCAAATGTGTATGACATACAATTCATTTGAATAAGCATTAAATCATTGATAGTTACCAGATAGCCTTTAGAAATTTTCTATCAATTATTGGTTAAAAAAATCCATAGATATTAATCGGGTCTGCTTTGCACATGGCATAATTGCTTTTTTAAAGATTATTAACAATATTGTATATTATTTCAGTCCATAAAACCTATTGCATTATTAATTGAATTAGTGTTTACGTGGTAGAACTCCATAATAGTGGTTATAAACACAAAGTATTACGTTAATTCTACAATATTTGTAACGTTTACGTTGACAGCTATTTCGGGTTATAGGATAACCATAAGATATTTGAATATCAAAAACTCAAACTGAATGTTTGGAACATTTCCAAATCATGACAGAAAGAGAGAGTGTCATGTGTTAATCTATTATCTTCCTTTTGTAGAGTTTTATTTACTTCATTTATTTTTATTATATAGATTTACCTAAATGAACTTTAAATTTCTTTCGCGGACACATGCTAGATAATAAATGTTACTGACACGTATTGAAATTATTGTATTAAGAATGTTTTACTTACTTTTTTCTTAACTTTTTTATTTAGATATATAGAAATGAGTTAAAACTTAAGATATTATGATACTATCTAATGGAAATATGTTCGCATTGTGACACAAGTAGACAGGTTTCATGGTTGTTTTAATCCAAAATACGACTTCTATAAATGTCTTGTTATACTTATTCCGTTCTAGGTTTTTTTTTGCAATGTAGTAAGAAGGTAGATTAACACAATACTTGACTTGAAAGTGATCTTTTAGTCATTTTGAAGACGGGTTTATAGTCTAAAACAGCTGTCAATATAAATAAAAATATTGTAAAATTAACAAAAAAAACTTTGTTTTCCATTAACCATATTCGTGACTTGAAACAGGTTGGGAGCCTGTGGACTTTAGAAATTGGTAAAAATGATACCCACCAAGCATTGAGATTTCTGTATGAAATAAGACAAACTTATAATGTATATAGGTACATGAGAATCCAGACAACATACTATTCAAATTTAATTGTATATTACAATGAATGATTTCTATGTTTCTTTGAAACCTCCTTGATTCCAGGTTTACTCTTCAAAATAAACATTTTCTACTGACTACAAAACATCACAACCATTGCAACTTCCTTTTGAATGCATCGGAATGATTAAAATATATTATTACCCTTCGGTACTGTGATGGCAGACGGTTATAACTGCCGTTTTTCACTTTTTTAGTTTTCCTCCATACTATGTTTCAAATTGTACACTCTTTGATGTGGCAAAATATTACAACTGCAACTTTATTGGTCACAAAGTAACGTAAAAAAATATCTGCATCTGATCAAATGGCAAAAAAAATTGCTTAAAATGCAAGATAAATAAAACTTCAATCTTTAAGAAATGATTTGAGGTTTGTGTTGGTATGCTAATTCCACTTATTTTGATATATAATACTACAAAATATCTTATAAACTAACTCTTGTTAGACTGATTTTAAAACATTGTTTTAGCTCTCCTGTAAAATTGTGTAAACAGCAGTTATAACCATTTGCCATCACAATACCGTCTTGTACCAGCACAATAAACTCTATTATAATAATTGTATTCGTGATGTAGGAATCAAATTTAAAATAAATTCAATTTATAATTTAAATTTTTCAATACACCTACAACATTCTTTTAACATAAATTTATCCAAAAACAATGCTTGATTTAGTATTCCTCTCCATTACCTACTAGAAGATTAGTTAATATCATCTTATTTTGTATTGAATTTTTTGTAGATTTGAATAAATTTGTCTAATGATTAATTTAAAATAAATATTTAATATATAATTTATATGTGAAAAATTATGGAAATAACTATAATATATAAAGTAAAAATATATGTTTAATTTTTTTAGATTCCGACGAATGCGACCAGTGTTCAGGAATATTGGAAGAACTTGAAAATATTGATGACGATTGCGATAGGCATGGAATCAAATTTGTAAAGACACAAGACTTTTCAATAGCAGAATCGTATGGCGTCAGCGAATTTCCAGTTCTGGTTTACTTTGAGGATAATATACCCAACGTGTTTGAAGGTAATAATCTACATTATCTATCGTGCTTATATAACATATAAAATAACTTTTATTTTTCACATTAATTCTATCTGATTGTTCAAGATATCAGATTAATTGAAGCAATGACAACCTGCAACCTATATTTCAGGGCCACTGGCAGTGGTCATACTGCTTGTAAAAATGATGCCTGCACCGTTGTCGGCCGGTTTACCGGCAACATTGTCGTTCCGTCTCGTGGAAAAAATAATTTTATCGTTTCAGCTAGAACGGCAATATAACAAAAAATCTAACACACTTATTTTTATAAAACACACATAAAATTAGATAACAATGTTAATATTTTCAGAAAATTAATAAGCGCTCCGGTTTGTAAAATTTTCCATTTCGAGTGCTGATTGTAGTGCTACTTTGAGTGCAATATGGTAAAGTGTTTGTTTCGTATTGAAATAAATGGTAATGAATTAATTGATTTGTTCGAAATCTAAAATCTTTATTTACTGCGAACAGGTTACCGCATTGCATTCGAAAATAATCAATAACTAGCACTACCATTGTACTAATTACCACCAGTTTGTCTATAGACGGCCTTGGATTTTTTTAAAATCTGTAAGGTATATTTAGTTATCTGATCAGGAGTCTATACGGTGTCATGTGGCATCACCTCTTTCATACCAATCGGAAGTCTGGTGTGGCCTAAGGTGGCATACTTGTGATAAAATGATAGATAATCATTTGAAGATTAACTGAATAATAATGACACTCATTTCAATTATAGGATCACTATCGGAAGAAGAGGAAGTTCTACAATGGCTGATAACGCAAAAGACCGAAGACAGAATTGAACTTATCACAAGAGTAATGCTGGAAACAATGGTTGAGGAATCACAATATTTAGCTGTTTATTTCTGTAAGGACTACAAACCATATATTGTTTTATATTGAAATAAATTATAAAATCAAATAAAGTATTAAATATATATGACATCATATTTGATGTAAAGCATTACACTAATGTTCGGCGGTCTATATGAACAGCACACACTACAACGCTTAAGAGGTTTCATAGCTCTATCTATGGATATTTATATTCCAAAATAGTTATCAACTAGTACTAGATATTATTGATAAAAGCCTAAAACACTTCATCATAACATCGCATTTATACAAACCAAACAGCGTAACATAATAACAATTAATACTAATAAAATTGTCTTATATAAATTCTAAATAAACACAGAATTTGAAATGCTAATTCCATGCATGACAATTTTGTATTACACTATTTGGCACTGGTCTAAATGCCCAATTCAACGATGTCAGAAATTATTTATGAACTTGTTAATTTGACAGATAAACCAAACTGCAACATCTGCGACCAAATTTTGGATGGGCTGGAGAATATAGATGACGAATGTGACGTATTTGGAATTCACATGGTAAAGATTCAAGACCCTCAACTTGCCAAGCGTTACTCAATCAAAACCTTCCCGGCAATGGTATATTTCAGGTAAAGCAGATTTACTTCGACAGTTTCATAATAATTGTTATATCAGCATGTATATCTTTGATTGGTCTCTAATCTGGGGTATTTAAAAATGAGGTTTGAAGTTTTTTTTGCTGTGCTATCGTGACACGCCCCTCATTTTCAAAAATCATAGAGCATTTTCAGGTTTGACTCGCTTGCACCTTAGGGTGTATTTATAGGTATATGTTATCTCTTTGAAGATTTTGTGATTAAATGTGACTATGATAGTAGAGGGGGGTCAAGAAATAATTAAAATCACGATCATTTATGGATGACTCCTTAACAATATTAGCAATAGCAGCACCTTATTGAATGCATAATACCTAATACCAATAAGCCAACCAATGAACAACCCCGATTGTCTTATGAAATGTCAAGAACTCTGTATGAATCAAACCTATGAGAATTTAGCTAAAAGTCTGTACATATTATTTATATACAGTTTAGAGTAGAGTTTTGTTTTTGGCATATGTCTTGGAGGCACATTACTATTTCTGCATCATGCTGGAGCATGTGGACTTATATAGTCTTGACATATTATTTTTTGGGGATTTGTTGCTATCCATTCGCTCAGCGCATCGGGTATATGTGTGGAGTCAATTTGACACAGTTGTGGAATTCGAACACAAGACCCATGGAACAGAAGGTAAACGTTCCGACCTCTACTGTGGTGTGCAATAATAGTCAAGCGTCATTTATTATTGTATTGTTATTTGAAATATTTCTCTTGCGTTTCAGAAATGGTAACCCGTTGTTATTCGAAGGTGATTTACAAAATGAAGAATCAATGTTGGAATGGCTGATCGATGATGACAACCGAGAACTGGCGGATGAAATTGAAGACGTCAACGATAGAATGTTGGAAAGATTGATGGATGAATCGCCACTATTGGTTGTCTTCTTCTGTGAGTACCTACACTTTTAATGAAATTACTATTACACAATATTACAAGAACAAATCTGTAAACAATATTTTTTAGCTAGCAATTGATACATAAGGCTTCTATTAAGATTCTATTCACAATATCGGATAGTTTAAACCTTTCTTTTTCTGCCATATTGTATTTTCAAAATATTTAACAATATGGCCTTTTTTGTTCGTTGATTAACCCTCTATTGTAATACAGGGGGCCTCGACTTTCGTATGTTTTACCTTAGTACGTTTCTTAAAATTTAGATTTTTGTCGATAATGCAAAAACTGTACTTAAGCTCTTAGTTTGCATAAAGATTGGAAGATTCTATTAAAAGAAGATTTTTACATGAAATTTCAAACAAGTAAAGGCTGATTGGTTACATAATATTAAATTAGCTAGAGAAGCTGCCAGCGTAGATAAAGATGCTGCAAATGAATTTATTTCATCGTCCAAAATATTTTAAAATACACTTTTCAACGTTTTTTTTACCTATCTTTACTTTTGTACATTAAACATTTTTGTACTCATTTTACCGCCTATAAATATAAGCCAAATATAATTGGACATATTGTTATTAACTTGTACGATTTTAATTAATCGGTTTATCCAAGTGACATACGTATTAAGATTGTTTTGGTGGGTTTCGTATAAAATGTTTTTGTTGGCCGGCTAGACGCTCATGCTTTATGACAAGCTTACCTGCGCAAACCGGTTTGTACCGGGAAGCCTGTGTGTATGGACGGGAAAACTGAAGCTCGCGCAAACCGAAAAA
The DNA here is from genome assembly GCF_057557595.1 of Rhyacophila brunnea. Classification (NCBI taxonomy): domain Eukaryota; kingdom Metazoa; phylum Arthropoda; class Insecta; order Trichoptera; family Rhyacophilidae; genus Rhyacophila; species Rhyacophila brunnea. The sequence continues at coordinate 26,933,235 of NW_028232752.1, forward strand.
TGCTGTAAAGTCTATACCGCGCAGGCAAGTCGCTGCCGTCTAGCCGGCGCATTAGAACATGTATATATTTTTTGTTAATTTAGAGCATGTGTAGATTTATTGGTTTTTTTATTCCAGTTGATGACGACTGTCCAGAATGTGACGAGATATTGGAAGCTCTGGAGCAAATCGACGGTGAAGTAGATCAATTCGGAATCGATTTTGTAAAGATTGCAAGCGCCGAAGCAAACGAGAAGTACAACATCATCAATATACCGTCCCTCGTGTACTTCAGGAAAAGAATACCGATGCTGTACGACGGAGACCTTCATCAGGTCGACGGCGTGCTGCAGTGGCTTACCTCACAGGACGTCTTTGAGATCAAGAATGAGATTGAGGAAGTTAACAAGAAAATGTTGGACAAACTATTGGACGAAAATGAATTCCTTGCAGTTTACTTCTGTAAGTATTCTAGAAATTTACAGTCAAACAGTTTAAAACTCCACAGAAATATCTTCATGTCTATAAATAAATCCAATCAATACCTTCAATATTTGTTAGTTTGATTTAGATGAAGAGTGCTTGTTGAATCAAAATAAACGATCAGTAAACTAAAATAATAATATTGTACATTATTGAATGTAGACACAGAACGAAGCATATAAGAGAGATTTCACACATATAATAGATGTCATTGTACCAGATTTGTCAAATACAATTTCCCAAACAAAGACCTATATTTTACCATTTTAACTATCGCGCAACCATATTATATTTTTAATTGTTAATAAATGTGAAGCAAAATAGTGCCGCAGGAAAAAAATTGCAAGATGTTGTTTAAAATTGCAAAATGTTATTATAATCAGAATTTAAGAGTAGTTGCCGATCCCCTATAAATCACTTCGTAACTCCCCTGTGACGTTGCAACCCGTGGGTTACATTGTAAACATTTGATGATCAGCTTCTAAAACGGCGTTAGTGCATTTCTAGGTTAAGATTTATCATTAGGTATATTGTTTACCATGTCATTATTTCAAGATAAGACGGAAGAATAAATCAATATGTATCAATTAAAGTACCTATTCTAAGGGCTTAACTTCGAAAAGAGACCCACAGATGGCGCTGCCCATTTACTAAACGCCGCAAACGCTATGGAGTTAACTCCGTAATTTTTATCTCACAATCTTACAGCCAGACAGCTTAATCTGACCCTTTTGATCATACAGGTCCTCTATTTTGAAACTAAACACCTTACACTATCAAAATTCGTTTCTAGTGTTAAGTGTGGTTATCTAGTTGTCAAGTGTGATACCTACCTGAACTGAACTAATTCTTTGGCAAGTTCATCTGGTTATTCGGTCGAGCGAGTCATCTTATCTTGTTAATCTATTTTCGTGTAGGTACCGTTTGAAGTATTCTCCGTTATTGTTGATTAATCTCTGAAAAATCTGAATAAATACTAAAATAGAAAGTGTTTCTATTTTATAAATAAATCAGCCTATACTATGTTTAATTTCTATAGCAATTCATTTAAAGTCAAGGTAAATATCAAATAGGTAAACGTTTACCTCTTAGTTCTTGCGACTGATTTAGTTTGATTTTAGGGTACGTGATTCAGCTCATGTGTAAATGCGGGGGAGTATAAACATATTAACAAAAACTTGTATTCAAATAAATAAACCATATTTATACATTTATTTATTTATCAGCTGTCGCACTTTTCTATGGTGATATTGTTAGTTTAAAATTTTTTAAGCTGTCTATATAAAAATGTATCATTAATGGTAAACGAACACTCCAAGGCCATAATGTGAACGAGATAGTAATAGATCGTTGTTTCCAACCTAAAAACTTGACTTTTTACACAACTTATAATATTAGGTTTTCATACCGAATTTTTCATCTATTTTTATTATGTCAATGACCAAAAATAATTTTGAACACGTAATCAAAAAACACTCTACATCTAATGTGATATTCTCACAGATGAAGAGGATGCTCCGGAGAGTAAGACAGTCCTTGTGAATTTGGAAAAGATCGACGGAGAGACAGACAACCTAGACATAACGTTCGTGAAGATGGGTGACCCGAGATATGCACGCAAATGGGGAGTCACAAAACTACCCGCCATTGTATACTTTAGAAGAAGATTCCCAAGCATCTACAGAGGTAATGATAATTTTTTTAATAATACATTAAGACTACAATACACTGACTGTATTTTGCAGTCAGATTGATTTGTGCAGTAAATAGAGCAGTTAAAATACAGTTGTAGACAATTTAAACCATGAGATGAGCAGAATGTGTCTGTATAGCGTCAATTACGTTGAGCTTCTTTACGAGCTGTTTGTTGGCGAATTTACAATCTGCCTATAAAGTCGCCCAGTGTAATCATCAAACAAGCTATCAAGCAGGTTGTAAACACTCTACCGAGAAAAGTTGAATCCGGTCAACTTTACACGCTACACGCCGGCGTGTGGGCTTACTGCGTTTGCGCAGTAGCAACCTCCCGGTAAAAAAACGAACTACGTTCTGTCAAAATAGTCGCTGGCTTGTGTAGCCGTAGCCATAAATTGACAAACTATAATTGAAGTAGGGAGTAAAATGATGTTAACGCGCGTGTTTGAACATGTACCGTTTAAAAAAAAAAGATTTTTTTTTTTGGTTAGGTACATGTTCAAACACGCGCGTTAACATGATCTTACTCCCTACTTCAATTTTAGTTTGTCAATTTATGGCTACGGCCATATGTTGTAGCTTAACCACTGGGGGATGACAAAAGAAATGGCGTATTTCAAAAAACACTACCTTATTCTTATATCATTAATTATTATAAAGCAATCATTATTCATAGGATGTTTATCACACTTGAATGGTCAAAGACATAGCTTATAATTAGTATCTTTAGAATTATCTTCAAATGTGTTAATCTTGCCCATTTTTTGAATAATAAAATGCCTAATTCTTGTCAAATTTGGGATCACAGAGATTATCAATATAATTTTTTATCATAAATATTTTACTAAAATTATCTCATCATAAATTATACTAATGGTTTTATAAATGCGTTTAAAAATTAAGAAATGTAAAAAATCTACCGTATGTACCGAAATATGACTATATTCTAAAACATTAGAGCGAGAGGTTTAAAAGAATACTATTTTATGTAATAAAAATACTTTATGCAGTCACCAAATGTTTAAAATAAATATAAAGGATAATAAGGCTTCAAAATTATATAAATAGGTTATCTACAACGTTTAAGGTATGTCCAGGATCATGCTTTGAAAATAGAACAAAAGCTCCATTTTGACCTATGCTGAGCATGTCCCCCCTTAATGGGATTTTACTGTATAAAACGCACCTTAAATTTAGAGACACCAAAATTGGAAAAATAATGAGTCTTATTATTGATGCAATACGGTTACATGTTTAACCTATTGGAGACAGATTTAAAAAGAGAAGTGGACCAAGAGCCAGGTTAAATTTTGTAGTAAATTTGACTAGAGATTACTAAAACTGCTACAATTTTTTTATTATAATATGTATGTTTAATTTCAATCATTTTTTCAAACTTTCGTAGGTATTAAAACACTTCAATTTATACTTCTTTTTTAAGAATATAAGTAAATTTATGGAGTTTTAAGAAATATATGTGGATTAATGTATCATTATATTGTTATTATTTTTTCAGGAGACGTACTATCAGAAGAAGAAGTGTTGGAATGGCTGCGCAAGAATCGTTTCCGTCAGCCGGAATTGAACATATTCATGTACGCCCTGATTGCAATTTCAATAGCCTTCGTGATGTACACTGCATTCTTGATGCAGTGTTTCAAGACGCCTCCGCCCGCACCAGTCGCACACCCTAAGCAGGCGTAAACAAATCTTCGAGGTCAAGAAACCTTCATGTGATTTTAGTTTTATGTCATCGTTAACTGTGTCACTCTGACGTATAACGGCACAGCTGGATGTATTGAAAATGTTTAGTGTTGTTTTATTATCTCGAATAAACAATATCGATTCTGCACCTTTTTTGACAGATGGACTATTTTTACAAGGATTACTGTCAACCATGATTCAGTAATTATTGCATCCATCCATGTATACATTACATCTCTTTATAATGAAATACAAGCTCAAGGATTTACAATAAAAATTTTATGTATTTAAATCTGTCTATCTTCCAATGAATTTAGATTAATAACATAACATTGATTCATGCGTATGAAGTGTGAAATACCTGAACTCCAGTTTCTAAGTTCCTGCCATGTCTCAGTTTTACCCAGTGGCAGTTGTAAGAACGTGGATGCCAGGTTTGGTGGCTCCCTTGTGAAAATGTCGCCCATATAATAAACCGTCATCGAGTGTTCAATTAATATATTACACTTGGATGATGCGTTTTCGGTACTCGCTGATGAAGCGATCGATCGTCTCATTTGCTTCATGGATAACATCCAATGGTTTTTATCAATTTTTTTTTTAAATTAAATCATACTGAACAAGAAAGAACAATGAATTACCTACTGTAGGTATTATTAGTAGTTAATGTTTTTCTCTAAATCATAGAAAAATATATAAATCCATCTGTCAAACAATGAAACAAAGAATCAATCCAACTGACGTTTCATCAATAATTTAAAACCATGCACGTACGTCGTTTCACGTCCTCAAACTTTCAGCGTATATACAGTTGAATACATTTCCTATGTATGTGTCAGTACAGTTAAACTATGTTTAAGTATAAGCCTTTACCTTTTATATATGTTATTTATACAAAAGATCATCTCGGCTTTACACTAAACGTTAATAAAAGAAAGAAATCTTTTTTTTTTTGTTTTTTTGAACAATTCGATATTTGTTTTGTTTTTTTTAAATTTATTTAAACACGAGTTATATGCGAATCAAGTTTTAAGATAGTTTTAATATACATCAGTGTTCATTATGCAATTACGTTGATTTAAACAAAGACAAACGTTAATTTTTTCAAGTCAGCTGCACAGGGAACAAACTTCATTATTTTATAAAATAATAATTTTTTGATTTGCTTCATCTTAGGTTAAGTGATTTGGAGTTCCAATAAAATAAACTTAGAATAAGTTTATTTTTTCATTCATTCTAAATCTATTCATATTAAAAAGAATCATGATAAATGAACGCACTATATACAATAAGCAGGCCCAAGAATTGCTAGAATAAATCCAATGATATTAAATATTTAGCAAAAAAGATTAAAAATAATTACATAAACTGTAGACGCAATAATTTAATTATGCCAAATACAGAATGTTAATAAGACAATTTTCAAAATTTACAATTTGAGTAGTAAGGAAGGGGTACATAAAATATATTTAAAAAATCTTTTAAAAAAATAAAGGCGACTTATTATTTTTTTAATAATTTAGTGTCGCCAACATAATGTGCGATTCCACAAAAACGGTTACTAAGCAAACTAGATATTCATACCATATTCAGTATCATAAATCCAATGTGTATGACAGCATACACATTGTCATATCGTCATGACGGGGGCGTTCGGGGAGTATATATAGTCGAATTATATTGTTTCCCTTTTTTAACTGCATTTTTGTATATTTCTATATAATAAACCTGATTGGATTAGTTATTTATACTTTATAAACGGATATAATGTAAATTTCGATCGACTGCACGCAGTTTGTTCGGAATCTATATTAACTGCCTACAGAAAAACAAAATTTACAGTTCACTACAAAATTGCTCATCGATTATTGCGGTGTGATTGTTACATACAAATTATGAATCGGTTTTCGCGAATATTATTATTTTTGTAACCACCAAGATATTTGTAAATAAATATGTATATAAAATTTAATAAATAAAAATACGAAAAATGAATAACCTTTTCATTTATTTATGTTTTCACAGTGTACCATATTGCGTTTGCTCATACAATAAAGCTTGCCAGCAACATTTTTAGGGTATGATGTAACCAAAATTCAGTAAACATGACAAATTTACTATCTAATAATAATACATAATATTATGATGAAAAAATAAAAAATAAACTAGTACTTAATTCTAGCAAATAAGAATATAATATAACAGCCTAAGTTAAATAAACAGCTGATGTAGAGTTTTTATACAAAAATTCTACGAAACAGTTTGCCATAAAATCAAAGCCAATACCGAGAATCGTTAATGCCGAATCGGACGAGATTGAACAATCTGCTAAAGCTATAAACGCATTACACGGTTCAGATGATTGACAAAAAAATAATACTGACAAAATACTGATGGTCTTTTTGATGAGATGTCACTCGCAAAAACTTTTCTTGCCTCAAAAAATGAAGAGTGGAGTTCAACGACGACCCAAATCGAGTATGTTGACGAGTGGGTCCAATTATTCAAATATTTTCAAAAGCAACATATCGATGTACCTAATCTAGTAAAAGATAGTCAATATATGTTGTATCTACCAGGATCGTCCGCAGCTTTGAACCGTGTTTTCTCAATCATGAAACACATTTGGTCGGATGACCGAGGCCGCAGTCTACGGTATGGGTGCTATTGTGCTGCAAAATGAACTTCGGCATTACATCTTGTACAACATAAGTATGAACTATCTAGATACTTACATCTACTTGAATGACACTACAGTCCAGCCTTGGAGTCCTCTATCGCTTCTCTGTCTTCTGTACATATTCCCTGGTCATTTAAATTGATGAGTTTTTTGAAATAATTAGTCACAAATCCTCTTAGCACAATGTGGAGCTTTATGGCCGGTCTGAAAAAGACTTTTTGGTAAAATATTATATTGATATTATGATATTAGAACATAATAATAATATTATGATCATGAATGAATCTAAAAACAAACTAGGATTTTTGATGTCAAAATGGAAATGTCACATTCGGATTCGACATATTTCAAATTTAAGTAGGCATAGACAAAAATCTTTTCTGACCATAAACTATTTGATAATATCTGTAACATAAAGGCCTTTCTATAGTAATACAAATAACTAGGGAAAATTACCTAATGCACTGAAAAGTTGTTTTAACCTAAAAAATAAGTAATAATAACAATGAATAACAAGTGAATAACAATACCTAGCTTGTTTATTTCATAAAAAAGGATCCATTTAGCTAAAAATAATAACAGTCCGACTTCATAATAGTTTAGGGTACCTACCTATTTAGAATGATGAATTATTGTGGCAGTGCAGGCGATTCATTTAGGTGTAGGTATCGTTACTCTCAAAGTGATTTCGTTGTAGGTTGCCACAATACCTGAAGAATCTATTTTCTTTTACAACTGTGCGTAGGTATGACCAAAGAAATCGGATGGCTTGACCAACCAGTCACATTAATTTGTTTTTAATTTTTATAAAATTAAACAACAAAAATGCTGTATAAACATTTCAACCGCACCTTAGAATTTTATCATTACCTATTAGAATGTACCTACGAATATCCTATAAAATACAAAAAAGGTCGATAGCTCGATAAGCACCCACATTAATAAAAAATATACCTAATCTATAAATCAATTAATCGAACTTTCACAAATTTTTGGGGTTTGTATAATATTGTAGGTATTTAATAAAATTAGTACCTAGGTACCTATAAAAATTAAGCTAAGGCTATAATATTATTATAAACTGTAATAAAGCCAATCATTTAAAATTAAACTAATTTTATTATGGCGCCTTTGAAAATAAATCAATAATTATTATTAGATTTTGTAACTTTTCTAGGCATAAATATTTTTTAACTGAGGAAGACGCATATCTTTCATATAGCAACCCAGTGTTTAATCAGTTTGTGAAGTGGTGTGTTGTTCTTTGCTTGTGGTTTCTTTGGATGAAAATTTTAACAGGTAAAAACATTTTATTTATAATATTTCCAGTGTTACGTAGTAATGTAAAGCCAATAAACTATAAGTATATGCATAAAATATGTGTATCAGCCATATCCTTTCGCTTAACATGTTCAAAACAAAATTAATATTTATTCCAAAGTGATAAGCGGTTGTCAAAAAGTTTTGTGCAATTTAGAGGGGACCCCGCGCCGTTATACCTCACTCCTGTATCTACATACCTATTTTTAATATTAATGTTTTACGATATTATTAACTTTAACGACGCAAACTTTGACTCAATGTTTACGGATACATTTTTTTAGACGTTTATCCTAATTTTACAGAGAATCTCACTGTTTTGGCAGTTTGTTACTAACTTATTTGAAGTGTAAATATAATAGCTATAAGTCCTATTTACTTGTAGATACCAAAGTATAAAAATAAGTTTAAAATCCCTGAGTAGGTATTCCATGAATTTTGCATTTGTGCAGTTTATGTTTCGTTTTTCTATAGTAAAAAGAAAAAAATACTGTACTATTTAAAAGCTATGTAGGTATAGTAGTAGATATCCTACCTCTTTGGCAATGTGTACACAAAATATTTGAGGTCTTCTGACATCGAAAGTACCTAACTTATTTTTTTTTTTGAATTTTTTAGCCTTTCATTTAATTTTAAAGTAAGTAATGCAAAAAGTGATTATTCATTGTTATTTAGACGATTATGTTTTCTGTGTGTATTTTATTATAAGTAAATACTAATTATGAATGTACTTAGATACACACAAAACTATAATAGTATGACTTATTTAGGTACTTACTTACCTATTATACTTAAATATTTATTTAGTTTTAGCCTGTAGGAAATATATTCATACATGATGATTATAATTTAATCATATGCGTTAAATTGTCAAGTACCTACATAGGTACCTATTTGATTTATACATATTTTTTACAAAGTCTGGTAGGTTCCTACTTATGGAGGTTTTTTCACCCCCCAGTGCTCTTATTTGATTCCAAATGTATCCTATTTGAATCTCAAATCAGATTTTTTAAAAATCCAAATGGAGATTATAATCGGATGTATTTGGAATCAAGTAAGACCAGCGTCGATTCGCTGCAACTGCAGTGCTGTGTCTGAACCCTGATAACGTCATACCTACTCCATATAATGTCAATACCTATTAGTATTCGAATGATGTACTTACTTATCTAGTCATTTTAGAATGATTCACATTTAAGTTTCGTTCAGTAGATATTATAATACTTAAGTGAGTAGGTATATAATATCAAATATAATTAATATTGTTACTATATATTAGTACCTACCCAAACAACTAGGTACATAGCCGATATCTAGGTACTATTATAGAAGTATTATTTATGTTATATTACCTCAATATTATCTTATACGTAGCTACTCATAACGGATTCTCTGTAATTTCCTGTTATAAATAAGTTTGCTTCTATATAATATATCATTAATTATTCATACTTTTTCAATAAACTTATATGGGGTTTTTCACACAGTTATAAATACACATTCTTACATAATATTTATATAATAACATGTCAATACTTAATCATGAAATTCTAAAATTTTGATTGTATTCGTAGCTTGATTCATATCACGTGTATGAGAGATTGCATTGAATGACACTAATTTTATTATTGACGACTAAATTATTCATAGGTAAATTTATTATTTAATCTAGCGGTACAACTTATATCAAAATTATAATACGAAAGCTACATTATTACTGCATCCTACATGGGTACCATTATTGTGCTTTAAAAATGTCAATTTGTTATCGTTACAAAGTGTAATTAATTATAATTAGCATGAGAATATTTTGATGTGAAGATTTAACTCCATTTTCATCGGATCGTAGTCATTAAAAATCATTCGGCAAAGCGTTGGAAAAGTTTCAAATTTGCATAGACGTAAGTATTATGCAAAGTCAGATTACTTAAAAAAATGCGTTTTTTTTGTATACCGAAGGTACACCGAGACGTTTCGAAAGACTAATTAATATACGAAATTCGTTTGCAGCGCTTCTGTAATATTAAAATAATAATTATATATTTTAAACGAATTACATTATTGTAGATTTATGCAGAAGTTTTAAATAAACTTCGACTGTAACAGCTATGAAGAAAATAAGATTACTGAACTTCTCACTCTGATTATTTTATAGCAACATTTTGAAATATTTACACCTAACCAAGATTTTGTTTATAAGTAGATTTATACAAAAATTATGCCTCTCTGCTGCTTGTCATTCATTATACTGGAGTTCTGACGAATTTGTCTGTTTATTCAATAAGTCTGAACATAGGTACAGACCTACAATTATAGTCATACCTAATCACAATTTTTTGTAGTGATACAGTGAATTTACCAAGGTATACCATTTTAGTATCATTTCAAATGACATTTGTACACTTGAACAAAATACTGCTCTAGTGATTTCATCAGTAGTTAAAATATAGTCAAATAATTTTCAGATAGGTTAGTTAATTTTGCACAGCCTCATTTCTATGTCACTGGACTTTACACCTTTTGACAAAAAATAACAATTCGCATAAGTATGGAACAATTCCTAAATTTAAGACTACTCAATGAATCACTGCGGTGGTTATTCGCCTATTAAAATATTTTGATAGGTAAATCGAATAGAATATAATGTATATGACTATACGAGTAATACGTAATGGCAATGATTGTTTATTGAGCGGGTTATGTATTTATCGTGTCTTATGACCTGACTGTCATTAAGTCATCAACCAAAACTGGCTTTAAAGTATTGGTTTTCGCCACTGTATTTCGCATGTCTGTATACTTACCAACTTATCAAATGTTTTAACGAACTATTATTCTCACCTAATCTTATTTTGTAGTTTAGTTTCACGTTCGAATTCAACATTTGCAAATGAAAGAAAGCAGTTGCCAATTACTGTGGTTAACAAAAATATGCAATATGGGTTAAGAAAATAAGCTAGATGGCAGAAAAATGCTGGATTTCTAAAAATTAAAAAATTGTCTAGACATTAACATTTTGAAAAAAGATGTCATAATGAAATTAACATTAATTGTTTTACAAGAAAATTATCGGAGAATAATTTCGTACTTTAACATTAATAAAATAAGTCATAATAGTAATTATTACAAGATAAAAAGAACTTTTCATATACAACGTTTTTAAATTTTCTGTTGAATTATTATGATCAATATGTTCAAACTTGTACTTGATATGAAGTAAATAAAAAACAAACAAATATAGAATACTGAAATGTCATTTTGATTTCCATAGTAACGCACGTACCCATATATTAATAATTTAGTTGCTAGGACCACCCACTTAGCAACCAATAATGGTGGATTGGATTACGGATATCTTCCGAAATAACTTTTCATACAAAACAGAATTAACTGAAAATGAATTCAATTCTACTTAAAGATGGCTAAAAGTATTAAAAGAATGCATTGGCATCGTGTTCTGACATATTCTCAAAGTTTAAAATGTCTAGCTAGTCGGGAAGTTAGTTAAAAATCGATTGCAAGATTTGTACTGGATAAACAACCACCGAACAAATAAGAATACGAGCTAATAAAAACGTTGTAATAAAAATGAATGAAGGCGAGAAATTTAGTCATCATTTTGTATGTTACATTTATTTATTTTTTTAGGTATAATGTACAAAAGATCAATAATGTATGTTGATTTTCAAACGCAAGTCTGGTATAATAATAATAATATCCTAGTTTTATTATGAGACATTAAGCTGTTTGCGGAGTGCATTTTTGCATGCTAGATACAGATGCATTTATTAAAAATGCCATACCTTAACTCATTCGACGCGGATGACACGGCTGCCGTGTCCCCGTTAAGCGGCCGATCGATCCAATTAACATGTTATTTAAATACGGTAATTAAAAAGTAATTAAAAGTTACGCAGCGATTGTGTTAACCAACGTGTGATCCAAATTGTCTTAGGTGTGAGTGTGAGAATTGATAATTAATTGACTCATGCCTTATTATAAGAATATCTTCGAATTGAAATTCCGAAAAATTAATAAGCGCTATGTCAGGAAGACAGTTGAAAAAATATCATATCGCGTAATCGAGATAGGTAGTGCTAATTTATAGATAATGCATATTATATTATTTGATACCCACCTGATTAATGTACCTACTGATTAGTCATATCGATAATGGTAAAATGATAACGTTAGGACAGAGGATAAGTATTTTCGGTACTGTTCGGTTAAAGCGGATACAGCGGAAAACGCATTTTGAAAATAGCCGATAAACTAGATTATTTGTTAGGTTAACCTAACCAAACCTAACCTAACCTAACCTAACCCAACCTAACCCAACCTAACCTAACCTAAACTAACCCAAACTAACAAATAATCCAGTTTATCGGCTATTTTCAAAATGAGTTTTCCGCTGTATCCGCTTTAACCGAACAGTACCGTATTTTCAATTTAGCACTTAACTATAGGTAACTTTTAACATTTAAATGTATAAAAAATCGTTATCAGGTTATCACAAATCCCCGTATTTCTAAATTTATTCTTAACATAGAGTTAGGGTTTGCAATACCAGTAATTCAAAACCGGTATCCCATTATTTTTCGATACCTACCGAAATACCGGTTTTTAAAATCAAACACTACCGATATATTCGGTGTTGAAAATGGAAATAAAATGTTTTAATTAATATAAAAGGTTTTATACGACTGTACATTTTTTGTCGGGACTGGTTTACTTCCGTTGCCCTTCGACGTCCTTGGTGACCAGCAATGACACGTGCAATATATATTATTCAGTATATAATATACCTACTACAAATATTCCTATCAATATTTGTCAGTATTGATGGATTTAAAAGACATTATTTTTGACAGGCCATATGACGTAACGCTTGCTGGCTCAAGGTCACGTGTTGTACATTTGCGTTGGCGAAGGATTAATGCTTTTTTAGACACGGGGACATCTTGACGCCATCCAACTCGACCACATAAGAATAGTATGTGATCAATAAAGCGATTTGCGAAGATTTTCTTTGTTTCAGTTTGTTGACTAAGTTAGACGTAATGATGAAACATGGCAATCATAATACCTATAACAATACGTAATTTATGTTACAACCGAGTAAATTATAGCTAGACTTTTTTATATAAGTTTTGTCGGTGGATACATTAAATTTGTATTATAGACACACATTTTGACTGTAGGTTTATACAAATTGAATTCAGTGCCATTCGGTATCACTTGTCGTGTCTTTATCTTACAAGGCAATAAGTTCGTTGTATTTCCTAATAGGAAAACAGTCGTTTGTGCATGTTTTACATTTCCGATTGATAAATTCTGAAAAGCACTGATTATTCCGAACTTTAATTCAATAATTCGTCAGCTGAATGCAGAACTATTCTAACTCACATTTGAAATATTGTTCATTGAAATATTAACGGTTTCAAAAGCTTATTTGATAATTTTATCATGGAGATGCATTCGTCACCGTTCAGGCAAAAGTCACCAACCCTGAAAATGGCAGTTTTGAGTTGAGTATGTCACCCGAAGCGTAAAATTATGTTCTTTAAGATGCAAAACTCACCTCGGTACATTAGTTAGTAAAATTTTGCTTAAATCCGAATTATTTGTTTTTCACTAAATGACTTTCGATAAAATCTTAACAAGCAAAAGTCATTATAGGTGAATATACATTATTGACTCTATAAAAAAAAATCCTTCGTTATAAATATACAAGCAAAAGTCACTATACTATGGATGGTGAGTTTTACTGATGCTTCTTTTGGCTAACATTGTTCAGATTATTAAGAAGCAAAAGTCACCAAACCATAATTTGAGCTACCTTGCCTCCTTTAAAACCTTCCAGATGTTTTAATTAGCATCAAAAAGTAAAAGTACCTTAAAGAAATTATTAAGAAGACATGAGAAAATAATTTAATGTAGATAAAACCTTAAAAACATTAAAATCTGATTTTTCCTGCATTTTCAAACTTTCAAATTGCGATATCTCAAAACTATGTTTTTAGGGTTGGTGACTTTTGCCTGAACGGTGACGCATTGAATGAATTGCGAAACATGCAATTAATTATTTTTAACAGTATTTCATTAAAAATGCATTTTATATAAGGACAACAGGCGATTTTTTTAAAAATTCAAAGTTAAAGTTAACTTTTAATAACGCAGGCATGTTCAACTTCAAACAGGCTTTGATCTACTATTCAATGTACCTACAAAACTGGCCACCCACAATCTGCAATTTTATTGTCATTATTATATTTTCAAATGCATAACGCAACTCAAATTATCACATTATTTTGATGAGTAGGTACCTACTGTACGCTATGATTGATTCATTTATACTAAAAAGTAATAGGGACTCTTCCGTTACCTATGCTACTTATTTAATACAATTACAAATTACCTCGTCATTTCCGCATATAGAGCGGTAAGTAATTCGTTTTCCGCAGAGATTTTCTAATTTACCTAAGTAGTTTTTATTGGCATTTGGGAGTGTCCTAGTTCTTCGGTAACTACGTAACTAGTATGTAATATATTCGATCGATATTAGACGAAGCCGGTATCATTAGTCCCCACACTTCTTTTTTTCCAAGACCTGAATTAAAACCATAGACAATGGTAGTTTATGTCAATATACTGCCAGTGTAATATTGAGTTAACTATGGAATACTTACTTACTCAATTAAATTTGAATAATTTTATAATGATCAAGATTATTTTCGCCAGGTTTGCATTGTCACATGTATTCATACAAAAGTAAATCTAGCCTAGCTGTTTTAATTAGGTTACAATATACCATGGAAGCTTTTGAGATGTGACTATAGACGAAATGTTGACGTCTTCGATGGAATGCGAAAAGACCTAAAAATTCTGCACATTATGCAAATTATGAGAGGACATAAATATATAATTACCCTGAAATATTCTTCTTCTTCTTTCGACCATGTCCGATCCTAATAAGATCATATGGGCCTCCACAGAGTGGAGGTTTGTATTAACAGATTTTATTTTTACGAGAAATGGATGTCAGCCACTTGCTCAACCTATTAGGTCCATACTCTGACTCATACACAAATTAAAAAACAATATGTGTACTTGCCAGACCCAGGATTCGAACCTGGGACCCTCGACACTATAGACCGGCGCTTAAGCCACGCGGCCATCGTGGGTGAGATATATTAACAGAAAACGTAGCGAAGACGCCATATTTTGTGGTTTAAGAACCTCCGTGGTAGAAGGGTTCTAGCCAATGATATTATAAATGGATAACGCACTCAATACAGAAGCTAGCAAGTAAATTTGCGCATAGCGACATTCGCACATGTATAGGTAGACGTCACGTTTCCATTATGCGATATCACGCATCGGGAATTTATAGCAATATCACCTTTATTGTAATGGCGTTAGAACAGTGTTTCTAGTGTCAATATTCATTTGAGCGAACCCGTTCGAACCGAACCATTCGGCAGACCCGACAAAAAGCATCGGGAATTTGTAGCAATATCACATTTATTGTAATGGCGTTAGGACAGATTATGCCATTCGGCAGACCCGACAAAAGAGTGAGTGTCATTTTTTTTCCAGATGCTTCGTCCATATTAATGTCATTGGTTCTAGCATAACGGATGACACGCGAAAAATAATGGTGCCTTGTCTGTATTTCGTGCTTGTGACTGGACGAAGCGTATTCACTAACTTGGACAAAATCTAGTGCAATCGTGATTTAAACCTACTCGACTTCTATATTATGTTATGGTTTCCATATTATTATCATGTATATATTGGACTTTAGATATAGTGGGAGTATTAGAGTGTCTCACAAGGCTTGCGAGATACAGGTTTAATGGAGACAATGCATTCCTTGCTGAAGAATCTGCGTCAGTCGTTCTATCAAAGCAGTCACTTGTTTATAACCGTATTGAATAACTTGGAGATTATCAATGTTACATGACCATGACCTTTGTTTAGTTTACAATTTAGTTTAGTAGAAGATGGCTTAAGATAAAGGCCTCCGCCCGTTACAACTTCCGCTCCGCACACACTTTCCAGGTAGGAAGTGTGGGAGACACCTGCTCGGTGAGGGACACCTGCACGGGGCATAGAGGGAACACGCAACGTCTAGTGGTTATGTCAGCGCAGACTAAAAAAGTAGATCACTACTAATTACCATCAAAGAAAATATTGGTTACGTATTGATAATACGGATTTCTGTGAACTAACGGCTTACTTTATAAAACATACAAAGGATTATCGATGTATTCATTTTTCATTGGTATATAAATATATGCACGAGATATAAAAGGAGATAAATACAACACCATATGTTGTGAATATAGCTGTCAATGTTTTTTGTTTGATCAATTTGCATTCAAATAAGTTCTATCGTTTTGTTAGAGACATAATATAGAAATGATGCAAAATGTTTTTTGAATATATCGAACAATAACCGAACAAGCAATTATGATATAGGTACGTGTGCATGAAACTCAATTGCATATTATTATTATTTAAATAATATCTAGAAACACAGTCCAACTAAATCAAAGGTGACTTGTTAGCCTACTAACCAAATCAACTCATTGTTACCGTAATTTTTTGGCATTGAATGTTAAAACGTCACGGTTTATTAAATGAATCGTTCCTTTACCCAGTTGATACTATCTTCTGACTTTTTCAAACATAGATAACGATTTTTACGCGCCTTTTTGTCCTAATTTAAATTGTGTTTGAAGACCCGATTGAGTGAATCACTAGATATATTCAAAAATAGAAACAGTTAATTTCCCGCACAAATCATATTAAATAATCTTACATTTTACAAACCGACAAAACAAACGAAAATAGCGTTACTGTTATTTGCATTACCTGCGCACCGAAAAAATAGTTATACTGTGGTAATTACTTCAAATAATTGGAAACATTTAGCAAAGCAGATGTTTTATTGGAAGGTTTGAAAGACATTTGGATGAGTTGTTTAATTATTAATAATAATAATTATAGAAACAATGATTTTATACACGCAAGACATTTTCCTTGGCAGTGGCAATAAAATAATGGGATTAGGTACCTACCATTTTTATAGGGAGACTTTAGGCAATCTTTTTCTTTTATTTTACATTAGGCACGTCACTAAACAGGGAACTGAAATACTAAACTGGTGTGGAGTAACAGGCAACCGATCTAGAGTGTGGAAGAATATGGGATAAACTAAAAGACGTGTAAAGAATACGCTTGTCCTTCATTCTGACAACTGCTCTCGGTTTATTTATTCTTCATTCAATATTGGTGCATTTGAAGATTGCAACACACACTATTGCACGTCTATAATGTGTGGTTCATTTTCGTAGGACACTCACATTCAAAACCCTGCGTCAAAATGTAGTGTGTTGGGAAATAGCCTATCGGAATTATATTTATTAATCTGTTTTGTGTTCCTAAATTATAAATGCCAGTATAAAGTTCTTAGATATTTTTCGTATATCCTTGGATAGGATTTCCATAGTATTTTCATATAATTATGTAATACAAGATAAACATGTTCTCATTGCAACATCAAGTATTTTTTCTACTTTCTGTTATTATTTCAGGTTATTTATTGAGCTTTTACAACTAATAGCTATGTAAAGCAACATACCTAATTGTCATATATTTGGGGCTCTAAATCTAAGATATGAAAGTGATAATCCCATAGCTTTTTTGCATTTATGATATCCTCATATTTTAGTTACAATAATATAGGTATGAACACATTTTACAACGTTTTTATTAGGTCGTATTCTTATTATTTGTCCGGTGGTTGTTTATCCAGTACAAATCTTGCAATCGATTTTTAACTAACTTCCCGACTAGCTAGACATTTGAAACTTTTAGAATACACCAGAACACGATGCCAATGCATTCTTTTAATACTTTTAGCCATCTTTAAGTAGAATTGAATTCATTTTCAGTTAATTCTGTTTTGTATGAAAAGTTATTTCGGAAGAAATCCGTAATCCAATCCACTATTATCGGTTGCTAGGGGTCTGGAGTCCTAGCAACTAAATTATTAATAAATACGTGCGTTACTATAGAAATCAATATGAAATGTCAAAATGACATTTCAGTATTATTGCTATCAAGTACATTTTTTTTGATCGTTTAAGCTAGTCAAGTTAAGTTTATATGATTCAACAGAAAATTTAAAAACGTTTATATAAAAAGTTCTTTTTATCTTGTAATTATTTTTATATTTTGTACGGAGTTCATTTCGATGATAATATCTTTATTGATATATTATAGTGATATGTGACTGTGTGTTGCTATCGGTTGTGTAAAATTAATCATACAGCTATGCAATAGAGACATGATATTATTACCAGGTAACATAAAATTAATGGGAACTGAAATAACTAACCTAACATAACGGTGTGAAGGAACACTCAACCGATCTCGAGTGTGGAATAATATGGGATAAACTTAAGTACGTGTCAACAGTACGTCACTCTAAGTTTGTCCTTAGTTGTGACAACTTACTGCCCTCGGTTTATGCAATGACACTCATTCAATAATGGTGTATTTGAAGGTTGCAACACATACTATTGCACGTCTATAATGTGTTCTTCATTATCTTAGGACACCCACACATTCAAAACCCTACTTCAAACTGTAGTGTATTGGGGTATAGTCTATCGGAAGTCTATTTATTAATCTGTTCTGTGATTATTACATACTAATTTATCTAATATTTCTAGGACTGCTACGTTTCTACAACATATGAACCGAATGCCGCTGTAGAATGTATTATACTATACTTATTATTATGACATGCATTTGAATGAAATAATGGAGATTTTAATGTATTACGGAGTTCATTTATATTTTTATAACAGAGTAACGATTCAATCCTTCAGATTTAGCGTCTAATATTACATATTTTTCTGAATTATTATGGTTTGTAATATTTATATTGACCATCGATTTCAAACCATGTCTATTCGTAGCATCGTAAACCTTGAATGTCAGCGGATTGGATTATGTTGCTTTTACCATTTTAAGTTACGAATCGTGGGTGTATTTTTTATTTATAAAGTACAAAAGGCGTTAGGTGAGACGTCGTTTTGTCTTCTTCCCAAATCGTAGAATGACCAATCGATATCACTTTATTTGTTGACGGAAACACTGCATTGGGCATCATTTGAAGTTGTATAATGTATACCATCATCCTCAGCACTACGACCCAATGTGGGTCTTGGAAACAGTCTGTCGGATGCCATCTCTTTCTACATAGTATAAACACCGCAGTCCGCCGACCCTCCTTCATACAACGTGTATGTTCGTGGTTGTACCTTCCTTGCCACGTGTCATCTTCTTCGCATACGGCTCCGAAGCCCCTTCTCAGTCAACTTTTAGAATAGGTATATCATCTTTTTTTCATAGCCTCAGTCATAGATATAGTAAATAAATAGATGAAGTGTTTATATACAGAAATGTTACGAAATCGTAGTATTTTTTCGTTACGCTCGATTTGTCACACTACTGTGTCAATCAATGCTGTCGGCATACTAAAACTTTCCAAATTTTCAATCGATCTAAGCTCCGTGTTTGGAACCAGTATTCATAGTTCAATATGGGCCTGATTTGTTTAAATTTATTTTGGTTTTCTTTAAAATAAATGTTATCTAAATTCTAAATTTTGACTTTTATGACACCTGCGGTGGTCGAGTGGTTACGCGTCAGGATTATAATGTTGTAAGTCCTGGGTCTGGCAAATTCACATTTATTGTTTTTCAATATGTGTTTGGTTGAGCGGTTGACTGACATCCATTAGGTACCTACTCGTTAAAACAAAAATCTGTTAATGTTAATACAACATACAACTTCCACTCTGTGGAGGCCAATTTATTATTTTATAATTTTCTTGGGATCGAACATGGTAACAAAAATGCCTTATATGAAAAAAAATGTCTAGAAGAAATAATATTGTTGTAAAAACAGATAATCCATTTTGAATTATTGATACGTAATCGAATATTTAGAATTCCTAAAGTATTATTAATGATCAACACTTGTGTAAATAAAGGCTTTTTTGGTATGCCAATTATTGCACTTCCAATATTATCAAATTCCTTGCACGACATGACGCCAAATTGATGGAAGTATTAGAAATTACCAAATGATTATTAATGTTGACTATTTTTCTGTGACGAGTTTTTAATGGAAGCCATAAAAATGTATTGTCTAGGAACGGCGTTATGACGTGTAAAAATGTCCACGTTTGGTAATTAACTTACGAGTATTTTATTACTCGTATATTAATTTGCATACGTCTAATCAAGGACTTTACCTTAATTTATAGAGAACAGTTAGATACTTAGAATATAGATACATCGTTGGATACCTTTCATATTAAATCGCTAGCAGTGGATTGGTCACACATTGAGTCCATAACCGAAACCCGGCCGTAATTACATTAACATTAATTATTACTAGAATAGGCCAGTAGCAGGGAATTTTTACCATGAAAAAGGTAGCTACGGTTATTTTAATTTTTGGATATGTTTTATAGTTTGTGGTTCTAATAAAGAGTTTTCGACCTTGACGCACACCTGAAGTTGGGTATTTCCCGAGAAAATCTCAATCTCGAGATTTAATCATTTTAATTCAAAACATTACTTATTTAAATGGAATATCAAATCATACAGACTGTCTATCGCTGCGCCTAACAATCACCTACGCTTTTGAGACATAAAATTCCCTGATGTTGCAAAAATTGCGCTCATTTTGAGTCGACGTTGGCTTAATTGTGTTAAATGCCCGGATCAGTCTTTGAACGTTTTGTGTTTTCTGCCCACTTTTATCGTATAGAAAATCGTTTTTTCAATTAATGTTTGATAATACAGAAATCCCGAATCCCGAGAAAAAATTCTCGAGATCCGGGAATTCCCGAAATGTTAAAAATTTCAATTCTCGAGATTCGGGATGAAAATTCTCGAGAATTCCCGAAACCCAACTCTACGCACGCCGGATAACGCCGCCATATTAGAAAAATGACGCACAAAAACGGCTTTTTCACAATTCAACGGGTTCACAGGTTCAACGATAAAAATAGTTGCTATCAATTTTGTAGAAAACAATATTGTCTACAACTTTTGTCTGAACTGTATTGAATAGATAGCCCTTTTTCGGTCCCTGCTACTGGACTATACCTACGTTACATTTTTTTAAATTCGCGTTTTCCGGAAAGTCTTTTTTTTGACGATAAGATATAGGCTTTCATGTACATTATTAATAAAATTTACATCGTGTGAGTACATACTGGCACCGAAAGTGATAGTTGTAATGATTGAACCTTCTCAGTGAGCGTTTATCAATCACAAATGTTTCACATTATACTTACAGTGTTTAGGATTGCAGACGCTTGTGGTAACTTGATGAACAAACTAAGAGCTGTATTATAGTAGACAGTCGTCGTTTTAATCAATCAGACATTTTTGGTCGGGTACCTATTAATAATTAATTAACCGATATCGTATTGAAAGAAAAGTATTGGTCAAAAATAATCGATATTTTTTTGACATCCCTACTCCCGTGTACGAATATTTGACACATAAATACAGGTCACGGTATAATTAATTCTCTGGTTTCTTCTTTTTTATAGTTTGCTGAAGAGAAACCATAATATTATTTATTTACGGAATCTGGACCTTATAGATTTAATGAGATTATTGACATTGAGCGATTTTGCTTACTCTTAGCTGCACTCTGCACTGCACTCCCTTTAAATTTAATATCTGATGGTAATTGTATATTTTGATTGGTTCATTAAATAAAATACTTACACTTCATACGACAAGCATCTTATGAAAATAAACCCAGCCGGAAACGTACTAACTCAAATCTCTTCGAGATGTTTTACAGATCTATCCACGTACCGTTAACATAATAATTATTGATGATAACTAAATGCGTATCTGATTTCAATCTCGTTTTAATTTGGCGTGTATTTTTGAAGGAAGTATTAATAGACAATTTTGAAAAGTTTTTAAATCCCAAGTGTCAGAATTTTTAATCATTGGTAAGTATTTATTTCGAAGTGTCAGAATAAGGACGCCAGTTTTAGTGTGGAGGGTGAAATAATGTTTGAGGAAGTAATAATATTAAAAAATCGGTTGTAAAACTAAATAATCATTATTTAAATTACGCGTGTCAGTAGATAAAACATATATCCATTATTATTATGATAATTTGACAAGTAAACAATTTTATATGGGACGCATAGCAATTTAGGGTTACCATCTCGCACGTAAGGGATATTTGTCTATGCTCGCACGCCAAATTCATGAATATTCGATACAAATTATACATTATTGTGATTATTAAAAGAAAACCAACTAAGAAGTAATTGAAGTTGCACCAAAAGAGCGATAATTATATGAGCACATCACACAGATGACAGAAGATAACCTCAATTCCGATAACTTTAAACCCAAATTATAATAATTTAGTGGTATTTGACGGTTTATAAATATTATGGAAATTAAAAATATACATATTAAACTATTATTATCTAATTGAAATAACCTGTTTCATAAATTAATTCTATTGAAACGATTATGAATAATTTGTCTTTAATTGAAATTACGTGCAAAATAACTAATTAGCTTAAAGTTAAGTGATAGATAATTGACTATTTCAACCTATATCTAATATACTTACTTAAATATTTTTAAAGAAAGTAATAATGAAAAATAATACCTCATTTTAAGGTTAAATTTGATTAAAAATGTTATATTGTGAAATATTATTCATTCAACCAAATTTTTCATACATTTTGAATCAGATTAAAATACCTAATATGATTGATCGAACTAATAAATCGATAATCGAATGAGTTTATGTGATATTAGTATTAATTCAAATAAAATAGCTACATACTTTCTGGTTTGCATGTCGATTATAAAACAATTTATATTAGTATAAATCTTTTAGATAACGAACCTTTTAATGTTGAGACAATTGAAACATACCTATTACTTATTCCATATATCAAAATTACGGATATCGATAAATTATACTAAATAATTTTATTTAAGTACAAAATAAAAGGAATGTTCATTGATCGACAATGGCTAGGCATTTTTTGCTGTGGGGAAAATATTGATATATTTTTATAAAATTTACAATAACCTGGTCACACCGTTCACCGTTGACATGACAAGCCAAGCGACCCTTCAAGTTGCCATGTATTTTTTTTGTAAACAACTGAAGTCTGCCTTATTCTTTATTTTTATGTCAAAAATAAACCTATAATAGACACAGCTGGTGTACCTACCTACCTGTCTTCTTATTTTTTTTAAATGTTAAAAATATATTATAATACACACTAGGCATACAACATAATTCTATAATGGAGCATGTATTTTCAATGGTCATTAGCCCAGTGTAGATACCTACTGAAAACAGTTTCTAATAAACATTAATAATTGAATACCTACAAACTAATTCTATTGTACCCAGAGCATAGAACCAACAGTTACAGCTGATGGCTAGAACGAATTTCTTAAGAAACCTGCTCAGAAGATCCAAATTGAATTGTGGAGCCATTTTTTTTAGATACATTCATTATAATAGAAAGAAAAAATACTATTCTAGATTTCTAGTCTGAGGAAGTCAACTGTCATCTGTCAAGGTACAGCATAACCATAGACGATTATGGTATTAGTCTATGATACAACTAACTCGAATATTAGTCTATGTTATAACCCTGGTTGGAATGACAGAGAAGAATACTATCCTAGAAAATTTAAAAAAGCGGCCAATTAAATTATTTCTGCCCAAATTTTAATCTATTCTGACACACAAATATTTATACTTGACATTAAACATTTTAATAATTCCCTGTGCTTATTTAAATACTTTCCCATATATTATTTGAATACTTACCATTGAGCATTTTTTACTTCCTGCTGATTTTAAATTATTCCCAAAGATTAATAAAATACTTTTATTAAGATACTTCCTATTTATGAATATTTATACTTACCGAATAATTAGAAGCCTTTTAATTTTATTTTCAATGCCATTTTACATTTTTCATTCCGTCTGTCTAAATATTTGGAGTGTGAATGCTTTATGCATGCCGATCTGCATGTCTGATGACGTCACGCCGCGCATTTGTCAAAATCCATTTGTTTTGTTTGTGCGGATGGTTGGATACAAAACAAAAATGTCGTCGCGTCAGGATACACGCTCCAGTGCCGACCGTGAGTAGTCACTGGCTATTGGCTATGCAGGGATATTTTTTCTTTAATCAGGTGTTGTGGACTGCGGGCAGTGATGGCTCTATCACAGTGCCGCCCCCTTTCCATTTTTATTCCCAAATTGTATACTAATTCATTGGCTACACTCACATAACAGAGTTCCCTGGCTACACTGTATTTCTCGGCTGTCTTCAACGGTTAGGTGCAATTTAAATATTTAAATTCTGACATTCATATCGCTCGTAATAAAACTAAATTTGTCATACGACACTAATTTTACAGAAGATGAAAAACGCTCTCTATGGTCACTATTAATGCATCAAATTTTGTGTTTTATATTTTTCACCATAAAGAAATGTGTTTAATATGAACATTAAATATGGAATTTCATGCATTCATGGATTATAGAGTTTTAAGTGATACGACGTTTAGAGTAAGCGTGCTTTATCAGCATTGCAGGCGAACTTTTATACAAAAACTTTTTGGAAAGTTGTATTATTGACCTGTGCTTGCAGTCGCTTTAACTTTTATACAGAATATGCTTTTGATCGTGCTTCGTTACCCATGCCACATGATGTCAAAGATCATATTGTTAGAGTCGGGGCACACACGACGTACCCGACGCACCGCAGGTTGGCTCAAAAAGTGACAGCTTGCGGCAACTTGCGATGTGTGTGTACGCCAACCCTTAGCAAATATTTCCCTACCATGTTACATTACATTATTAAACACTCGCCCATTCTACTTCGGTTAAACTACGGAATTGGTATACACATTTATAATAATATTCAGCGTTCACGCGACTTCCATACGCTATTCTTAGTATTCACGTGGTTTCTGTATGTTATCCAGTAGGTACTTGTTAATGCGGATGGCATTTTGCGGTTGATACGAGCTGCATAAATAATCTAGTCGTGTATTAGCGAACCGTGGTTACCGTACAATAGAGCACCATCACCATGGAACAATTTATATGATCGACACTGATTGACAATAATTACGAATGCCTTTTGTGGTTGACGCGGCCGTAATATGCAGTCCGTGTAGGACAGGCGTTAACTGTTACTCGGGAGTCTGTTGATATCTCTTCGATTCCACTGGTAGAATACCGACATAAATTGAAAGTTAAAGAAAGAAAAAGGTTTTAATAGCCCAACAATAAAAAAAATATATTTATGCAACGGTGATTACTTAAAAACAGTACTTTTTTTACTACTTGTATAATATTATAACAAATTTAATGCATATTATTAAAATGGCAGTGTGTAGGTACTTCGAAAACCTAGCTTTGTAGCTTCTGACATCGGAAACGGTCGTAGGAAGGAAGAATTTAACCCACACTAGTTCAGCGTGACCATGCACTCGCATAATATTGTCCCAAGCGATAGGGGGACCATTCATTCTCCATTCGACACGTCATATATTTGGATTTTTTTTCGTTCACCCTAATCAAATTCATTTTTATCGGATATAAAGGATGTCGGTCGTTTTTGCTATAGTATAAATACACTCAGCTGGCACCAGTGTTGTCTTCCCAATGATTGAATATGCCACTTGTTTTAGTAATAGGTATATGTTTGTCAAATGCTAGACAATATAGATGATTTATGCAGATACATATGTGGCTAATCTCTGTCTTCATCTTCCTCATATATAGCGCAAAAGACAGAAGTATTATTTCAATAAATCCGTCCGACCCTTGATTCGACCGGTCGAACATAATTAATATGTTTCTACGAGAGAAAATTTCTTAGCTTAAATTCATGACCATGACTCCTACCCAGATGAAGATCATCGAACAACGACATCAAACATGGACAATTATATAAAATAAAACAATTTTGATGCAACTTTATTTGTTCACAAATATGTGTAACATTGGCCACGGTGGCCGCGCGGCATAAGCGTTGGACTATCATGCCGTGGGTCCCAGGTTCGAATCCTGGGTCTGGCAAGTACACATATTGTTTTTCAATATGTGTGTGAGTCAGGGTATGGACCTAATAGGTTGAGCAAGTGGCTGACATCCATTTCTCGTAAAAAAAATCTGTTAATATAAAACCTCTACTCTGTGGAGGCCCATATGATCCTATTAGGATCGGACATGGTCGAAAAAAAAAAAAAAAAACATAAGTAATGGATTATATCATTAGATACCTAGGAATCAAACACGCTATAGTAAACGCCAACACAACCGTGCGTATATTATATTCTATGCACAAGGCTGCTATCGGCGGCTACCGAGTGTTATCATACGAGGGTGGGTCAATAATTCCTTAGAAAAAAGCATTAAAACAGTTTTTATTTTTGTATTTTTTTTTATTTCTCAACATAATCTCCTTGGAGCTCAATACACTTGGTTAGACGTTTCTCAATTTTTTTTAAACCGTCAGAAAAATAAGTTTTCGGAAGGTCCTCAAAATAAGCATTTGTCCGATCGATGACTTCTTCATTTGAAAAAAAACGTTGTCCACTTAGCCATTTTTTTAAGTTTGGGAAAAGGAAAAAGTCACTGGGGGCTAAATCTGGCGAATACGGTGGGTGGTCGACCAATTCGAACTTCGATTCTTCAATTTTAGCCATTGATCGTAAACATGTGTGAACACGGGCATTGTCCTGATGAAAGAGGATTTTTTTCCTGTTTAAATGAGGCCGTTTTTCTTCAATTTCGTTTTTTAGCTGGTCCAATAAAGATGCTTAATAATCCCCTGTTATTGTTTTTCCTTTTTCCAAATAGTCAACGAAAATAATTCCACGTGCATCCCAAAATACAGTAGCCATAACCTTACCAGCTGATTTTACGGTTTTCGCCTTCTTTGGACATGGTTCGCCTTTCGCAATCCACTGCTTTGACTGTTCTTTCGTCTCGGGAGTATAGTGGTGTATCCATGTTTCATCTACAGTCACAAAGCGACGAAAAAATTCATCCGGATTGCGTTGCATGAGCGACAACAGGGCTTTAGAGGCCACCACCCTATTGCGTTTATTGTCGACTGTGAGCAAACGCGGCACCCATCTTGCAGAAATTTTTTTCATGCCCAATTTGTCATGTAAAATAGAAATGACGCTACCTTTTGAGATCCCTGTAACCTCAATTATCTCACTCAACTTTAATCTTCGGTCACTTAACACCATATCGTCGTTTTTATTGATCATTTCTGGTGTAGTCACCTCTACAGGACGTCCTGAGCGTGGTTCATCCTTTGTTGATGTACGATCACGTTTAAATTCATTTAACCAGTTATAAATAGTTGCAAGTGAAGGAGCAGATATGCCGTGAACTAAATCCAACTCATTTTTTATTTCCTTTGCTGTTAACCCTTTTATATTAAAATGTTTAATAACAGCTCTAAACTCAATTTTCTCCATTTTCCATTTTTCCATTTTCCACAAGCAATTTTTTTTTTAATGTACGAGAAACACACAACAACCTGACCAATCTGATTGAAACTTCGCAGCATACTGAATCGGTAGTGCCGCTGCATGAAAACAAACCGCTTACAGTACTAGTCGCGCCACCTGTCGGCTTTTCTAAGGACTTATTGACCCACCCTCGTATGTATGTATTGACGAGGTAAATTGTTACAATAACTTAACCGTCTGAACTGTCAAAAAGTGCTATGATTTAAGAGCACCTCTCTTGGCTGTGTTAACTTTTAGAGCGAGATAGACATTTTTGAAAGTTTAGACAGCTAACTTATTGTAACAATTATAATAACTAAATGCGTAAATATGATAGATTTCCGTCGATATCCGTCGATAGCAGCCTTGTGTATAGAATAGATACGCTGAGAAATTAATCCTGTGAAACTATCGGCATAACTTTGAAGGAAATATTGTAACGTTTGTTACGCCGCAGATGTGGAGACGCGGCTGGTGAGGAAGGATAAAGATATTTATAAAATTCATATTTAGATGAAAAGTTTAATAAAAAAAAAACAATTTCGTAATGTATGGTAGCTCTAAGTAGAACTATAAAAATAAATATATCAACACCCACATTTTATCGGTGCATTTACTATTTTAATTGTGTTTTATAGAACAATGCAATTCAATGGCAACACGTTAACCTTGTCGGATTGTTAATTATTCAGAAAATGAGTGTGGAAAATTCTAAACAAACCGAGTCGTAATAAACTGTAGTAAAAACTCATTTTTATTGCGGTGACCGTATTACCACTGGATGCACCACAGAACAGATTAATACGATAGAAAAGCGAAAACCAGTTGTCATTGATCAAGACCTTAACGGAAGTTTTGGTTTATGTCTTATTACTTATACGCTTGCATTCTGGCGATGCTACTTTACGGTAGTGAGTCGTGGCAGCTTACAGGGCAACCGTATACTAAGCTTCGAGAACATATATTTGCGGTGGATACCAGGTGTAACTTTAGGAGTAACGAGGAGAGTAAACCAAGCTGCCTCCCTTCACGCCGAGAGTGAAGAGGCGACTATGGATCTGACTCGGACATGTTCTTCGAAGGTCACTAATGTTGTATGATGCGAAGCTACAGAATGCTGGCATGACCGGTGAAGATGTAAGAAACTGGCGAGGGAAAGGGATTATTGGAGGCACAGTATGGTGTCTATATATGCTCCAATTAAAGGGCGGACATGGGTGAAGAAGAAGAAGATCGACCCCGGCTGATGATAGTATGAATATACATTGGATTCTTTTGAAGTCGACGGAAGCTAGTTACGTTTTTGATTTGTAATATAGAATTTATTTCCGTAATATATTTTTTACCTCGACAAAATAATTGTATCGGAGTACCTAATAAAAATCAAACACGAAACGAAATTTCATTCTGCCTAACTACGTACCTACTTATGTAGATGTAATTTGTTTTTTTGTTACTTGTCGTGTTTCAACATTTGATACAGTTTCGGTATTTATTTTTTTATATTTAAAATGCTGTAGTGTTTGCATTTACACATCGTTGCCAACTTAGCATTTTTCTTGTCGGATCTAGAATTTTTTAATATGCTTGGAAAATATGCATCTGGCGTATGGCGTTACCTTTGGCGTTCTTCGACACATTTCTCATAAAAAGCTAGAATATTTAACATGCTAAAAAAACAATAAAATAAATACATCATACAATATTGCGGTGACATAATTTCGTACTAGTACTCTATTTTTTAGTTGCAAAACGATAAATTCTTCTTTAATTTTTGTTTGTTTGTGAAAATAATGTAATATTTTTATTAAATGCTTGTTTCTAGATTTTAATTTTGAGAAAATCTGGTAATTTATTCTGGCAACTGGCTTATTTTCTTACCCCATCCGACATATTTTTGTGAATGACAGTTGGCACACTGCATTTGCAACACTTTTTTTTATTATGTTCATCAATTAATTTTATTCAGTTGGTATACATACCTACTAGTAGGTATACATCAGGGAACACTGAATTAATGCGAACTGAGATACCTAACGAGTCCACACCCGGATGCCTATCCAGTAGCTATAGTGAATAGTCAATCAATTATTTTCCATCGTTGAGAGTAACGAGCAGGGAACACAGAATCAATGGGAACTGAAATACCTAATGGGTGTAGAAGAATATGAGATAAACTTAAACTCGTATCAAGAATACGCCATTCTAAGCCTGTCCTTCGTTCTGACAACAGCTCTCGGTTTATGCACTGACGCTCATTCAATATAGGTGTATTTGAAGGTTGAAACACACTATTGCATGTCTATAATGTATTTTTCATTTTCGTAGGACAATTACACATTCAAAACTTTGCTTCAAAATGTAGTCTATCTGAATTATATTATTTATTAATCTGTTATGTGGTACCTATACATCATGTAAACTTCTTGTCTGCGATATAGAGAAAAAGAAATCAATGCATTCCGTGTTAATTTTCTCGAATCAGCTGGAAATGATATATGATGATTTTTTATAGTTCTATACTTGTATACGATGACGATGCAATTCTAATATATTAACTTATCTTATTAACTTTCTAACATTTTACAAATTATATAGAAATTATTAACAAAAAATAGCTGCAACATCGCTTCGAAAGTGTTCAAAAATACTAATGACCATTATGCTCATCCCAATGAATATAGTATGGTCGTCTGAATTCGAGTAAGGTCAAATCAATATGAATATGGCTTAGTCACCTTCCTACACGGCTGTATAAAAATAATCAATACCGGCTAGGGTTGTCATTTTACATCGTTCACCGGGATTCGGTTTTAGCCAAAGGCGTAGAAGATAACTTATTCCATATAGACAGAAACTAAATAATATGTGAAGGCGATACTGGAGAAAGTCACATATTCAATTGTATCAAACGTTGCACTACTATCGCTTGCATCTGTCAAACACTGCGACCGTTTAAATACAATTTTTAAGTCGCTCGAACGGCCTAATGAAACTTGAATTTGTTACAAATGGGTGGTATCTTTTTATTACTTGCTATATAGATACAATTGCCAATGATCGCCGAGATATCGAAAGTGGCGGCTATAAACATTAAAGTTAATGGCTCCACCTAACTACACCGCCTCGCACCACACACAGTCTTAATAGGGCGTTTCAAATGACCCTACATTTGAATGTGAAATATTAGTAGAGTATCCTCCACGTAATCTTGCCTTTGTACACAGTGACATGGATTTTTTTTTGATTTTAAAAAGTTTGCGGCATTATACGGCGAGCGAGAAGGTCTTTTCTCATCGAGAATTGACCGTAATACATTATATGGAAGTAGGGATCACGCACACTCTAGTGCACGCCAACCAAGGTCTTGGGAAGTGCTCCTCGGACACTTTCGACACAAATTTGAATAGCGCCTATCGTTCGTTATGCCACGGTATACGCCTGCATAACGAGTGTGGAGACGTGGTGGGTGGTGGAGGGAAAAGCAAGTGACAAGGATTTGTGTGTAAACGCAACCGTATAATTGTATTAGTAAAAGCCAGGCACTTGATTGGTTTACTAACGTACGCCGTATAATTGTATTAGTAAATTCCAAGCACTTGATTGGTTTACTCACGTTTTAATTCAAAAAAATCTATTCCAAATGGATGGCAAGGTTAGGTGGCGGCCACTCTACCTACTTTGAGAATCTCTCGGGAGCAGTTACCCAATACTGAGGTCGCCATACACTCAAATGTGCTTTCACAACATTTACATGCCTTTAAGTTAAGAGTACCAATATGATAAAGGAACACAACAAAAGCTAATGCAAATGTGCCGAACAATATATGTGAAGAGATCTTTACGTTGGCAGTATGACGCAGGAAATAAAAAAAATAAAATAAATGCAACAAAATTGGCCTTACAGCGCTCGAAATGGACAAGTTTACGAACCGGAGCGCCCGACAATTTTCTAAAGATATTTACATAGTTATCAATTTTTATGTGTGTTTTATAAAAATAATTTTATAAAATCTCTTTGAGATCTCTTAAAGATTTCTATTCCATGCTCCATTTTCTCCAATTTCTATTCCATATTTCATGCATCTAGCTCAAACAGTCAACATATTCTTTCCACGAGAGGGACCGATAATTTTACCAATTTCACGAGACGGAATGGCGGTCCGGTGCGCTCCGGTCCATTTAGAGCCCTGGTCCAATAGCTGGTTGAACCAGCAGCTCTTCCCTTTCCGTACATAATTTTGGACATTCTAAGAGTGGACATGAACATGTGGAACGGGTAACAAGACCAAGCTCATAGAGGGAAGTCACCATACCCACCCAGTTAAGAATTAACTGGTGTAATGGACAGGAGTCAAAGTGGTTATGTCCATTCGATATTTGAAAAAAAAACATAACAATCAACTACCTTGGTGGGGCCTTCCATTTTTTCTGCCATGTCTTTAATGCCGCATTACTTGCGCCCCATGTGTGGTTAGCCCCTAAATCTTTGATAACTCTTGCGAAGAGGCCTTCTTGAATTAGCCGTGTTATAGTTACTGAAATTACGATAATAATTTATGTGATCTATGTGTTATATATTTTCATCCCGTGAAACTTATTATGTACGTCCCTGCTACACTGTATACATTATTCTCATATTGTAATCTATGCATAACATTCATATAAGATTTCTTGGAATGAATATTTTAACTTTAACCTATTACGTGCGCATCCCTGCTTTGAACTCGATAAAAGTTTATTTAATTATTTTTACCGTGCGGCTGACACCGCAGCATATCGATATACCACAGTATGGTACCGGCATTAACGCAATACTCGTGCGTCGATATCTTTTTGCGGTAAAGTCAGTTAGCGGTGTTTTACAACTTGAAGATGGTCGCTGGCTAAAGGGTCGACGAACTTCCTCTCGTATAACAGCAGCAGGCATTTATTATTGCAATGGAAGCAGGTCTGACAACGATAGCATTCAACAATGTTTTGTGAGATTACTCAATTACTGATCGAATAACATGTAATTACAAAAACATCAAGTTATTTTAATTTCTATATTGTGTTGTTATTGTTTAGTTTATTTATGACAACAACGAATTAAAAATATTATAGAAAATACACATAAATATATAAAAAAGAAAACGTATTGTAACAACCAATGAAGAAAAAGAAAATGAATTTAGGAAGTATATATTTTGTTTAAAATATGTAAGTATATATCCGTGAAATGGTTTGGAAATATATATCTACTTATGGACGAATTTTAAAGACCGTCCAACATCTTTGGGTCGTATAGTACTGAGCCAAAATTCATGTCTAAATAAAACACGGTTCTTGTCGGTTTACAGGAAGCCAGTAGCAAACAAATTTTGAAAATAGCCGATATACTGGATTATTTGTTTGGTTAGGTTATAATCTAATAAAGTTGGAACATTATTGTCTGCAATGCTACACGAACAACGCGTATTTTTTCATTTTGGTGCTTTCCGAAAAGAAAGCTCACGGCGAACTGTGCTACGGTGAAATGTAATACGTACAATTTACATGTAACCGTATATATATGAAGGCTTGAACAAAAACTAACCATAAGTACCATTAAGAAAAACCTCTGCACGCGAATATTTCCCCAATAATATGCGTTTAAAGCACACATTCCCAACCTTTTTCGAGTCGTGATCCAATTTTATATTTTAAAGTGTCCCGCGACCCCGATGAATTGTAAAAAGCCTTTTTAATAGGATGAAGAAAACGCATCGAAAATAGACTTTACCTTTACAGCATAATATAATTTTAACTTAAAATATATTAAATGCGATGGTTGAAATTATTGTAACTCGTTAACCAGGTTCAAAATTCGTGTTTTCGTTTATGCCAACTTCATGACATTTCCAACATATTTAATCTGTTTCTTGTTTGGGTTTCCAAATTGAGAAGCGTTGAAAATGCACTCTCACAGAGATAATTAATATGTAGAAGCAAATGGTAGTAAAACTCGAAATGCAAGCATGGTAACATTTGAATATGAATGATACATAGCACACCAAAAGTGATTCAGAATTGATTCTAACGTGTGTGCATTAGATGTGTAACACCAACTTTCAAACAACATAGACAGATGCAGTTGGCACCTTGTAGCATTACTATCTCTTGTCAATTATCAGCATATAATTCTGAAAATAACATATGTCTAATTACGGATAAGAGAAATACTTTTTTTAATATTAGGTAAGTAACTCAAGATGTCAAATTTGTTGTTTGAACAATGTCATAGTTTTTTTGTAGATATGCGTCATCATTTATATCATACGGCGAAAGTATTTATCATTTATTTTGTATGCATTTTGATTGTTTATAATGTGGCTTTTTTGACGTTTGCGCTGTTTGTAGTTACGTTGGCAGCCCTGATTATTTAGGATGTCAAGTTTATGGCCGCCCGTGATTGAAATTAAACATGCCGGTGTCTGATCATAGCCAATACGGTAGCACTACTGTCCCGCCTTAGCTCTTCGTTAAAAAAAGAGAAAATCGGAGATTATTGGTCGTACTATTGGGGTGTTGTAATTTAAAACTTTTCACTTTGTGTAAAATGAATGTCGGTAGATAAGTATTGGATCGATTTAGTTTTTAATACTTATATTTTATTATAGAAAACAAACAGTTACAGTAGGTATACAAATAGAAAAATTGTTCTATTGTAATCTATTCTAAGTATCATGACCCCGTGGCGAGTCGACCAGAAGTGAGATAAACGCACACCACAAATCCACTTACTAAAGGCCTTACTCAGTTATCTCTGTTTTACACGCAGTGAATACTATCGCGCGATAATATTCGCTGCGTGTGAAACGGGGGTAATTCTCAGAGTTCCCATTCATCAGCTGCGATAATCGATGTAAAATGTAGTGTCATCTGCGAATCCAAAATTATTTATTTGGTGATCAACAATGAAATCTTATTCCAATATGCCAATAATTGTCTAATTGCCAGATCTAGCATTTATGAATATAATCCAGCTAAATCCAGCCAAATTTTCTTACCTGCATTAATTTTTAATTTTATGACTTCTAATACTAATTTCTAGGAAAATTACCAATTTTGATTTTTTTTTACATTATTCTACCATATTGCCTATTTTCTTACCGGTAACCGGACAAAACAGAGCATGATACAACAGAACATGAAGAAACAGAACAGTGACAAAACAGAACAGCCAGTGCAAAAATGAAACATTCATTTAGTCGTATCTATTTATTAATTAAATAGTTATGATACTTAGGTTTATAAAAGAAATATATGTACCTATATAAATATTTAATATATTATACTTATAATCACTGCATGTTGGCCATACGGCGTAAAAACCTCAATTCATCTGCTTGATTTTGATAATCATGCACAACTCCACAGAATTATTAAACTCATTATTTCGGTGTACCTAGTCACCCAAAGATTTTGAACATATTAGACTGATTAAGACGAGATATACCCAGCTTGCTGGCAACACTGAGTTGAATCCCGTTTAATTGAGGCTTTCGCTATTAGGAATGCAGACATTATATCTGTACATTAGAGGATAAACCACGGGAGTCCAGTTTTTACCGTTTCTGAGTTAAATATGCAGACAATTTTATTTTATTTCATTACACAAATGAATGAAACACTGAAGTCCATAAGTAGTAAATTAACCAATACAGCTAATTAAAAAATCACTGAAGTCCAATTATTCACGTTAGTGCATAAACAACGGGTGTCCTTTTTACGATGTTTATGCTCTAAGAAAAATGTTAATAAACCATTATAATAATTCCATAAACACGGAAGTCCAACAAACGTTAGGTAGGTACATTTATTATCAATACTATAATTTTCGTTTTTCTTTGTAAAAATCCACACACGCAGTCGGATTTCGACAAAATTTGGAGAGTAGACGGGGGCCGACGAGCCGGAGTGAGTGGTCGGGGTCTCAAATGTTATTGAAAATGTCGCTAGAATGTGTACATTTAAAAAATATTGGCGTTTATTTCAGCTTGATCGGAGGTCAAATGGCAAAGTTAGATTAAATTAGATTAGCTAGAAGAAATTAATAACCGGCAGGTTGGCGCGGGCGACGTGTTACGCGTAGATCGGAATGCTTCACTCACGGACAATAATTGTATGTAGTGGCATCAGAGCCGGAGTGCGTGATCGGGGTCCCGGATTTCAGTTTTAACCCATTGCACCCCGGGGACGCATCAGAGCCGGAGTGCGTGGTCGGGGTCTCGAATTTCAGTTTTAACCCGTTGCACCCCGGGGACAGTTTTATAATAATAAATTGAATTGTACTAGTTTTTAAGATATTTAAATGCAATAAATGTACAAAAAATAAAAATCTAAAATATTATATTTTTTTACTTTTTTAAATTCAATCCTTTGCACTCTACGTAACTCCCGGGCAGCGCCAGGTGATACAACTAGTTATACACAAATAAGTATTACAAAAATGTTTGATTTATTCTTCAAAGAATATAACCATATGAATGAACCCAAAATTGTGGTTCTATCGCCATATACCTATTCAAAATGGATTTTCAATTAAATAAAATAAAAATTTAATTCGGGTTTCATTTGCCAAGCAATGATACCTGTGAGCCATAAGATGAGTCTTAAAGATGTTAATATTTCTTTTGAAGACACCTTTTGGAATACCACATACAGGAAGCAGCTGCAATTAAATAATATTGATAAAACTCTTGCAAAAGAAAAATTTACCAGTATGAAAGTAATAATGGTAGACTTGGAGAAGTGTTTACCTATTCCATATAGTTTCCATCTGAGAAAATTGTGGACTCTGAATTTTACAATTTACGATGATGTAAGTGGTGAGTGAGACACAACACTGATGTGGATGAAATAAAAAGTGGAAGGGGTGACAATAAGATCGGCTGCTGCTTGATGAAATGGGCATCTAGCAATGTTTTAGCAAATATTGAAGAGCTGACGATTCGGTATGATAATTAATTGCCCGACCAACAAGGAATATCATGATTGTTTTTTCATATACCTGGTTTCTGAAAACCATTTCTACGCTGAAAATCATAAATCACAAATTCCTAATACGAGGCCATACACACATGGAGATCGCCACTGACCACTCTATAACAGGACGTCAAAAAAGATGCTGAACAGTATGCAGATAATTGTTACTCCATGGGATCGGGTTCAGTCTGTAGAGACATGTAAAAGAAACAAGTCTTTTAAAGTTATTAACATGAAGTTAAATGATATAAACAATTATTGCTTTTTGTATGCATCATCTTCAGCTCCTTTTGTGGCTCGAAAAAAGAATATTGATGGCACATCTTTTTTATTTCTTTTTTATTTATATCTTAAGATGGCGCTGGTTATCTACGTTATAAGGCGAAGTTCTTCGATGAAGATTTCCAAACTGTGGACCTCCGACCTTCTCGCTCGCCGTAAAACGCCTCAAACTTTTTAAAAGCTGACAAATTTTCCCCCGTAGATACCAAGTCGCAATGGGCGACCGGTCCAACTGAGGGTCGAACCGACTTGAGAAGTTCTTCCCTTTCAACCGACATATGGGGACACTCCCAGAGGATGTGATCGGCATCCTGAAATTAGGCACATAAGCAAGTCGAAGATTCTATTAGGCCAAGCTGACAGAGCTTCGAGGCAAAACCACCGTGTCCGGTTAAGATCTGCAATTTATAAAACAATGGATATCTCGAGAATTTCAAGAATTTTATGATAGAATTCCACATAATTCCTCATCAGCCGATGTCCCGGAGAATGGCCAGGAATAATTATCATTGCGTTGATTTTTTTCTAGAGCAATAATAAATTTCAAACAATGTTGTAAATTAAAAATATATATAATTCCTTTTCATATATAGACTTACTGAAATATTTTGTGTATTTATAATAAAATAATTATTAATAATATGATGCACAGGAAATAAAAATAATTTATATCTACCTATATGGACTTCCGTGTATTATCTATATGTGAAGTATTGCTTAGTGGTACTTCTACATTATGTGTTA
This sequence comes from Rhyacophila brunnea, assembly GCF_057557595.1. NCBI lineage: Eukaryota > Metazoa > Arthropoda > Insecta > Trichoptera > Rhyacophilidae > Rhyacophila > Rhyacophila brunnea. The sequence goes on from NW_028232752.1 coordinate 26,970,789, forward strand.
GAATATTAAACACGGAAGTCCATTAATTTATTAATTCTAAATTATTTGGTCTTTCTATCCATACTATGGTCAAAAATAAATTTAATTATGAATGATACCGTTTACAGACCCTAATTATTATAGTTATAAAATAGTTATAGAGTTTGAAACATTTAACCTACACAAAAATCACTCTCCCGAACAAAAGTCCAAACGTGACTTCCGTGGTTTATCCTCTAACGTATTGATATAAGTAGATAATTTGATTCTATTTTTACGACGTATTGAAAACCTCTGTTATTAAAAATCTATAAGTACATTATATTATAAAGGTACGACAATTTCAATATTAAATGTTATATTGTTCCTGAAATGTCATAGTTCTGTTTATCGCTGTTCTGTTTTGTCACCGTTCTGTTTCTTCATGTTATGTTTATTCATGGAACTTTCTGACCCTATCTGACATATTTTTGTATATCACGGTTGGCAACACTGTCCCTAATATACCTACCTTTTTGCTATGCCTACAGAATTGTAAAAAAACGCACTAACCACCCAATAATTATTTATGTACATACTGCAGAGTTAATAATGATCACCGGCTGTTCATGGCATTATCTACTCATCAAAATTGAACTTCATAAAAATGTAAGCCATAATTGTTTCGCCGGAGTTAATTTCGGATTCTGGTTCATAAAACGGTAACGAAAACCAAATCGCGTCTGATGGCTATGCCATATGGCTTTAATTAACTACTAAAATGGATTTGGACAGTGAATTCAATGAATTCATGATTTTTCAGTTTAATTTTACTTTACTACAATTGCTAAACTGTACGGTTATCAAATTAAAATAAATAAATTACTAATTGTAGCTAGAGATTAATATCAGTGCCGACTTAATTCTAGTAGCTGGGTGTTATTTTAAAGTAAATACATAGATACCGAAATACTATCTAGTATCATCCGCAATGTTGATCTTACGTTGAATGGATTTATTTATTTAAACTTTGTACTAGACACTATTTTAATATAAATAAATAAATTTCGGAATTATATTACGTAGATATCAGTAACGAAGGGTGGAGGCAGGCTGTTAAGATCCGACATCAATAGTGCACACAAAATTTTGTCAGTCCAACGTATTTTGTTTTCATTGAACTAAGAATACAAGGTGTAGAATGTAGATAGTGTCTGTTAGTTTTTAAAATTCGATTAAACCCTGCCTAAGCCGAGGGTATAGTAGATAATAGTCAAAAAATATTCGTTTATCAATAGAATATCTAAAATTATGCCATTACACCATATTTTATAGATAGAAGAATATTTTTATCGATTATTGTTTGGTTATTTGGTTATTAACCAACACTATCTGTGATAACATAATATACTTATTCAATGAAAACAAATAAGTATGGCTGAAAAGGTGTGAAATATTCTTGTCGGATCGCCCATAGCTTAACTATTATGGTTTGGTTTTGCAGGGTTTAATTGAAATTTTAAAACTAACCAGCACCATCTGCAAATTGTGTTCTTAGTTCAATGAAAACAAATAAGTATAACTAATAGAGTTAAGTGTGCGATATTTGTATCGAATCTTAACAGCCTACCTCCACCCCTCGCCACTCGTAGATACTAATCCATAACAGATACTGTAATATAAGGCAAGATTATTAATTATTCCTTACCTGTTATACATTTACGGATAAAGCGACTTAAAAACAAATTAAACCATGACATCTGTTAATAAAACTTAAGGACGGACGTGCTCAGCGTGGGTCAAAATGGAGCTTTTTTTTCTATTTTCAAAGCATGATCCTGGACATACATTAAACGTTGTAGATAATCTATTTATATAATTTTGAAGCCTTATTATCCTTTATATTTATTTTAAACATTTGATGATGGCATAAAGTATTTTTATTACATAACATAGTATTCTTTTAAACCTCTCGCTCTAATGTTTTAGAATATAGTCATATTTCAGTACATAACTGTGCAGTGGTGTTACGATTCTTTACGTTTATTAAATTTTAAACGCATTTATAAAACCATCAGTATAATTTATATCGACATTATTGTGATTATTAGTGAAATATTTACGATGAAAAATTATATTGATAATCTCTGTGATCCCAAATTTGACAAGAATTAGGCATTTTATTATTCAAAAAATGGGCAAGATTAACACATTTGAAGATAATTCTAAAGATCCTCATTATAAGCTATGTCTTTGACCATTCAAGTGTGATAAACATCCTACGAATAATGATTGCTATATAATAATAATTATTATTGACCTAAGAATAAGGTAGTGTTTTTTTTAAATACGCCATTTCTTTTGGCATTCCCCAGTGGTTAAGCTACAACATACGACCGTAGCCATAAATTGACAAACTATAATTGATGTAGGGAGTAAAATGATGTTAACGCGCGTGTTTGAACATATACCTAACGGATTTTTTTTTAACGGTACATGTTCAAACACGTGCGTTAACATCATTTTACTCCCTACTTCAATTATAGTTTGTCAAGTTATGTACTTACTGAAATATGACTAAATTCTAAAACATTGGAGCAAGAGGTTTAAAAGAATACTATTTATGTAATAAAAATACTTTATGCAGTCATCAAATGTTTAAAATAAATATAAAGGATAATAAGGCTTCAAAATTATATACATAGATTATCTACATTACAACGTTTAAGGTATGTCCAGGATCATGCTTTGAAAATAGAACAAAAGCTCCATTTTGACCTACGCCGAGCATGTTCCCCCTTAAATAAGAAAAATATTTACCGGCAAACATATAAGTAACGTTCCTTTTTGATGTTTTTTTGAATTTACCGCTATTTCGAAGATTGCGTAGGTATTTTTGGAGAAGATACAAACCTTGCCAATTATAATTATACATATTTAATCAGAGATAACTTCATATCGCCGTCCAACTATCATTATTTTATTGATTTGATCTTTAGCTGGAATCACTAACAAATCAATTAATGTTATTCACTTGATTACCACTGGTATTAATTACAAATGTTTGTAGATTTCCTACATTTCACTTACCGATCTAATCATTTCTTCCGTCTGCATTCTACAATTAGTTTTACCGGTACAGTAAAGTAAGCAAGTCATGTAAAGTCTGCTCTGAGAGAAAATAGCATCAGCTTTCGTTTGTGAAGAGGAAACTGCGTTTCGATGACCGACTTTCTTGCCTTCCATAGAATATTATGTAGACCTAAGTATCTAGTACTGCGTTTCGTGATAATACACTTAACCGTAAACAAAAAAGAAATTTTATTGCGATTAGAATTTAATATGTAGATCATGTTGTAGGTCGATTATTCTATAGGTACACCGTGTTAGAAAAGTACACTTTCGGGAAAACGCAATTTAAGATTTTTCAAGACCTTTATGTTACCTATGCATTTACGACTTTAAAAAGAATTTCAGGCTATTTTTCAATATACTCAATGTGAATTGAGGTAGGTATAGGTACTATCCTAAATTCACTCAAAGTCAATTCTATTATACCTGAATCCTATATATGTTATGAATGAATTCGTTTATCAAGGTGCCTTGTACAGACACCAAAGTATATTAATTCAAATGTTTCTGTAGCTGAATTGTGAAATGACAGGCCGCAACATTTATTGGACATTGATGCACCGCAGTTATAAACGGTCGTGTATAACCATAATCTTTAAATTCGACAAAGTATGGTATATTTTGTTTTCATGGCTACCACACCATAAACATTTCGGAATTGTCATCAAGTGTTTATTGTAGAAGTTTTACCCAACTCTACAACTGACACGTTATTGTCTATGCTCATATTTAGAACATAGACAATGACGAGTCGGAAATGACAGTTGTCTAGAGACCTTGAATCTATGTAGAAGTTACAAGGGCGCTCAACCCTTTTCCAAATTATCAAGTTAAAAGAGTCATGTTAAACGTTTACACTCAAAACATAGTTTAATATAACTTCATGCTATCTGCCTTGTAATAACCACTCATTTATTTGTGCCATATAAACGATACAAATACCAAAGAGTGTTTTCCTTCAACTCTGCCCACACAATATCACATGTCACATACAAAAGCAACCGTCTGAATATAAAATAATAACGGGGGTAGTTGAATAAACAAATAACAACTACACCCCTTACATTATAAGACCTCTAGTTAGAGCACAAATTGTTTGATTTTCATGTGTTTTTATGAAGCAAAATAGCGACTAAGCACGGAGGAACAAAAACCTATATGTTAAATACTAAATCTTAGTACGTTTATAGGTATTATGTAATAAAAATAAATGATGAGATGTGTCATTGTAAAACAATATAACATTTACGTGAATTAGTTACGAGGGGCGTTTATTATATTATGTACACTATCTACCCCAGCATGGAAATAATGATAGGTCAAAGCGATTATTATTGTAATTATAGTCCTTTGACTTCACAGTTAAATGATTTTTGTCCAGCAGCAACGTTGAGCTTTCGAAAGAAGCTAAACACCAGGATCTCGCCCATTCAACGACTTTCTTATCGCTTGAACAGGACATAATCCCAGGGAGCCAGGACTGTTGGGTGGGTGTTTTGGCCGCCGAATGATCCTGATGTTTTCGTATGACAAGTCAATAATTACGGACTTTCTTTATTTCATACAAAGTTAGATAATAATATTTTAATGAGCGCTCGACATACTTGAATGTAATCTATAATTTTATTGTCGATAAACTAGGAGTGTTCATTATTATCAGATAACCAATATCACAAATTGTGACATTCACAATGCATCCATTAAGAACGTTTTTGACGATTACCATCGACTATAATAATTTTGATTGCATATATTTCGATTACGATTACCAATAAAATGTGTTACAATACAAGAGTTTAAATTATTTATAACAAGATAAAGATATATTAACTTGCGCATCTGTGTTGCCATCTTTTCCTATGTTGATTATAGTACAAAAGGGTAAAAATTATAGTATTTCTGAAAAAAAAAAGTACAGGAACAGCTTTCGTCTCGAATCCTTCAAAATTAAGTATAGTATTTTTGTGGTATTTGCGTAAAATTATAGCATTTTACATTTTTCGCGGATTCAAAATTATAGTATTGTATTATAATTATAGTGCGGTGGCAACACTCTTGCGCATTGAAAGATGCTGCCATCTTTGTCAATTATTTTGACATTTATCATCGGTTGCAATCTACTGGTGAAACTGCAATTAATTATGCGAATGAACTGTTTTCGAAATGAGAGACAAAACCCATCGTTAATAATATTATGGTTCCCTCCTATGTTTCATACGCGGTTTTTATACATCAAGTTGGTAGTACTTATAGGTAGATGGTTCACACGCTGTACTGATTTAATTCGAAAACAGGAAAACGACGGTTCGATTTTGACAGTTTAATACAACAACCAACGCGCTTTGTCACGTCTAATAGAAAGAGACGACAATGTATGTGCCTCCAATGCAATTGTGATGCTTGACGTTTCGTAAGGAACCATATCTCCGTCCCCCTGGCCACCTTCGGAACCACCGCCTTGATCTCTCCCCAACGGTGACGATCACTAATGCAATGTTTAAGTTCTTCCATTATCTCGACATTTTTTTAAACATTAATGAAGGTGTCAGATCGATAGGATCATTAGAGTTTTTAAAGAACGTTGTATCCATCAGTGGAGAAGGGTGGAGGTAGGCTGTTAATATCCGTCACAAATAGTGTACACTAAAATTTGTCAGTCAGTCGGTGTTTGTTAGTTTTTAAAATTCAATTAAACCCTGCCTAATCTAAGCCATACTAAATAATAGTAAAAAAATACTTGTTTATCTATAAAATATTTAAAATTTTGCCATTAAACCATGCATACTTTTCGATATTTTATAGATAGAAGAATATTTTTAATCAATTATGGTTTGGATTAGGCAGGGCTTAATTAATTAAAAAAACTCACCAACACCATCTAATAATATATTGTTTTCTTAATTCAACGGAAACAAATAAGTATGACTAAAAAATTTTGCACTATTTTTGTCGGACAACCCATAAGTATGACTGATAAAATTAAGTGTGCACTAAATTAATGTCGAATCTTGACATCCTACCTTCAACCCTCGCCACTGGTAGGCATGGGAAACGATGTATGGAGTGATTCTATGGTTTAAATATCACTAAAGTGAAAAAAAAAACAATCCCTTAAACCCTTCCATATCAACGGGAAATAGGCGAAAAAGCTTTTTGAGTGGGACAGAAAAACAATGCAAATTTTAGCTTATCTTTTTCATATAATATTATAGAGTAGATAGCTAAATACATTGTGAAGTACTGCCAAACTTAATTGAAACCAGGATGTCAGTAACAAATTAATTTATTGCAAATATATCGATAAGGTGGCGTACTTACTAATATACCTATATATAATGAAACAAAAATATTCCATGTTAGATAGCTCGTTATCAATTAACAATATATTATCGTAATATATCTTGAGAAGATAGTCTTGCGAGATAAAATTATATCATTAACGTTGTCAATGAAGGTGACTGAATTTTTATCAACTTCCAATTATTATTAATTATTGTTGTCAGGTATTAGTTAGCTATATACGATTTTTTTTTTTTAGAATTATTAATAACCATGTCCTTGCTTTTTCGTACAAGGTGGTTGTTGTTAGTAATTTTGAACAATCACAAACACCCAGGCTTTGAGAAAAACACAAATGTTTTTGTCACGACCGGGAATCGAACCCAGGAACTCTCGGGTGGAAGGCGAGCGCCTTACCAACTTCACCACGAGAGCCGCCCTAGCTATATACGATTATCACTGAAATACGAAATGAGACTTTGAGAATAATGTGTCCAGTAAACTAAAGTGATTTTTTCCATCAATATATTATGTACGATAGAAGGAAGATAACTCAAAACAGTCCTACGTTAGCGATATTTACGGGACGTGAATTGGACGGTATTATGAAACAAGGAACCAACCCGCAACATGTAAAAATATGAGTTAGTGCTATAATGTGGTTCCAATAAGAATCAATTTGTTAGGGAAAAAATGCCACGCATGTAAATGAACGTTACTGCCATCTATCGTTGTAAGAACCGTCCAACATTCATCTATGCCCTATGGACTGTTTCAATTTTGCAACAAAGAACCAATCAACATTTATTGTTAAAAATTGCATTAATTTCCTTAGATAAAGCAAAAGTTAAGTAGTCAATATAAATAAATTAATAATTACTTTCAATATTTTTGAACAGAGTCTTTGAAATTTTTTGTTAATGAATACCACATTGTTAACCAACACATAAAACTTAAAGGCATTTATCTCAGAAGTAGATTTTTGTGGATTGGTTCTTTGTTGCATAATACAGTGCAATTAGAATTCTGTTTCATTTTCGTTATTTTACAAATACAATTTACTGAATATAAAATAATATTACATTTTACTTTAAAAAAAACAGATATTTCACTTTAAAAAGGCGATGCCCAACCGGGTATCGAACTTGCGCCAAGATATATATGACAGTATTAGTCGGCCAGCGGCCTTCTTATTCAGTAAGCAACCCGCGTGCATGAAAATAATAGCATCGGCACTATACAATATGCGAAGGTAGGTAGGCGTTGCCCTTTGAAGCATGAGTAATTTCATATTATAATTAAGCAGACAATTCGAAGATTTTAAGGACAAATAGCATCAAACGATATATAAAAAAAACTTGATTATCACAAACCATTGTTTGCTTGTGTTAATTGTTAGTAGAAGATTCCATAGAGTTGGATGCAGTATATCGTGGTGTATATGAATCCAAAATGTAATACTCAGAAATAGATGACTCTTTTGGTATTTTTAATCCTTGAAATGTCTACGTTATATAAAATTATTTTTCTTAAAAATGTAGACTTTAGTTAATTTTCTAGTATGGAGTTTTCGCCACTGGTATCTACTATAAATTACAATTTATAATATGTATATTATCTAATTAGAAGATGTGTCGGTACAATTTAGTGTAATCAACTGAAAATTATTTAAATTTGTGAATTTAATGCAAAAATAAGTGCGTATAATCTCATTATCAACCGTGGTTAATCCACTGCTTCTTTAATGCCTCTCTTAGGGCTCAAACACATAGCACTGCAGTTGCAGCGCGTCGACTTAGGTCTTACTTGCTTCCAAATATATCCTATTTGAATCTCAAATTTGATTTTTTAATCTCCTCAGCCCCTTCCAGTCATATCTGAATAACTGCATTTGTTTAGCGGTTATTCACTCGCAAATATGTATGCCAAGCCCATGTCAATTTCAGCACCTTGGTGACAAATATCACATATTATTCATGTTGGCTTTCTTATCAGTCAGTAAGTTATTTACTACAGGTGGACTAACAATAATTATTGCTATACCGCCCGTGTCTGAAGAGGTGACGGTGGTTTCGAAAAAAATCGCTTTATTCAATATGCACAAAGTCTTGGCCCAAAGGAGCCAAATATTAGTAAGAAGATTTCCCGAATAAAACTACCTAACGTAAATAATATATGTTTTTTATAAAACATATATTATTTACAGAATATGAATTACTTATACACAATTTTCACGCATTCCTTAACGGCCCACATGCTCGTCGTAATTAAAGTAGGGAGTAAAATTATGTTAACGCGCGTGTTTGAACATGTACCTAACCGTTTTTTTTTTTAAACGGTACATGTTCAAACACGCGCGTCAATATCATTTTACTCCCTACTTCAATTATAGTTTGTCAATTTATGGCCACGGCCGTATATTGTAGCTTAACCACTGGGGAATGACAAATGAAATGGCGTATTTAAAAAAAACACTACCTTATTCTTAGGTCAATAATTATTATAAAGCAATCATTATTCATAAGATGTTTATCACACTTGAATGGTCAAAGACATAGCTTATAATAAGTATCTTTAGAATCATCTTCAAATGTGTTAATCTTGCCGATTTTTTGAATAATAAAATGCCTAATTCTTGTCAAATTTGGGATCACAGAGATTATCAATATATTTTTTTATCATAAATATTTTACTAAAATTATCTCGTCATAAATTATACTAATGGTTTTATAAATGTAAAAAATCTTAATACCACTGCACATTCATGTACCGAAATATGACTATATTCTAAAACATTAGAGCGAGAGGTTTAAAAGAATACTATTTTATGTAACAAAAATACTTTATGCAGTCATCAAATGTTTAAAATAAATATAAAGGATAATAAGGCTTCCAAATTATATGAATAGATTATCTACATCGTTTAAGGCATGGTTTCCCAAACTATGGGTCGCGAGCGAATATTGAGTGGGCCCTCGCCACCGTATACATGAAAAAAAATAGGAAGTGATTTTTTCATTCAGCTATTTATAATTCCTAAAAATTGAAATAAACTAAACCAACTAGATTGTCAACAAAAGCAAGCGAAGAACTCATTGATTTATCACAAGATACGTCACTGAAAAATAGTTTCAATCGTAAACAGTTAACGAAATTCTGGCTCTCAGTTGCTGATAATTATCCTTGCCTGTTCGATGAAGCTATGAAAGTCATCCTCCTCTTTACTACCTCTTATCTATGTGAGGGCGGATTTTCGGCTATGGTTAACATTAAAACTAAATACCGAAATAAATTGGATATATCAAACTCACTGTGATTAAAAGTAACTAAAGTTGAAGTTGATGCTAAAACTGTAATGAAGAAAAATAAGAAACAAATACATCCTTCCCATTGAAATAACTTTCTTGCAGGTGTAGGTATTTGTAATATTTTTTTTATTTAAGTTGTGTTTCTTATTTCAACAGTCTTTCATTCATATTGGTAACGCTTATAAAAAATATTTTTTTTTATTTCAATTAATATAAGATATAACATAATAACAAGACAGCATTAAGTAATTCCACGACTCGCCACTAGGGAATCTGAGCATTACCAATATTTATACCCTCTTTTCTCTAAGACAGCTAAGAGGTGGGTCCCAAGATTGGAAATTTTTGTTAGATGGGTCGGAGCCCAGTCAACTTTGGGAACCACTGGCTTTAAGGAGTGTCCAGGATCATGGTTTGAAAATACAATAAAAACTCAATTTTGACCTACGACGAGCATGTCCCCCCTTATGGCCTTCCTCGCATTTCTTTGGACAGTTTCTGTATGCTTGGTATGTAACTTGTAGTTTTTAATTTCCGGAAATGAATATAACCACTACCTACTGTTGATGCCCATATTATGTTTCTCTCCGGAGTGGAAATTATAATTTTCTTTTTTAATAATCACAGTAAGGTTTTTACTGGTAGAAGAAGAAGAAGGTTTTTTAATATCCTTGAATGGATGTCTGCCTATCCAGTGGTTTTAGTTAATCAATTCTTTTTCCATCGTTGAGGGTAATACCACGATTGCTCGCAATTCTTGTCCGTAATCTGGAGTGCCAGTGGCAAAAGGATCTGGATCTCGTAGTAATTTAAGCGAAACCTTGGTCGAAGATAACCTCTTGAACGTTTCCGGCGTCCACCAGGTTCTCCATCATTCAGTCTCCAACTCTTTAAACAATTGCAAGATAGTTTCGATAGATAGCAAGATAGATAGTTTCAGCACACTAGCAAGATCTATCACAAGACAATAATATTTAATTTTATTTATATTATTCGTACCTCAGTAACATTGCATTGCCAAGTCAGACGAAATCGTTGCAATCTACTATTTGAAATGTCGTTTTTATTGAGATACCTGTAGGCAATTTACTGTTGCACTCGCATATTTTTTTACAAGGAAAATACAAAAAACCAAAGACATTTCGTTTTACCGCTAATGGACAATAAGTGCAATAAGTAAGTGTACCTACAATTTATTGTATTTTTTAATAATTCTTTACAAGGAGACGAAAATATGTAAGAGATTTACTCCATATCAGTAGCGAAGGATGGAGGTAGGCTGTTAAGATCCGCGATAAATAGTGCACATTAAACTTTGTTAGTTATACGTATTCGTTTTTATTGAACTAATACTACTATTTAGAGATGGTATTGGGTAGTGTTTAAGATCAATTAAACCCTGATTAAACCAAACCGTAGTAGTTTTGGTAAGTATATTTTATGCGATATGACAAAATTGTGCACACTTTTTCATTCATACTTATTTGTTTTCGTTGGATTAAGAATACATATTACGCATATTGTCGGTTCATTCTTTTAAATTCATTTAGCCCAGCCTAAACCAAACTATAATAGATAAAAAATATTAAGTATTCTATCTATAAAATATTCAAACTTATGTATGATTTGATTTTTATAATTTTAATATTATAATTTTGATAATTTGTGTATAGAAAAGTATTTTTGACTATTATGGCTTGGTTTCGCAGAGCTTAATTGAATTTTAGAAAGTAACCAACATCATCTGTAAATTGTAGTCTTATTTCAATGAAAACAAATACGTATCGTATGACTGCCAAAGCTTATTATGCACTATTTATGGCGGATCTGAACAGCCTACCTCCACCCTTCGCCACTGCTCCATAATATACATAAATAATCCTCGAAGAAAATATAACAGATGTCGAAGTGCTGTCAGTACACAACCCGGAATGAATCTTGAGTCTTGTTGATTACTGTGTGGGTATTTTACTGCTAAGCTACAGAAGTAGGATGTACGATAAATTAAAATGGATGACTTATCATTTTATCAATCACAAATTTAACATTTTTTAATTGGAGGTAGTGTGTATTTTGTGCCTGACCGTAGTATGTTATGATCTGAAATATAGGATAGGCACAGATATAGAAAAATATATGCCTTTTTCTCGGGGGACTTTTCAATCGTGAAGTCACCTGAGCTCGGAAGCCATATTGATTCATCATTGACTACATACGAAGTTTCTTCGTGTCATTCTGTTTCGTCATTATATTTAAGCAAATCACCTAGTTTTTTTAGACTAAAACATGCCATGAGGACTAATGACTTTAGTGTACTACTATAAGTGAAACAATTATAATATTGTACATGTTTTGTCTCGTTACGGGGGATCAAACCCGGAGCCCCCGGATGAAAGTCGAGTACATCACGTACTGAACTACGAGGACCGCCAACGAAAGCCTCTTTTAACGTTTTTCTATCATCTTGGTTGTTAGTTTTTGACTATCAAGAACCTCATCATTGGCTTTTATGGCCCTCACTTACACCGTACATACCTCTTGTGCCGACCGTCTCCCCCTGCCGAAATCGCAACATTTGGTGGTCATATTGGTGGGCCTTATACCGTGCCCTGTGACCGATTAGTGTTTCTTGAATCTCCTGTATGGTAGTACTTGACCACAGTTTACCTAATCGTGTAGATTTGTCCATCTGTTATATTAGCAGTTTATAACACCATAATGTCACATCGCGCACGTCTTCTTATTCAAGAGTTTTCTTTAAGTTTTCCTGTAATTTTTTTCTCAATATCATATATATTTTTTTAAATTAATGTATATTTTAACGTCCACGATCACCAAGCTGCTAACTCGTCGGCTTATAATGTCATGCGTCCCAGGTTCAAATCCTGGGTCTGACAAAAATACATATTGTTTTTCAATGCTTGTTTGGAGTCGAGAGTGTGGACCTAATAGGCTGAACAAGTGACTGACATCCATTAAAAACAAAAATATGTTAATACAAACCCTCACTCTTTGGAGGCCCATATGATTGAACATGGTCAAACAAAAAGTTTTCTATTGTTATTGTCAATACACTAGAATCAAGTAGAGATCACCTCCATTAACCCTAAAGATAGTGCCGCTCCTATAGGACTGTATGGGAAAAAATACACGAAAATGTTCCATGTTGACTATTTCATAATAATGACGAAGCGAGACGGTGCTCACGCCAAAGATTTCTTTCCCGTAATGCTGTATCGACTGGTGTTTTTTTTTTATTTCGTTAAATAAGTCGTTATGCAACATGTTTATCGCTCTTATTAATGTGACCATTTTTATTAATAAATTCATACCTACCAAAGTAAACCTATGGTCTATACACCTACTGCATTATATTATTTTAATCGTTTGCAATTTATTGCATTAGTTTTTTCTTGAAGCATAGGTAGGTATGTTACATTTACAATTCAAGTGTAAGCAACAGGGAACTCAGAAATAATGGGAACTAAAACACCTAACGGGTGTGGAGAACAGGCAACCGATCTCGAGTGTGGAAGATATGTATGGATAAACACATCGCAAGTAGAGAACATCAAGGTTCTAAGTGTTTGTCCTTGATGAAACAAAAGTAAAAATGTGGCAGCTTATAATACTACTTCATTGTTGGGTTTGTTTTCTCAAGGACGAATATTTAGAACCTTGTAGTATTTTTAGGCTCGCGACGTGTAAAGAATACACTTGTCTTCGTTCTGACAATTACTCCTATCGGTTTATGCACTGATGGTTTATGTATTAGAAGGTTGCAACACACACAATTGCACGTATATAATGTGTGGTTCATTTTTGTAGGATACTCGACAATCAAAACCCTACGTCATTGGGGTATAGCCTATCGTAATTATATTTATTAATCTGCTCTGTAGTTAGTAAGCAAGCACAGAAAAGAATTATTTCTGAGTTCCCTGTAAGCAAGTTAATTTCGTTGGATCAAAATATACCTATTTATGATAGCCCGCGAATTAGTCATCGTGAAATACGAGAATAAAAAGTAGATAGATAAGATAACAATATTATTTTATAGACAGATATTATGCATATTATGTAGAATGACAATGTCTCAGGTACGCCCTACTCAGTTGAACGGCACTCACCTGATTTATCAGTCAAGCGACGACCGATCTTTATAATATTAGTAAAGAGTATAGATTTCCACCAATATTTTCGTTGTACATTTGTTCATGGATCGGTGGAAGAAACATAATTGTTTGTACCTGAAATATGCATGACAAAGATAACCTTCAATATAATACACGACAAGTACTCAATACCTACACGTTTTAAACATTGTTATAATAATAAAAATATATAATACGCTACCTATCGCTAATTACGAAAAATATATTGTAGCCAAACCTAATTACTGTCAATAAAACAAACAATGCTCATTTTTTCTGTTATTAAAATTGCATCTTGAATGCAATTTAATAATATGATTATGACAACTGAATTATTTATCATAAAACCCAGAAGCAATGTGCGTGGACCTCAAGTTATATCGTCACTTTGAAATCGAATTTCATGATCATTTCTAGACACCATACGAATTATGTTCACGTTTTCGCATTCAACAGCCGAGTATTCCGTGTATTTTCGATAAGGATTTTTTCTATGTAATTTCAATTTAATTCTATTGTTTACTGAATCTATGAAAAAGATAAGATTTTTCATAAAATACACGACTTTAATATTTCTATGAGTATACCATTTTAAATCACAGTTCATTGCCAAAAGTACTTACCTACTTTAATATTTAAATTGTATTGTATGATAATATTGATTTAACATACTGTAGGTTATATTCCGTTATAACTGAGTGAATGAATCAAAGCTACGTTTATAATTTTGTATTCGCGATCTCATCACTAACGGGTGTTTTGGGCTATATATCGATCAGTAGAACAAAGTAAACATTTCTTTTTAAAGTTCATCTCCTTCAATTGTGGACTGGTTGCTTTCTGCACAATTTCTGCATAATACACACGATTTGTCTAATAAATGCAGGTTTTATCCTTTGTGATATTGTATGCAGAACGTAGAGAAAACATGTTATATTATACACGATACATAATACATTTTTTTCTAGAATTTTAGACTCTTTGCTTTCTGTTTAACTATGTACACTTAATTAACCTAAAGTAGAATTTAGTGTTTGTGGTCTATGCGGAGCGCAGAGAAAACATGTAGTTATATTGTTAAACACAATAACTCATTTTTGTCCGAAATTTTGGACTAACTGCTTTCTGCTTAACTACACTCAATTGGTCGAACACCAGTTTTATAGAATATTTGTTTGTCTATCTCGTTTTGTCTTTATTTTTTTTTCATACACCTGCGAGGACTGTAGATTTATTTTCTTTCTATTGAACAGAACCACCCTCAGAATATATAATAATACGAACTTTTATTCCAATGTACCCACCCCGAGATACATTCCACTCGCGATGGATCCATTATGGTATATTGGAATAAAGGTGCTGATCCATTGGTATACCTACCATAGTATTTTGAATCGCATAAGTTTTGAAGCCTCACTTGAAAATTAATGTTAGGCATTTGCTTTTTTTTTAATTTTCAATACCAACGCTATGTGAAGTTAAAGTGTAAAAGATGAGAATTCTTTTACTTCCGTATTTTTTTTTTAAATAATTGAGTTAAAAAAAGATGGCGGTTCACGGTCGATATGCCACTATAAATACATCATTGGCACATTATTCAATTCTTTTTGTTTGCGGTAATCATTCAACGTAAACTTTCCCTGGCAATCCGATTCCGTTTTCAATGTAAACAATTTTATTGTAAGTCGCCTATACAATTTTATGTTGCCTATGAGAACTCTGTTTTTTTTATTTAATGCGACTATACTTGCATTTTCATTGTTCCCACCGCAAAAACAAACAATGGACCGAATTATAATGGAAAAAAATGTTGAGTAAGCTATTAGCTCTTATTACGGTGCCACTGAGAAATTACCTATTGCATAAGAAGATATCATGGACTCTTGAGTCACGTTAACGATATTATGATTTATCATACGATTTTGACGTAAACGTTTTGTTCAAAACATTTTATGACAAATACATGTAAACGATTGAATTTAATGATGATTATCAATTCGTATCCATACCACACGATTGTCGCACGGCAGAGGTTCCCAACAGTGGAGAAACAAGGGTAGTGCGAGAGGGCACATAACTAGGTATTCGTCGATTGTCTAAAAACTACAAATGTACGAGTATCTACATTTTTACGTCGAACACCAGTGGTAATTTAGTATTCAGAACCGGGCCTGCGCCTTTATTCCGTTGTACCCACCGAGAGTGGAATGTGTCGCGCCGGGATTCTTGTAACTGTTGCCTGAAGTAACCAAGGTACTAACAACAGACGTAACGTATTTATTTAATGTATAATAATTCTTATAAATGTTTATTGTATTATAATTATTTAAAAATGTAGTATTACCACGGATATCTGATGTACTAAAATATGGCTTCATTCTAAATTTTAAACACCGTTTTATGATATTAACAGTTTTTACATAATTATGAAATTTTTATTTCTAGGATGAGAAAAAATAGGACATTATAATGACATGTTAATTGAATTTTAAAAACTAACTAATCTGTAAATTGTAGTATTATTTCAATGAAAACGAATTCGTTATACCTGCTGCCAAAGTTTAATGTGCAATATTTATGCCGGATCGTAACAGCCTATGTCCACCCTTCGCTACTGATATATATTATATGGGGCATGTGGGCGACGGCCCTTCATTGAATAACGAATTGAAAATGAAAATAAAACATACTGTACCGGTACCCCATATATAACTACGTAAATGAGTGTATTTTTTACTCTTACAAATCAGACTATCGTGACGCATCATTTACATTTACGTCAATTGAAATTTTCAGCGTAGCCTTTGTAAGAAACTATTTTTCATCGCTCGTAGTATGCGCACCTAGTACAAATTAGTTTTTCCTATTCGGCAGGTATACTTATAGGTGTTTGCGTTATCGTCAGCTTTGTTTATCTCAAGATACGCTATCATTATCACACCTGAGAGCACATTGGAATGTATCACTAAACCCTGCTTCGTTTCACGATTCGTCATACACATGAAAAACCATTTCCAGACAAACATTATTTGGCGAACGTCATTGCCGACCAACTTTGCATTGCGAATTCAACTACATACATATTATTTTCTGGATTCGAATGTACCTACTGAAAATTACCTGTCTCGCACATAGAAAATCAACGAAACCATCATCAATTTTATCCATATATAATTTAGTCAACTGGGAAACACGCTTTGTTATCATTTATATGTTATTATCAACAAAAAATCGACCACGTTTGCACAATATGATATGAAGTAAACACAACTTTTCAATCAATACACTTTATACGGGGACTGAGAAAACAGTATGCCAAGATATTTCCCTCATTGAGTCGATAGGGACGATCTCTGAATGAGTTAAATGTAAAACATTTATAACCACATCGTATTTACGTCATCGCATATAATGTGGGCGATTTATTTACCCATTGTATCATTGTCATATTCAGTGGCGCACCCAGGGGGGGAGCCAAGGGGCCCTGGCACCCCCCAAAAATGAAAATAATCAGAATGATTTTAAACATTGAAATTGAAAGCCAATAAACTATACCTTTGGGCTTAGACAAATAAAAACACGGCAAAAAAATGATTTGTAATAATTCTCCAGCACCCTTTTTAGAAAAATTTCTTAGATTTTAATTTCTAACACAAAAATTTCGAAACACTAATGTCAAGTTTTTTTAGAAACCCAATCCCTAATGGAACTGTCAAAAAATTCTCGGTGTCCACCCGAATACCGGAGTGGTGTAGGTCATGGCTGGGGAGGGCTGACAGGGCTCTAGTCTGAGGGCCCGGGCTGTGGGGGGCCCGGCGTGTCGGGTTGACCAGATAAGTGAGATAAACACACATCATAAATTAGCTTTAATAGTAAAAAAAAGCTATTATACTTCATGGCTATGAACATTTTCAATTACTTATATAATTGTGCAATATATTTTTTGATTATTATGTGTCGATACTCGACAGCTCCATTATTAAAGTAGATGTATTAAAAATCGCCAATAATTCACTGTATAAGTACCTACCCTTAATTTGAACTAAAACACAATATGAAAAACGTTAATGTAGTGTTTCACACTGCCTTTAATCTTAGCGGTAGGTAGGGGGGCCCCAAATATCCTAGCCTGAGGGCCCGTTTCAGGATGTGGGGGCCATGGTGTAGGTACACCGAGTGCAATAGACAAAAGACGGATAAACGAGAAATTAGGCTGTGAAGAAGAAAAGAGCCTATAGGACTAATTTACATTCTCTTCCTTGGCCCCCCCCAATATTAAATCCTGGGTGCGCCACTGGTCATATTTAATATTTTTCGCAAGTATTATGTATCTACATTAAAAAAAATGAACGTATAAATAATTAGATGAGTTCAGGGTGAGGATGTAACAAGGTTTAAATCTCGAGTGTTGATAAATATGGTATAAATTTAAACACGTGTTGAGGAATAATATGCTATTTTCAATAGTTAGTCTGTATGCATCAGAGTTTGTCATGTGAACGAAACGCGCATTCAATATTTGAGGACAGTTGGCGAGTTTTGTGTTCCTTGCGTTTTATGGCCTGACCGCCATAAAGTAATAACAATGACCCGGTTCAAATCCTTGATCAACAGCGACTGGTTGTCACATTTCTATCTGATGAATTTGTTCTGTGAATGTTTTGTCGAAATATGCATTGACTCGAATGAACCATTCCATTGGTTAAAGTGACACAGATGTTTCATACATAATTGTTAAATATCTCAACCCATGATTTATAACCTTAAAAGTTCATCCTAATTCCCTCAAATAATTTAAACTTTGATACAAAGTTTTGTCTTACACTTTTCTTATAAATGTATGATGCGCACAGTGAAAATATCGCCCGGGGCGCAAGTTTCTTTAGTTGGTATATTATTTAAGTATTTATTTATTTGAAAAAGACACGTTGAGTACATAACAAATTATTAATTCAGGACGTTCACAACATGACATTTAGAATAAAAATTACAAGTAATCAGTTCAGAAAATCAGAAAAACAAGGCGGAGGAAAAAAAAGGAAGCAAAAATAGTTTTATGCAAAAGAAATAAAAGAAAAAAAACAATAATTCAAAAAATACAAATTAAACAATAAAATAGAATTTAAAAAACTATATTAATTATATAATTATATACTTTTATATAGGTACTACTATGTGGTTGTGCGATACATTTTTAAGTTTCTAAGGTTATATAATTGGATAATGTATTAAGTATATTTATATCGTTCTGAGGATAACTTTGTAACTCGAAATTGCTGTCCACAGTCAAATATCGTAAAATGAATAAAAACAATTGTAATGGAGTTCTGCCACACAAACGCCAGTTTAATTAATATATTTTTATTCCATATTTATTTTAGTGTATCTATCCTTCAGTAAAATTTTCTACATACCTAAGTAATATAAAACTATTCCGGAAATGACATTCGATTTTCATTATATATGGGATTTTTTTGTTTGTATATTATAAATGTGTGTAAGTATAATAATAGTCTCTGCTGCTCGGTCAGTGTTTTCAACAATGCAGCGTTGGTGATCGCTGCGTTAAACCAGTACGTTGTGTTCAGTTACAAAGGCCGTAGTTATTAGTTGACATACAAATTACTCTTATGTTTGTACAATATTTTAAAGGCAGCGGTTTTACCTAGATTCCAAGTAGTATTGCTTATCATCGTGTTAATGTAAAAATGCAACGTTTGACACATACCTACTTTACAAAATCATAAAATAAGCGGTAAAGAATGTTGTGATCAATGATCTTGCACAGGAACTTTCTTATAGCCTAAATTTATATGAATATGAAGCTGATTAAAATAAATCGTGGAATGTCCACTGTTTATTTAGTTCCATGACAAAACAGAAGATGACAAAACAGAACAACGATAAATATAACTATGACCTTTCAGGAAAAATATAAATTTAATATTGTAATTGTCCTATCTCATATAAAGCCTCAAATAAACGGGACTTAACTCGGTGTTGCCGACAAGCTTAGGATATCTCATCTTAATCAATATAATATGTTCAAAATGATTGGGTGACTAGGTACAGCGAAATAATGACCTAACCTAACCTAAGCTAAATATATTCCACAAAAATTAATGTTTCATTTTCCCCCTGGCTGTTCTGTTTTGTCATGTTCTGTTTTGTCCGGTTACCGTTTATTTAATTAGTTGCAATTAATTTACCATTGCAGTTTCTCTTGTATCAAACTTGTCCAATCCGGAAGAAAAATACTCTGACGCGAAGAAAATCTACCGCATTACCTCATTATTAGCTGTTTCGGGTATCAGACCTGTCACTGTTCTCAAAGTAGATTGTCCCAGGGCCCAAATGTCTCGAAACCCAGGGGACAGAATAGGGAACATAAAATTAATGGGAACTGGCTTACCCTACTGGGTGTAGTATAGCGTACTTCAGATCTCGAGTGTGGAGAAACATAGGATAAACTTAAATATACGTGTACGATAAACGTGTTACGGAATAATATGTTATTTTCAATCTGTAACGAATCACGTAAACAAAACGCGCAGTCAATATTTTAGAGCTGTCTGCGAGCTCTGTCTTCTTTAGGTTGGGTCGTAAAATAGTAAAAATAGCCCGGATCAAAACCTTGGTCCAGGGCAACTGGTTTTCACATTTCTATCTTATCTGTTCTGCCTTGCGTTTAGTTGTCCCATTCTCCCAATTTATATAGTCAATCCCGCAGTCCAGTTGTTGTTCCGACGCCGAATCGTCCTAGACCCATACATTGGTGCCATTAAACGTTTACATTCTATAACTTTATAAGATTATAAATCCAAATCTATTGTTACGATGTATTTCTTACAAATATCAGTAGTGACATAAACTTGACTCCATAATCGTATATATCTACATATTATTATCTGTATTATATTAAATTCTTCACCAATCTCGCTTCAATAATATTTCGCATAACGGTTATGTCGTCATACTTGGTCGTAATCAGGCTATATTGATCCAGAGCTGGGTAAAGGTGAAGGTTTCTCTGCACTTTAGCGCGGTTACCTTTCACATTGTATATTTTATGTTACACAATATTATTTATAACTCTGTCATTCTTTTCCGCAAAATTTCCGGCTTTGCTTCCAGTTCATTCACTGGATTTAATACGATACTACCCGAAACCCTCTATAAATAATAACTATCAGGGGTTAGAAAAATATTGCCATAACTGGCGACGATGTGGAAGCTCGCGTTGTCTGTTTTCGAAGCACACAATCATTGAAATTAAACCAATTAACTTCTAGTAAAAATATCAATACAAACTATTAAGAAAAAACAATACAATGCTAATGGTATGCTGATAATTGCAAGAACACAAGTGACGGTACACCGGCGACTAAGGTTAATTTAATTCATAATTAAATATATGATTGTAAATTTTAACAACTCAACATTTCAAAGGAATCTTAGGCTTTTATTTTTGCTTTATAATTGAATTTTCAGCACCATAAATAAAGGTGGAGTACACCAGAGAATCTAGACGAACTATGGTATAAAATGGCACTGTTTTTAATGATTGTAAGTGAAAATAGGTATCAAATATTATTTATTTATTTAAAAAAAGACGTTGAGCACATAGCAATCGAATAAGTAGTTAATAGTTCTAATGTTATGCCACAGACAATGCTACGGTCTCTCTAAAAAAAGCATTTCACTACGAAGAGGGTCCTGTAGTGCCATCGACTGAGGCAGTGCATACCGTCGAAATATTATTGTAGGTACCTACCACAAATGAATTTAATAATTGTCAAATATTTATATTGTATTATTATAAGATGTTCAATTGTAAATAATTGAATAAGTTAAGAGTTCTAATATTATGTCACACACAACAATGCTACTGTCTCTTTAAAAAAAAAAGCATTTCACTACGAGGGGGGTCCTGTAGCGACATAGCGGTACTGACTCAAGCAGTCCATTGCGGGACACGGCAGAAGTAACATGTATATTATATCGGCAAACAAAATTGCCCTGTTTTTCAACGCACACGAGTCAAAATTAACGTCTTATATATCTATCTATACTTTTTTTTTCTTTTTTTTTTATTTTGTTAACTGTCAATTCATGGTGGAACTGCATTGTATTGTTGTTTTTATTTAATAAAACGCAATTTTTTTATAGTACTTATTCCACTTTAATTAATATATTAGGACCGGTTTCGTCCGCCTCAGTGGGACATTTTCAACTGAATTCTACACATTTATAATCAAACCAAATAAACTTACTTATATCAAATCAAACCATACAGATCTAAAATTTCGATAGTTTTAAGCGTATCACCTGATAATATAATATTACACAAGTCTTAAGTACGGTGATTTTCAATGAAATTAGCAGTATTAGTCCCAATTTAGATGTCTGGTTTCACTGTTTACTTCAGATGCAGCAATTGTCGAGTTTCGCCATTATTTTGTTACTCTGCAACCAAAACTTTTAAACTTATTAATTGTTAATTGATTAAATACAATGTTGACATATTATCTGGTAGTATGCAACTCAATCAAAGGATCTTGCACTATCATTAAATAATTTTTGGCAACATTGGTTTATTTAATGAGTCTCACGTTTTAATTTAATATAAAAGCCTTGTTGTAGATACGCAACAATCGCTATCATAAATTGTTAGAATTTTATTGCCAATGAGGATTATAAACTTATTTTTAATTATAACATTTTAGTTCATGGAATCCTCAAATAAAATAATCTATATCTTTTTTATCTTGAGATTGAGATACTTAGTAAAGTTAAAAGTGTTCCGACATCGTATTTTATCTTTTTCAATTAGTTGGGTACCTACACATTTTAAATTGAGCGTAGTTATGCAGAAAGCAGACAGTCCACAATTTGGAAAAAATAGTAGGTAGGTACTACATACACGAACTAACATGTTTGTTCTAACTTCTACATAAATCCGCCATGCTGCCTGCATGCAAAAATACTCCATAAATGCGTTACGAAAATTTCACATAACGCAGAACACGCTACATTTGATTTGCAGAAAGCAGCCACGCTAGTAATAAAAAATATTAAGGATACATTTTACGAGAAACAATCACTTGAGCTGTTTCTGCATCTAATTATTTTCACAAATAATATTGGTCTCCTAATTTTGCAGAAATCACTCTCAAAATGAAGCTTTTTTCTGAAAAATAGTAAATCTTCTTCTTAATATACAATATACTTGATTTCACAAAACGTATGACACCCGACGGGACATGAACCCGTTTCCATTGGATTCGCGTTAATGTGTTTTAGAAATTGGGCCACGTGTAATTACGACGAAATCAACTATGTAGTACTTTTTGTCTTCAAGCGCTTAACAAATTGCATTTATTTTTAGCAATCGACTTTTGCGTTTTAAATCAATGTACTTATCAATTACCTTAATTATTACTAACCGGTGTCACGATCTTTCTAAATTTTAGTTATAACGTATTTGTACTTGATAATAATATTATAAACTATTTTTTTATTCAACCAATAATTCACACGATGTAAACATGTAACATTTTTGTATTGAATGTGAAAGTTACGCACATTCGCCTCCTCGAATTTGAGGAGCATCATGAATGCACCGCAGTCAGGCGCCTTCCGCCTTCAGCAAGACAGGTCAACCCCGTTGCATTTGATCCCGATATGTATGACGATAGAGCAGCATAATATTATTGGCGCCTTGCACTTCGACCAGCGCGCGGTTCATAGATTCTGTAGATTCGAAGCATCCCCAGAAATAATCGATAAATATGTACCAAGATTCAATGATGTAGTTACAAAACCCTGAGTAGACAATATTTAGCAAATAGTAAGTTTATACTTACTTATTTAATAGCATTCTCATGAGACGTCATCGACGGTTAGGATGCCTTAGTCAAGTGGTAGAAAACACTGCAAGAATCCGTGCGGTGCGTGCACGGTTCAGGGGGCCTGAACGGCACTCGCTTTGTGCACTACGCTGTGCGAAAAGCAAGTAATTTATACACCTCGCGCCACGCGCGTACCGCACGGCCACTCGCAGTGTGCTTTGGTCCTTAGCCTTTAAATTAATTTTACATATTTGACACTGCCTTTCAGCGCATTCAATGCCTCCAAACATTGAAAGACAGTTCGTGTCTCGGTGAAAGTTTATATAATAATTTGTTATTACATAGCATAACGACCTACAGACAGGTTAAATTTAAGTTCTAATCGATTATTACTGGGTTACCATGTAATAAAATAAATTGTAGTTTCCTATGATAGTTCTATTTTTATTAGTTTTGATGGGTAAACAATCGTGCCGCAGTACATACTTAGTTATATTTATTTGTAGAGTTTAATGACATTTTGTGACATTTGCAATGCCTTCAACTAAAATGTCAATGTGAAAATGTTAATGACCAAATTACGAGTCTGGCGGTATGTTATTTTTCTAAGAATAACCTTTTTTGTTCGAAACAAAATCAACAGTTTTGTTTCGTCGATATTTTCATAGAGGTGAGTGAGAAGGCATTGTATTTATTCGCTGTTGTCTATTGTAATAATGTTAACCTATTAACGTCCAATGTTCCTAAAGTCATATGGGAAATATATAGGAACACATGATTGATACAATATAGCGGACAATGAACAGCTGATTTATAAAGTAGATAATATAATAATGACAGTGATGCAAACATAAAAATATGAATGGTGAAGATGGAACGTTTTTTAAATATTTTAAATGATAAAAAATGCATCATGAAATGCTAAATCTACGTTGTATTAATTATGTTAAATCATGAAATCAAAAAAATTCAATGGTCCCAGAATATTAATTAATATGTACCTAATTAACAAACAATCATAGGATGTAGGTACGTACGTACGAAATACGTCGGAATTGTTTTTCTCCCATACACCATAATAATATGACATTGAAACTGAAAACATGCTACTGAAACTAATAGGCCATCCATGGACTGAAACCGTATGCGGTTTCAAGCCGTGTGCTATTATACTAAGCTTATCTTTTCTGGTCATGGAAATATATTTCCACAAAGTAAATTATAAGCATCTGATCATATCCGTTTATACCATACACTTACAAATTTAGTGAAACTATATTTTCATGAACACAAATCAAAAGTTTAGTATGGCACACGGATCTAAACCGCATACGGTTTCAGTCCATGGATGGCCTCTTAGGGTCACATGCATACTTTAGGTGGCTTTAAGTAATGATTAACCTAGCGCCGACTTAGTAGAAGTGAGAAAAACAAGCGACGTCTTTATTATTTTATAATAATTTTTGTTGTTATTAGATCGCCCTAGTTAAGGCTAACTCTGCATTTTGCCATAAATGATTAAATTAGCTGCAAATGATTTAGTTTTGCAAATTCATTTGTAGTACCTAAACTTCTCACTAATATCGCTCGCATCTGTCAAAAACGATGGTATTGTTTTATTGATAAATTACTACACGCATTGTGCATTTCGAAAATGTGGACTAACCATCAATTAGTATTGTAACACAATAATTTCATATTAAGACTCCCATAGAGTTCAGGTGTTCCGAAATTTTTCCTGTAATGGAACACTTCGCAAATCCTGAAATTTTATCGAAACACCTTGTTTATTTTGTAGTGTAGGTAAATAATACATAATCAGTGAATTAAAAAAATTTAAAAAACACAATACTTAATTATTTATTTAGTTAATTATTTTTAAAACATGTGTACTAAAAATTAAAAGTGAATGAAGTTCTTAATATGTCTTCAATGAGGTTGGGTCCTTGCAATGCATATCTTCTTGATATGAGACAATATTAGAAAGTTGAATTCTTATAATATCTGATGACTTGATGTTGATGACTTTGTTGCAGGATAATAAGAAAATCCTGCTTCACATAAATATGCCGTACCTAGTAAACAAACGAAAGTAAAATAATAACAGCTTGTTTGGCACATTGAGGTAGGTACTCTTCTGATAAATTCGCCTAAAAAACACCTAAGAATTCACTTTGTTTGCAAACATAGTTTGGGAAACTCTGCGTCTGATCAAGATTCGTGGTACATACTATACCGTGAAGGCGGAAAAGGTTTTTTTTAACAATGTTTAATTTTGCTTCATGTAATCAATTAAATAATAATAAGATTCATTGTTATTTTTTTCCGATACTAATATTTTGTTGTCATTTAAAATTAGAACGTGCGGTACTTTTTATGTAATTTTTTTTGGCAATGTTCTGAACAATATAAAATACAGTAACGTGGAACTGGTTATTGCATTAATAGAATCATGGAACATACAATTGATGTAGAATGCACCAAATCATATCCTGACCGCAGAACACTGCGTTGCCGATATGTATCGGTGTGTAGTAAATCTAATAGTAACGAGCGATTTTTAATAAAAACCAAAGTCCCGACCACCGGAGCATGCCGCCCGATTAGTTTCGTACCATGGTTGGCCCACAAATATAATCCGTCGTTGCCTTTTTCAATTATTGTCGACGCTAATGAAGCCTGACGAGATACCCGCAAATAATACGTAGGTACAATGTTTATTTCTGTGATATCAAAATAATAACAAGCAATCATGGCCGGTCTGTCACGCGTCTCGTGAACCATAAAGTCATTCCAAAGAACAGAGAGTTGAACTGTGGTGGATATTCTTTTAAATTTATTTTTTGACGTAGTTAGGGTTCATTTAGAGCATGGGTGACCAACCTTTTCAGCAGCCGGGCCAGATTCTAAAAATGAGATTTCCTACCGGGCCGCACAACCAATTTTTTTATTATACAAAACATAAAAGAAATATATATTAATAAAATAAAACAAAAATGAGAATCAAACATATTTATTAGATTAGACTTTTTTTGAATAATAAAAAATAAACAAAATAATATAAAAATAATAAATTTTAATGAGAAGTTTGATTTTGTGTGGCAGAACTAAGTGCGTCAATATCGATATCGAGTGATGTTGTTCCTACACGCAAACAGTTTTCCAAATGCACATCAGTGATTCGTGTTCTCACTCGGGATTTGATATGCTTCATCCGACTAAAAAGCTATTCACACGTGTAAGTGTTTCCAAATAGCGAAGTCATCATTAGAACATGTTTGTAAAATGCAGGAAATTTCTCCTTATCCAAATATGTTTTGTAAAACTCTTCCAAACTATCTTGATGGAATTTCTCCTTTAACTGTTCATCGCAACATATTTCACAATCTTCCATTTGTAAATTTCCCGGTAATAAATTCACGTCTACAGAGAATGGCGTTGCAAATACAGCAAAAAGCACACGGTGCTTTTTAAAATCTTGAGCTAATATCGAATCTCAATTTGCGAAATTAGCAGATCTAGCGGCAGTTGATATTATTTTTATTTTCTCACTGCTCCACGGACCACAAGTTGACACCCAGTGGGCCGCGGGTTGGCCATCCGTGATTTAGAGCCATGTTCTTCTCTGTCACTTTTCTTTAGCCGGATCCGTCTTCGGCGCCCTATCCCCAGTTTTTAATAAAATAAAATCAAATTTATTTATTTTACATACAATGAACATAACAAATTATAAATTCAAAGCGTTCACATGACATAAAATAAGTGTTAACAATTTTTACAATAAAAATACAAAGAAATGTGAGTTAATAATACAATAAGTAAAATAAAAAATAAAATAAAATGACAAAAATAAAAGTAGATGGAAGCACACAGAGTGAACTATTGATAGACCCTACATTAAAAACTTATAAAACAACGTCCACCTAAATTCACCATCACGTAAGTGGAATATATCAATATCCGAACCGATTTCATTAAACATGGTTATTGCTCTCCCAATTAGCAGGTTAGTTTTGCACCTTGGGAGAACAAACAACGGATGCCCTCGATTCCTAAGGTAATTATCAGAGACACATAGGCCAACACCACCAAGAATGGTATTCTTCTAGTGAAGCAATGGCATATCAATTCAATTATATGCATGTATAATATGAGGCACCAAGGCCAAACGACCTTTTATCATTGTCATCTGTAGTACTCGCGTTTGTATACCTATTAGCGAAGAGTGCATGGCCCTTCGTCGTGGGTCTGAAGGAAGAAAAGAAAAGAACAGAGAAAAATAAGGGTTGTTTTTCCTTCGAATTGATGGAGTCAGCAGAGTAAATTATGGTTGAGAATTAATTTTACTCAACATTACAATTACATACCTTTTCTAATTTTAATATTTTTCAGCAGTAAAAAAAGTTTCACATAATTTTCATAGGTAGCGATGGGCACCTGCAAAAGCAAGACGGCCGTGGTATTTTCGAACATCGCAAGCGCTCACTCTTTCTTTTTATCTGGTCTCAGTTGAACAATGCATAGACAATGTGTGTTAAAATACCATGTGATATGAATTCATTCATCCCTTTCTTGATTTTGGGGGCGAGGAAATGAGTGTTGCTTCATTATTATCACATGACGTGAGCATGCGCTCGCGCCTCGGGTAAAAAGTGTGCGATGTCGTTTTACTTGGTATTTAATGGGCCGAATACATTGCCATCACGTCACATGTTGTGGTGAAGAGATAGAGATATTGATTCACTCTCTCAGCGTAACGTGACGGTAATGTGTTCGGGGCATAAATGTTTCAAAACCACATTGAATCACGTCGCACCACCAACTAACCATAGAACTTTCTCCCCCATACACAGATCACATTTTCGTGTCACATTATCCCACGTAACTTTATTGTTGGTGCTTTGGATGGGAAATACATACTCATGGCAGGTAAATAACTGTCAATGTTTTTGTAGGTTGTCAACTTTTATTATTGAATGTTTGTCTTTGTCTGAATTATAAATTAATGTTTTTACCTATGTAAACACATATTTTGATTGTTTTTGTTTTAATGGCAAAATCTATGTATCTATTTACGACTATCGTAACGGGTCGGCCGACTTCACCTCTAATGCTTAATCTAAATCTCGCCCTGTGGCGATCGGACTAGGAACTAGGTACTGCATGATCTGCGAATTTATAACATGCTAACTAGAGTAATTGACATACCAGAAATACGCGTCAGTAAATGATCGAAACAATGGATCAACTCCTTCTGATGATGAAGAATGAATAAAGTGTTTGCGTCAATAATATTGTGCAGGAAATGCATTTGCATTTTTTTACAATTACCATAATTTTAGATCGCCATTATCGATAAAAACAATCTGCTTTCGATAATATAAAAAAATCTAAGCAATTCGTCGAGTAACTCGAGTTGTGTATACAAATTACATTTAAACTTAGATTACTGATTCATGTTGGGTATTAAATTGTCTGAAGAAAGCGTAACAAGAAAAAATCGTTTTGTACCTACATGCTCTGATGAACTTTCTTCCAAGTATCCACTTACAATCATAATTTAATCTCGCTTGCCACGGAGTAAACTAGGACAAGTAGCTTTTAACTATTACATAGATTTTTGGTGTGCTTAATTCGTTACTTAATTTTATAACGCCTATTATTCAAAACCTCACACATCAATGTCATAGCGGAGAGCGTCTTTACTTGTAAGAATTTATAATGTGGAACGCGCCATATATATATATATATATATATATATATATATATATTAAATATATACCGAAATAAAACGGTAGACCGCATGAAATTTTAACATGGTTTTAGCGAACGGTTGCCACAGTTCCTCGTCGAAATGAAAGTTCGGTACTATTCAGTTATACGGAATACAGCGGAAAACACATTTTGAAAATAGCCGATACACTGTATTATTTGTTAGGTTAACCTAACCAAACCTAACCTAAACTAACCCAAAGTAACAAATAATCCAGTTTATCGGCTATTTTCAAAATGCGTTTTCCGCTGTATTCCGTATAACCGAACGGTACCGAAAGCTCTATACCTCTAAAATGTCCACCCTTTAGTATCCGGGATAGGAGGCGTCAACTATGTAGATCGTACGATGTACAACTCAATTTATTTAATTTCGACTGATTGTTTCTCTCAATTGAAGTTGTTTTTACGTTTTTAATAATATTAACAAATGTTCTGTCATGTTATAGTAATAGTCAATGGTGTAATAGTTTTCATAACAATATTATAACAACACGAAATCACACGTTTTTCTAGTTACGTATACAATTTCCGAGAAATAATTTGATTAGGTAGACACGTGCAATTTTCTACCGTGAAGTTGATACAAATAAACAGACCACTGGTTTCCGGTCTACGTTTGAAGAAAAAGTGTACTCTGGGTTCACGAGCCAGCCTGTGTTATACCGAATCGGAAAATGTACAATTATAAAAAACATTCGATGGAAGTTCGATGTTAACATTTTTGGACAATACCTACTGCAAACCGTGTAAGAAAACTTGTACATATGCAGTTCGCCGTATCACACTTCTCAATTTACTGAACGATTGTTAAAAAGGTTTAAAAAGTACTTAACTATGTGATATCTTTTAAACATAACATGTAATATTGTATAACAAGTATTGATTTATTATTACATCCAGCATCTTTATGGTAATTGTGTGAACATATGTGACTAGCGCCGCATTTTAAAAAGAGAATAGTTTTTGTATAAAAATAATATTTAAAATAAATTAATTAATACCTTATTATGTTCAGTTTATTCGGAGATTTTCGAGTAAGCCGAATATGACAGAACAAATTGACGCGTGTTAGGTACTTGGCGTATGTACTGCAGTGGCGAAGGGTGACTTTTGGGAAGAGGTAGGCTGTGGAGATCTGATAAAAAGAGCACTCATGTCAGGTATAATTACGAGAAATAAGAAGATAATACGATATTACGTACACACTAATGACAACGACACACTAATTCAATGAAACTTCAAAAACTCACTGACGACGAAAAATCGAGCGATGTGTTTAAATTACGTATTTTTCAAAACATTTATAGTATTTATACCCATCAAAAATCATTAGATAAAATCTCTTTTTATTTTTAAAAACAATCTATATTTATTAATATTCGATTAAAAGTCATAGAAATTATTTTTTTAATTTTTTAATTATAATCTAATTAATAATTATTTTGGACAACGTGCAGTCATGACAACATTTTTATGCGCGAATGTTTTAGGCTCTGCGATATGAGCTTACCTTGTTTCATACAATTCGACAGACTGGCGAAAGTTGTGTGGCGTAAAGTCTATATGAAAAAAAAACAGAATTATTTCAAATATAATCTAACATTTATTTACGTCAAGACAGATGACGCGCTGTGGTATAATTTTTAAAACCTTTGCAGATTGTTTTTTAATCTGTGTAATACATTCCTACATATACGACATCTCTCGCTGGCAAAATAAATTATTTTTATAGAATACCTATATAAATACAATGTCAATATGCAATAAAATATATTTTTCTTAAGAAGGTAGGCTTTAAATAATCGCCTAGTATGGAGTCTTCGCCATTGATGTACCGCATGCATAACGAACAACTAATTTAATTAGTATATTATAATCTCAAGTATTCATTATCCCGCACTCATGCCAGCAGTGGTCGACGACTTACCTGTTAGGTCAGTTGCGATTTGATTTGATTTCGGCTGTGCTCGTTTCTGTAAAAATTGCCCAAGAATTTAAAAAAAATACTGTTCATTTTAAGCCGCATCGGATGCGCTCTGCTTGCATCCATGGTTTTACAAATTGATATTATCGTAACTATGGTACAGAAAAGAGGCGTCAAAAATATTACGAAATACTGTATGTGATGTCGTATCCATGCAGTGGGCAAAAGGTGTTTGGCATAGATAACTACGCATAGATAGGTACTTCCGTAAACATATTTTGTTAGTTAAATTGTGAAATTATTACTTCTTCATATATATTTTTTACTACTAGATCGTTATAAAGTTAAAAACATTTATTTAAAAAAAAAAAAAAAACACAGATCTTTTTTGAAGAATTTGGTTACAAGTAAATTGTACGCAAAACATTTAGCCGTGACACGGTTCGGCGTGAGCTATCTTATCGGAAAAAGATGATCGTATACTATACGTTCTCCAATTTTATTACTTTCAATATGAACATTAATTCAATTTTCATAGCTGATTTTGTCAAAATTCAAGAATGAAAACCTAACCTAACATATAATCCAGTATATCGGCTATTTTCAAAATTTGTTTGCTGCTGGCTTCCTGTTAGGTAAGTGTAAACCGACAATAGCCGTGTTTTACTTAGACATGACTTTTATGTCAGCAGGTACTATACGATCCAAAGTGGTTGAACGGTCTTTAATATACGGCCATATATTTTCGATACAACATTGGATACGGCGAACTGCATACGTACAAGTTTCCGGACACGGAAGAATTTATTTTGTTGTATGGCTTTCACAGAGGTGGCTCTGGCCAAATCTAAACACAAACAAGAACAAAAGAATAAGAAGTTCATCCATTATCATCTGGATGTGGTTGTATGAAGGTATGCTTCTCGAGTGTGAAGCAGTATTGAGAATATATTATTTTCAATATGTACCTATATGTATCATAATATGCATTCAATATTTATTACTCATATTTGAGGACATTCGGGGGCTCTGTATTTCTTGCCCATCATTTAATAAGTCATAAACCAAAACTGACGTACTTACCTAAAAGTATTGGTCAATGGTGACTTGATTTCGCATTTCTATCTCATGAATCTGTTATATTATGTATTGTGGTACTTGCAAAAATCGTCCAATAATTTACCACATTTTTGGGTGGGTAGGTTAGGTACTCGTTGATAGCATGTCAAAACTTGTATGGTTTTATTTACAATTGTAAATTTAACTAGCTGTCTGGACAGTTTGACGTATTGAAGCCTTATAAATATGTATGTTCCGAGATTTCATACATAATGCAGTGTATGAATATCTTAACATTGTAGTATTTTGTATTATTTGATGAATGAATTAATTGTGATGAATAAATGCTGTGTTAAAGTGCGGCCACACCGAAAACAAGTCGCGCGACAACTCGTTAAATTTTACGATAAGCATCATGATTATCGTAAAATTTCTTAAGCAATTATGATAATTATCGTAAAATTTAAAGAGTTGTCGCGCGACTTGTTGCCGGTGTGGACCCGGCATTACAATCAATATAATGCGTAAAAAAGTGAATGTAAAGCATACTTACGTCATGACACAGTAGCAAATCAAATTACTGTTTGATGAAGACCTTCCTAGCATTTTGGCCTTTAGACTTTCACGGCCACACATTTTCACTGTTAGTGGGAGACTACTGAAAGATAGTATTGATTTCATTTTGTTCCCATATTGTGAATTCATATCTGGCCTATTCGCATTATACCCAACATGCAGCTATTTATGCTCTGTTCATATTCTCACTTAATATATTATGGTTCATGTATCTTCAGTAAATAATAGTCTTAATTGCATTTTATACTGAGACAATCCCTCACATAGAAAATTTCAATTTTAAAGTGGACACGTTGGTATACTAGGTCAACGATAATGCGAATTTTATACTAATTTCAACTATACGTATACTATTTTAATTGTACATTACAATGACGCGGACAGCTGCGGTAAAATAGAATGACAATTACAATTTAATCCGAATTTGCAATAATCACCCTTATTGCAATAAATGTACAGTTTTTTTTTTACCCACATTCATCTGTATACAGAATAATGAAAGTTGAAGATTGAGATCCAGATGTCTATGAGTAGGATTGTTTAAAATGTTTTAATAGAACAGATGCTGCGTCCATTAGTAAGTCAATGCTTATTACATTTAATTAATATGTATTTTTTCATTGTTCCAGGAGTGGGTAGGCTGAGATGGAGAAACAGATAGTGTGGGCCAGGGACCCCAACGAGGGGTTCATCCTTGGCAGGATCCACGAATTGCTCTCTGACGAGGTGGAAGTCTTCCCGATTGATGAGAAATACCACAAGAGAGCCTGCGGATATGAGGATATTTTCCCGGCTGGAGATGCTACCAAGGATGTGGATGATAATTGTTAGTATTGAGGATTTTTTTTTAAATTAATTGCATTAAAGCAGAGGCGATCAACCTGCGGCAAGGCAGCTAACACACAAAATAAATAACTAAGCGAAAAAAACCTAATATATCTTAACTAAGTACTAGGATTTGAGTGAAATATGGTAAAATGCGTTCCATCTGTTTTTTTACTTATAATATTATTGATATAAGTACACTATAGTGTAGTGGCGAAGGGTGGAGGAAGGCTGTTAATATCCACCATAAATGGTGCACACTACTCTTTGTGAGTCATGCGTATTTGTTTTCAATGAAATAAGACTACAATTTTCAGATGGTGTTGGTTAGTTTTTAAAATTCAATTAAACCCTGCGAAACCAAGCCATAATAGATAATAGTCAAAAAATACTTGTCTACCTATAAAATATCTAAAATTATGCAATTAAATTATATAAACCTTTTATTATTTTATAGATAAGAGTAATATTTTTTATCTATTATAGTTTGGTTAGGCAGGGCTTAATGAATTTAAAAAAATGAACCAACAATATGTGTAATATGTATTCTTAATTCAACGAAAACAAATAATAATGAATGAAAAGGTGTGCACAATTTTGTCATATCACCCAAAATATACCAAAACTATTATGGTTTGGTTTAGGCAGGGATTAATTGATTTTTAAAATTAACCAATATCATCTGTAAATTGTAGTCTTAGTCCAATAAAAACAAATACATATGACTAACAAAGTTTAATGTGCACTTTTTATGGTGGATCTTAACAGCCTACCTCCATCCTTCACTACTGCTAAAGTGTAGTAGTTATATTGCTCTCACAGTAGTTTGGTATATGGTGCAATCAATGAATGTGTTCAAATTGTGAGTTAAAAAAATGAACCATGTTTTTTTGCTTTTTTTTCACTTCGAAATTGACATACTTTTGAAGATACCGATGTAGTACATTCTTCGCAGAAAAAGTTGAAGGTTATAACTGAAACTCTATTAATAAAATACAGATAGATCCTAAGACAGAAAAGGAGATGGCATGGCGATGTGTGGAATTTACGAGGCATTGCTCAACACAATGAAAAATCAAGTGCTCCCACACTGTCAATATTAGTAGTGAAGCAGTTAAATATTTGCTTTTCATTATTTAGGAAAGTAAATCGATGGCATATTTGGTTTTTACGTTTCTATCCAGAAACCAATCATGAAGAATATAATGATAAATTTTTTAGATCAATGAGAAAAAAGATTTGTGAGTGGTGTAGGGTGGCGTTGCTGTTTCACCGAGTCTCTAGCGACATAAACCGTTACAACCTATATTTTCCACCCCGGCACACTTAATGGGCTCTGCAGTATTGGATCCGTGGCCCCCATAAGGCTATATATCGTCACTGTTCTGGCAGAAGACACTAATTCGAAAAAATGACATATCGAGTTAGTTATTTCTTATTGTTGTATTATAATTCCTAATTTCAAACTTTACCGTCTGGAAACCTTCTTAATAAATAAACAGCCTTTATTTTAAAGTCATCCTTTTTACAATTACTTAATAAACTCACTTGATAGACCATTATTCAAACATTTTAACAACTTCAAAGTCAAATTACTCAAAACTAGTATTCTCCAGTTAGTGTGTTCTGCCAGAACAGAGACGATATATAAAGACTATTTATATAATGTGCGATGGAATTTGATGTGATATGAGGATTGATATATTGAAATGATAATTCATGTTTAGAATTTTATTTTATAATTATTTTTAGCGTGTTTCCTGACTATAAAAATGGTTATTTATCCAATATGTTAGTTACTTGGTCACCACAAAAGGGGTTGTGATTAGTGCTTTATATTAGGCTGAGCGTCAGGAACACCCTTAATTTGACATCAAAGAACCCTGGTATTTCGCGGAATACCATTTGGGAAATACTAATGTAAACAATCACATTACCCTTCACCTTAACGATAGGTAGGGGGCCCACCAAACTTCCTGGTCTGGGGGCCCACTTCCGGATGTGGGGGCCATGATTAGATCATGATATATTTTGGCTGAATGGTTGCTGTGATTAGCGCACGCTGTCGCCTCGCTATCTCCTATGGGCATTGCGCCTAGTGTATAGTTTTTCAGTGTTTTATTTAACACACTATAATAAAAGAAAATGGAAAAATTTTCGAGTATTAGTTATTTAGTTTTACTATCTGTCAATTGTCGTGTAAAGCCCGTTGCATTTTTACTAAATTTTGAGGACAAAGTACCATCTGTGGGTCTATTCTATACTTATCGAACACTAAATTGATAAATAGTATCAAACTTAGGGTAGGTTTGTATCAAAATATTAGCACTTATTGTAACAATTACACGAAGCCGGTTTTTATTGTTGCAATAAGTGCGATATTTTAACAGCAGCAAGATAGGTGCTGTTAAAATATAGCACTTATTGCAACAATAAAAACCAGCTTCGTGTAATTGTTACAATAAGTGCTAATATTTTGATACAAACCTACCCTAAGTTTGATAATATTTTTCACTTTATCACTTTAGCGGTCGATAAGCATAGAATAGACCCACAGATACCAGTCAAAGTTATAAAACACCTGTCAATACCAGAACTACTCTTGGTAACTGTTAGGGCATCAGCCAAGAAAAAAAGTTTTTACCTATTCTAAGATCAATTTACTCAGCATAATTATGTGTATATTTCTCGAAATTCAAATAAATAACTGAGATAACAACCACATTTTGACTGTCCTGATACGTACCATAAAAGATGTTTATAATTTTGATTATCTATCTGTCTATGTTAGCGATGTTAATGAAAAAAAGATTTCTACAATTAATTCAATAAATACAAGTATTAAAGATTTTATGATTATAAAAATAATTCTACACACATTGTTTTACCCACATTTTATTTTTCAGGTAATTTAATGTTTTTAAATGAAGCCACCCTACTTAACAATGTAAAAATGCGCTACAAAAAGGATAAAATATATGTAAGAATTATTTATTGTTTTTTACTAATTATTTTCATCAATGCAATACAATTGAAGTCGTGTGTGAACAAACACAATAATTATAGCTAAACAACTTAAGCACGGACCTGCGCAGAAGCACGCTTACTTTTGTGCGCATATTGGTGTGTAAACGCTGCGTCTGTATGTGAAAAGTCGGTTTTACACGATACAATAGTATATTTACAGTTTTACAATGAATACCCCATTTATAAGTGATGAAAAACAGTATAATTTGAAATATAATATTGTTAAATCGGCAAACGAAGCAACTGACGTACCTATTAGCACCATTCAGAGAGTAATGCGGGAAAACAAAGATTCAATAAATATGACATAACATAAAATTTTTGATCAGTTATTCTTTAATTACACTCCGAATAAATAGAAAAAACGGTTGTGAGCACGATAAAAATCGAAGATTATTATAGGGCAAGTGATTTAGGAATAGACACACATATGGAAAACTTGATAATAAACATTGGTGTGGAGTCGGATGACAGCGATGATTATTATTTTCAGAACAGAACAGTGAATCAGATAAGATGTCATAGTAATGCGGAATTTATATTGTAAATAATCATATTGAAAGTATTTTTAACGAATTGCTACGTATAATATGGGCTGTCGTTTTCGTAACTGACCGAAAACTTGCTAGCCCACCAGAACTAAAAAAATGTCGTGCTTATGTTGTCTAGTTATAATGTGTTTTATCTCCATGTCTGTAATGTAATTGTGTCTTTTAGAACTATATTAATTGATTTTTCTTATAAATCATATTACGTAACAGTATAATCATTGTGCCAATTGCATATCGTCACTGTTCTGGCAGAAGACACTAATTCGAAAAAATGACATTGAGTTAGTTATACCAAAACGTTCCTTATTTCAAACTTTACCGTCTGGAAATCTTCTTAATAAATAAACAGTCTTTATTTTAAAGTCATCCTTTTTACGATTACTCAATAAGCTCACATGGTAGACCATTTCAAACATTTTAACAACTTCAAAGTCAAATTACTCAAAACTAGTATTCTCTAGTTAGTGTGTTCTGCCAGAACAGAGACGATATTATAATGATGGTTTAGTGTACAGATGTTGTATGTTTTGAGAAAATTAAATTTGAAGGATTCGAATGGACAAAATGGACGTAATGTTATGTATTCGAAAAAAACATTATCTTCTTTATAATATATAATATTTTTACAGCATAAAGATATGATACAGAGAGGTGTAAAAGCCGGACATACTATATCCCTGCACTAATCCATATATTATTATATCATGACAAAAGTGTTAAGAGTAAATTATCTCAGTTTGGCGACAATGTTACATGATGTATAAATAATACATAATGTCATCCATCTGTCAAAAGCAATTTCCCGGACAAAGTAGTATAACAAAATAATGATCATAATACCATTTGTTTTCACAATGCAATGCGAGAAAAAAAGATATTGATGCAATGTGAGTAATTTGTTTATTGTTCTTTTTCAGACATATGTAGCTAATATATTGGTAGCGGTAAATCCTTATAAAGAAATACAAAATCTGTATACATCGGTGACTATTAAAAAATACCACGGACAATCTTTAGGCCGTCTTCCTCCACATGTTTTTGCAATCGGTGAGTTCTCAATAATGTTGACACTTTTATTAATATCAATGAATATTTTTCCATATGTAGTCATTTGTTTGTTTTTAATCAGAGTTTCCCAAACTTCGTGCATCATGTCAGTAAAAAATGATATACTTACTTATTGAAAATTTTTATTTGAATAATAATAACTAAAAGCTGAATTTACCTATTATCTTTAAAAAATATTTATATAAAACGACGCATACTGGTAAAAACCTTTTACATATGGAAGTTTTTCCCACTTGAAAAGATAAAATGACACATTCTGGAGGAAAATCATTAAAATGATTGGTACACATGAAGGGGTCAGGTATCTATTTGTATTCATTGCCTCCTTTGAGTAGTCTAGCGCCCTCACTTTGGGAATCTACATTGCAGATATTATATTGAAAATTAATTGTTATATAATGTTAATAAAACATTGTAAGAGCAGAAGTATGTTATGAGATAATTTTACTACGATTGGTCGGTAGCCATTCATTCAAATCATTCTGGATCCTAACTTCATTGCTTGAAAAACAACACGCAAAGTTGACACAGCCATGGGGATCTAACCTTTAACCCACGTATGAACACTTCTAACCTCTATCCCACTGTCAACAATGATGGTTTGTAGCAAAATTACAAGAATGTAAATTTAACGAGTCGTCATTATTGAAGAATAGTTTAAATAAAATAATGAATAAATTCTCTTAGTCTAGTATAAAATTTTAATTACATGTTTATTTATTCTTACACTTGTAATTGCTTAAGTATGAATTCTCCTATTTTACAATGTTTTTCTTAGCTCGTATTCTTATTTGTCCGGTACAAATCTTGCAATCGATTTTTAACCAACTGCCCGACTAGCTAGACATTTGAAACTTTTAGAATATATCAGAACACGATGCCAATGCATTATTGTAATAATTTTAGCCATCTTTAAGTAGAATTGAATTCATTTTCAGTTAATTCTGTTTTGTATGACAAGTTATTTCGACACCATTATTGGTTGTTAGGGGTCTGGGGTCCTAGTAACTAAATTATTGTGCGTAACGTGCGTTACTATGGAAATCAATATGACATGTCAAGTACAAATTTTTTTGATCGTTTAAGCTAGTCAAGTCAAGTTTATATGGTTCAACAGAATTTAAAAACGTTGTATATAAAAAGTTCTTTTTATCTTGTAATTATTTATTACTTAACACCTGTTTTTTTTAATTAAATCCTCTCTATACATTATGTTAATGATAACAATTTGAAATATTTCATGAATGTACCTACTTATTATTATTTCAGTATAAACAAATTTAATTATTTTTTCAGCTGACAAGGCATTCCGAGACATGAGGTCTTTGAAGCAATCGCAATCCATCATTGTATCTGGAGAATCTGGTGCCGGAAAAACAGAATCAACTAAATATATTCTGAAATATCTTTGTGATCTCTGGGCTGGAGGGGCCGGACCAGTAGAACAGAAAATCTTAGATGGTAAGTTGTTTTTAAAAATTATTCGGATTGGATTATTTTGATTTCATTAATTGAATTGAATTAAATGAATTACTAGCATTTTAACTGGTCTGTCCCTTTCAATGAAAACTCTGACTCCAACATTATTGAAATAATATTCTTTTTCCAGCTAATCCTGTCTTAGAAGCTTTCGGAAATGCAAAGACCACTCGTAATAACAACAGCTCTCGCTTTGGCAAATTCATGGAAGTCCATTTCAGTAGCAAATGGCAAGTGGCTGGAGGTCACATATCGCATTACCTGCTTGAGAAGTCTAGGATTTGCATCCAGGGACCGGAAGAGCGGAACTACCATGTGTTCTATATGCTGTGCGCGGGGGCACCCGCCTCTCTTCGGCAGGCACTCAAAATCACCAAGCCTGATGACTACACGGTGATTATCATACTTACATAATAGATATCATTTTCCTGTTAAATGGTGGATGTAGGTATTCAATGTTAGTAATTTGCATGATGTGAAGCACAAATTTAGACTATCATAAAAAACTATTTGATGATAATTGTCGCTCAAAATAATATATCGTCACCGTACTAATAAAACCTCGTAAATCTGTATGAGAAAAATGTTGAGGGAAAGGAAAAAACGTAATAAAAACAATATTTTAAACACCTCTCTAATCGATGAATCTGCTAACACTGATTGTGAAATACGAGGTTTTAATTCCATGTTTGAAACCACGAGACCTACCAGTTTTTAAAATTTATCAATAGATGGACAGCATACTAGTCTAGAGAACCGAGGTTTTGATATGTTTTAAAATGTTTTTTTGTTTAAATTTTGACGAACAAACTTCATTTTTCCATAATATCGGACTTACGAGGTTTTAATAGTAAGGAGATGATATATGTATCTATAAAGTGAAAATGCTTCATCTAACTTTTTGCCAGATCATTTAAATTCTACAAAACAAAAAATAAAAAGTTTTTTCGATTTTAAATAAATAGTAAGAAAAAAAATACAAACTGGAAACGTAATAATTTTGTCAAATTACCTGGTATATTTTTTTGTGTTTGTTTCCGCCATTACCATTCACTAAAATAAATAATGTAATTATCATTGATAAATCATTACAATGTTTGTTATTGATTAACACTAATCGTCTTGTAGAATAGGTAAATGTAAGTCGTTAGTCGCAATAAATTTCACTTGTATTATTTATCAATAAATCAATAAATTTGTCAGATATTAAGGGGGAAGGTGTTCCATGTCAGCTATTTTCTGGTATTTTCAGAGGTTAAGCCTGAATAGTACGTAAGATTTGTAGAAAAACTATTTATATCATTATGAAGCTTATTCATCGTCAAATATTTATGTAAAACATTTGATAACTACATAAAGTATTTTTATGACGTAAAATAATATTCTTTGAAACCGTGAAACGTGATAATTGAGAACGAAGCCATATTTTTGTGACATTAATAGGCTGTGATGATGACAAATTTTTCCCTTAATTATTATCTCAAACGATTTATTATAGATAGTTGTAATGTTATAAAACATAATGTAGTAAAATATATTCAGTATAATTATAATATTTGCAGTTTCTATTGGTTCTAAATCTAATGGAAGCGAGTGGACATTTTGTTATTTAAATATGCTACAATTATAGACATACGAAATAATATAAAGCTACGTATCAGAAGGTTTATCATTAATCATTGAATAAATGATGAAATATCTTGTTAGTTATAAATTTATAATACTAAATAGAGACCTTTTTAAAACAACTGTTTCCACGAAATATTCGACCATCTTGATATCCGCCAGACCCACCTGCGAATTGGTGTATGATGTATGGAATCTTTAGCTGGTATTATTTTAACTTTATATGACCAAAAAAATACGCCAACACACAAGTATTGTACAAAAATATGTTTATAAAAGTGAATGCTACAAATTGAACACAAAAATAGGCGAAACAAACACAAATTCGAACATATTATTCAAAAGGAAAACATATTTTGACATTTGAGGACAAAACAAAAAAAAATCTGAAGAAATTTGTATTTGCGTCAATTCTACGTTATGTCATACTAAATCATACGTTATAATTTTTAACACTGTTGCAATCTATTTTGCCTAATATTGCAACATAGCAATCAGTTTTCTGTCCCTTTCTATAACTATCTCCCTCTACATTCAAAATAATTATGATTGTAGTAGGTATGTATTTTATAAATTGTGATAGATTTTATTTTATTTCAGTGACATATATCGGGTCGTCCAGTATTGCCATATCTACTAAAATATTATTGAATTGATATTTTAGTAAATAAGAGAATGAAGTTTTTCACCATTTGTATCTACTATTAGTTTTACTATTTTTATTTAATAAATAATACACATGAGGTTTTACGAATTTCACATTTGTTATTAAACATACTTACATAATTTAGAACACCCCAAACACATCGCGAAGTAAAAATATCTATATTTTTTACTTAGCCAAAATTATGAATCAACATAGGTTAGGTACCTACTGATGTTTATATTACAGAAAATTTAACTTTTACTAAATTATGAATTTGCGAGATTATAATAATACAGATGATTTTAAAGAATACTTTCATCAAATAACATAATAATGGATGCCTGTACTTACAAAATATTTTCCAATGTAATTTTTTTTTAAAAAACTAACTTTAATTTCGAAAGTTTAGCCTGGCAATACTATGAACGTCATTTATTTCAGCGGGAATGCGAAATTTTCATCCTCGATTTTTGACATAGGTACCTAACAATATTATCACAATTATTTATATCGATTGTACTTACAAAAAATGCCACGAACTCACTATCCGATGGCTGGAAGTTCCAAAAAAAGACGTAGGAGAAAAGATGGAAATATTAATACATTAAAAACACAAAGGTTTGAAATTATTATTTTATAATTTGACATAATTATACATAGTTGAAAAAACCACATTTCACAGAAAATTTTGGTTCACAATATTTATTTATCTTGCAAAAGGAAGTTTTGCGTATTACTTATTAATACACACAATTAAGTATAATGATCATTTGTACTTATATTATTTTTATATTATGTTTGTACCATGTCTTATTCGAAATTAGTGTGTCTGTGACAAAAATTATAATCTGGTACAATAATTAATAGCAGCTATACATTTTGTTTTCTGTTAACTATCTACTAAACTAATATTTTTGAATGTATTATAGTATTGATATATTGCCGAAGACTATGCCTGAGCATGGAAATCCTCAAAGCATACTACCTGAACCAGAATTTCATCCCACATTTGAACACGAACACGAAGAATTTATTATAGAAAATGAAATTGAAGATTCAAGCCCTAAATTCCGTGTAGAAGGCCGTAGAATTATAGACTTTTCATATTTTTTCCAACAACTTCAATTAATTAGCCACCATGATTCTCCATTTAATTGTAATTTATCACATTTAGAAATTTTTGGGGAAAATCGGGATAACTTTAGTAGTACATTTTTTATTCAATGTAAACTTTGTGGTAAAAAATTAAAATTATATACCACTGAAATGAACAAAAACAAAATGAATCTGTGTGACGCATTTGTATCCAGTATAATCAGTATCGGCAGTGGATTTTCAAATCTGGAAGAAATGTGTTCAGCAATTGACGTACCATCGATTACAGCAAGAACATACAGAAAGAGTCAACAGAAGGTGTACGAGTGGTTTGAAGAAACCAAAAATAAGAGTATGGAAAACGCTGCGAAAGAAGAGCGACAACTTGCAATCGAAAATGGTGACGTCGATTCTTCTGGTATTCCCATGATATCAGTTGTTGCAGACGGCTGTTGGTCGAAACGTTCATACAGATGCAATTATTCCGCAGCATCTGGCGCTGCCACGATCATTGGTCAAAGAACCGGAAAGATTTTGTACATGTCAGTGAAAAATAAATATTGCGATTTGTGCGCCAAAGCTAAAAATAAAAATATCCCTGCTCAACAACATAAATGCTTTTTAAATTATACCGGTCCGTCAGGTGGAATGGAATCTACAGCAATATTAGAAGGCTTTAAAGAATCTATTAATACACATGGATTGATTTATTCAAAATTGATTGCTGATGGAGATTCCAGCACATACAAAAAAATTCTTGATTGTCACCCTTATCCGAATGTAACTGTCGAGAAAGTTGAATGTAAAAACCATTTAATTAGAAATTATTGTGGCAAAATAGAGGCATTAACCAAAGACACAAGATATCCCTTGAATGTAAGAAAAATCATTGCGTCAAGAAAAAGACGTCTGCGGAAAGCCGTCATAGGTGCAATCAAGTATAGAAAACTACAAGATAGTACTTTCGAAGAAAAG
This sequence comes from Rhyacophila brunnea, assembly GCF_057557595.1. Taxonomy (NCBI): domain Eukaryota; kingdom Metazoa; phylum Arthropoda; class Insecta; order Trichoptera; family Rhyacophilidae; genus Rhyacophila; species Rhyacophila brunnea. The sequence goes on from NW_028232752.1 coordinate 27,015,097, forward strand.
GTTATCGCTCTGAAAAAAGATTTATTTAATGGACCGCACCATGTTTTTGGAGACCATACTTCTTGTCTACCATATTTTTGTACAAATGAACCAAATACAGAGGACATGCTTGATGTAAATTATGTACCAGCATTAAAAGAATGCAGTCTATTTTCTCAATTAATGATATATAATTCTCGTTTGGTGCTAAATTCAAAAAGTTTAATTTATAATTTTTCTACTAATATTTCAGAATCTTTTAATAACATGATTGCAAAATTTGTAGGCGGCAAGAGAATTAACTACTCTCAAAGACAATCGTACATGGGACGATGTGCAGCGGCGGTAATCGCATTTAATACAAATAAGTTACATTGCACAATTCAAAAACAAGTTTATAAAAATAGCCCAAAAGCCTTCATAAATCGCTTAGAATCAAGAAGGTTGAAAATAAATAAAAAAAAAATAGGAAAATCTTGGCGAAAACCAATACATACTGTTCCTTTATCTAATCCAGATTATGGAGAGAGTTGCCAAAAACCTGATATGGACAAAAATCAATATCAATTGTTAAAAGAAACTTTTTTGAAAAAACTCAAACTGACAAACTATGAGAGGAGGGATATAGAAAGACGCACCGTATTACAATCTGAATGTGCAGAATGGCTAGAAAGGCGACGAAACCTTCTTACTGCCTCTGTTTTTGGTAAGGTGTGTAAGCGGCGAGAAAATACAAAATTTGGGCCTTTGGTAAAACGTTTATTATATAGCCAATCATTAGCCAACGTGAAAGCGGTAAAATATGGTAAAGAAAATGAATCAATAGCTTTACAACAGCTTAGTGTACAAGAACGGATTAAGATTGAGAGATGTGGATTGTTTATCGATGATGTGTATGATTTTATCGGTGCAACGCCAGATGGCATCAGCGATGATGATACAATTATTGAAATAAAATGTCCTTTCTCAGCTGCTGGAATAAGTGCAGATGAAGCTATTGTACAGAAAAAAATTAAATTTTGGAAAGTAGATAAAGACAGGAATATGGTAATAGATAAAAATCACGATTGGTACTTCCAGATTCAGGGGCAGCTTCATATTACTAAGAAAGATGTCTGTTTATTTGGAGTTTGGACGGGACATAATTTTCCTGTTAAAATAGAATTAATCAAAAAAGACGAGACATTTTGGATTGAAAAGATTGAAAAAAAGATATATCACTTTTATATGAATTGTCTACTGCCAGAAATAGTAGATCCCAGAACCAGTAGATCTATGAATATTAGAGAACCAGAAAGGCTGAATTTCTAAATTTTTATTTTAAATTTTATTATGCTTAATATATTTTCAACAAGTCTATATTACATCACTATTTTATAGTTCATCAAGATATATCTAATTTACTAATATAGTTTACTGTTACGAGACACCCAGAACGAGTGTAATTTTATGAAATTCAAAATAATATGTATACTTACATCTAAATAATGATACCTGCAGATCTTGCTGGCGATTCCACTGTGCCATATTTTGTATAAGCATTCGTCTCTGCAGCCGTGAGTTTTGGTTCCGTGTAAAAAGTACATTTTGTTCTCAAGGTCAAAAACCAAATTGGTTGTGCCAATGGCTTATAACCATTCCTCATAAATGATTATAACTGATATCACCTCATAACTGATCAGTGCCACGCACGAGTTAACTCGCGGGATCTTTTAAACGTCATAACTTCTGAATGAACTGTTTGTGTATATTTTCTTAACAATATTTATCATTTTAGTGTGAAAATATTCACGTTAAACATGTTGATTTGGTAAATTTTCACAAATATTTATCATTCTATTCTTATTTCATATTTTTTAAGGGATTCATTTTATTCCAAAAATAACTGACCTACAAGTACCCACCTGGTAAAAATTGAATTTGGATTGGATGGAATTTCCTAGAAGATTTTCCAACTAAACAACATGACGCTTTCTATATATTATTTACTGTTAGTTTTGAAATTATTGTATTTGAAATAAATAATGTATCAATAATACACATAGAAATCAATAGATATCACAGTTTAAAAATCAGAAAGATCAATGCATATTACCATTGTTTATGTTACAATATAAAACAACATTTATCATTGAACGTAGGTACCAAGAAAAATAGACTTCATTAAAATGTGTCAATATAGTATATACCCGATATAATTATATAAATTATTATATTGTTAATTACTCTGTGGGGTCCATATATACTGCTTCAATTGTAATTTAATTTTACAGTATAATTATTTATGTTAAGTACTTGATTTACTTATTATATGTACAAATGTAATATACTTACCTACTTATTAGGATATATCTTGGTGAATTTTAAAATAAGAGGAAATTAAATGGAGGTCATCGTGTCTAACTAGATGTCTAACTAGACGTTGTTAAGTCTTATATAAATATTTATACATTATTAAATTGTTTTTCTGTTTTTTATTGATGTAAAGACATGGCATGTATTCAAAGTAATAACAAATTAGCTGTGTACTATTTATTTAACTTATATTAAAACCCCAAGATTGATTTCGTCTTACGACATATTTTATTCTTCTAAGTTTTACTATGACATTGTAATATGAACCATGGATATAGTATAGTACTTAAAAAAATCAAAACTGGTAATATATTATTTCAATATTTAATTGTCAATTTTCATTTGAAGTCAGCATTTAATTACTGGTATAACACATAATTATTAACTGATATCTACAACTTCAGATGGACAAATTAATTGATATATCATATTATCAGTTTTCATTTCCTTTCAACAATGTATTCATTCTAGCAGCTATTTTAAATATCTTACTAGTTTTTATGTCATGGCACCTTACAAAGGCTCCGAGCAACCGTATACTGAGCTTCGAGAACAGATGTTTACGACGGATACTGGGTGTGCGGTAATTTTAGAAGTAACGGGAGATAAAAGAACGCACCAAATAGCCTCGCATCACGTTGAGAGTGAATACGCAACTTTGTACCTGGCCCGGCCACGTGCTGCGAGTGCCTGAAGAGAATCCCAATCTGGTTTACCTGTTCTTCAAGCCAACCGGATTCCGGCGTCCTGGATGGCCGCTAAATACTATCTATATAGCATATCTGGCGGAGTTACGGGCTGCTAGTATGACCTGGAACGATGCAAAAAAACTAGAGTGACAGAGATTCTTGGAGGCGCCGCATTGTATCCATATGCTGCAACTAAGATGCAGATATAGCCGAAGAGAAGAATTAATATACAGCATCTAGAAAACTTAAAGTCTTTGAAATGGTGTTAGAAAGACAATGTTTCTAATATCAAAGTGATATTGAGGATGAAAAAGAAAAGACTTGGAGAGTAAGCTCTACCAAATGACATACCTGATATGATACAAGTAACTGATATGCAAAATTATATTATATTTTATAATATTATGAATCAATTTAGCAACTTTTATATCATTATCGATAATAAATTTAGTGCAAAAATGTAATTATAAAATTGTTTTATTTTTTAAATATGTATGCGAGATAGATATAGCTATAGGTTACAAACATTAGTCACTTTATATTTACCTTTTGTAATTGTACTATTAAATCTATAAAATGGGTATATATGCTTGATGGTCTACGTCATAAATAATATTATATGAATCACGCCATGTTCGAATCCTACGCCGAAAGTCGGATTTATTTCATTATTAATTAAAAGATTTATTTCATTCCATCTTATTCATATGAAACCGTCGACAAGCAAAGATCTCGGTAGACATTTTCTCCATCTGCAAAAAACATAACATATGAACTGTTAATAGTGTGATTTTTAATCTTTTATAGTGTGCGACTGTTTGAAGAATGGTAATTAAAACGGATTAGTGATAATACAAAGCATCAAAAAAGATTGATTAACTAAAATAAAGTAATCAGGTAGGTAACATGTTTAATAACAACTAGAACGCCTTAGATTATATCAAACAAATAAATATGAAATCACAGGCATTCTCGCAATAACCTCTAAACTAACCACGCAACTAACCTCAAAAAAAGTAGTCGGAATTATGAAACATTGAAAGTATGTGTAGACTAAGAAAACAATAAATTAACACTTGAATAATATATGCAAAACACACAGAATACTACCACAGTAATAAATAACATAATATTGTACTTACAGATAGTGTTTCTTATTCCTGATATAAAACACAATTCCTTCGTTAGGTATCTTGCAATTTGCTATCAACATAATCTGACAGCAGAGAGTTTTTTCTATTAGTCTATGGCCAAAAATACGGATTTACTTGGCCGGCTAAAAAAAAGATTTTAATATAGCAAGAACATTTTGAATATGCGACAAATAAATAAAAGTATATATAATATAGTTGTTAAAAAAATCTGTGTACATTATAAAATATATTTAATATTATAAATACATATATTTTTTAAATTCATGTTATAATTTGTAAACGACGAAGCACGTCAGCTAATACGCATAGTAAATGTTTAAACTTTGGTAATCAAATTCGAATGTGACAGAAAGAGAAAGAAAAACTTTTTAATCATATTAGCATGCGTAAAAGAGATGTAACATAATATCACTTTCACTTTAAAAATCATACCTAGTATTCAATGTCATAGTTCAACTTTAAATGAAAAAACAGAAACTCTAGGTAAGCATGTGTGCCCTTAAAAAATATATTTCGATTACTTTTATACTGCCAGCTGGTGGAGATTACCAGAAGTTTTTTTTAATGCTATATTATTGATAATACACAAAATAAAAACTAGATGTCATTATAAGTCACATTGCTCACATAATATACCTACATACCTTCCACCATAAGCTACAAAATAGGACTGAGGTGGTTGTGGCTCAACCCATTGCATTCTTGCCATACCTGACACGGATTTCAGCCCGCAGCATCAGAGGTGAATGCTCTGCCATTACACCACTTGAGATGAATAATGCGGACTTCTGTAGTTTTTTCAACAATTTATTTATGATCAGTGCAAAATTGGTAATTTTAAGATAGGTGTAATATAGTTTAATAGTTTTGTGAGTTATTCGTAGTAAGTTTTATAAAATTTATCGTTACATTTTGTTTACAGAGAGAAATTAAATTTCCAAAATTAACCATATCTCTATCGTTTTTTTGTAATAAATAAGTTACTAAATATATTTTGATTGTTTCTGTTTCAGTATTTGAAAAATGGCTGCACACAATTCTTTACAAATTCAGTGACAGAGAAGAAATTGAATTCTAGTCAAAAAAGTAAACAGCACGAATCCAAGGGCGGCTTAAAAGATCCAATGTTGGATGATGTTGAAGATTTTACCAAACTCGATCAGGTAAATTGACCTTTGTTTCTGTGTACACCCGATCCTCTTTTTGCAGGGCTTTTTTTTGCACGGTTTCGAAATAACACAGTTTAAAAAAACTGAAGAGAATAATAGTACGTATGTATGTACATATTTATCAAAAAATTACGTTGCAATGGACCGCACGTCACTGGTGCATATGTTGTCACTGGATGCCGCCCAGAAAATATTTTTGTGCTTGCTATGTGCTTATAAATAATACATAAATTCGATTAATTATTTTTGAGTTCAAGAATTTTGTATTTTGAGTTGATTTTAAGTAATGGAACCTATCTACCATTTTTGTATGGGCACCTTATCTTTTTTTACACGGTTTTGTTTTGCACGGTAGTCTTTGGAACGTATCCCCCGTGCAAAAAGAGGATAGGGTGTATACATAATATTATCATTATATCAAAAATCATCTATACCTAAAATAAAAGGGAAATACAGAGAGCGGGATCGATCCATAGACTTTTCAGAACATCAGACATGCAAATTTTTTTATTCATAAAATGATTATCTTTCATTTTTGTAGAAGAAAATTATTATTGTAGATGCAAACCAATAAATTACCGAAAAATATTAATTTGTGTTATTATTTGCAGATGGCAATTTAAAATTGTTATTATATTTGTTTGAAAATTTCATAGATGACAGTAGGTATACATTCCAATTTTTATTTAATAAGTTGTCTGTTTCTAATATATAAGAAATACTAATTTCATTAAAACATTTCAAAATTTATAACACTCATGCAATTTATTATGGCTGATTCAAATAATCTGTGTCTGAGAATGAAGACCAAAAAAAATAATTCACTTACTTCTCCCTGTTACGCTTACTGCTCCCTGTTACGCTCCACCATCGAACCATAGAGAAAGCACAAGGTCACACCACATACCTCATTGCTATGTCTTACGCCTCCCATCATGTGAGACCTACAGCGTGTAGATCGCATTTGTAACACCAGTTCACGGTGAGGGAGGGTCGGTCACGACGACGGAATCCTTGAGCCTGTGTCGCATAGGTATGCACACTCTGATGACATCCGGAATACATGTCCAAGCTATGTACAACGTCTCTTGCTTTAGTTGCAGACTATTTTTTTTGCTTATTAGGTTCATAACTCTCGGAAGTAGTTACTATTTTTCAATTACATTTTGTTTATATTTAATAGGGAACTTGGATTGTTTCAGGCACTAGCACGCTTGGAAATATCAGAACAAGAACGTCTCAGTATCTATAGTTTAGTAGCGGCCGTTCTTCATCTGGGCAATGTCCAATTCGAGGAAGCGGAAGATTTGAAAGGAGGTTGCCGAGTGAGGAGAAGTTGTGAAATGGCTCTGGCCGAAGCTGCTCGATTGCTTGGAGCCGATCCTGGAGAACTCCGAATGTCTCTAGTCTCCAGACTCATGCAGAGTTCTAGAGGGGGCGCCAAAGGCACTGCTATCATGTGAGATATATTTAAATTAGATTGATGAACAATCATTCTCTTTCCAACAGTATCTTCAGGGCTTGGCGATAACTAGTTTTCATTGCCTTCCGCAAAGCTGTTCATCCGACTATACCTGTAAATATTTTATACTAAGCCAACCTAAGGTAGAGCATGATGCTGTTGCCCTTCCCCAGAACATACAGCAACCAGTATAGCCTGAGCCAATCTCCATCATCAGCCTGTAATAAATCACTTTTATTAATATTTTTATATTTTTAGCTGTCAATTCTTTTAATGTAAGTTTTTTATTAAATTTGTGTTAACTAATGTTAAGCAATTTACTTTTACTATTCAGGGTACCATTGAAAATCTACGAAGCCATCAATGCACGAGATGCTTTAGCCAAAGCTGTATATAGCAAACTGTTTGATCATATCGTCAATAGAATAAACCAGAGCATACCGTTTGAAGCATCCGTCTACTACATCGGTATCCTGGATATTGCTGGTTTCGGTAAGTAAACATTCAATCAATTATTCATCTTTGGCTCTACAGCTGGGTGTGGGTGGCTTCCACCAATTGATATTAGTTTCGTAAATATTTTTAACCATAACTCTGTGGAGGCGAATGTCCACAGATTAGTGCACAAATATTGTATGTCAAGTTTTTAAGCTATCTGAATTTTTATTAGTATTTTTAATGATTGCGGAGTGAAGTGTTACATACATTGGAATAGAGCTGCTCGTATTTAGGCAGTTAATTATTCTGAGAAGTTAACTGTCAGACGTGATTTTTTTAACACAGCCGCGCCTTCGAGCGCATTAACCACGAGCTGTCAAATGTCATTGAGTAACACACAGTTAACACATCTTATTTGAATCCATATAGAAATTGTAATTTTTATTTGTTTCCTAAAATACTAACAATATAATATATATATTTTTTACTTCTTTCAGAGTATTTCACCGTGAATAGCTTTGAGCAGTTCTGTATAAATTATTGTAATGAAAAACTGCAGCAATTCTTCAATGAGAGAATTTTCAAAAATGAACAGGAACTGTACAGAGCTGAAGGATTGAACATTCCGGAAATTGTATACGTTGACAATCAAGACTGCATTGGTAATTATTACATTTTTGAAGACATTAGTTTTTTTATAATTCGAGGGAATGTTATAGATTTATTTTTAGCTTATTTAAACTCTGTATAAATAAATCTTAACCTTTTGTGACGTTACTTTGATATCACACTGAGATTTTACAGAATAAGTGTATGACAAAGTGATATAATATACTGACATTATTGTTGTTACAAGCTTACTCTGTTTCATAAATATCGATAACATGGAAGTGTCTAACTTAATGGAGACGTGAGCCTTTATTTATGGTATTTATTTTATGATGTGAGCCATTTAAATGAACTTAAATACTACTAAAAATGCATTTCTTAGCTACTAAAAATAATAAAGAACATCACATAAATTTCAGTCAGATGTAAATTGAACCCTTATCTGGAAAAAGTCCGTTATAGTGATAATGCCAATTTTCGGTAAATCAGTCCAAATAATGCGCCATACATTTGTCTACATATAATTTAATCTTGACAAAAAAGGCACAGAAAGGCGACGCACAGCGTGGATCACATGATTTTTTAACTGGCATATCTTGTTTAATCACTATTATCTCAAAATGAAGATTTCAAGTTAACAACACTTTTCCGCAGAGCGGCTCAATTGAATCTTTGATCTAATTTCTTAGTGTCTCCGTCGATTACAGTAGTTAACATATAATTTGACGCCCATAGTGGAGTCAAGATTAAAGTAAAAACACTCATCTTCTGCGTCTTAGGTGCTCTGGTGAATCAATATGACATGTTGGTTTTAGAATCGATATATATCTTTGTTTGGTTCTAGCCGATGGCTTGAGAAGTTGGCTAACAATCAATCCTCTTAGAAAACTCTTGAGATAATTTGTAGAGGTGTGTATATTCCGTCTTGTAAGGGAAATAGTAGTAATCCATGTATTTATTTATTATTATATTATGATTGTGATATTTATTATTACAGAGATGATAGAGAGCAAAGGGGGTGGAATATTTAACTTGCTCGATGAAGAATCGAAATTACCGAAACCAGACTTCACTCACTTCACCCAATCGGTGCACAAGCAATGGGGAGCTATTTCCGGAAGCAGGCTGGCCTTGCCCAGGAACTCTCGCCTTAAATCGCACAGAACTATTCGAGATAACGAGGGATTCCTCGTCAGACATTTCGCGGGAGCTGTTTGCTATAACACAGTAAGCTAAATAATTGACTTCATATTTGATGCTAATGTTTCCATCATCCTATGACCTATGTGGTATTGATTGCTCTGATGTTTTCGTGGTATAACTCAATCAAAATATATCTTATAAAAACTAGCCATATTATAGATCCAACTCATGGTCCCAAAGGTACATCGATGTTACAAGGTTCTTCGACTTATGCTTGTGGAGTACAAGTTGAGATAAATAAATTATTGCAAAAACATGCAAAGATAAACTAAATAATTTAGCTGACAACGTATTTAGTAATCCTTTCTTAAAACTGATTTCAATATTTTAAAATATTTGAACCCTGTTGAACTAAATCTTTCTGCTGTAATACATAATAATATTAATAAACAAATTAAACCACAGTAAAGAAATGTGCCGCAGTATTTGGTAAAATTCATAAGATCTATTTATAGCAATTTCCACTAATTCTGAAAGAAATTTATTCGGAAACAGAAACTTAAAAGTAAAGTTTTTAGTAGGTAGATATTGTTTTTCTGCTGTACATTTTGTATTTCATAATTAAAGTTTTTTCAAATTTTCAGTCCTATAGATTTTGAATTAACAGGGTTTTACTGTATGCCTGTGTTTGTGTGCAAGGGGTGAGGTGAATAGGTTTATCAGAGTACGTACGCCCTCTCTCTCTGAGATGATTTACATGTTGCAAATCTTCACTGTTTGAATTTTTAGAATGAGTTTTATTTAGATCATTCCAAGAACATCGATAAACTAAAATATCATAAAATTAACAAAAACTTCTTATCAAAACCATTATAATGGTGTTCTATCATGAAAACACCAGTTCAATTGATAATGTAAATAATGAATTCCATGAACAAAATTATGTCATGATAAATAAATAGTTCTGTCAATAATTATTTATTATTATTCGACCATGTCCGATCCTAATAGGATTATATGGGCCTCCACGAAGTGGAGGTTTGTATTAACAGATTTTGTTATTATGAGAAATGGATGTCAGCCACTTGCTCAACCTATTAAATCCATACTTTGATTCATACACAAATTGAAAAACAATATGTGTACTTGTCAGACCCAGGATTCGAACCTGGGACCCGCGAAGCTATAGGCCAATGCTTAAGCCGCGCGGCCAACGTGGGTGTAATAATTATTTAATATAAAATTAACATTGTTGGTTACCTGATGATAAACATTGTTTTTTCAATTTCAGAATCAGTTTATAGAAAAGAACAATGATGCCTTGCATGCTTCACTAGAATTCTTGGTACAGGAGTCCAGCAATAAATTACTTCAAGGGCTTTTCCAAAATGGCTCCACCAATCATTCGTCGAAGGGAAAACTTACATTTATATCCGTCGGGTCCAAGTTTCAAACGCAGCTAGGAGAATTAATGGAAAAATTAAGACAAAATGTAAGTAGATATTATACAACTAAAACAATATTATTTGCCTAATTGAAATGCTTGTAACATAATATCATCTTCTTCTTCATAGTGTTAGTGTCCAAGAGCCCGATGCATGGAATGTCATGAATTGTTATTACCTATTTTGCTGTCTATTGGGTACAATTATTCATGCAAAAATCAACCTAAAAGCCTTGCAAGCATTTGAAACATTTATAATATCTATTAAATATACACATACAAACGACTAGCAGTATTAAATACATCCCATTGTATTATCAACAATGTTGACATTTAATTTTGTAAATACACATCTTAGTATGAAATTATTGCCATGTCAATAAAAAAATATATATTAATCCAGTATACCTTACTAGGTATAGTATCCACAATGGGTCAATTGATTTAGTTTACTACTGATAAGCAACATTCTAATTGTTTGAAGTTAGTTTATAATTTTAAAATTTATTTTGTTTTACCATCCTTGACAATTATCAGATATTTTAATAATACGGGGAAATCAAAATTTAATAAACGGCCTAGTGCAATGCGACATCACTAATTCAGAGTTAAGTAGCTATGATTGTAAATTGGTCTATGCATCTTATATTGACGTTGTTTATATATAACGTAACTTGATATTCTATCCATTTAGGGTCTAGTATCTTAGTATAATACTTTTCGATTCCTTGTGGGTCTTCCCCTTCTTCCATTTGTGGACTTCAATTAGCTTCCACTCTTCTTCTTCTCTGATACTACAGTTCGGGGCGGTCCATGGTCGCCTCATGCAGACTCCTATACTCTGCCCACTCCCCTTTCTCCAGATGATCACTTATAGCGCTCGCTAGTTTCTATGTAGGCCACATTTTAAACAAACACAATAGTTATTAGACAATTTTATAATAGTATGTAATATACTAAGTGATGCAGCGTTGGAAGGTGCATGTTGGGCATAAAGTGGAAAGACCATAAAAGAAACCAAAGGATAATGAGACAGATAAGAGTACGTAATGTGATAGAGATTGCCAAGCTAATTGCCATTGCCAAGGCAACAAAGCACTAGGGAAGGCATTGCAGTGAATTGACTCCGTCTGATTATGATACTAAATTAAATTGTGCTAATTTTTTACAGGCAACAAACTTTATTCGGTGCGTAAAGCCCAACACGAAGATGGTGGACAATGAGTGCGAGAGCAACCTGATTCTGACGCAGCTGCAGTGTAGTGGAATGGTGTCTGTGCTGGAGCTCATGGAGCACGGCTACCCATCCCGCGCCCCCTTCCAGGACCTGCACTCCATGTACGTCAAGTACCTGCCGCCCATCCTCAGCAAGCTTCAGCCGAAGACATTCTGCGAGGTAATGTCTTATTTTTTACCCTTCTCTATTAGAGTATAACTCCCCTAACCTTTTTATTTCGGTAATAATACGCACTTTTTTATACTTACTGTAATGTAACATGATTTCATGTACACCTTTATATAATAATATGTTTCTGTGTTTAAACAAAATGTAAATTATTATTTTTCAAAATCAATTAGGTCCATGTTTCTGGGTTCAAACCAAAGATAATGAGGTTAACCGAATTTTACTACCTGTTAAATAGTACCATACAATGATAATATTGTGTCTCACTTACTCTTGATGAATGAGATTGGCGAGAGAGTTTTATGTGTAAATAGTTATTATCGCGATTGTTTAAAATACACACTATTGGTGCAAGTAAATCCATGCACGTATACAGGTGTTATTATACTAGTGTGGAGTAGTGTCTGTAAATTGACGTACCATAGTACATACGACACATTTATGAATGAGTTTTACTATTTTGTTTTAGGCTGTTCTGCACAGTTTCAAGCTAAACAACAGAGATTTTGCTTTTGGTCTCACAAGGGTATTCTTCCGCCCTGGAAAATATTCCGAGTTTGATACCATCATGAAATCAGACCCCGAGAACCTGAAGGCCATTGTGGAGTCTGTCAAGAATTGGCTTGTTAAATCCAGGTGGCGGAAAGGAATCTTTGGCGTTATTTCTATCATAAAATGTAAGTATTCATGTGATTACAACATATAAATTAATAATATATTGTCTCTAGATAATATGTATGTAAATAGTTATGAATTTGAACTGCCAGATAGCAACACTAAAGTCATTCTACCAATTTACTTAACTACCAACTTAAACAACTTGCCAACAAGCTGCCTAGCTTCATCTTAATTAGATCCAAATCACTTTCCGTCCTAAATTCAATCCGTCAACATGTAATTTGGTTTATAACTAAGTATTAAAATATCCTAATTACTTGCAGTGTAAAGGTAAACAGCAATAAGCTCAAATATCCGACATCATTGCTGCCTTATTTTCAAGACCGGGTCACGACCTTCGTCCAAAAAAACAGATAATGCATTTGGGATGCTTGGCACCAGAGTCACAGTCACGCAGTGACCCACCCCACACATGACATTATTCAAGGCTTATTTTGTCCAGATAGGAGATTTGCGATGCGTAGTTAAAATTACTTGCGGACTTGTGTTACTTACTTGGGAGACTGCGATGGCTAGGTCATGTGCACCGTATGAATGACAATGAACCGGCAAAGAGAGTGATGTCCAGCAATCCAATAGGACGTAGAAGAAGAGGGAGGCCAAAGATTTGCTGGTTAGATGGAGCTGCCAGTGACTGCCGTATTCTGGGGGTACCAAATTGGAAAGCGGCCACACTGGATAGGGACAGGTGGAGGGAGCTGTTGGAGGAGGCCAGGACCCACACCGGGTTGTTGCGCCTCTGATGATGATGATGAGTTAAAATTACAATGTATTACTTTTGGTTAAAATTCATTTAGAAAAGATGTTTTTTCTTAAATTTTCAGTGAAGAATAAAATCATGTACCGCCGTAAAGCACTGGTCATTGTTCAAAAGTCGGTGAGAGGTTACCTGGTGAAGAAACAGCACAGGCCACGCTATAGGGGGATCACCAAGATCAAGGCGCTGCAGGGCAACTTGAAAGACATGGAAACCGTCACCAATCAGTTAAAGACACAACGAGTTGCTGCTAAAAAGAAAATTGACGTCCTGCGACAGGCTATTATTGTGGCTTGCGATAAAATAAAGGTAGAAAAATAGGACTAATGTTTAATTACAATTAGGCACACTGTCTAAGGCAAAATTTCATGTCATGCAATGTGTGTTTTCACCCATCTTGAACAATTGGAATGCCATACTTCATTGGTGAAGATTGTCGGTTAGAGGGAAATAAGCGATGGATAATTGAAAAAAGTGCACATTTCAACAGTTATATTTACGGAACTTAGTTGAATCATGTTTCAGCACTTTACTGATTAACATTATTGCATTACATAATGTAGTATTTATTATTTAACCCTTTTACTCCCACGGGGCCGATATTTCGGCCCACCATACCTATGCGAAAACTCCATCTGGGCCGATCCATCGGCCGAAAGTTTGGAACCAAATTTACGATTTATTCCAAATTTTTTCCCGTCATATTTCGTTCATGTAGACGAAGCATTATATTCACTGTGTGTTGGGTGGTGACTAACATTTATTTTAGTGTAGGCATTGTTTATAATTATGCCATACCCTAATAACTAAAGGCCGGATCTTTCGAGTCTTTAACCGTCAACCCATAAAAAAACACATTAAAATGGTGGACGAATCCAATATCCTAAGGAGACTTTTGCCCAAATGATTCTTAGTATGGATTTCTACAATTAGTCAGTTGTTTTTTCTGGCAGCTCAGGTGCGATGATAATTATTGTAATTAAAATAATCGTCTTGCCAATATTATAATGCGAAGTGTGGCCACTTCAAACGAATTCAAATTCGCAAATCGCAATTAAAAAGATCGCATTACAAAATTGATGTTTTGTTTTATTGCAGGTAAGTAATGGTAAACCATTTTTATAAACTGCGTGTAGAATATGTTTTTCATAATTAAATATCGAATAGCTTTTGCGTAACTACCATTAATATAAATACAAATATTGAAAGATTTTGTCCGCTGACCCGTTTTATGTTCTAAATGTATCATATTGATACCTATTAGTATTACCAAGTGACAATACCGATATCGCAAAAGTACCTACATATCTTTTATTTTGTTAACTGTTAATTCATGGTGGAACTGCATTGTATAATTGTTTAATTTAATAAAACGCAATTTTTTGTAGTACTTGTACCACTTTTAATCAATAGATTAGGACCGGTTTCGTCCGCCTCAGAGGGAAATGAGTTCAGCCTTTATGCCTTCAGTTGAAAATGTCCCTCTGAGGCGGACGAAACCGGTCCTAATTTATTGATTAAAAATGGAATAAGTACTACAAAAAAATGCGTTTTATTAAATTAAACAACAATACCTACATATCGATAAAAAAGTCATATACTTATTTATTTATTTAGATATTTAAGTATTTTGAGGATGCTCTGCCCAATCTGGTCTATTTGATTATAAACTATTGACATTGAAGAATTTCATCAAATTGATCGTAAGAAATTTCCTCTTCAAAATACCAGTGGCGTACGGTCTATAGAATACATATGTAGATGCGAGACATCCCTGGAAATATTCGTTTGAATAATTAAAATACCTACTATTATAATATTGTGTATTGCATAAGCCGTAATTGCATTTTTCTAAAAGGTTTGCAGTATAATATTACTTCAGATTTTCACTTATTGAATAGGTTTATTATAAATATTACGTATTACGTTAATATATTTAGATTTAGAATATTCCAGAGCTACTAATCCGCAATGCCACACACTAAACTACTCACCGTGATTAAATTAGTTATAAGACCTTGAGTAGATAAAATGCATGTTACAGACCTACAAACTTATCTGAAGAATGGGATGGGGGAGCCATTGTTGAAAACTACCCAATCAAGACTCGTAATTGGACAAAATCTGACATTTTTCAAATTTTGACCAATTTTCAAAATGGCGTCCTATGGTAGTTCGTAGTTCCATTTTTGGCCATTCTACAGGTAAGTTTGTAGGTGTGTAACGTTAAAAAAAAGTCCCGCCGTCCCATTTAATACTTCAGATTTTCACTTAGTGATTGTATTGCGTTAATATTTATTGTTGTTTAATTAAAAAAACGCATTTTTTTGTAGTACTTATTCCACTTTTAATCAATAAATTAGGACCGGTTTCGTTCGCATCAGAGGGATATTTTCAACTGAACAAGGGAAGATTCAGTTGAAAATGTCCCTCTGAGGCGGACGAAACCGGTCCTAATTTATTGATTAAAAGTGGAATATGTACTACAAAAAAAAATGGAGCCATTGTCGAAAACTACCCCATCAAGACTAGTAACTGGACAAAATCTGACATTCGAATGAAATTTTCAAAATGGCGTCCTATGGTAATTCGTAGTTACATTTTGGCAATTCTACAGGTAAGTTTGTAGGTGTGTAATGTTAAAAAAAGTCCCGCCATCCCATTTAATTCATTGTACGCTAAAGGCGCGCCGATTAGGTGGCCATTCGACATAATTAGCATTATATTTAAATGTTGTTATTAAAAAGTAATTATCTGATATATGATTATATTATGTATTTGATTTAAATACTTACATATTATAAAGTGTAAAGAACTATTCATCACATAAAACGACTAGTACCTAGAATCTAGATACATATTTCATTAAAACACTTTATATGTACTTTCGTACTTTTTCCACATTTATTCCATAATGTTGATATTCAACCGATTTTATCCTAATGGACATTTTCAATTGAATAACAGTACAAAATATAGGTAGGTACATATTATTGCATAAAAAGTCAATTAAGTATAGAGGACGTGGGAGTCGATTGTTTACTTGAACTAACTTGTTGGTGATATTTGTCCTTATTTATTAAATGACTGATTTATATACATTAAGAAATAGTGTAACTTCAAAACTGTGAAAAATTTGCTGTGTTTAAAATTCCACATAGGTGTATGTATCAAAAAAGGTTCCCGACCAATGACGAAAACTTGAAGACGATTTTATTGCTTTTGTCGCATGATACGTACAAGAAGTCCACAACTTAAAAATGAATTATTTTCCATACGATAGTATGTATCATCATCAGCTGTAGTATATACCAATATTGTATATAAATTTATGTTTACATTTTAGATATAATAGTGCAACCATCTATAATACCGTGGATTTACAAGAATAAAATTACAAAGCAAAGGATAATCTTTGCAATGTGCTTTTAAAACAATATGAACGGCAGGTTTACATAGGTCGTAAGTGCATTTGCTAGTCACGCAGCCTTCGCTATCGAGGCTTGATAATTATATATTATATACTTACACAATATTATATATGTGACATATTATAATATTTATTAATATTATATTTCATCCATTGTTGTTATTTTTAAGTTAATAAGTCAAAAGAATAATATCAACTAAGATTTAATAACAATAAACAAAAATGCAAAATGTACAAAGTGTTTAAAAGTACCTTATATACCTTCTAGAGGAAAGTGGTATAATGGTCCCTATATCTAACGGGTACGAGTGGCAAAAATATTAATCAATAAATTCTAATTGATTTATGTTTTGTACTATGTATTCTATTAGTCATTATTTACGACCGGGTTATGCCTTCTGGCTTCTTCGTGCACTATGCGCATCACCGATCGTAAATGCACATTGACATAATAAAAGATTGTTAAAACCTTCTTACCTATTAGTAAAGGATCAAGTAAAAAACAAATTTTGATTATCTGAAGTGTTTGTGAAAACCCGTAATGAATATATTACATACTATTAATACATTCAATAGGTAAGCCCGTTAAAACGTCATTTCCCGTAAACAATGGAACCAGCTAATGTGAAATATCACGAAATATACCTACTCACTAAATAAAAACAAATAAACAATTTTAAGCTATAATCCATAATCGTCAAAACTGAAGTGATCTCGGATTTTAAGAAAATACGTAGATCAGTTAACAAACGCGCAGGTTAAGTTTTTTTTGTTTTTTCTACCATATTACTATAACATCAAATTATAGTTTCATGTGTGAACTCCCAGATTGGATAAAGCAATGAACTATTAGAACCAAGGTCAACTTGTTAAGGCAAATGGTAGGCACTGCAACTGTGTTATACCTATTTATATCTAATATTTTCTTGATAAAATAATTTATTATCAATGGTATTAGGTACTATATATACACAATGTATCAATGTCGACTAATTATGATTGTATCATTTTGATAACTTCCGAAATAAATAATTATATCGGGTTTATATATTTCATTGAAATAATACTATGATATATAATTTATAGTATTAGGGAGTAGCAATTAACAGAAAACGCATGTACTTACATATTTTGCATGATGAATATAAAGTGTTTGAAAATGGCCTATAAAAATGTCAAAAAAAACATTACAACATCAGTACCTACCTATATATTAAAATTGAATATCTCAATATGTCCAACCACTTGCTTGAAACACAAAAGTACGATTTGAAGTATCTTTCGTACGAAACTTTTTCTAAAGGGTTTCATTAACCACGTAGGTCCGATATTCCCCATTTTACCTATCCATAAATCCATATAATATAATAATATGTTTTCATATTATATATTTTCGTAGTATCAACATAATATACGAAATCATTCAGATTTGGTACGATTTTAATAATACACTAGCTGTCAGGTCCTTCTCATTATGGGAGCAAGTGTGATTTGTTATTTGATAGTGAAAATAAAAGTAGTTTAGTAGAAATTTTAAACTTTGATTTCAATAATAGGTATATAAAAAGTGGAATATTATTAAATATTATAGATATTACTATTAACAACTAATTCTTCCACTCTATACGTAAGCGCTTCATTAATTTCTCTAAATAGTATAGTATATCTACTAATAGCAGCGTTTCTATATAATTAAGTATCGATAAAGTCTCTTGCACATATTATCAATATCATTTATTTCATATTTCATTGTACCTACTACATCGTACAACTTATTTTTCTGAAAAACATAGGTTCCAT
This sequence comes from Rhyacophila brunnea, assembly GCF_057557595.1. Classification (NCBI taxonomy): domain Eukaryota; kingdom Metazoa; phylum Arthropoda; class Insecta; order Trichoptera; family Rhyacophilidae; genus Rhyacophila; species Rhyacophila brunnea. Next base: position 27,033,609 of record NW_028232752.1, read on the forward strand.
AAATTATTAACGCATTTTTTAATTAAAAAATGTTGTAATATTCGAGTCCGTCCCAAAAAAAAAGGACTTCAGATGTCCGGTGTCTACTAATAACTCACAAGTCATAATTGCTCTGCTGTCGAACTTGAGACCAAAGAGGGTCATAAAAATAATAAAACATTATTTTTATGACACATTTTAAATTCTGATATTTCTTTTAGTTGTTTTATGATTCATATATCACATTACAAAATGAAATTTGTAATTTTTGAACTAACAATGGATGCCACTGTATTTTTGGTAAGATGGTGAAAAAATACATGAATATAAATAATATTATAAATGATTTAGTGCTTTGAGACTTATTTTTTGAAATTACTTCATTCCATATCAGTTAGTCGTCGATACTGTATCGAATTCTCTTGCGATTTCGTGAATTGAATAATATTCTTGAATACCTTGACACTATACGATTTTTTTTGATTACTTTATAAAAATTCTATTTCATAGAGAAATAATAATATGTTTATTTTTTTTTCTGTTACTACATAAGGATAGATTATATTATAAAATTTGATATATCAATTATAAATAAAAAAATGTTGTCACACTTGTTTTGTTGTTCAAACATAGTTTTATCCGTTCATTTCTAAATAAATATTGATACATTATTTTTTTCTTTTGTTTTATTGATGTAAACTATCAATATTATTACTTATTATTGCTTTATACACCATTGAGAACACACAAAAAAAGTTTCAAATTTTTAAAACATGTGTAGAATTAGTTATTTAAAAAAAACTAAATCGACGATTTGTTGTCAAAAAACGCTTGGGAGTTTTCGCATATGCTAGGCTAAATCAGCTGGGAGTAAAAGAGTTAATAAGTATACTTATTATAAATACGATCTTAACTAGGTATATTCAAATTTCCATTTTTGGAAACCAAATGTTGAACCACTTGAAAAATAAGAGCGCTGCTGGACTTTGCATCAGACTGTCATTCACATTTTGCCAAAAATATAGTTTAATTTTTTGGTGTGCCATAAGCTTGTTGCTAATAGCCTCATTCACCCATATAATTTTGAATATTTTTTATGACTTCATCGGCGAGTTTCTTCAGGTTTTGGAGGCGTCAAGTAGGCTTGAATAATTATGTGTTTCCTTTGCAGTCCACCTAATTTAAATAGACACACAAGTAAATATTATTTCTTCTACCACTAATTACATTTAGTGCTTAATAAATTCTTGTAATTAAGTAAATGATTTCTTTATCAGTAAAGAAAAATATTACTCATGTTAAATATTCGCTTATTATGATTAGTTTTTCTCACAAAGATATCAATTTTAAAAGCAGTTTGTGGATATATCTGTAAAGTAAGTTTCCTATCCTACAAATTAATGGGTCTTATTTTTGAAGAATGCAAATGGCTTCAATTAATAGGTCTTCTTTTGTTTTTTTTTTTAGAAAGATCCAAAGATTGACAGTGTTGCTGTTGAAAAATTGTATGACCAGCTTGTGAAACAAGTAGAAGCGCAAATGTCAGCTCTGCAAGCTGCCATGATTGAAGAAAAGAATAGGTAATTCTTATGCTATGCTATGTTAAAGAAAATCTTCTCCTGTAAACATATCCTAAATAATGAAGCAGTTAAAGAGTAGTAAATTTGTATTCCGGATTCATTTGTGTATTACATTTCAAAAACTTGTCAATAATGCGTCAATTACATTGAGCTACTTTACGAGCTGCTTGTTGGCGAATTTACAATCTGCCTGTAAAGTTGCCCAGTGTCATCATTGAACAAGCTAACAAGCAGATCGTAAACAATCTACCGAGAAAAGTTGAAAGCCGGTCAACTTTACACGCTACGTGTGGGCCTACTGCGTCTGCGCAATAGAGCGCAGTAGCAACCTCCCGGTAAAAAAACTAACTACGTTCTGTCAAAATAGTCGCTGGCTTGTGGCTTCTCAGCGAATGGAAAGTTTTGTGTGTCATCACTACAATCGCAGTAGCCAAATCGCCCGCTATTAAATTCACCAACAAACAGCTCGTAAAGTAAATCAATGTAATTGACGCTTTACTGTAAGCATTTAAATTCAATTTTCGATTTATTTAAACAGTTAATTCCATAAATTATTAAATGTGCAAATAGATGTTGCCAGAATAAAGCATAAAACTTTCATTTTTTACTAATAACATTCTTGCTTTATTAATAATTACCTACTACATATTATACATATTTGAAAACACCTCATAAAATATGACACCCAATGGAACTTGAACCTGTATTCACTGGATTCGTGCCAATTTGCTTTACCAATTAAGCTACGGGCATCCTATGTAATTGCGACGAAATTAACTAAAAGTTTTAACATGAAATCCATAAATGTGTGTTTTGTGTTTTAAAACAAGGTATCAATTAAGTCCCCCCAATTACTAGCCGACCCCGGATCACTCCAAATTTTAATTATAATGTACTCGTACTTGCTAATAATTTAATAAACTATTTCTTAACAACGTAACGTAACAAAACACAAATTAGTTAATAAGGATGATGGGAAAAAGAGGTACCATAAATTTAATCTTTTGTTTCATGTTTTTAGAGAGGAACAAGAGCGTCTCCGTAAAATAGAAGAGGAAATGAAAGCAAGAGAAGAAGCAAAACGCAAAGAAGAACAAAGATTACGTGAAGAAGAAGAAACTAGAAGATTGTAAGTAGTGTAATTTCTCGCTTGTACTATGATTAGACTTCTGAGGCATTACCAATTTTCACTTATATGTGATGAGAGGCTGTAGTTATTTATAGTCTAGTATATAATTGCTCCGAGTCCTTGTATGATACCATGACGTTCCCTCTAATGTTTCTATTGTGTGTGCAGATCATCATCGACGCATCTGAGCAGTGGCGTAACTAGGGTTGGTGTCACCCATCACCCGGTGCAGTAAATTTACATAAAAATAAATTTGAACAGAAAATAAAGAAAAAAAAAATTTGGTTGATAAAATTCACACAATCACTGCTGACATGTTAATTAATTTTTAATTACCACACTTAACTTCTTGACCGCGGAGCATTTAATTACCGCATTTAAATAACATGCTAATTATATCGAATGGCCAATTAATTAATGTACAACAGGTGTGCCGTCCACGTTGAAAGGATCAAATATCATGTTAATAATATCTAATGGCCAGGTAACGCAAACGCGCCAGTCGCAGTATCAGTATTAAATGAGTTAAACACTAAAGTACGTATCTTCTTTTCGCCTACTTTGGCACGTAGAACGGGACGGATATAGCGATCCCGCTCAACGTAAAATTTCACTTGCGTGCTCGCGTTAGTCGCACTTGACCTTCGCTTTCCGAGAAATGAGTCGAAGAATTGTGCATGTGATGGTTTCGTGCATTTGAGCAAAACTAAAATCTGGCGGAAGAAACTTTCCTTTACAATATTTTTGTGTGAGGACTGTGCGGGGATGAAAACATATGTGCGAACACATTTTGGTAGGTGTGCGCACACCTTACAGGGAACATTGCTTCCTACCAATGTTGCCATCTTTTTGTCATCAAATTTATTATGGTATGTGGTCGAAGAAATTATAGTATTTCGGCAAAAATTATAGTATGCATTGTAGTATGTTGAAAATATATAGGTTTTTTGCTTCTCATCAAATAAAATAACGGAGAATTTAAATAGTTCCGAGACCCCTTTTTATTTAGGTACTTCTTCATAGATTTCATTTCAAAGACTTTTCACCTCTTTTATACTTTACACTCTCTTAATTATAGTACGGTTGGCAACATTGCTCCCTACTGTAAAACGGAAAAAATCAGAATGCCAGAGTTGAAGGCTTATAAAGTCATGGATTTCGGGTTAAAGGGTATCAGCCTATTGGTATGGAGAATTATGGAAATTATAATAAGTTGTATTAATGCTGTGATTGTCGTCTGTTAGGAAAATGGAGATGGAAGCTCGTCGCAAGGCAGCCGAAGCTGAACGTATTCTTCAGGAAGAAAGAGACAGAGTGGCTGCGCAGGAACTGCAAATACAGCTCAACAAAGCGGCTCAGGATGACAAACTTAATAGAGAAAGGTAAACACATATTAGCATCATACAAAATAAAGTATATCCTCACGCAACTTTCTATATTAAAAAAAATATGGTTGCTTTAAAACGCTAGGTTGCTAGTCACTGCTACAAAGTAAGGATTTATATCTTATCAATGCTAGCTGTATATAATTAATTCCCTTTAAATTAAAAATTAGTAAACGTGAATTTACAATTGTTTTTTTTATTAGGTTTCTGTGTAATATTAATGTAGGTATCTGGACAGAAGAAATTGTATATAAACCTATGTATTATTCATAATTATACTCGATCCGATTTAAGACGGCAGTTAGCTGGAATAAATATGCTGCCCCACTATGACATTTCATTCGTAAAATGGCCAATAAGAATTTAGTATTGTAACTAATATCAACATTGGTCAGTATGACGTCGGTGGTAATTTAATTATAACGCATTTATTTTTTATTTGTTGTGTTCTTGTGTCAATTCAGAAAAAATTAAAGTTATTAAATTCGTAGTTAAACTGCACATTTGACTGATTTATTGATGTTTCATATTATGTCAAAAGGCAGGGACAGCATGTCCGACTTAGCTAATTGACTTCTTAAGAAGGATAGACTATAGCCATTAATTGTTTGTTGTATTTAATATTTATATTTAGGTTAGAACAAGAGAGACGTGATCATGAGATGGCCGTAAGGCTGGCAAGTGAAACAAATGGTCACGTTGAAGGATCACCCCCTCAATTGAGAAGGTATGGTATATTTTGTTAAATCTAATTTTAAATTTCAACGTAAAACGAAAATGATTAATTCATGGAATATTATTATTACAAATTTACTTTTACTGAAATATCTCTTTGATTTAATGCAGAGATGTCGCCGTGGAGTTAGAGCCTAACTAAGACTTTTAATTAAAAATACATGGCTTGTTTTATTCTCTGCCAATTTCAGCAGCATAAGGTTTTAAACACTTTCGTATGACCATGCATTTGGCCATTAAAGATTTTCTGCAGAATAAACTAAATTAGGTTAGTAACAACGATTTAAAAATAATATATATAGATTTTTATATTTCTTGCTAGATATTATATTGAGTTTTATAATTTCGACATGTTATTCTTCAATACATTTTTTAGTGTATCTTTTGTAAATATTTAAAATATATGTATGACTATAAATTAATTGATCATTATACATATTTAGCATAAATTACGTCTTATGCTTACATCAAAGCACATTGTTAGCTACGTATTAATAAGATTTGATTTAATTTTAGCTTCTATATTGTATTTTGTCATTAGAGAAGATAAAATATAACTCATGATATAATAGTTTAAAAATAAATTTAAGAGAAAACAATACTTAGGAAACTCCTACATGTTTGTAATATACATTTTTGTATATATATATACTTGACTTATATCCAATTCACATAAATAATTTATCCACCTCTTTATAATCACTGCCCTTGCTAATAATACATTATATATATTTTTACTCTCCTTGATTTCAAAAGAATAATATTGGCCATTGTGTTCCCCCGACAGTTGTCCTTCTCTGGATGGATCAATAAGTGGCGATATTAAATTGAACAGGTATACAAGCTACTCCACCCCTGCTAATAACAAACAATGCATGATTTGTAGCACTAACACCGTTTTACGCCTGATATAGCACTAACAATTTATTTCTAAATAAACTAACAATATAATAAAATTTTGACATTGTAAAACAATGATAATTCAAAATTGAAAAACTATAATTTCGAAATACAGGATGTATGTCAAAAATCTGAAATGATAATGGCTTGTTTCATTAAATTTTTGATGGATTTATTGAAATTATTCACTTGGTTAGCAGTTTCAAAACAATTTTATAGTGTGAAAAATTTGAATTACAGCTAATTCCGAATTATCTGTCTTTGAATTAATGAAATTTTACTGTTCTCTAATTCGCGTTCGCGTCGCATATATCGATTTTTATTGATCAACTATCTGTTGAATGTTCCCGCGATGGCCGAGTGGTAATGTATCCGCTTAGTAAGTCGAGGGTTTCGGGTTCAAATTTCGGGTCTGGCAAAATTCACATATTGTTTTTCAAATGTGTGTTTAAATCCAGAGCATGGACCTAATAGGTTGAGCAAGTGGTTAACATCCATTTCTCATAAAAAAGTAATGAAACCTTTTCGTGAGGCGGCCAAAATCCATGCCGGATTGTAGAACCAATTATAAAAATCTGTTGAATGTTTAATCAACATAATAATCAGACAAAAAATTGAATAGCAATATTTCCACTTATCAGTTTAAATTGTAGGAAGGATTTTAACTTCAATCAATTCAACTTACAAGTTTTAACTTTTATTGAAATGTGGTGAACACTTATCAATTTAGTTTCAACTGTCATTCAACAGATATTTTTGATCAACAAAAATCAACAAGTGGAAATGTGGATTAAGTCCAACTCCAGATAATGCTTTGATTCGTAGAATTTGTTTCAAAAATGGTATAACAAGTACAAGGTAAGTATCTCTTGCATATTTCATAGTTTCAATTTATTTGAATCAATGCATTATTCATTGGCACCTTAACACTGTAATTACACACTACCTAACCTACCTTACATTTTTTATGTTTGGTTCTTAATTTAGAAGTTTTTGGGTAAATGGGTAAAAAATAACTCTAAATTATATGTGGTGAAGACCAAGTGAATAACCCAGTTTATATTATAATAAATATGTGTTTGCATTTCATAGTTAATTGTTTGACTAGGTAATAATTGAATGCATATAATTTCAATAATGCTCTATGTTATTATTTTGAAGTATTTGTGAATTCCGTAGCTACTAATAGTTATTTAGTTTGCGCAATTTATCTGTATTTATTGATCAACTATATTATGCATTTATATTTAGCAATATATATGAAACTTATGAATGATGCAGGTAGTAAAAACTTCAAATTAAACAAAAAAATCCATCATAACCCTTAATTCTGAAATCATTATAAATCCGAATAAAAATGTTATCAATATTCCATCAAGTCTATTCCGACATAACACTTTTAACGGTGGTTCTACCAAACAAGTTAATTAGATAACACTTCTCACTGTCATTAAATTTATCGTTGGCAATAGTACATTGCACAAGTGCAAGATTGCACGATTGCACCACAAGTTACACCGAAGTTCGAAACACAGGTGCCAACTCAAAGATACAAAATAAATAAAAGTACACCAATTGTTGTTTATTGTACAGATTTTATTCTGGTTTTTGACACGGTTGAGTTGTCAATTCCCATTTGTGGTCCCTTAAAAGCTCGTGTGCTTCTGCAAAAGTGCATACAGCATAGAGAGAATATTTACTTACACAACACAATATGTGTCGAGACGATGGAAATGGTATCTAAGTATCATTAGGACGATTGCATACGTCATATTCAAACACAAAGCAGAATGCCCATAGGAGGTATTAATTTTTTGAGCAGCGTTGCCACTTAAATGAAATATGATCCAGGATTGCAGAAGATAAAGGGGCGCACAGGTCACTCAATTTTTAATGATGTAATTTAAGCAGCAATATTGCTTAGGTCACCTGTTTTATCTTTTTTGATATTCGTTTTATAGATCGTGAATTAATTCGTCGTGGTCGGTGGTAACCTCTATCTGGTAATTTAGAAATGTAAAATAAATATACGCCATCGATCTACTTTCCGAGATAACGGAAGGCAAACAATTAACTTTTCTAGTTACTAACACTGGCAGTGCAGGAGTGTCTGCTTTTTGCGTGCTCTGAGCAATTCCTCGTAAAATGCATGCAAATTCCTCACCTCGCCATGCTGCCTTCTGTAAGCTTACTCACTAAGACTTTTAAAGTCAATTAACTTAGTTTTGTGATAATGTTGCTTTGTTTATAAATGCATAGTTCTGTACAATCAATTCTTTAGTATATCTCTATTATTAAACTTGGTACTGTAGCATGCAATTACTTATTCCTGGTGTATTCTGCTTGCATGCATGCACTCTTCTTGCCTTAATGCATGCTAGTTATTTTTTTATATACATATTAATGCTGGTTTACTAATTTTACAGATTCTTTAATTAAGTGGTTATTGATTTCAACAAGTCATGTTGTGTTGCAGATCAGAGAAGGTGCGAATGCAGCAGGCAATGCAAGAAAAACAAAAGTACGACCTGTCGAAGTGGAAATATTCAGAATTGAGAGACACAATCAATACTTCATGCGATATCGAACTTTTGGAGGTAAAATCAATGTTTATTGCACTCTTTAATTATCGATTATAAGGGGGGAAGCTTTAGGGTAGATAGCTTCATCTCTTTCTTATCAAATGAAGAAGTTGCAGTTATGGTTGAAGTATGTTGATCCCTGAGAACCGCTTAATTAAGAACACCTAAACAGAACACGAACCCTTTTAAAATGGCAGGTATCCGAAAGTTCCATTATTTTATTACCTTGGTCAACATTCTGTGGTCAGTTATAAAAAAAAAAAAAACATGTTTTACAAAACGTTGTTACTGTATATATAACTCTTGTTGATTGCGAGGGATACGTTTTGGACATAGATGCGATAAGCAAAATTTCATGGGGGCTTGCAAATCATAATAATTTAAAATATGAAAACACTTCATAACAGAATGTCTTACACAAATAAAATAAAAGTAATATAACTTTCCAATAAACTGAAAATATTGCATTGAAAATCTACATAGTCTACCCTGCTTGGCCTGTGTGCACCTTTTATGTGAAATTTATTGATAACTGTCAAATAATCTGATCATATGCACGTTATTCCACTCATGACGATTCCTGGCATGTGGCACAAAATAAGTGCGGGACATAAAAATATTTAAAGTCAATCGTAATACAACGAATCCACACGCTAGAGTCGTAATAAACGAGGGTTAAATATATTCAGTGCAACCATTCAGAGGTTAAGCAAGCTAAATTTGTAGACCCCTTCTCTGCCTCCTGCTTGATAACGTTGGTCAGTGTGTGCGATGTCGAGAGAGTGAGGGGAAAAGTAATCAGATTCTCGTATGCCACGCTATACGATTGTTTTTATTTGACGAGGCCTGGTTAGGACAGTGATTAATTTTTATTTCCTTTGGTTAAAGGCATGCCGTCATGAGTTCCATCGCCGACTCAAAGTATACCACGCGTGGAAGGCAAAGAATCAAAAGAGAACCACAATGGCGGAGTCGGAACGTGCCCCAAAATCCATCATGGATGCAGGTTAGTTGAGTATTGTATTGTTCACTCACTCACTGATTTTTGAAAGTCAACAAGAAAATGAAAAAGTCTGCATTGATAGTGGATATTTTACTAACAAGTAAGTCTCTGTAAAGGAAAAAAGGAGATAATATGTCTTAAAAATTGAAAAATGATTTAAAAAACCAAATTAACCTGATTGCATATTATTATATTATTATGTATGTATGCGTAAATGAGAAAAAGCACAAGTCGAATCAACACTGTCACGTGATGTCATAGTGAGCAGCCGCTACGAGAAAAAGTCTAAAAAAATCTAATGTCGTTTAGGTGTTTAAAATGTTATCAGACTGATGCTCCCATCCTGTAGCACATTTTGAACCTTTAAACGGACATTGTCAGTTAGCGAAATCTGCCGAAATCACCAGAACAACAATGAGCTCACCTCACGCGTACCGTACTGCATCCAACACCCACATGACTCAACGAATGTTTTTTATCATTTTCTACATGCCATACAATACTGTTGTTCGGTCTCTAGGTATGTTGTAGTGTTGAAAAGAATATAATATGTATATATATATATATATAATATTTTTTATTAATACATAACTATATGATGGTAACAAAATAAATATATTAAACTAGACACAGAGTGAGTAGTGAGTGACCCCTATATAAAAGAATCTATAGATTATGTTGATTGTAATTCACTCATTTAAAATTAATGAAAACCAGTGGTGTTGTCTAATGATCGAATAACAAAAAAAAATATCCATAAATTTTGTCTTGAATAAAAAAAAATAATTTAATTAAAACTAGAATGCAATTATTAGAATTTGTCTAGTTGAAAACTGATATTATGTATTTGTTATTTTTTTATCAGCTGTCAAAGGACCAAGGATGCAGCAAAAAACGGAGATTCTGGGAGCCCAGCATCGTTACTTCCGAATCCCGTTTGTGAGACCCACCGTCGAGGGGGAGGTGGTAAACAGTGCCACTGAGAAGAGGGGCTGGTGGTATGCGCACTTCGACGGACAGTATGTCGCCCGCCAGATGGAACTGCATCCTGATAAGCCACCTGTCTTGCTGTGTGCAGGTATTGTAATGATATATTTTGTATTAGAAACTATACTGACACGAAGAATCGTTGATTATAAAAAGTATATTAGATACCTACCATAGGGATTTCACAAAAGTGTGAAGCTTGCTACAATTAAATAATGACTTGCAGCTAATTTAATCATTAGTAGCTTTTTTCCATCTGCATAGAAATTTCCAGACCAATTATTTCTCTTCCAAGTTGTAATGTTGTATGTGTCACATAAGTGGCATTGTATAAATTGAAAAACAGTTATTTTATATTCTTTTCTATTATTCTAATTGAGTTTTTTGACATATATTTAGACAAATTAATTGCTGACTCGTCGTCTACGGTGGACAAGCGGTAGAGTGTCTGTGTTTAAAGCCATAGGTCGTGACTTTGAACCCCTAAGTTTTTATGATGATTTATTTAAATTTTATTATTATGTACCTAGTATTTAAAAATGTGGAGGTGTCTTATTAATCGATGCAATATAGTAGTAAATCAAAATGTTATTTGAACAATAATTTTGTTATTTTGTAAAAACCACGATAAGCTGAAATAAAATTGAAAACAAATTTAGTGGTATGAAGAAGTCTTATAGATATTTAAATGTTAAATTATAGGTGTTGACGACATGCAAATGTGCGAACTGAGCTTAGAGGAAACCGGTCTTACGAGAAAACGTGGGGCGGAAATTCTGGAACGGGAATTCATGGTGGAGTGGCAAAACCATGGCGGGTCACAATACAAGAGCCCTTCAGATCGCCGCAAGTAAGTTACAATATCATTATTGTCCGTGTCCGCTCTATGGGTGGAGAATACGGACACTATGTGGCGTCCCCCAGAATTCTTTTCACTCACCAGTCTTTTGCTGCCAGCCTCCTGCCTTATAGATTCTGTGGATGGTATAGTGGCCATACTTACTGCACCAATTCAGTTGTTCTGAATCTTCTTGTTTTTTGTCCCAGACATTTTGCATTTGGTCGAAAGCTGCATTGGCCATTCCTATCCTTTGCGAAGTGCCATCCTCAGTGATATGTACCCCCCCCCCCACTGTCTAAAACTATCGACATACTCGATGTTCTCCCCCTCTCTGATAAATGATCAATCTGGATCAGGATATATTATGCTTTCCACATAAAGATTTCCAGTCAAAATTGAGTAGTACCCCACAAATAACACGTTGTCTACTGTGAAAATAACTCAAAGTGCCTAACCGACAATGTTTCAATCAAATTTTAAATGTCTCTTGGCACTTATAAACCAAACAGTTCTGTATTCCTGTAATAGTGTAATACATGGTTTCACCAGTGGGTCGCGAGCGAATATTGAGTGGGCCCTCGCCACTGTATACATGAAATTAAAAAAATAGAAAGTGATAAATTTGATATTTCATTCAGCTATTTATAATTCTTAAAAATTGAAATAAACCTAAGTTACGGAAAATAGTGTGATAAAATAATAATAGTTTGAATTGCCAATGCACTACAGATGGCTTGATTCGTTGCGTTGGATTTGTAACCCATTTCAAGACGACTTACTAACTAGTATGTCAACAAAAGCAAGTGAAGAACTCATTGATTTATCAGAAGATACGTCACTGAAAAATAGTTTCAATCGTAAACAGTTAACGAAATTCTGGCTCTCAGTTGCTGACAATTATCCTTGCCTGTTCGATGAAGCTATGAAAATCTTCCTCCTCTTTACTACCTCATATCTATGTGAGGTCGGATTTTCGGCTATGGTTAACATTAAAACTAAATATCGAAATAAATTGGATATATCAAACTCACTGCGATTAAAAGTAACTAAAGTTGAAGTTGATACTAAAACTGTAATGAAGAAAAATAAGAAACAAATACATCCTTCCCATTGAAATAACTTTGTAGAAAAACCTTGCAGGTGTAGGTATTTAAGTAATATTTTTTTTATTTAAGTTGTGTTTCTTATTTCAACAGTCTTTTATTCATATTGGTAACACTTATAAAAAATATTTTTTTTATTTCAATTAGAACAAATAAGACAGCATTAAGTAGTTCCACGACTCGCCACTAGGGAATCTGAGCATTACCAATATTTATACCCTCTTTTCTCTAAGACAGCTAAGAGCTGGTGGAAATTTTTGTTTGATGGGTCGGGGCCCAGTCAACTTTGGGAACCACTGGTGTAATACAATAAAACAAAAATATCAATTTTTTAAAACACATGAAGGAATGACAGTTTCAATATTATTTACGACCCACTTCACTCCCAGCCCTTTTGGAATGTCATTTACGACTGTATTGTAAAAAATATATAGTCGAACTCGGTTATTATGATCACGGAAATAGCAAGATCTCAGATGTAAATGAGGAAACATTCGTTGACATTTTAGTTTATGATTTTCTCCATACATTTATTCACTTCTATAACAAGCTACATATCGGGTATACTGAGCAAAAATATCATCAAAAATTTTCTTAAAACTGTTAATGTGTCGATCGTTTAAAAACATTTTTGACCCTAAGCAATAAAAACCGACCGGGCAGGATGCCGCCGGGATCGGATTACGTCTATGACAGTAGTTAAGTGTCTAAGTACCTAATAGTACCTAAAATGTTATATAACGTGATATAACGAGTAATGCTTATAACGAGCAAATTCAGTCGCTCCCATCGTTCTCGTAATAACCAAGTTCGACTGTACTTCATACATCTGGCAGGGGTCATTTAAACAGAATCCAGTGTCGAATATAAATATGCATGGATGAGTGAAAAATAAGTGTAATAAAACTAAATAAAACATATTTCTAAAATGACTGACATTTGTGATAAAACTGCGAAACATTTATTTTATCGTGAATTCATATTTTGAGTGTTATGTTCAACCATCTGTTGATATATCTTTAAAGCAAAGGAAAGCATATCCAATTTGTTTTGTATGGCAAAGTTGCATGTGTCTATACATGCCAGTGTGCATTTACAGCATGTAACACTTGGTTACTATACAACGCCACGTTGGCGGGAGCAGTAGATAAAGTGATTATTCCATTATTAAAAATGTCAGAATCCCTGTATTTCATTATTACTTTTTATATGTGTTTTTGCTAACTAAAAAGGGGCTATTTAAAGAATGTCATTGGTTTATAAATAAAAACATTTTTTAATGTCAGAAAAATACTATTCATCTCCTAATTTTCACGGGATTGCGGCATTAAAAATATTAAGCATAATCAAGGTGCAGGCGCTGAGGATTGTAGTAACACATACACATACTTGCACCGATGACAAATTGAGTAAATCATCTTCAAAGTTAAATATACGATTGTAAATTCTTCATATCCGTTTTTGTGAATGAGTTTCCGTCCTCAAATGATTATATTTTTATGTCTATTATTTTTTTTTTAGCGAAGGAAGCCAAGTCAAGCCAAAACATTTAAATAATATACGGTTGGTACAGAAATAGTGGGATGTACTCCAAATGTTGAGAATAAAATGTTTAAATAGGTAGGTTTGTGGTGATGTGAAAACTCATTTTATCATTTGTACTTATTTAATCCTCAGCACCTCTATTATAAAATTTCATATTATCCAATCCAATCTTAATTAAAGAGAGCGCTACTAGATACTGACAACTATAACTTGAGGCGCTAGTGTCGCGATGTGAATATTGTTGGTGTATTGCGAGATATTAGTTTTAAAAACTGCCGCATCTCAAATTGTAGAATTACCTTCCTACATTTTATTTGGTATAAAATTCATTTATTTTTGTTTAATTATAACAAAAAATACTAATTCTATAATCCTAGCGTTGAAAATTCTGATAGTAATCCTTGCTTTAGTACATTGCATTATTTTAATGTATTTCTGTTTTGTTTCAGATAACAATGGCCCGAGTATAGAAACAAAATTGGCTTGCTAATCGAGCAAGAATAACCAAAAATCAAGTGTCTTTAGATTTTGCTTGTTTGTGATCAACTTTACTTTGCAAGTGAAACATTAATTCACTTTTATAGTATAAAAAAAATCTTTATCAAAAAATGATTCCTATGAAACCAAATTAATTGTCACATTCCATTTCATAACAGTCAATTATTAATTCTGTGGCCTTATCCATTTAATAATAATTATATTAATAATAGAAATAAGATAAAAGTTTTGAAAACATGAAGAATCAATTATTACACTTTAGTATTTATTACATACTTACATGATTTTTATGTTGTGATTTTACGGTATTTACTTCCCATTGTGGTATTAAATTTGCCTCTAGCATTATAGTTATTGAAAAAGTTGACCGTATAGGTAAAACCTATCAGTACTAACTAAAAATACTTATATATGTATGCATAATAGCATTATAATACTTAAACGTACTGTAAGATGCCGAAAGCAATCCTATTGTATAGAATATAATTTATACTACATCTTTGAAATGCATTATTGTCTTGTAAAATAATAATTTTAATACTTTTGTAATGATTATAAAAATATCGCTTACCAATTCATTGAATTTGTGTATTTTTAAAATATTTATTACTTCTATGCCAAGTCTATCTTGTAAAACTTGTAAATCCCATTCTGGTCCTAATTGAGATTTTTTATTGAATACTAGTTGAAGTACCTTGGTTTGCTTGGGGTCATTTCCTTAATTGATATATATTTATCTTAACAAAACAATAATAGTCATTGTTTTACCTCTGGGCATGCATTAAATGTCAAAATAAAAATAATTCTGACAGCAGTGAAAGTCAAACAGAAGAACACCAATATTATGCAAAAACAAAAATTCTAAATTGAAAAGAACAAACAAACATCTTTGTATTTAATATAGGTACAGACCAACAAACTTATCTGAAGTATGGGATAGGGGAGTTACTGTCGAAAACTACCCAATCAAGACACGTAACCGGACAAAATCTGACATTCGAATGACATTTTCAAAATGGCGTCCTATGGTAGTTCATAGTTCCATTTTTGGCCATTCTACAGATAAGTTTGTAGGTCTGTAGGTATGTATATAAATATTTGCTAGTATTGTCAAATAATTACCTATACTGTGTATTCTCGTATCTATAACATGTTTTATCCTATATATATATTTATATAAACCTGAATCATTGTCATTATTTTTAATTATTCAAATTTCGAAACCTATTTAAAACGAAAATTAAACAGTAATTTCTGTCGTTTGAAAAAAAAATTGAATTTACAAGGTTTACAAGATAGATCGTCAACATGGTGTATCCACAGTAAAGCAAAGGGCTAGAGCGCATGCTTTGTGATTTTGGGTAATGAATCCCGAGGCTAGGGTAAAATGACATATTGTCCGTTATCGATCCATTATTTGGATTCAGGTTATGGATCCACACATTCACATCAGTGGCAAAGACTTCGTTGAGAAGAGGTAAATGATTAAATGATAAAATAACAATATATGTACACTTGACAGATATTTGCAGTGTATGTAATGCCAAATAATGCGTGGAAATGTGTTTGATCATATGATGGAAAGACAGAGGATAGAAACTGGTCATAGAAATATTAGTTACAATTACAGATCCAATAATTTCATAGTATTTAAAGGTGTTGGTGACCTCTCACGTTGTAATTTTATTGCTTTCGGATTGAATCATAAATCAATTAATTGTGACAATTAGATATTATGCTTAGAAAATTTGTATGTTTGAATTATTTTTAGTCGAGATAAACTTTAAAATTTGAGTCTTTGCCATTGCTCCATTTTGTGGAAGTCTATGTCCAGTTTTTATAATAAAACGCCCGTCTGCATGTTATCTTTATGTTTTAAAAATATTGTACATTAAAATCCGATATTTGAAAAGATATTATTGCCACATTAAAATACTAGTGTCCAATTCGCCATTGATTTTCATCGATTCGAATCTTTCAAATTCAACATACAACATTTTTGCACTAACCCATTGAAATTCTTTGTCATGAAACGAAAATTATGATTTTTCCTTTGCTTGTGCATAGATCACTTTAATACTACAATATAAAAGTCTGATGATGTCAGATTGTACATGAAACGACAGGAGATATAGAATAGTATCACTTGAAGTATTTATTTGTTATAAAGAAGTGTTTTATAACAAAAAAGTTGTAATTATATTGATTGAGATGCATGTCGCGTACTGACATGGCGATAAATTTGGAGATGGTTTCGTCATTTTGCAGAATACTTTAAACGATCACCACTTCTGTAAATTCAATGATGGAAAGTACCAACTCTAATGTTTGAATTATTTGAATGTATTTTGAATTATTATTCATTATTCATGCTAATTTCAATTCATTTTAACAGTTTCTACGTGTGCGTACGTTAAAATTACTTGCGATATTATATTCATAGATAATATTTTGAACAGAACCCAACCTGCAGACCATTGATAATAGACACAACATTCTTATAGAATATAGCTAAAAACAAAAAATACGCAATGTTGACATGAATCAAAAATGTAAAGGCATGTAGAAAATGATAAAAAAATGTTTATTGAGTCACGCAGGTGTAGATGCAGTGCGGTACAACGTGAGGTAACCTCATCGTTGTTCGGCAGATTTTGCCTACTGACAATGTTCGTTTAAAGGTTCCAAATGTGCTACGGGATGGGAGCATCAGTCTGATAACATTTTTAATACCAAGAAAAATGACATTACATACAGTTTCCCGTAGCGGCAGCTTACTGTGACGTCACACGATAGTATGCGACATGCACCTCAAATCACAACTTTATGGGCAGGTTAATATTTTTAATCATCGGTATTGTAAACCTGACATGAATAATTTAGCTTCAAAACTATTATCTAATGAAAATGTTATATTTAAATCCTGTATAGTATTTTATTAGATAGGTACTTATACCTATCTAATAATTAGAGTATTGGTAGCTATTTACATTGCGGTACATACAACCATTTAATTCGAATTATATTATTTTAGTTTAATGTGGAATAAGTCTAAAAATTCCATTCAAAAGCATTTATGATTATAAAAGGCTGTTTTAAGACAGTCATTCCGTTTATATTACATAATACGAGACATGAGGTCCACCAGAATATTGCAACAGTTTTTAGCAATATCCTTGATGAGTTATTTGTGATGAATTAATAATAAATTGATGTCAGTATTTTTTGCATTTCACAGAAGTGAAGAGTGTTTATAAAGCAAATATATTTATTTATATTACAGAGGTTCAGATGTTAAGTTGTATTTTTTTCGAGAAATATATTAAAAATAAAAATTGCTATACAACATGAGATTTGTCTTTTATTTCTAGAACTAGCTGACCCGGCGAATTTTGTACCACCTCAGAATCAATAATCTTGTGTTAACTTAATAGCTGAATTAAATTCAGTTTTTTATTAGGTTAAAATGAATACTCAAAATGAATTAAGTTCAATAAATGTGCAAAAATCAAATCAAAATGAAATAGATTACATAGTTTTGGCTGGTTCAGATTTCGAAGCATTATGACTACCGAGCCAACCTTCAGTTGTAAATTATGCGGTGGCAAGCCAGGCAGATCCAATGAGTTTAAAAATTCAGTTGCATAGTTGGTTGCTTCGTCTCCGTTTGTTACACAGTCGATAGATTTGAAGAAATGCAGTGGACCAACGATTTGATTTTGAATTGTGAAGTTTAAGTGATCCACATCTCTATTCTTTGCCGCAAGAATTGCTCGTTCACTCAACCAATTGTGATTTTTGTGGTTAGCAGTGATGTTCGGGAACACTTTGTTGATGAGGTTGTCCTTCGCTGAGACGAAATTGCAAAAATTCAGCAGAAACGAAATCAATCCATTCGATTCGTCGACAGGAACATGGCCGTTACCGATAGTCAGCAATTGCTTAGAGAAATCTTCGGCAGATGGATCGTTTAGCAATGCAACTCGCATGTTTGTCGTCAGCTGAAGTTTCTGCACATAGCGCCACAGAATCTATGATTTGAGGTAAGCGTTTATTTCATCGGCAGCGGTCGATCTTGGAATGACTGGTAGTGTTTGGCGGAAATCGCCAGATAGTAGAATCATTGCACCTCCAAAATATTTTGAGTAATTGCGCAGATCTTTCGTAGTTCGATTGAGTGCTTCCAATGGGCGTTTATGAGCCATTGTGCATTCATCCCAGGTGATGATATTACTTGCTACAAAAACTTTGGCCATTGCTGGGTGTTTCGCAATATTGCATGTCGGTTTTTCAGTCGTTTGAAGGTTTAACGGCAATTTCAACGCTAAATGGGCCGTTCGGCATCCTTCTAGCAACGTGGCCGCTGTCCCAGAAGAAGCAACTGCTACAGCAATTTCGGATCTCGCACGAACAGTGGCCAAAATCAATGACATGAGGAATGTCTTCCCAGTTCCACCGAGCACATCAAGGAAAAATAAGCCACCATTTCCATCATCAATTGCCTTCATTTGCGTATCGTACACTTCCTTCTGTTGGGGGTTCATTTGGGGGCATCTCGATCATATTCACGTTCACGTTCCAATTCTCGATTGAAAGCGTCATTCATTCCACGATGTGGCGTTGGCATTCCTAACTTGACTAACAAACTGCCGCACATGAGGTAACACATGTCTTCGATCAAAACCAAAGCCTGGTTATGTATCTCCTCATTCACCTCGAGATTGGGATTCCCTGTACTGACACAAATTCCACCAAAAATGTCTTCTGACATGTCATCCTTGTACTTGTTCCACAGTTCAGGTGGATTCGATGGGAAGCATGTCGAAATAATGATAGCAAATAATGTGCGTATCTGACTTGGAGATGACAATTGCTTCAGCGATTGTCAGGTTCCAATGAGTATCGTTTTCAAGCAAATTGAGCTGTTGACATGCAGCACGAAATGTTGGACACACTACACCATTGACAGTTCGAAGTGATTCAAATGATGTCGGCCCACGAACATTAACCAGCAACAACCGCAAGTAGAAGCATTCGTCATTCTTCGGATGAACTGTGTAAATGCGACCAAGAGCATCAGTTGAATGCACATCCGGATGATCAGAAACCGCATCGCCTTGCTTCCGACGTTGAAATTTCTTTGATGAAGCGTTCCAAGTGTAATAACGTGGCATCTCAGAGTAGAGCAAGGGTCGGCATCATGCCCAAGTTTTTGACTTCTAGAGTATAGAAGAGAGTATTTTTAACGCTCCGTCTTCAAACAGAGCAATCTATACAGGAAATAATAGTCACTCTGGTGACCACACGAAATTAAACAATATGACACAATAATATCTTACTTACATAATTTGCGATCCCGATTTTTCGAACAATCTAACAAGAGTCTAACCACTCTAACCCCACACCTATTTCATTCACTGCCATTACTTCTTAAAGATGCACTTAACTAAGGCCAATACAATTTTTCACAAATTAACATGATGAGGTATACAAAGTTCATTTTATTGTCCTAAACGGCCTAAACCTAACCTAAAGTTTCAAATTGTACTGGAATGTTTGTTGTGCCTATGCGTAAAATTTGATCGTATTCTGGGTGCCTTTTTGTGTAATGGTTTATTAGGACGCACTCCCTCAAAGCCTAAAAGAACTGTTAATGTACATTTTAAACATATTATATTGTTTTCGCGTTCAATGTAGAAATACGATTTTTTCCAAGACTCTTTATATTCACGAATTCGGACCTGCCTTACATTTTTGGCTACTTATTTTACTTAAATTCAAGCACAGACAGTCAAATGATTTGTTGCGAGCCAGGTAGGCATGCAAAGATTGTACGTCATTAGTGCAGTATTTCCCAACCTTATTTGTGCCATGCCCCACTTCAACGCTTCAAAAATCTCCATGCCAAATTAACTTTTAACAGAACTGCTCACAAACAATATATTTTTGCACTGGGGGGTTACCCTAATTGGCCTATTTCAATACACAATACCACTATTGTTCTTAACCTACCTTAAATTTTATGTCTTACTCATAAAAAATGAATATGCATGGCAATGATATACAAAAAAAATGTACTAACTAATAAATACATATTTGTTTGGTAACTATTTTATGATATTTATTTACGGTATTTCGTATACTTGTAATAATTATTTTAGTATACCTATCTATTATAATTAATATTATGTTCCTCAGAAATAAAACAATATAAAGGAATCACACGGAATAATTACAATCATATTAACGTGATGCTATAAATGTGAATAATGACAAATTTAATTGAATCTAAAAGAAGTTTGTATTTCGATAGCTCACTAATCATCTAATACTTAACTGTCAACTTCAGTGTTTCCCTCTCCACTAAACACTTGAAACACTCCAGCAAACGGAATGATTTTGTTTACTGAAAATTCTGTGGGCAATTTCTAGATTAGCGTAACTATTATTTGAGCTCGTAAAGTTGTTTCATCAAATTTAATGTTCAATGAACTACCGCTACAGCTTTTTTAGTTGCCGTACATTATTTTTATTAGTACCTAACTAAAGTCAAGAGTACACAGTATAAAAACGAAAAGTATTAGCGGCATTGTAACTTACCTATGTTCTTTTCTAGATTGAAAATTTCGTAAACAAGTCAACTACTGTTTTATATATTATTAATTTTATATATAATTTAGAAACATACGATTTTTACAAAATACTTATACTGGGTGGGAAATGAACCGACCCGCAATGTTGTGCTTTCAATAAAAAGATTACTACATTCTTAATTCTTGTGCATTATTTGTTAAAGAAAACATACAATGATGTTCCTGAGGTGAATGCAAAGTGTCTCAGTATTGTAGAAGGTTGTTCACTATACAGGGATCTGTGAACCTTTACATAAAGACGGCAGTACAATATGGTCTATTGCCGTGTGTACGTCTGACAGTTTTGGTAGTTGATTTTGCATCACCTTAAAAGACAAGGTGGACAAAGATTTTGATTCAAAAAATAGATTGTGTACAATCTCTATATACCAAAGTGCGATCAAGCACAGCGATTATTATAAAACCGGTCGTAATAAATTTTAATATAGGAGTATCAAGTATAATATACTGTTTAATTTTTCGCTATACATATTTAATTCACTTGAAAATATATTTTGAGTTGATTGTATGATGAATAGATATCGAATCGAAGTGAAGTTATTTCTTACCAGTTGGACCAGCTTGGGAAACTTCTTCCACACCTCTCTGCCAAATGTTGGCTTACAATTACAATTTTAATAAAATTATATATTAAATCTTAATTATAAGCAATTAAGTATTTTGACAAATATTTTTCATTTACGTCAAATTTCGAGTTGAATATGTTCGTGTCAGCCGGCTTTTAGTGCAACTACATAAGTTTTATGGTACCTACAACAAGTACGTATATTGAACATCAAATACTTGCGAATATGTTTTAATTGAGATAATTTCGGTTATTTGACAGAAAAAGTTACGTTTTCCACACCTATACTCTCGGGTCCAGTGCTGTTGACATAAAATTTTTTACTTTAAGAATTTTGGAGTTTCATATATTATATTGATAGACACAAATACATTTTGTGGTTTGATTACTTTTTGTTCTTACCCCGTCTTATCTGTTATGCGTCATGTGTTGACATTCGACTTTGCAAATTTCTTCATCGATACATATCTCTGTCTTATTCCTTCATTGACTTATGCGATACTGTAACATGCGTTAGAAAAGGACCGACGTGTATAATTGTGGCATACCATATAGGATATTTTATTTAAAATACTCTCTTTCACCTCTCATTTTATAAATAGGTGTGAATTCTGGGCACGATGCCGACCTCTGGAGTAGAGCAACGTTCGTGCAAACGGACCATTCTCCAGATGCACCGCCAAATGTACAGCAGTGTGAGCACCCCTCTTGCTGCTGTTAAAATATAGCACTTATTGCAACAATTACAATACGTTGGTTGTAATTGTTACAATAAGTACTAATACTTTTATACAAACCTACCCTAAGTTTGATAATATCTATCACTTTATCACTTAAGCAGTCGATAAGTATAGAATAGACCCACTCAGTGGCGCACCCAGGGGGGGGGCAGGGGGCCTTGGCCCCCCCCAAAATATGAAATCATCAGAATGATTTTACACATTGAAATCGAAAGCCAATAAACTATACCTTGGGCTTAGACAAACAACACGGCAAAAAATGATTTGTAATTCTCCAGCACCCTTTTTAGTAAAATTTCTTAGATTTTAATTTCTAACACAAAAATTTCGAAACACTAATGTCAGGTTTTTTTAGAAACCCGTTCCCTAATGAAATTCTCGGTGTCCACCTGAATTCCGGAGTGGTATAGGTCATGGATGGGGAGGGTTGACAGGGCTCTAGCCTGGGGGCCCGGGCTGTGGGGGGCCTGGTGTGTCGGGTTGACCAGATAAGTGAGATAAACACACATCATAAATTAGCTTTAATAGTAAAAAAAGTCGCCTGCTATTATACTTCATAACTATGAACATTTTAATTTATATAATTGTCCAATATATTTTCTGATTATTATGTGTCGATACTCGACAGCTCCATTATTAAAGTAGATGTATTGAAAATCGTCAATAAGTCACTGTATAAGTACCCTCAATTTGAACTAAAACACAATTTGAAAAACGTTAATGTAGTATTTCACACTGCCTTTAATCTAAACGGTGGATAGGGGGCCCGTCAAATACCGTAGCCCAGTGGTCGGCAAACTCATTAGTCAATAGAGCCAAATATCAACAGTACAACGATTGAGATTTCTTTTGATAGCCAAATTTCTTAAACTTAAATTATATACGTAGGTAGTAAGTAGGTACACTGCTAATTTACTTAATAAACTTTAGTTAAAGTTTTAAGTCCTAATTAAATTATAGGTAGGTACACTGAATAAAACTGAATATCATACGTAATAATGATCTTATTTATTAATAAAAATTAAATTGTAAGTCAGGTATCCATAAAATTGAATCATGACAATGACTGACAAACTCAATGTGAATAATGGCCTTGCATCTCCTTGTAAAGTTTGGGTAAGTCAGGTTCGTATGTTGTTGATTTAATTTTAAGCACGATTCCAGGTTCTCATCAATAAATCGATTTCTTAATTTACTCTTGATTTCCTCTTTTGGAAATCTTTTTACTAACCACAAAACTTGCAATATTAACATTGTTGACAGATTTTATTCAGTACCTAATTAAATACAGAACTTTATTTTTATTGACTCTTCTCCTAAGCTGCTTTCTTCCTTGCATCATCGACAGAATATTTAGCGCAAAATTACGAGTTTTTAGTTGTATCTTTCTAAATTTCAATGCGCCAATTTTTCCCGACACATAAATACAGGTCGGTAAACCATTTAAGTTTTGAATAAACGCGAAGTCTCGGTCTATTCAATATTACATTTACGGTTATCCTCTTCCATTTTCTTTGCTTCTTCTTTGTAGCCATGTCAAATATGGCAGAGAGCATCTGTGGCAGAGCCGCACTCAAAGGGCCAAAGAGCCGCAGTTTGCCGACCACTGCCCTAGCCTGAGGGCCCGTTTCAGGATGTGGGGGCCACGGTGTAGGTACACCGAGTGCAATAGACAAAAGACCGATAAACGAGATATTAGGATGTATTGAGTAGGTTGTGTATAATTTAAATGCAATAATACTTTTTTGTCCATTTTCGATTAATATGTTGGAACCTCAATATTGAAAAACCAAAAATCTACTATAAACATTCGGCGAAAAGAACGACTACACCCACTACGGTGGTGGTGTAAATCAAAAGAACATTTTTTTCGGTGGAATTCGGCATAAATATTATAGCTCTCTAGACCAGTGTTCCCCAAACTTTCGACATCTGTGTACCCCTTCTATAATTTTCGTAACACTGAGTACTCCTCGTCAAAGAAAAATGCATATAAGTACTTCAATAACAATCAAAATATATTTATATATTCCTTTTGTAGTACATAAACAAAATAATAATAAACGAAAAATAAAATTCATTCATAATAAAATATAAATAAAAGTTTGATTATAAAAAATTACATTCATTGGTTATTAATTTGAATCTGAGGTGCGGTTCCACACCCAAAAGGCTGTTCCTGTTTTTTACGTAATGTCTACAAATGCTGAAAAAGCAGCTTCACATAGATGACGGATGAGTTTATGAAACTGCCACATGGATTATCAGTGAAAGATACTTTATCGGAATCCGATCAGGAAGATGTGAATGAGGATAATACAGCGATTATTGCTTAAAAAATGTGGGACAACAATTTTTTTGTAAAACTGAATAGTTGATTACAATTTTATTTTATCATAATTAGTAGGTCCACATATTTAATTATGTACGAGTAGATACGTATCTATTTCATTATGAAAAATAACAATGCCTAATAATAATATAAGCGAAACCTTAAAAATACCTATCATTTATTTTTATTTTATCTATATGTGGTTAAGTATTGTCACCAAAAGAAAAAGGAAGGCCCTGGTGCCCGACAGTTTCAAATTCCAGATCAGCGATTTAATCAAAAACACCATTGCCCCTGACGAATGTTTAGAATCTCTGACAAAGCTAAGTAAACAATAGCACCCTCAATGGGCAAAAAAAAAAACTGTACCTACCGGCGAAATCGTCGCTCGGCCGAGTGACAGAAAAAAATCACCGTTAGGTTTTGACTCGACCGAAGGCATTCACTTTGTACCCCTCCCCGCTGTCTCACCACCGATAGGGTCGTTGCAGATAAGGGCGGACAGTACTCATTCTCCCGCCAAAGTGGAAGCTGATATCCAGGGTGGCACCTTTGGTGCGGCCCGGATTCTTTACGATGTAAACCATAAAGTCGCGCTCGCTTCATTATTATAAATCAGTGAATCCCTTTTGTGTAAGTGGCCCAATAATAATCCCTATAATCACCTCAAAACCATGCGTCGCGTCCTCGATAAAACGCCACCGCGCCGATTCGGCTAATGTGTTTAAACACGTGTTACCCTATAATGACTGTGCGATAGCTAAATCTAAGACTCCTGTGCAAGTGTAATTAATGATGTAATCCAACCAATGTCTGAAAAGTTAATGTAATTAAACGTCCCTGCGCAGGGAAATTGTCAAATCAAAGACGTGTTTTATCTTGAATTATATGTCCTGATGTCCACACAACCCTCAATCAAGGTGATGCTCGTGAAGAACGCTGCCAGCATACATGTGAGTTCTCCACCCTTTCTTCCCGGTATTAGTATCTACAAGCAAAAATATTAATTTAAAAAGTCAAAGTATTTTTAATTTATTTAACAACGCCCCCTTTCGTAAAATAAATGGGTACTGTTATTTATTTTAATACTTACTTATTAATGCCCTGTCATGATAATTAGCATGAAATTTATTTAAATAAAAACAACTACGCCAAATAGCGTAAGCGACATGTCTGGAAAAAATATTGCATCATAGACATAAGCAAAACAGCGTTACCGTCACTATCTCGAAAACTAAAAGCACTAATTGTTTTATAATTTCAGTATAGGCAGTAACCAATTATTATTAACCACATTAACAGAATTCATTTTTGGAACTAATTACGGAAGTAATTAAAAAAAAACCTTCTGTAAATTTATAAATTGTCGCTTACGTTGTTCTGCCGATTAAGGGTCGATATATGTCATTGCTTCTTGCGCATATTCATGCATATGATGCAGGCTGCCAATGTACATCGCCGGTAGAATAGTCAATAGACCAACATTAGCTGCATCTCCTTCGGTGCTGATTGCATCGCGTAAATGAATATACTCATCCGAACGCAGTTTATTATTAGTTGTATACGGATTTTTTTTTGTGATTTTCTTACTTTTCCAATGCACAAGGAAACTTCTCAAGGCCGAGACAAAAAAAAAATCATCGAAATCAGTCAACCAGTTCTTGAGATATCATCAAAAAAGCCGTTCCATACGAAATGTATGAGAAAATGAATTTTCTTCAGAATTTTTTGTTTGCATTCGTTTGATTTATTTGATAGACGCAGTCGGAGAAGCAAAGGAGATTCAGGCAGGACTACTTCCTCCAAAATTTGCCGGGATCTACAATTACTACTATATACTACGAAAGTCTTTCGGGATTATCTGAGGCTGAACTAATTCAACTGTCAAATGATAATTTGTTTGTTTGTTTCTTGTTTATTTTTTCTGTCATGTATCGGAGATGGCGTTGTATACGGATTAAAATTTTTTGTGATATTCTTATTTTTCGAATGCGCAAAAATTCAAAATTCATCGAAATCATTCAAAAGCCGTTCCATACAAAAAGTATGAGAAAATTAAGTTCATATTTTTTTTTACCGCGAAATTTTCCGATGTTTTAATAGTTATTCTGCTATTCGGGGCGGAGACAAATCCAACAAATCAAAGATCATAAAAATCGGTCCAGCCGTTCTTGAGTTATAAATGGTGTAACTAACCCGAGTTTGTTTTATATATGTATATAGATTTAACAAAAATGTGTACGTGCACTTGACGGAAATGAAATTTTTGCTTTCCATTTTCATAAACTTCAACATCGTCCAACGTATGGCAGTTAACTGTGCATGGAATCCTCATCGTCGTCATGTGGTTATATTGAGGTGGTTATTGTATTAACAAGGCAGTGAAATAATATTTAAATGTTTTTTATTCAGATCGATTTGATGACTATAACAGAATGTCGTATATCAGCTAGACAAATGGAATTGAAACAAGACACATACTGTTTGTTTCAAATAACAACTCTATTGGGTAAAAATATCTAGCATAGTGCAATGTTCATTATTTATTTAGCTTTAAATATATATTGCATTATTTGTATACAGTTTGCATTATTAATCATTATTAATAATCATTATCATTTATCTAGTTCGAGTGGAAAAAGCTTATTAAAAATATTTTACAGCATTGCTGGTCATAAGGTTATCAATTAATAAACAACAGATTTAGATACTTTACGAGGATTATTGATAAAATGTCAATTCTATAATAGATATTTCTTTCACTCTTTGATATTGTAAAAATATTCAATCTCTATGGGAAAATAAGATTATTATTAGACAACATTGCGGTGAAATATGAAAACAAAAATATAATGTTACCTCTCCATAACCTTACTGACAAATTTAAATACCATATAGTTTTTTGACCCCAATATTGTGCGTCAGAACCACAGAACAAATTAATAAATGATGGCAATAACCTCAATACACTACATTTTGAATATATGTGTCCTACGAAAATTAAACACATATTATAGACATGCAATAGTGTGTGTTGCAACCTTCAATTACACCAATAGTGAATGAGTGTCAGTGCATAAACTGAGAGCAGTTATCAGAACAAAAGACTAGCTTAGGATGTATTCTTGATACGCTTATGTTTATCCCATATTCTTTCACACTTGAGATCGGTTGCCTGTTACTCCACACCCGTTAGGTATTTCAGTTCCCATTAATTTTGTGTTCCCTGTTCAGAGTACTACACTTTTAGATGAATTTTAATTCAATTTATATATCACATAAGCGTGTAGCTCGATAGTTTTGACAGAAAATATGTAGTTTATGCAACAACCTATAACATCGTAACGTCGTGTTCCCAGGTTCGAATCCTGGGTCTGGCGAATACACATATTTTTTATCAATGTGTGTGTAAGTCAGAATATCGACTTTGAGCAAGTGGCTAACATCCATTTCTCGTAAAAACAGAACTCTGTTAATACAAACCTCCATGCTGTGTAGGCCCTTATGATCTTATTAAGATCGGACATCTGCGCCATTAAGGCGAAGGCAGTAACACTAGAAGGGATACTCACGGCACACCTGTTGAAAAACTGTGTGAATACACATAGAATATGTAAATATTTTTTGTTAGATTTTGACCTTAATAATATTAATGAGGACGTGGCAGTTTTTGGAAATAAATGACTCGTATGTAAAGTTCATCACACGATTTCTTAACTATGGATTTTACATGAAACCAAACATAGGTCTGTTAATAATTTATACTTCCATTGTTTCGCATGTATCTACATGACAATTGAATCCCATGATCTTCCTTGTTAAAGATCCACCGGTATAAGTTGTCCGCTGACTGAGGGCACTACAAGCTAACATTTGACATATCATTCAACACTTTTTATACTGTGATGAACCAAGTTCTAAATTCGAACATCGAAATAATAAATGTTGCCAGTGACTCGCAGGTAAAAATTGTCGGTAAGGATCAATCGAGAGACAACATATTCTTGAACATTATTTTTTCGCTACCAAATACCTCTGGGACAATATTTATAAAAATAGTTATATTTTATATTGAAATAAATTACGAAAAATCAATTAGGATATAAGATTGAAGAATTGATGATGAAATTTATTTTAAAATTGATAATCATTAACAATTTAAAAATATTTATAACACTGTATTTAAAAAAATTTGAATATTATATTAAATGAACTGACAAAAACATACATTGTAGATTTTTATTACATAGTTTATAATGGTGAGAAAAGAATTTATATTGTGATACCTACAATTTCATCTTAGTGGGCTCACACATACGAACTCAACTCAAAAATCAACAATTTTATCTACGCAATTCAGTTGGCAACTTCAAAATACAGATTACTAAATACAGAATTTTCTCCAATATGTAATGGTTATGTAATGTTAATTAACAAGCTTCATAGACGTCTGTACAGTAAAGAATATGTTTTTTGCATATAGCTATACATTACTTAGGTGTATGAATATTGTCTCAACAGTCGGCTTACAATCAGGACAGGCTAAGAAATATTGCAGTGGGAAGTGAGAGATCAGTATCAATAATTGAAAGTGGGAGATTTATTAGAATTTTGAGTTAATATGAGATTAATTGTCTGCATGAGCTAATAAAGTACATTTCAGGGATCTGGAAACAAAAACAGCAGTTTCCATTTTAGCCAACAAAAATACATTATTTCTCTCTTTTGAAAAAACTATTTTAAATTGTTTATTCTTATTTTATTATTATTGGTATCATTAGATACGAATAACATTTTAAAACACTTTTTCCACGAGAAGATTGAGAGAGAAATGATATATTTTTATAGGCCCAGAATGGAAAATGCTGTTTTATTTTCCAAAGTCCTCATTTGAATTGTAAGTGTTCTTCATGAGATGTAAATTGTGACTGGAGATATAAATAAATTGAGATATCACTATAAATTAGTTTCTTGCTATTTATATAAAATAAAATGATTTTATTTAAACATACAAACTGAATAATTTCCCCATTGATGTTTGATGTTTAATGAGGTAGCTAAATTTGTACACTGCCGCCAGAAGTATTTATTCATAATGAAATCAATAAATGCATGAGTAGAAAAATATTTCAATTCCTAAGGTATATTCAAATAAATTTTTAAAAATGATCTTTCTATGAGAAATATAATTTATTCTAAGCACTACTATAATAAAATACTTTGTTACAAAAATAAAGTAGGTAAGTATAAAGAGTAGAGTTTAAATTTTAGAAAATTATGATATGTATAACATCTGTCTATATATTTTTTCTAAATATTCAGTTTGATCCATAAATTTTCAATGGGGTCGGTAGACTTTTAGTATTAAATAAAAAAAAAATGTTTAAACTTATTGCGAGTGGAAAACTACAAGGTTCTAAGTATTTATTTTTGGTGAAACAAAAGTATCAATGGGGCAGCATAGAATACTACTTATTTTTATTAGGTTTGTTTTGTCACTAAAATAAACACTTGAGGAATCTTATAGTATTGGGCTCGCGTAATGTAATTCTAAAAAGATAAAATTAAAAGTGGTATAAGAATACTAATTAAATCACAAATAAAAATGTTAGAAAATATCGTAAACTTGGCACCCATTAAAATATTTAGAATTCACAAAATAATATTGTTTATTATCTATTAAATTTAGAATTTTTAAAAATATGTTAGTAATTATTAGTAACTATAACAATTTTAAAACAATTCTGGGAATGATGGCTATAAAATCTAAATTTTAATCAAATAATGATAAGAAATTGAGCCCTTCTCCGAAAAAAGAGCTATATCACATTAACGCAAGTTTTTGATAAATCAGTTTAAATGATGCGTCATACAATTTTGTCTACGTAACAGACAAAAATTATTAATTAATCTCGACAACAAATAGAAGTATTTAAGTATTAGAGTGGGTGCAGGAAGTTTCACATGATTTTAGAGATGGCGGGTTGCGCTTAAATGAATGCTACTTTTACCGGAGAGGGCATCAATTGCATATTTCAATTTTTTTTTTAAACATTTGACATGTGACATTGACACATTTACATGGGCATGGATATTGATTTGTCAACAAGAAACTGACTGGTATGTATAATAATTATTAATAATATTATGGGTAAATAATATAATAAAATAACTAGAGAATGATATTTATATAGTATTATCTTTTGTTATACATTTAAAAATAATGTATCTATCAAAAGAATAATTAAAAATAAAAAAAAACCTTATAATAGGTACAATGCTTAATAATAAACTACATAATACATTTTTTTGTAGAGTGAGCATTATTTATTAAAGAAATTATTGGATAATTTATATTAAACCATAAAATCAAAATTAGATATATTGGTTAAGAAAGAATACTTCATATAAGTGAATTTTTGATGAATTTTCTAGTACTATTTTATGTTTACATGCATCACTGAGTTTAAATAGATAATTTATTAATTAACATGGCAATTAAATGTGGGAATTATTAAAAATTAGTTTTTATACTATAACTATACGTTTGAAAACAACGCACATTGAAATTTCATTTTGATTGCTGCGTTACAAATCACCGTCTTTGAAATAAAGACACGCTGATTTCTTGTTGGCACAACTGACAATTTTTGCTCAGTTCATCGGATATATAAGTTTTTGTTAAAACAAACACTAGAGTTACAATATTGTAATTTCAACATTTTTTTTATACTATACATTACAAATAACAACAGAAAATATTTTATCACTTTTTTGGGCAATATCCCTTCATAAGCATTGTTAGGTCTAGTTTATAACAATGACATCTTAGTTTAATAAAAGCGCAATAATCCATTCCTAATAAAATTAGCTTTTAGAAACCAGCACATGACATTTCTCCGTAAAATTGTAGACGTAATATAAAGTGAAGTTATAAGATCAATAATAATTATCCGCAATACGGAAATTACGAGTGGTAGATTCGCAGAACTTTTGGATGCAAAAAATTTCATGCTAAGAAAAAATTAAATAGTATTCATAATTTAATTCGTCATGATAAATTAACGATGTATGATGCTTACTTATTAATAGTAATTGTATGGAATTGTGGCAGGGAAACATGTCACCTAATGACACCTACAAATTGGTTATCACTAATTGGTAACACTTTTGTAACAATATGTTTTAATGATCCGTCGTCTGGAATTCAATGACATGATGTCTTGAAGATATTTAATTTAAAAAAAACGCTCTGTCTATACGCTTGCGTTTAATGGTGGCAAATAAAGATTTTTTTTAAAAATCAGCATTTAAAAAAAATTAAAGTTTTATCTTCGTACTGTGAAAATCAGATTATTTATGTGTGCAAAGAGATAACGGAGATAAGGCTTGAAAAATTGAAAAATGAGTTGAATAGGTATGCCAAATTAATCTTAGATGAGTGATAACATGTCCACTTATGAAGTCGTGGTTCTCAGGTTCTAATCTCAGGGTTTGGAAAATTCACATGCTTAGACCGAGAGCATAGACATGATAAGTTGAGCAATTGGCAAACATCCATTTTTTGTAAGAAAAATCTCTTAAGAAACCTCGTGATGAGGTGGCCAAGATCCACATCGGATTGTAGAGCCACTGACAACAAACTTAAATAAATATAGGCATTAATGATTAAAAAAATAAGTCGAATTAATGCCTATGAATTCACATAGACACATAATATACATTCATATACAAAGTTATTAAAAATTGAATTTTTCTTTGGCTCTCCTGAAACGTAGTGATTTTAGATTAATCTCCATTTTCCTTTTGCATTCATATTTAACTTAAGTATACCCAACCATGTTTTAAAAGACAACATGTTAGAAGATAAATGTTGATAAGTCATTTAGTTTCGTATAATATATTAGAAGATATTAATGTATCTTTGAAAAGTTTAAATATTTTCATAATGTCGCATACAAATATCAGTTCATATACATTTATATATATGTTTGTTTCACTGTTTTGATAATACTTTCTCCATTTATATCTTATCCACGATTCAACTGTACGTATATCCTATTTGTATGGATATCAAAGGATTGAAAATTGCGAGTGTATTTACAAGGTAAAGTGCAAAAAATGCAAGACAATTAATTCATAATTTAATAATTATTTTTCAATTACTACCTACAACTTTTCAACAACGTTTCAACTTTATTTAAATATTAATGATTGATATAATTATCAAAGAAAAATTTAACCATGAGTCATTTTGATTTATTCAAGTTAAAATATTACATTTAAAATACGATTTACACACATAATGCCATAATAAGAAAAAGTTTCATTATTAATACTTAATAACATTGATATTATTCATTAATTTACAAGCACTTTAAAAATAATAACAAGGATCTAGATAGAAGACGAGGCTATGTAAAATTGGGGTTTCCGTTGTAACAGTATTTTTTTAATAACATTTCAATCTGATAGCTACATATTGTATCTACCGCTAAAGGTATACATATTATTGATACACCTTAGATAAGTAGGTATATAAAAAAAAAATAAAAATTTAAAATTTTTTTTCAAAATTACATTTTAGCACATACGTTTTTTGTCTACCCAGATCCTCATTTTTTTTTTTTTTAAAGTAGTTTTAGATATAAATACGCCATAAATTTAGCACAATATAGTACACTATCTATTACAATATGTTTGCATTAATTGTTTTTTTTTTAATATATTTAATACATTGTTACGAGAACATCAATAATGCAAAACATTTGCACCGATGAAAAAATAAATCTTTAATTACGATAAAACGTCATCAAAGATATTCGAAAGATTTAAAAATAGTTAAACATTAATGCATGTAGAAAATAAATAATTAAAATTTTCAGGCCCGGTGAATTGTCAATATTAATCTTTAAGTACATTTATCTGGTTCTAAAGGTAAATTTGCACATTGATGAAAAATGTCCACAAAAAAGTAAAGCCACTTCACACTCAATTGCCTAATGTTTAGGCAGTGACAATGTATAGTTTCAATTGTGAAGTTACGAAAGCAATATTACCAGATTTATAATAATTCTTAATAAATATATTCACGACTGGAGTATTTGGGGGAATAATATAAATAGAACCAACATAGATAGGTACACAAATTTGTATATTATTAATACCTACACGTTTTGTATGAAAACACCATGGAATGAAATATCCAGCTGTAACTCTATCAAACACATACATTCCGCCCTGATAGTTGCAATGTGATTTTAACAATGGTAATTGGATATGTGAATATCGTAAAGGTATATCTAAATACATACAATGTTTTTGACCAAATTGATATCTTTATATTATAAGTTTTAATAATTTATTTATACCAAGCAATTGTGCCAGCACATTGAAATTTGATCTATTTTACACAATGAAGGAATACAAAATGAATGGGAATATGTTATTTTTAATAGTTACTCTTCACTACAGTAATCTTCCAGCCAGAAACGTGACATTGAGCTAATACAAACTCCGAGAAACTGTAAAAAAAATATTGTAAGCTAAGTAGTGATTGGCTAATATTATGATCTGGGTGTATCGATTTTTGAATAATATAGACAGCGGGATAGCATGGGATAGGGGAAAAACGAAGGTGGCAATGTGTTATATCTAATCTCAATGCAAGAGCTTGCTCCATTTGGTTTATACAACGAGGTTCTTTTTATATTATTCCACCGCATATGTTTTAACATCAGATAAATCTAATTGTAACAGTTTTAAACGTTAAATAATTAATGCTTCTTTAAGTAATAAGTAATCAAAATTTATCAATAATTACACTTTCTTAAGTCTACCATTATTAGTCACCTATTGAGGGATATTGCTATGCGTATTTTTTTCGAGGCGTCGATCACTAAATATTTTTTTCAGTCCGTTTACGAATAACAAAAAAAAACTCCCTTTAGCCGCTGCTATGTTAATGTTTGTTTTTTCCCTAAATTATGGAACCATTATTGTTGCATTTGATGCAAAATTATCACTGGAGATGAGTAATTATTGAAACATCTCGGATTGTTTTATGTACTCGATGGGTCGGGCTGGAAGTAATGTAGTCCGTTTATCTGAAATAAAAAAGATTAGAAATAAAAAAAAATATAATAAATAAGTATTTTAAAAATAATCTATTTAGTTTGTAAAGGTCTTACCCATTTGAGGAAAACTGTCCGCGAGATGCATTTGAAAAAAATCAATAGTTTGGATTTAACTGACCATTTTTTTTAAAGTCAATTTGATATTGATAGCAGCAGATGAATTAATGAGAGCATGATGTGTCTATGTTTAATTAATTATTTTAAACAAAATGCAGTCACATAAACAGTGTTACTATACTGTTCAATTAAAATGTATAAATTATTAAGATTACCTTGACAAAGTGTATATTATTGAGAAGTATTAAAGGAATTTTGTCAAGTATTATAAATGTAATGGCAAGTATTTATAAATATAAAGTAAGTAAGTATAACCAGATTGTATTCATTGTTCATTATTAGAATTAAGAGACCCGCATCCGTCTTATTAAATAGACAAGTATCTAATATTTTTTATGATCACTAGCTGTAACGTCATAATATGTATACAGCAATTTAGAATAAGAGTAGTTGGGTCAATTGAAAGCGTTAAAAAAATTTCACTATTATGGCAAAACATTTAATTGCCTGTGGAATGATCATTCAGAAATATTATTAAATGTAGGAGACGTAGATTTTATAAGATACTTATGGTTGATTATTTTATACTTTCCACTATTTTATAATAAAACTTGCCATCTGCTCGTATGTATATACTTTAGAGATAATTATTAAAAGCTTTATAATGATTTATTATAAAAATTATACAATCACAGTTTATATTAAATCCTGATTGCTTACTTATTTACAAAATATTGTTGTAGTAATGATTCTATGTATATAGTAATTAATTAAAATTGATATTACAAATCAGCTGTTTTGAGTTAAATGTCAAAAGATTTAGAAAATTATAGGAACTCTTTAAATGGGGCAAAAATGCTGAGCTTGACCAAACATTTCAAAAACTAGATTTGCTAATAGTGACTTTTGCCTGAACGGCAATGTAATTATTTTGAATTCTATTTAACTCTTACCAATTAAACAAAAGACACTACAATAATATGTCCTTATAGAAATTCCATAATTTGTTTAATATTATCATTATGTCTATATAATATATAATAAAACTAAATTGCTAGATACGTATATCATGAATAAGCACCCACTTGCAAAAAAATCATTTTATCTAATCCATATAAATCTAATTCCATTCAAAATAAAACATTTAGACCTCGAGGTTTGTAACATCATTGATTTTATTATCTACTTATAATTCTTTTATTTCAATTTGAATTTTTAGCAAATTTAACATTACACGTACATTATATTAATACCAGTCCAGACCAAGATATATCTGCCTCTAAACAACTGAACTTTCTATACGAACTGTTTAAACGGTGTAGAAAACATTTTAGTCAATGGTTTTTTGTATGCAGATCAAAAATATGTGCAAATAAAAAGACAAACCTGCAAGGATGGTCATGTTTGGGGGATTTTTAAAAACTTTTCATCAGTAGTAGCGACATATGGTTTTGTCGAATGTTGTTTGGTTGAAAGCGTGCAGATTTGTACTGTCAAAACTATGTTTAAATTGACAGGAATGCTTTCGTAGAGTTTCAAATAATTATTTGATTTGTTCTCGGGTAGATGTATATTGGATTAGACTAGGATTCAGAATGGGTATGCTTATCAAAGATACCGTATTGTATGAGTAAGCTCATGGTTTTGTTGGCAATTTGTGAAGATGACTAACCGTCATGTCGTATTCAGTAATGTAGGCGGGGATTTCAAGCTGGTCGGGGGCCATCACAGAGTACAGGTACTCCACCCCGGGAAGGTTGTGCACCTTCTGTTTTATAGCGGGGGCCATGAATGTAGTGAACCACCAAGTCATCATCTGCAACAAAGAAATTGAATGTTATATGACATTTAAGTATACAAAGTAATGATAGGCGTTCCAAGTATAAGTCGCCGCATTGTATTCTCATCAATGGGATGACAAACAAAAAGTGAGTTGAAAAATCATACTTGATTACAATATTTTGGAATAATATTTTCTTGATTTTAGTAAAGGAAATGTGTAAACCTGTAGTCTACCTTCTAAGAAAAATAGATCTTCAAGTATTAAATTTAAAATAAATAAAAAATATCCGATGATGCCATCTGTCTGAAATACTGTATGTATACGATTATTTTTAAGGAATTCCAATAAATTATTTATGGCCGTTACACGTGACATCAGCTCCATCTACTGAAATGTGTGCAATATGGTGGGCTTGGAATCTGAAGCCTTAAACCTTTGCGCATAATATTATTGTCTATGACTGCAGCTTTATCCAAAACAATTAATAAAAAGATAATTTCTTTGCGATTCAATAACTATTGTGTTTTCTGAATGTGGATAATTTATCTGATATTGTACCTAAGTCATTCGTCAGTGTTTTAAATATATAAGTATTTTAAAATGTCTAGTTTTACGGGTGAAATTGTAAATTGTTGTGGAACAGATACACAACAACGAGTTTTTTAAAGCCACCAATGACATATTTTGGATGTACGTTACGTGTATAAATGTTTAGGAAAATACATAATTTAAACTCATCGCTCAATTTTATATTGTGAGTGAGCTATTCAAATTTCATCGAATTACTGTATACCTATTCATCAGTAGTAATATCGTGTTAGCTTCTTATTTCCCGTAAGTATACCTGACAAGTGTGCTCTTTTTCTATTATCTACACAGCCTACCTCTTTCCAAAAGTCACCCTTCGCCACTTTGATGTACATTGTTTTTATTTTGTCTCAGTTAATTTAATTAAAATGGGAATTTGTAACTTTTCAATTATTTTATTGAAGCCTTGACGACCTTAAGAGAAGTTTATTTTTCGTTTTAAGATACATTAAGTTGTTTTTGTTAACTTTTATTAAGTCTGGGAGGAGGTGTCAATAGCACTTAACAAGATAACACAAAAATATTTTGTGTAATACCCAAAAAATCCTCGAACCTTAGAATTTATGTTCTGTTTGTTGTCAATCTCTCAATAAACAAATAAACTTATTATTTCAACAGTAGCAATAGGCTACACATGTCAGTACCTATATGTGTGGGACTAATTGGTTACATGTTACAGTGAGGCTCTAAGAAAGTCCGCTAGATCGACGGATATAAGGAAGCTATCAACGAATATTTCACAAGATTAAAGATTGTAAAATTCTTTATTGAACATACATAATTTGTAAACATCTCAGAGAAATATAAGTATACCTACCTAACCACTAGAAAAAAAAACCCACGCCCTTGTGCTCTACCAACTAAGCTATGTGTGCCCTATCCGAAAATTAACAATTGTTTTTATAATTCTATCTGATGCGCTTTTTAAATAGCATTTTTTTGCGACTGCCAAAGATAGGACACACATAGCTTAGTTGGTAGAGCACATGGAGGCAGTGTATTTAAAAAAAGAACTGTTTATTCCTGACTTTAAGGCAGAGAGTACCGTTTTTATCAAAGCCTGTAAAATAATCATTACGCATAAGTAGGTACCTACATTTTTCAAAAGTTCGATTTTTATTAATGGGTATCGTTTTTTTCAAATGTTAAAAATATCTAGATTTTTGTATAAATAAAAAATAATGTGTGTAACATGATTATTCATTATTTAATTCGACAAGAATGTTGACAGATGGCACTACCACCTGATATTTTTTCTAGTTATATTAAGTATTCAATGAAAAAAAAGATACTGTGATAGTTCTATGGCAATTTAATATATATAATTTATATATATAATATGTATAATATGCATAAGTATAGAATGGCCATAGTTGCGTGAATTTGAATAAAGGATTACATTTTAAACCTCTACTTTGGTTTTCAGTTTGAAACAATACAAAGCTATCCTTTGATAAAATAAACAATTAAGTAAATAAAAATAACGACAAAGAACTTCTGAGGCTGCAAAGGATGCTTGCTTACCTTAGTCCAGATTGTGGGGTGGACAATGTAGAATGCTTTAAGATTCTTCTTGTATCTGAAAACAAAAGAAACCACACACCTTTAAGTTTTACATTGTTTTGAGCTACGAGTAAACACAAACAACAAACAGATGCTGTAAAAGTTTTTGTCTTACTTATAAATTTTATTTTACCTAGTATGGATTTCTCATTACGTTTTTCTAAATCAGCTGTCGGCAACCTTATTGCCACGAAAGGCGTAAATTTACAATTTTACTATTAGTTAAAGTATAAATTAATTTTATGTAAATTCTACAATTTCTACAATGTGCTGTTATATAATGACTTTATTCGACGCTCCCGATTGGAGGTAAATTTTATACGCCAGTCGAAAAATATAAATAACAACACTGTTTACAATATCATTTTAAAGTAAACAATTTATAATAATACCAATCTTTTGTTTATACAGCTGATGACACCGACAGAATAAAAACTGTTAAAAATAGTATTAAAAGTAAAATGATTTAACCATCATTATGGTAATGACCGTTTTTAAAAAATACTTATATATTTTTTTCGGTTAGGTACATGTTCAAATACGCGCATTGATATGATCTTACTCCCTACTTCATTTATCGTTTGTCAATTTATGGCTACGGCCGTATGTTGTAGCTTAGCTACTGGGAAATGCCAATAGAAATGGCGTGTTTAAAAAAAATACTACCTTATTCTTAGGTCAATAATTATGATAAAGCAAACATTATTCGTAGGATGTTTATCACATTTGAATGGTCAAAGACATTGCTTATAATAAGTATCTTTATAATTATCATCAAATGTGTAAATAGTGCCCATTTTTGACTAATAAAATGCCTAATTCTTTTCAAATTTGGGATCAAAAAGATTATAAAATATAAATTTTTATCGTAAATATGTCACTATATAATGTTAACATTAATTTTACTAATGGTTTTGTAAATGCGTTTAAAAATTAATGAACGTAAAAAATCTTAACACCACTGCACATTGACGTACTGAAATATGACTATATTCTAAAACATTAGAGCGAGAGGTTTAAAAGAATACTATCTTATGTAATAAAAATACTTTATGCAGTCATCAAATGTTTAAAATAAATATAAAGGATAACAAGGCTTCAAAATTATATAAATAGATTATCTACAACGTTTAAGGAATGTCCAGGGTTATGCTCTGAAAATACCATAAAAGCTCCATTTTGACCTACGCTGAACATGTGGGCCGTTAAGTCACCGGTCACGTTTTTTCATATTGCATCATATTTATTGTGTATAATTAAAAATGTAATTTAAATCTAAAAAAATTAAAAAATATATATACTTATATACTTAACTAAAAGCCTTCTTTTAATACAAGTAAATAATGATTTTCGAGATTACTAATTGTGGTCGTTAATATTTCAGCTCATCTGCTGGTGTGGTCTTTAGGCATAAAGCCCACCAAAAAAGCGTTCAGCGCGCTCACTACTGAGTAGGCCCCCTCCCACTCGCGCATTACCCTTCACCTATGTAATAAGGGGCTCAAGGAGCACAAAATAATTATTATTATCAGCGTCTCTCATAACATGGCAATAAAAATATTATTAAATTTCTCGGGGCTTGTAATTAATATTCACGATGACATTATTATACCAGCGAAATATCGGACACGCAATAACTTAACGAAGAGTTCACTGTTATTAAATAATGGCTTCTCGCCCGTCTATCGACGACGCTGCCAGGAGCGTGATTTTGCTATCCGTGTTCAATGAATGGACTACGTCGTATTTTCGTTAATTCGTATCGCTGAGAAGCCAAAAAACGATGACTCATGGGGCAGGCGGGCACAATGCGTCGTCAAATCCAGTGTGCGCTGGCGTATTTGATTACGTTGTATTTTCGATGATTTACGCGCCACTTGTGAAATTTTGCGCGAGAGCCCCACTTGCTGCGTTAACTGGGTTTTACGCCTTAGGACGTATTGTGTCGATATTAGGTGTAAAACAACTATATTATGTATCATTTTATATGATATTATTATTACAGAGACCGAAATGCGCCGCAGGCGAAGATTTTGACGTGAGGGGTGAAGTTTATGGAAAAATTTAACGAAATTAATTTGTCATTAAAGATCATCCATTTAAACATGGCTAACTGAGATGTGTCAATCGCATAATATCGTACGCGATAACTCTATCGGTAACTCGAGAACGAAGGTTTCGCGACCACTGGTATACTGATTGTTATGTTGCGCGTGAAAAATCTTCTCTAACGAAATAATTACAAGAAAATAAGTTTGTTTTGAAGACAGTTATATTGATATTGATTTATTCAGTAGTGATTATTAATGCGAAAATTATACTTACTTGTAAGGCAGGATACTGTAAACCTCCTTGAGCCATGCAAACGAAGGGTAGTTAGCGCCAGACGTGAGGGTGTGGAAGTATGCGATCACGTAATCTCCTTTGACTATGGGGTCTAGAAGTGCTATGAGGTAAAGCAAAGCCTGAAAAAATAATATAATAAATTATTTAATATTATATTAATGATTTTGAAAAGACAAACAATTATGTACTAAATTTAAAAAAAAAAAACAGGTGGTCATTATACGGAAGGTGCCTAGATAATAGGGTAGAGGGGAGGTACCTCATATTGCCTAATGGGCAATATGAGTAGAGTTGGGTATTTTCCGAGAAAATCTCAATCTCGAGATTCGGGATTTCCCGAAATGATGAAATTTTGAATTCTCGAGATTCAGGATTTCAAGAAAAGAATTCTCGAGAATTCTTGAGATATCGGGACATTTAAAAAAAACCTGTAAAAAATCCGAAAATCAGAGTAAAAACAGACAAATTCCAAAAAAATATTATTTTTTTATTTATGTAAGAAGACAAACATATAGAAGTAGGAAAACAAAAATAATTCAAAACATTACTTATTAAAATAGAATTTAAAAGATCACAAGACTGTCAATCGCTTCGTCTGACAATCGCGTATGTTTTTGAGACACAAAATTCCCTGACTGAAAAATTGCACTCATTTTGAGTCGAAGTTGGCTTAATTGTGTTAAATGCCCCGATCAGTCTGTGAACGTTTTATGTTTTCTGTCTACTTTTTTCAAATAGAATAATCGTTTTTCAATTAATATTTGATAACAAAGAAATCCCGATTCCACAGAAAAAAATCTTGAGATCCGGGATTTCCCAAAATGTTAAAAATTTCAATTCTCGAGATTCGGGATTGAAAATCTCGAAAATTTCTATATTCTGTTGCTTCATTTCATTTATACAAGATTCATAAATGATTATATTAAGTATATTGAATGTTAGCTTCAGCCATATGGTATTTTAATTTATACTTGCAGGTTACATTCTCTCAGAAACATTTGGATACACGAAAACGCGTTGATGTTTGGCTAAGCTATAAACATCTCAAGATTACATGATAATAAATTGATAGTTTTGACTTCTTATATTTTCAAGGAGCGTTCGTCGTTAAGCATGATAAATCATAAAATATTAATAAATTTTATTTCGTCAAATTCTGTAAGGTTTTAATGAAAAAAAATGAACAGGAATTAACTACGATGAATAAATTTAAGTCAAGTTTCTGGAAATTTGTTTGGGTTGATTTATTATCGTGTAACTTTGTCAAATTACAGTATGCATGTAGGAATACAGATTCCAATATTTAAAAATTAGCACACACTAACTACGTCTGAAAATCAATGACAAGTTAGTGCTAATTTTTTAATGTCATGAGTTTCGGAGACTTGTTAAATAGGTTATTTCACGTTGCTAATCAAATTTGCGAATATGTCGGAATTCAACAGTTACTTAAGTACTGCGATGCTTATTTATACGGCACAAAAAAAATGATTTTTTAATTGAAAATACAGAATATTTTGAAAAACCTCAAAAGTATTCATACCTAAGTAGGTATAAGAAAAAAAAACTATAAATATACTGGATTAAGTGGGATTCGAAATCATGTCTTTCATTTTTCGAATGATAGCTCTTATCCATCTGTCATTAATATGAATAATTGATAACTATACCATCTGAGGTGTTTTAGATTTTGCTAAGAAACGGCTGCCAGATTTGTAATTGAAATCAAGGTACTCGTAATATTTAATAAAATAGATTTCTCATAATGTTACGAATAACTCATACTAGTACTATCACTCACTTGATTTAAATTATATAGTTGGCAGTAGGGATTGCAATACCGGTAGGTATCCCAGTATTTTTCGATACCGAAATACCAGTTTTAAAAATCAGATAATTTCGATATATTCGGTATTGAAGTGGAAACAAAATTTATTAATTAACATAAAAGGTTGAACGACTGTATTTTTTTTGTCGGGTTACGCGATGTTTGGTTTACTTTCGCTGTTCTTTAACGCCCTTGGAGACCAGCAATGGCGTGTTCTATAAAATATTATTATTTTAAAGACCCTT
This sequence comes from Rhyacophila brunnea, assembly GCF_057557595.1. Lineage (NCBI taxonomy): Eukaryota > Metazoa > Arthropoda > Insecta > Trichoptera > Rhyacophilidae > Rhyacophila > Rhyacophila brunnea. The sequence continues at coordinate 27,076,712 of NW_028232752.1, forward strand.
TTATATATTTCACGAATACCGGTATTAATACCGGCATAAGTATTTTTATTCGGTATTGCAATCCCTAGTTGGCGGAGTTAGAAACATCTCAGTTTACATAGTTATTAGAAATTTGTAAAAATGACTGACGGATCGGTGGATTAATGGATAAGAGAAATCACTCGGAAAGCGAAAAACGTAAAGTTAAAAATCCCATTTGGTCAGAAAATCAAGGATTGTTTCAGGGTATTTTAAATGTATTTCTTCACTCGTATGGTATCGGCAAGGTGTATTAACAAAATCACATTGTCAATAGCACTACAGAGGAACCCAAGCTAGAGCGTTTACATCAGCTGATTGGACGGCAGAGAATCATCCAAGTAAGGCATATAGGGCGCAGGCATCAACATTTCAATTTCTAATTGCACGGTATTGCTTTTCAGTAACAAACTGTATTATTTTATTTATATGTTTGTGTGAATGTATTTGTATTTAAAAGCTTGTAATTCTCTGCAGTGGACAGAGTATGCTGACAAAGTTGTAGTTTTTATTCACAGGTGCAACTGTTAATTTATAATAATGTTTGATTATTGTAATTATGTGTCGAAAGGTGAAACCCGAGTCACAAAAAATAATCAAAAATGGAAAAGTATAAAACTGAAATCTATAAGAATTTTAATTTACTTCTCAATACAGTCATTTGATGTTACGAATACTATGTTGATTCAATAAAAACGTGATAACTTTAAATGCTAAGAATACGATAAGAAGAATCTTATGGAAAAACAAAATAAGTATATTAAATTAATAATGGATTTTTAGTAGAAAATTAACTGCCGTTTTATCATATTTATTTCATTATGAACCTGTTGGTTTAATCAAAACGGAGAAAAGGTGTATTAATTGATAAATAATGACGAGCGGTATTATTAAATTTACTTCCTGAAAGGAATAACTGAAATTTTCAAAGTTAATAATATTATTTCGAACGAGAAATTTCGTTCTGGAAAAGCTTTCAAATAAATTGTAGCATTATTGCCGCCATTTCCGAGGCGCAAATATCAAATTGATAAAGTAAAAATAAAATTGACACGAAACTTAGTTCCGCCAAAAGAAAAAGGTCGAACGATCTCTAGCAGGGCGAACTTAATAAAGGTCGCAACGCGGTGACATTGTGAAGTGACATTACGAAGGGTCAAAATATTAAACTCGTCTGTCCGCACGCGAGGAAGAAAAAGGCTTTTAAGGTCACTGCAGTGATACTATCTGTTCCTAAAGAACTGTTATGATGCAGACAGGGTTCCCATACCGTCGCTGTAGGATTGGTTTGTCGAATAGACCAAATGTCAAATGTTCAGGAGACGAAAAAAGAATTTCATTATCCTATATTTAAATACATGGAGGTATTTAAATTGTTGTTTTTATAGCATAAAGGGTAGTTCTAGTCCATTTAGATACAAAAAATCATTCTGCATTAGAAGGTCGATTTTGATAAAAACGGATATTCGACAAACCAATCATATAGCGACGACACGTCATTGAAATGATTTATTTTTGAAAGAAAAGACGAAGAAAATTAACACTGAAAGAAAACAAAAAATTCGTTTTTCTCAAAACGCAGCAGACTCCAAAAATAATACTTTGAAAAATGGTCACCACATTTTTTCCATAAATATTATATAGAATATCTTCAAATTAATAATTGTAATTGACGTGATGAGGATTGAACTAATACAGGTCCAGCGATAACAAAACGACTGTAAAGTTAAATATGTTTTTGGAAATTCCTTAATTCAGGCATGCCCAACTTCGAGCAGGCGGTGATCAACTATACCTACTCACTCATTGTTAATTTACCTACTTGTATATACGTATTATATTTGACTGAGGATGCTCAGCCGTTAAAAACTAAAGAACAACATTTAACCTTTCACCGTTACAAAGGAATACCCAATTTCCAATTTGTCGTCAAAATGATAAGTTTTGGTTTTCTTTTGGGCACTCATTACACTCATCGTTAAACTAGTATCATACTGCGCAAAGAGCATACTGCGCGACGGTAATGAGAACTATGTCTCATTTTAAAGCGCAAAGATTCAAATTTTCTCTTTATATCATTCCTACGGCAGGCAGTAAGTAATGAAATGCGAATCAAGTGATACGACAAGGTCACGCGGGCTTTCTCATGGTTAATTTGAAAACGACCACACATTTAAGCTGATTAAAGAAATAAAAATTAACAAAAATAAACATAGACACGCGAAAAAATATTGATATTACTTCATGCTTATTATTTTTTATAGTAAAGGAGGATTATTTAAAGTCAACCCAAAACATTCAAATTGTATACAATATGTTCATGGGATATAATAAATAATATACTCCAAAGTTGGCAATCAAATAGCTATATATTTTCATACAAAGCAGTTACATGTTTGAATTCTCTTTCACATATAAATACATAGTTGTGGATACATGAAAACCGCTTCCAATTCATATTTTAGAACCCAGAACTACAACTCAGAACCTTAATTATTGGTCTTACAGTAAATATTACTCTGTCCTATAACTTAAAAATCCATCCAAAATTCTCCACTGTCCATATTATCCTTGGTCGATATTTATGGCAACCCTAACAATAGATAGATATGCCAAGGGATTGTATTGTCTGACGTGTCCTTGGCATACATAGTAAATATGCAAATTTTTTCCTTGACTTGCCAAAGCTCATAGAACCTATTTTTACGGTTCCATAATTAGAAAAGGTACGATAAATTTTCACGTTAACTAATCAGTCTAATCTGAATGTTGTTTTCTAATCAAATCATCATTAAACAACCTAATATAATTTCTTATTTTATTTATATATACATACACGCCCAAAATCATGATAAAAAGCTACCTTAAAGCATTTGTTTTAACCAATAATATTGAGGAAAAAAAAATCTTTTATAAAGATGGCCTAAATATACTAAATTTAAGCAAATAAAAGAGCATCCGGTTAACTGATTAAGTTAGCTACAAGTGACTTCACATTGAAGGTGGATTTGCACAGAACTTGGTTAAAGCCATTACTATACCCATGGATAAAGCAATGCAATATTCATTTTTGGAATGTTAGTTGGTAATTTAACCTAGATATTTCCAATGACAGGCTGTTACAATACTAAATTATTAGTAAGCATAATAAATATTATTGTGATGATTGCTACCTTGTCCAAGTTGATATTACTGAAGGGGAACCATTTTCCAACGAAGATGACGACTGGCCTGCCAAGTCTGTCAACTCCGCTCTGGTACAGGCACCCTATGCCTGACACTTCAGTCAGATCCTCGGTCTTGGCGCGTCGCAGTAGTCTCTCGTATCTGTGAAGAATAAGATAAATCTCTATTAAAATAACGTTATTTTCGTCAATTTAGTATTAAACCCTTAAATGCGCAATGGCAACCCTCTTATGTAGGTACATATTATTTATAAAATATATCCACACAAATACTGTATCATAATATATTTTTTTATCTGAAATATGCGGCAAATTTTATCAACGGGCCAAGAATTAATTGAGCTGATCGTAAAATAATATAAATCTCTTAGAAAACTCCAGTGAAAGAAAGGAAACAAAGTGTAAAAAGTTTTACGCACAAGCGAACATAAAACAGGACGATAATGGTTAATAATATGAAGGACAATATTTTCGGTGATATTTTATTTTCATTTGACGTATACAATTGCAAAAGTTTCAATTTATTAGTCTACTAGGTGGAAAAGCCATACAAAAATTTACGATATAATTTCTGAATTCTTGTTAATTGTTATGAACTTAATTCAGGCATCCATACTTTAAGAGCGTGCCTCATGTTTTTATAAATAATAAAGTACCTCTATAAAGTTTGTACTCATCCCATCAACATTTTTTTACCACTGCTAAAGAAAATGTATTGCGTATGTAAAACTATTATATTATCTACAATTGAGAATTAAAAAAGTCTTCCAAATGGTCAGAATGTCTTTTAAAATCTTCAAATAATAATGATTCACAACTGCTTCCGATTATTATAAGTTATAAGGAACCGTCACAAAATAAAGCTATTTTCATTAATTGAAATAAAAATAGTGTTTTTGAAATTGGAACTGCACTTAACACCTGTGCATAATTAAAAGGCAGCATTGTTGGTTCTTGGAAAAACTGTGGAAAAAGCTAAATATATGTTTAGATTCAGATGGAATATGTGAGATTTTCAGAGAGAGCACAGTAGCGATTTTAGGAACGTCAACACTTTCGTATAACTAACTACCTGTGATCATCCATTGACAGTGATATTAGCAATGACATTATTAATGGACGACGCACTCAGTACAGTAGCTAGCAAGTAAATTCAAACGTAACATTCGCACGTGCATAGGTAGACGTTACGTAATATCCATTATGCGATATCACGCATCGGGAATTTATAGCAATATCACCTTTATTGTAATGGCGTTAGAACAGTGTTTCTATTATCAATGTTCGTTTGAGCGAACCCGTTCGAACCAAACCATTCGGCAGACCCGACAAGAAGCATCGAGAATTTATAGCAATATCACCTTTATTGTAATGGCGTTAGAACAGATTATGCCATTCGGCAGACCCGATAAAAAAGTGAGTGTCATTTTTTTTCAGATGCTTCGTCCATATTAATGTCATTGAGATATTAGCCTATAAAACGAAATAAAGAGTGGGCTTAATAAATTGTACTAGGCAACAATAATGTCGCTTATGTCCAATGACAATGTCATTGCTTATGTCCAACAAAAATATGCTACGTTCCAAGGCATTGAAAAGACACTTGAAATGTATCTTCTCAAAAATACTTAAAAGCTAACATGGCCCGGAAACCTCGTGCATGATTAAACATATAAATAATTACAAGATAAAAAGATTTTTTTATATATCTACCACGTTTTTAAATTTTCTGTTGAATCATATAAACTTTATTTTACTTTTATTGTACTTGATAGAAATACTGAATAAATATTATAGATTATTAAAATTTCATATTGATTTCCATAGTAACGCACGTATATATTAATAATTTAGTTGCTAGGACCCCCTTAGCAACCGACAATAATAACTTTCCATACAAAACAGAATTAGCTGAAAATGAATTCAATTCTGCATAAAAATGGCTAAACGTATTAAAATAATGCATTGTCGTCGTGTTCTGATATATTTTAAAAGTTTCAAATGTCTAGCTAGTCGGGAAGTTAGTTAAAAATCTTCAATCGTTTCAACAAGAAAAAAAATGTACAGGACACACAAGAAAAAATCTGTACCGGACAAACAAGAATACGAGCTAATAAAAACGTGGTAAAAAGACTGTTTTCATTTGAGCGGAGGGAGTAGCGTGGTATCTTCTGATACATCAATGACAGACAGGATGAAGACAGTGATACAATTATGAGCTGTATCGTATTAAAAATTGGGACATCTTAGATGTCATCTACACACGTTGGATGAATCATGCATGACTTAGAAATTTACATTCGGAAAGTTGGAAGACACACCAAGACCTGGTCAACCTCGTACAAGATGGAAGAGTAGTGTGGAGTTGGATTGAAAGACTTTGGGCATTCGAAATTGGAAAGAAGCGGTTTTAGAGCTTCCAGATGACACGTGTCTCGCCACGATACGCCGTGAGTGCATGTGCCATTTATACCTTGACCGCGCGCGAGAAGTGGCATGCAGCGATTACACGTGGACGGCTCAATGAGCCCACATATACCATGAATGTGCGCGAGTTCTTACACGCGAGTCAAATCGCGTCATCTGGACAAGGCCTTAGGCATACCTCGATTATGGAAAATGATAGAGAAGGCCGACCTACATAATTGGTTGTAACCTACATAGTAGTTAATTGATACCGAAGATTATTAACTAATTAGGTATAGGATAATTATTACAGTAAATTATACTAGTATGTATATGTGGAAATAAGTGGTCAAATAATTCTTAATTGTAAAAGTTAACTTTTAAAAAGTTTAGTTACCAATTTATAATAGCCATCAAAATGAAACCAGCGCATCTATTCTATACACAAGACTGCTATCGGCCGCTATCGGCGTCTATCGAGGGTAGTTTTTCATATTTTTGTATTGAAGTATTATAATTTTTACAATAAGTGTTATGTTTTAATAGCACCTCTCTTGGCTGTGCTAACTTTTTGGGCGATATAGACAGTTTTGACGGCTAACTTAATGTAACAATAATTATAATACCTCAATACAAACATATAATAAACTACCCTCGATAATTGTGTATAGAATTGATACGCAGTACTGAGTTAAAATTATATACAACTTGTGGAAAAGGTCCAAAAAAAATATAACAGCTTACATAAGTATAATTTTTTTTATTTTAATTATCACGTCTTTTTTTCAAAGATTTAACAGTGAAAAAAACAGTAATCGATATCTAGTAATATTATCTATTGATACAATATATCGAATTACAATATACGAATTGGCCATTTGCTTTGTATTTTCCCCACTCGTGGCAATTTCCAAAGCCTTCGAGCATTAAAAACGTGTCAAACAAATAATTTCCCATCGAACGGAAATTGAGCGTGATTTATAGGGGGCTTTAAATTCAAAGCGTTATCAAATCACCGTCTCGTTTCCCCCATTTTTTTGGTCTCGATGTGTCTAAAAGTAATTTTGGGGAAATTTCGCTTCAGGCTGCTGTTTGCTCCCCTATGACGTCATATCCTGCTTGGCGCGTTAACGACGTCGCGCCACCGGAAGGAAGCCATTTTTTTAAAATGTATATTTTCACAATCTCGATGTATTTTCTCTCTCTCGTTTTGTTCGCCTTTTCAGAAAAATTGTGCGATATTATTGTAAAGGTTACTATTGCAAGACTGGTAAACTGTATGACTGGTTATAAGGGTTAATTCCCAGTAGCTATAAAATTATTAGTCAGATCTATATATTTTTAACCGATCAGCACAATAATACATTACTAAAGGGATGTTAACTGATGTATGATTTCGTAAATACATAAAGTGGTGGGCCTAGGGATTTGGAAGCCAGAGGCACTGATATGATAAAAATGATGATAAATAAAAACCATAAATTCCAACCACCAACGAACCCAGTAAAATATCAAAGTCTCTTAGAATCAAATCCTGTAATTAAAAGTTATTATTGGAGATGACAGTGATGATGCATAATGGCTCCTTTGGTGCTATATTACGCTTTTATGCTTTTTATACTCCATTTGAGAGAAACACGAATCTCTTAAGGGGGGACATGCTCGTCGAAGGTCAAAATTGAGTTTTTATTGTATTTTCAAACCATGATCCTGGACACTCCTTAAACGTTGTAGATAATCTATTTATATAATTTTGAAGCCTTATTATCCTTTATAGTTATTTTAAACATTTGATGACTGCATAAAGTATTTTTGTTACATAAAATAGTATTCTTTTAAACCTCTCGCTCTAATGTTTTAGAATATAGTCATATTTCGGTACAGAACTGTGCAGTGGTGTTAAGATTTTTTACATTTATTAATTTTTAAACGCATTTATAAAACCATTAGTATAATTTATTACGAGATAATTTTTGTAAAATATTCACGATAAAAAATTATTTTGATAATCTCTGTGATCCCAAATTTGACAAGAATTAGGCATTTTATTATTCAAAAAATCGGCAAGATTAACACATTTGAAGATGATTCTAAAGATATTTATTATAAGCTATGTCTTTGACAATTCAAGTGTGATAAAAATCTTATGAATAATGATTGCTTTATAATAATTATTGACCTAAGAATAAGGTAGTGTTTTTTTTAAATACGCCATTTCTTTTGTCATTCCCTAGTGGTTAAGCTACAACATACGGCCGTAGCCATAAAATGACAAATTATAATTAAAGTAGGGAGTAAAATTATGTTAACGCGCGTGTTTGAACATGTACCTAACCTAATTTTTTTTTATTTTTTTTAAAACGGTACATGTTCAAACACGCGCGTCAATATCATTTTACTCCCTACTTCAATTATAGTTTGTCAATTTATGGCTACGGCCGTATGTTGTAGCTTAACCACTGGGGAATGACAAAAGAAATGGCGTATTTCAAAAAAACACTACCTTATTCTTAGGTCAATAATTATTTTAAAGCAATCATTATTCATAAGATGTTTATCACACTTGAACGGTCAAAGACATAGCTTTTAATAAATATCTTTAGAATCATCTTGAAATGTGTTAATCTTGCCGATTTTTTGAATAATAAAATGCCTAATTCTTGTCAAATTTGGGATCACAGAGATTATCAATATAATTTTTTATCGTGAATATTTTACAAAAATTATCTCGTAATAAATTATGCTAATGGTTTTATAAATGCGTTTAAAAATTAATAAATCTAAAAAATCTTAACACCACTGCACAGTTATGTACCGAAATATGACTATATTCTAAAACATTAGAGCGAGAGGTTTAAAAGAATACTATTTTATGTAACAAAAATACTTCATGCAGTCATCAAATGTTTAAAATAACTATAAAGGATAATAAGGCTTCAAAATTATATAAATAGATCATCTACAACGTTTAAGGAGTGTCCAGGATCATGGTTTGAATATACAATAAAAACTCAATTTTGACCTTCGACGAGCATGTCCCCCCTTAAGGATTTTGGTATACTTTAATAAGTGTATGATTGATTTAAACTGTTTCAAAGCCCCCTTTAAACAATTTTGATGAATGAATTGTGTCATTTGCGTCATGCAAATCACTGCTGAACACATGGTACTTATGATGGAAAACTTTGACTCGAATAGTTAAAAAACCAGAATTGTGAAAAATATCACATTTTTCGCGGGTTTTATCGACCGTGAAAAAGTTTCACATACTTCTCACATGTGCCGGTAGATCAGTTTTGATTGAAAAACAAAAATGAATAAAAAACAACAACCATTCCCCGATGAAAAAGTCTGTTAAGATTAATATGATCGTTATTTTATAATGCAAAAAATAGTAATGTGTAATTACTACGAACGAAATATTCGATTAAAGCGTTTCATTTACCACAATTCGAATTATAAATGATAACTGGAATTACGATCTGAATGAGGAAGGTGTCCTCCCACGAAGTAACCTGCGAAACTGATTATTCACTATGGGAGTATATTCTATTATAGATCACAATCCCTCTAGCGTTACATCACAGGAATCATTGTAGATTGTTTTTCTGGTTCGTGTCTATTTACTCTTAGTGGAAGCAGCGGCAAACAAATTTTGAAAATAGTCGATATACTGGATTATTTGTTATGTGAAGTTATGTTGTTATTTTTGAATTCATGAATTTTGCCGAAATCGGCTATGAAAATTGCCGCTGTTCCCGCCTGGCATCCAGGAAACATACTTGTACCGTCTTTTTTTACAGAATCAGAAGCTCTGGATATGATCTTTCATGATATCATTTTTTAAAAATTAGCATTTCTATAAAAATGGCTTCCATTGTAATTAAAATAGTTATATAATAATAATATATTAAACGAGCATATGACTGTCGTTAAATAATGCACTCGTAAATAATAAATAATAACAAGATAAAAAGAATTTATATACGTTTTAAATTTTTTTGTTGAATCATATAAACTTGACTTGACTAACTTAAACGATCAAAAAAATTTGTAGGTACTTGATAGAAATGATACTGAAATGTCATTTTGATTTCCATAGTAACGCACGTATATATTAATAATTTACTTGCTAGGACCCCAGACCCCTAGCAACCAATAATGGTGTCGAAATAACTTTTCATACAAAGAGAATTAACTGAAAATGAATTCAATTCTACTTAAAGATGGCTAAAAAATGCATAGGCACCGTGTTATGATATATTCTAAAAGTGTTAAATGTCTACCTAGTCGGGAAGTTAGTTAAAAATCGATTGCAAGATTTGTACCGGACAAAGAACCACCGGACAAATAAGAATACGAGCTAAGAAAAACGTTGTAAAAACACCATTACAATCGTTAAAATTTTTACACGGCAGCCATTTTGGATATCTCGTCCTATTATCGTCGAATATTTTAGAGCATTTTTTAATTGAGCATCCCAAAAATATAATATAATTTTACATTTAATTTTCAAATATTAAAATAATTTATACTTAATGAAAGGCGATTTGGGAAACATTTTGTTGGGGGGTTAAATTACAGGTGGTTCCCGTTCCTAAACGTTGACAATGAATGTGAATATGATGAATGACAAGGGTGGTGCTCTCCTCAAAAAGTGCAAGCTCGTTTCGGTACGATGGATATGAATCTAGGTACTCTTTTTAATTAATTTTCAGTACTTATGCCTTTAGAATTTTCCTACAAAATAAAGCCCCATGCTTAACGCAATATTTTTCTTTTATAAAATAAGGCTTTTGTAGACTTCTGTTTTGCATTTCTAATTGTGAATTTCTGTCGTGGATGTTTTTGTTTTGTTTTTATTTCGCCAAAGGCTGTTCGTCGCGATGATTAAAATCATAAAGTGAACATTTTTTCCATAAAATAACGGCTTAAAGCTTAAAGCATATTACAAAGAACATAACAGATAACTCCCCCGCCCCAGAGTGTGATGAATTCCTTTCCCGTATTCCCTTATTATTTATTTATATAGTTGAATGCTTTTGAGTATTTTTTTTATCAACAAAAAATTAAAATGAGACCTTTACAAATAATGTACTTTATAATCATAATAAAACACCAGCTACCGGCGAGGCTATTCTAACATATCACTTAACATCCAAAAACATCTACATATTGTGATCACTTAACGTACTCAGGCGGTTAATTATAACAATGATATAGAGTACGTCAATTTTTTTATGTATTTTGAAAAATAATTATGACTCGGCTGCTACCTTAAGGCTATACTTCAGCTGAGGCATGGTCTAAAAAGATCGTCACTAGACGATGCGCGGATTGTGTAAATGACGCGAGCCGAACGAAATATAATGTGTCATAAAAATTCAACATGCGTCCTTTTAATGTCATGTTTATTATTATATTCATAATAATAATAGTATATTCATTGACATGTTTTCTTTTTCAAGTACTTGCGGAACGTTTTTTAGTCATCTTTACACTATTTAAGAATATAATCCTTCGACGCCATCACAAAACAAATTTACGTGCTCACAACTCGACTGTCAGTCTCCGATTGGTGACGATTGCGAAATTTTGTTCCACATACTGTAGAAAATTATTTGCCGTTTCACTTATGTACGCTCTTAATTTATAGTTCCCCTGTCGAATATTGAGTAGCTAGTAGTAATATTAGTCTTACAACTATTTGGAAGGATCGGGGAATTTCAATTGCCACAAAAATTATGCCTGTTCAAACATTAGTATTCTCTATTTCTTTATGCGAAGTCGAGTCATGGACCCTGAAGGTAAGGGAGCAGAAGGCAATTGATGCCTTTGAGATGTGGTGTTAGCGCCGAATGCTTCGTATTTATTTGACAGAATACAGGAAAAAGCAGTCAATCATCTAGAGACTGCAGATAAAGGAACGGCTTTCGACAATATGTCTGAGACGCATTCTGCAGTTTTTTGGACATATTGTCTGGCGCGGACCGGACAACCTGGAGAGACTGGTAGCTTTGGATGGCCTCCAGGGAAGGCGAAGCAGAGGAAGAGCGTCTGCGCGCTGGAGCAACCAAGTGAAAGAGCTGACTAGGGGCACCATTCATTCTGCCCTGAGAGAAGCGGAAGATCGAGAAGGATGGAAAGCCTTGGTCGCTCAAATGATGGCAAAATTAAAAAGTGGTCACGATGCTCAGCCAAAATGTACTACCAAGAAAAAGAAAATGCTAAATAGATGAAATATTGCTTTACATTTTATCTTAATTCAATCTCAATTTGACTAATTCCAAGAACGATAAAAACAATTGTCATCACCAGCACAATCAATCGCATCACCACTCATTGAAAACAGTGTATCAAATTTCAAGTCTGTGATTACACTTTAAATTGGTGAGGAAACCGTTTGCAGATATACATTACATGTTTAGTCTTGAGAAATGTGTAACGTATAAATACTAATTAATACACCAATATACGTATTCTACGCAGTCGCTTTATATTATCCATCAATGTTTTCAATTAAAACATATTTAAATGTATTTCCGTACTATTATGAGTCTTATATACCTCATCTTCGAGGGATGCTGGAAAGAGTGAGGTATCAATACGCATGGGAAGAAGAAAGAAATATGAATAAAATTAAACTATACTACTTAATAAATAAAGTAAGGTTAGGTTACACGTAGAAGATACGCATTGCTGTAATATACCTAGCGTCAAAAATATTGTCAACTTACACGGTAGAAAAAACAGAAAAAAACTTTTATGTACAACATTTTGTCACGTACAATGTTCAGGCAATTACTTCGCTGTGTCAGCAATAATACCTACTAATATAATACATATAATATGAACTCCTGGTGCCACAAAGAAGACGAAACAAAAAAACATCTTCGCGTACCAAAGAAAAACAGTAAGCAGTAAAGAGAGTTCGTGTCACATAAAGATTCCACTAGGAATTTCGAAAAAGATACTTAAATTCTTGTCAACAGAAGTTTTTTTTTGTTTTTGTCAGTTTACAGGAAGCCAGCGGTGAACAAATTTTGAAAATAGCCGATATACTGGATTATTTGTTAGATTAAAAGTTAGGTTGAGTTCGTGTCCGGAAACTTGAATGTATGCAGTTCGCCGTATCACACTTCACCGTGAAATGTTCTATCGGAAATATATAGCCGTATATTAAAGACCGTCCAACCTCTTTGGGTCGTATAGTACTGACATAAAATTCATGTCTAAATAAAACATAGTTCTTGTCGGTTTGCACTTTACAGAAAGCCAGCAGCAAAGAATTTTTGAAAATAGCCGATATACTGGATTAGTTGTTAGGTTAGGTTGGGTTTTCCTTCTTGAATTCATGAATATTGCCAAAATCAGCTGTGAAAGTTGAATTAATAATTAAATTGAATGTAATAAAATTGGAGTCCGAATAGTATACGGTCATTTATTTCCGATAGAAAGCGCGTGGAAAACTGTTCCACGGTGAAATGTTTTACGTACAATTTACATGCAACCGGTTAGGTTAGGTTTTAATTTTTGAATAATTCATGAATTTTGCCAAAATGGGCCATGAAAATCAGCGCGGTGCGGTGCCCGCCTAACTTCCTGTAAACCGACTTTGACAAAAATGTCTACTAACTTAAATGTATGGAAGTTAAGCTGCAGAAAGGCCATAAATATAGGATATAGATTTACAAAAATAATTTATCTTCTGGGTGTAAAATTTAATCTTAAAGATGTGGATGATCGCATTGAACGCATTCATTAAACAAATGCATGTCCCTACTTACCTGGTATGCGATCATCGTATAAGCGAAAACACAATTTACGTTTGTAAAAATATGCGCAATAATAAGACGCCAGAATAGCGCCCCCACTTCATTACAATTTGCAATGGTATTACAATAAGATTTTGAAGGCATTTCGCATTGCGGATTTAGTTGTAGCAAATTTACATTGATGATCTCTGAGATTTATTTTCCTGTGCTGAATTCGTATTCAAAACGTAAGACATTTTTTTTTATGAAATGATCAATAGTATTTAGAATATTTAGATAAACAATCATAAACGACAGTGCATCGTACATACATAATAGAAAAAGTCAATACAGGTTGTATTCTGGTTTATACCGCCAATATCTCAATACGATAACTTGTCTATAATAGATACCAACCGATTAAATACTATAAAGAGGTTCCGGATTCGCTTATCGAGTATTGTACTTAACAAACAAGTACATATCCTTCTTGTAGACTCTTTGGTAATATATGACGTTGCTGTGACGTTTTTGAATTATAATCATGATTGCTAGTAAAGAGAGTAAAACGTAAATTATGATATTCACTTCTAAACGGACATATGTCTCTAAAAAGTGGACGATAATATATTAATAATATAATTTTTTTTATCTGTTGGCCAAACCTGCTTTTTGCTAGAAGGTTCAAACCCATAATCCAAAGCTTCAGAGAAGGGGGGACTAAGGTAACGTATGACAATAGTAATTGTATTTCAAAGTTCCAATAAACAGTTAGTTATCATGTTCTTGCCTAGTGGTTACATAGAAATTTTGCTGGTGTTAATTATTATTGAAAGAATACGCGGCCGGAATCCATGCGCGAAACGTTCTCTTTTCATGTCAAGAAGCTGAAATTCAAATAAACAGCACGATAAATGAAAGAAAATGCAATTTTATCTTGCTCGACTTTTCCTTCAAACTCTCTATGTGTTGGGAAACTCGAATAAAAATATAAAACATTCAAAACTGGTGTGAAAGTAGGTCGAGTGGGGGAGTCAAAAGTTCATAGCCCGGATACCAAAATAGAAAAAAAATGGCGTTATAATAAGAAATTATTTGTTTAATTAACATAAATACCAATTAAATGTAAAAGTGCAATGAACTCGACGCCTCTGGAAAGTTATTTGTGGTTGTTTTATTAATAATTGTATTAAAAGTAACCCCTCCACATAAAATTATATGAAGGCGCGTAGGCCAGTGGTATTCTCAGTGTACGTCGCGACGCCGTGGGTAACACCTAACGACGCTGCAACCCCTGGTACACGATTAGGCCCACCGTAGTCAGGCCGTGATATGAAACTGTAAACTTCGATTTTAGGTATTTACTGCTAGTTTTTGCTTATATATTGAATGCGATATGGTAAACTGTTAAATGTTTGTAGAACATATGATAATACATAATTTGAAAAAATACGACGCACAGCAGAATTCGAACTTGCGCCCATTGGGATTCGCCCCCATGTGCACTGGCAACTGTGCTTTTGTGTCGTATCTAATTGCGTTACTTATTGCAAATCGGATTTTGTATTTTAAATCAAGTATTGAATTATTCTAATTACTAACCGGTGTCAGGATCACTCAAAATTTTTGTTATAACGTACTTGCACTTGCAAATAATTTAATAAACTATTTATTTATCCAACGAATAATTCACAAGATTTCAGAAGGTAGCATTATTTTAATTTAAAACATATTTATACTATTCAGAAGTGTTTTCAAATAATGTATGTAATTATTACAACGTGAAACTAAAAAGTTTGATAACGGATGGTGGAAGGAAACTGAAAATGCCATAACATAAAACAAGGTTAGTATCAAAAAATAAAATCAATACACTGAAACAAAACGAGACTACGGTTTGCGTTAGTTGTAATGCTAAATATATTGGACAAACTCTTTTGCTTATGAAATACTTTTTGTTTTCATTATAAATATCAACATCGCAAATTAAAACGTATATAATTATGTTTATGTCAAACAAATTTGTTGAAATTTAAAGGAAAATATGAAGAACAATGACGTATTAGGACATATTAACGGTTACAGTTTTCGCACAGAACATACTTTGGGAAACACTGACCTTTTCTTTAACTCCCTATTATTTTATAAATACTCATTATTTTATCTTTCATTTTAATCACTATAACGTCTTTCGACCATACATTATTGACAGTTAGTACCATTTTGGTTTCTAGACTCGTTTACTGAACTGCTTTACTGTGTTTTTTTTATATAATAACTATTTTCTTAAATGCCATAGTGATTTGCATTAACGACAATATTATATCGTTAAAAATAACTGTAAATATTACATCTTAGAGAAGCGATCACCCGTGATATAGTCCGTGTGGTATACAAAAATAAAAATATACAATGAAAAATAGATTAATTCGATTTCAGTGTACTTTATCCACCTAAATAGGCGACGGTTGGCACTGAAGGCGCGCCCCTCTACCCGCAACTCACCTCACCGATCCATCGCTGCTATCTGTTGACCGTGACAAACTGTTGGAAGTGCATTATTTTCAAGAAGTTTACTTTGGGACCGTTTCAGATAGCGAAACGAAACTTTAATAAATTTGTACCAACAATGTAGTCTATAAACTGTGCAAGTTTCATCAATATTGGTCGAGTAGTTATGAGTTATAACAGAATTTAAAAAACACATAAACAAACATGAAAAAAATATCTATCTTTTGTGGATAATAGGAATAATGGAAATAAGATGAATATTACAGATAGACATTTCAATTTAATTTAGTAGGGTATTTAGTTAAAACTCAAATTATACTAAGTACATAATTTACGTGTTTTCTCAAATGTATTCAAAAATAAAATAGGTATTAAAATTATCCATGTATTTATTATAAAGCAATTAAAATGGAAGATATAACCCGTTGATTTCTATCACGACACTTATACATATTATAATAAGTATATGAAGCGGATAGTTCTCAGAAACCCGTTTCATTCAGTCAAAGCCTTTGTAAGCAGCCCTTGTTAGATAGACATCAAAGGAAATAATATAATATCGTAAAATATGTTTATGTATTTGACTGAGGCTAAAATATTTCGCGAAAACACAATGTGATTCGCGTTATAGTGATTTTTTAGGATTGAGCGTTTTTCGATACATAAATAACGATAAAGGTCATCTCATACGAGACAAATTTGATACAATATAAATATCAGTGAAAGAAAACGTTTCCAGGATTTATTTATCGATAAGTCTGTTTCTAACCATTATAATGGTGTTTGCATAAGTTATTTTTCTCTATTGGAAAAAATAAATTTTACAATTCACTGAACTACGTTATGTACATATATAGAATGGAGGCGTGGATACGAGTAGAAACTTTTTCGAATCCTAGATAATCATTTGTTTATAAAAATTTCAGTGGGTCTATTCTATACTTATCGACCACTAAAGTGATAAAGTGATAAATATTATCAAACTTAGGGTAGGTTTGTATCAAAGCATTAGCACTTATTGTAACAATTACAAAACGTTGGTTGTAATTGTTGGAATAAGTGCTATATTTGAAAAAACACCTCTCTTGGCTGTGATAAAATTTAGAGCGAGATACAGTTTTGACTGTTTAGACGGCTAACTTATTGTAACAATTATAATACTTCAATACAAATATTATGTAATAAATACTATCACTTTATCACTTTAGAGGCCGATAGTCGCCTTGTGTATATAATAGATCCGCAAGGAAGAGAACCATTTTTTATAATTATTTCTCCGAAAATTCTTGATCGCAACCTATATTTGAGATTTTTAATTAAACGCTAGTGAAAAAAAACATGCTTTAAATTTAATTGCCGAATTAACATTTAATGCAATGCTTGAGTGCCGATGTTCGATACGGAGATATTGAACATGTCAGTATGATATGAGATGAGAATGAATCTTTGTTATTGAAGATTGAAAACAAAAACCAACAAGCAAAGAGTCACTTTTTTTTGTCTGTAGTGGACACACAAAATTGGATCATGCTCAATGGTTCGGGGCAGTCGACGATTGAATTTACAGTTTAAAACATAAACAAAAGGTCAGCTGTTTATCGCCTTGATTTTAACGCAGATAGATTAGTTATCTTATCAGTCACTAACAAATTACTGTAGATAATAAATTCAGCTGGAATACTAAGTTTAAAGTTAATAAAACTTTGAAATTTACGTTAACATCTTTCAACGGTTCGTGAACTTTATAATAATATGGGGAGAAATGTATTCCAAAAGTGAAAGCATAAGATAGGTGCATAAGAGTCTAATTTTAAAGATGTTTTTAAATTCATAATTAAGCTTTGGAAGAAGAAGGATTAATGTGTGATTTCAAAGATAGTTTTTGATCAAAAATGATACAAATTTCAGTGATCGGTTGGTGATTCCATAAATATAATATTAATTAAGAGTATAGTGGCAATGTAGCTGATGTCCCAAAGGTTTGCAAGTACTGCATTTAATCAGGGAACCACGCAAATGGATGACGATTGGATATAAATTTTTCGGTATATGGGAAGGGTGATCGCATGTCACATCCGATATTATTATTAATGGTCTGCTAGAAAACATTTGGCATTGCAAAAATACGAGCTTTGTTTCCGAAACGGATCGAAGGCTAGATCGACACACGATACATGTGTATTTTTGGACGTAGACTCGAGTTTTATAATATGCCCAGTTTATCGATAATGTATGCATACCATCGCAACCGCATATAACAGCTTTACGTATATGTATATATATATATAACAGCTTTACGTGTGAAATAAATTGTCTAAAACAAAACGCAACCGAGACATTTCTATCAAATAAAATTTAGTTCAGACAGTCTTCATCGTACATATTTTGGCACTTTTATCAAAACCACGTTCCACATGACCACATGTAGTTTTTTTCAGTGAAACAGTGAAATGTTTGTGTAAAAACAGTAAAAAATATGTTTTTACAAGACTTTGAAGAGAATTTTCTTTACTAATCTAAATTCTTTGGTTGTATATATCACATTATAATAAATGAATTATTTTTTAGCTGATGATATGTCAAAAGTGTACAGTTCAACCAACATGTGCTACCGGTGCTAGTGTGTACATGTGAAACATACATCATTAATGTAAACATTGTAAACGAACAGAAATCAGTCGTACCCCGAAGACGGCATTCAAGTTGGTTGGTTATAAGTTATAACCTTATAACTTATAACATAATATAATCAAATAGGTACTGTAAGAACTAAGAATAGGTACAATAGTAGTTACTTCTTTGGCGTCCAATACTAGAGTGAGTGATTTATACAACTATCTGTTTCTGATAAGAATTTGCGATAAAGAACTAAATAATATTGATCACTGCCGCCAGGCGAAAGTCGATAGTATGATATTATTATGAACAAAGTAATTTCAACTGCTTCCTGCCGGCGAGAATCAAGGTTAACTTATAGGCCACCCATGGACTGAAACCGTATGTGGTTTCGAACCGTGTGCCATATTCAGCTTATCTTTTCTATTCATGGAAATATATTTTCACAAAGTATATTATAAGCATCTGATCGTATCCGTTTATACTATACACTTACACTTACAAATTTAGTGAAAATATATTTTCATGAACACAAATCATAAGTTTAGTATGGCACACGGACCTAAACCGCATACGGTTTCAGTCCATGGATGGCCTCTTAGTCCATAATAAAGGGTTTTAAAAAAGGGTTTTGATAATTCAATGATATTTGAATTTGTTGACATATATCTTGGACTATGACTGAATAAAAAGATCAGCTGTCTAGAATCGAATACATAGCTGTCAATATATTAAATAACTAATATAGTCGAATTATCAACTAGTTTGAATGAAGTTTGATTTATACCCATGTGTAAGTTGCCGATTCATTTAATTTTTTTTACATAAATTAGTAAAAATGAGAAAGATTGGAAAAAACAATGCTTCGCACTATTAACAAAGTAATTCCAACATGATCTCATACGTTTTACGGCAATTTCATATTTTTGGCTGACTAGTTAGATTTATGAAGCGGAAAGGCCATAAGTACACCATGATTTGCTTTACTATTTTAAATCTCGCTAACCCATTCATAAGTCTTTACTATCAGAAACGTCATATTAAATTTATATTATTATTTATATTACAATATTATTTAAGTACTCCATTAAACTTATGTATTTTCAAGATTTAACTTATACAATATTAACAATAAATGTCTTAAATAGTATAAATTATACTAGATTTATTTTTGACCAATTTTATCAATGTTATTTGTAAATATAAAAAAAAAATATAAATTTCAGATAGGAAAATAGTGCAAAGTAAGATTGTTCAGGAGATAGGTAATTCTTTACTATTAGCACAATACAATGGCTATAATAATGAGAATACAATCATTCGGTCATTCAATCATTTGATAAGGAAACCTGTTTATAATAATGCATTTTTTGCGAAATTAATATAATAATACTCGTCAATCCAGTGGCGCACCCAGGATTTAATATTAGGGGGGGGGCAAGGAGGAGAATGTTAATTAGTCCCATAGGATCTTTTTCTTCTTCACAGCCTAATTTCTCGTTTATCGGTCTTTTGTCGATTGCACTCGGTGTACCTACACCATGGTCTCCACATCCTGCAACGGGCCCTCAGGCTAGGATATTTGGCGGCCCCCCTACCTACCTCTAAGATTAAAGGCAGTGTGAAACACTACATTAACGTTCTTCAAATTGTGTTTCAGTTCAAATTAAGGGTACTTACACAGTGAATTATTGGTGATTTTCAATACATCTACTTTAATAATGGAGCTGTCGAGTATCGACACATAATAATCAAAAAATATATTGCAGCATAATAGCGCCGCAGGCGACTTTTTTTTACTATTAAAGCTAATTTATGATGTGTGTTTATCTCACTTATCTGGTCAACCCGACACGCCGGGCCCCTCACAGCCCGGGCCCCCAGGCTAGAGCTCTGTCAGCCCTCCCCAGCCATGACCTACACCACTCCGGAATTCGGATGGACACCGAGAATTTTTTGACAGTTCCATTAGGGATCGTGTTTCTAAAAAAACCTGACATTAGTGTTTCGAAATTTTTGTGTTAGAAATTAAAATCTAAGAAATTTTTCTAGAAAGGGTGCTGGAGAATTATTACAAATCATTTTTTTGCCGTGTTTTTATTTGTCTAAGCCCAAGGGTATAGTTTATTGGCTTTCAATTTCAATGTTTAAAATCATTCTGATAATTTTCATTTTTGGGGGGTGCCAGGGCCCCTTGGCCCCCCCCTGGGTGCGCCACTGCGTCAATCATTTATGTGACGACACACTGTTATACATGATAACTGCGCACAGTGGTTTCATGTAGCGTGTAACATGTTGATAATTTCTGTAGAACTGGCAAATTTAGATTATTTTGAAAGTAAAGTTCTGAGGAGAACATTTAGACAAAATCAAAGAAGACAAAAGGAAGAATAGGACATCAGGCGAAATCGGTGTATGGTGTTACATCCATTTTTAGCCTGTCAATTGTATTTGAACAAATACTAGTTATGCGCGAGAAAACACACCCCGAACTGATGATAAAATATGGAGGAACAATCATCATAAACATTTGAAATTCATAGCCGTTGAATATTCAACCCTTCAGATGGGGAGGAGATTGTCCAAAATAGAGGGTTGAATTCTTTATTAGCGGAATAACCCGGTTATAAACAGTGCGAGGCCGAGGCGAAAATATGTCTGTCGAAAATGGTTTTCGTGGTCAAATAAACTATAGTATTTTGTGCATATACCTACTATTCATATTTATTAGATAGATTCTATTCGATTAACTGAAGGCTCCTATAGTATAGTGCGTAAGGTACTAGCTTCTCATTTGGGAACACCGGGTTAGATTCCAGGTGAGGTCACAATAGATATATAATATATATGATTTTCTCAGTCAGTGGAAGGACATATTGTAGTATTCAATAGAAAAAGAATACAGATTTGATTTTGCAACAATATTGGTGCGGAGCGGGACTTGAACCCGCATCCATTATATTTCGGGTAATGCCTGGTCCACACCGAAAACAAGTCGCGCGACAACTCGTTAAATTTTACGATAAGCATGATAATTATCGTAAAATTTCTTAAGCAATTATGATAAATATCGTAAAATTTAACGAGTTGTCGCGCGACTTGTTGCCGGTGTGGCCGCACTTTAACGTTATACAAAATAAGCCATCCATCCCATACCTAATCACGACGAAATGCATTAATAACAATGCCATTGAAATGATCAAATTTCGATATTAGCAACCGAATTTTATGGTTCCTATCGAGTGGAATCAAATCAAGGTAATAAAAATACTTAGATGCATATCTTATCTTGATTCCTACATGGAGCCAGGATTTCTCTCAACTTTTATATATGCCTAATCTTTTTAACACTTCAACGGTCTATGAGGCCCAGTGACATTAGTGTGGTGTATTTAGTAATATAAGAGAAATAATCACCATACATAAGCTTTGAGATAATCACATTAATATATTTATACATCACCGAGAATTGAGCTAAGGACCCTCTGGTGAAAATCCAGTTCCTTACGCACTGGGATACCAGGGCCGCCCTTAGTTTTAGCGTAGATACTAGCACCTTGCACTTACTAATAATTTCCGATTCAACTATTATTTTATTCAAATATATAAGTCACAAGGTTCAATATTATATTATTAAAAAAAATGTAATAAGCATGTTATATACATTATGAGTATTATTATATATAACTACTCAATCAAATAAATGTAGATATGCGACATATGGTGATGTACGGTAGAATATGGCATAAGTGCATTCATTTTTCTCTACAATGGAAAGATAGACAAAGATTAAATTTGCATTTTTTGAGAGCCTGCATGTATGTACACTTCCTCAGAATCTGGTTCAAGGGCTGGTGTGGAACAATGCAGCTGAAATAATGGCGTGTGTATGGCAACGCTCGGGTTAAGCGATACTCAAGAAACACTTCAAAATTTAAATAACCTATTTTAAGTTACGAGAAGTAAGAACAACCGCAGATGATTGTTTGAATAATAAATTTACGACAGTTTGTTAGATTCAACAGCATCTGTTTGATAGAATTAAGAATTTGGACAGATGAAACTAATTAACTGAAAGTAAAAAAATAGACAGTGTACAGGGCACAAATGATATAATATGTGTAACTTCGTTAAAGTAGATGGAAAAATGAAAGATGGCTGGCTTGATTTTATTTCTATAATTTTATTGACAAATCTATATAAAATCAATATATCTATTTTTTAATTTGATAAATGAATCCATATTTTAATGAGCCACAACAAGATTTTTGATAGCTAAAGTACGTCCATTTCGAAAAAAACCATAATAACTTATTATCGATTCTCAAGGCGGCGGGAGAGGGTGGGTTTATCAAAATCTAGCGGGTGCTACTGACTTCCGTATTTACCCCGCCCAATACTCCCGTAGTTTCAACCGCGGAACCCCACACATTCCCCATACTCAGACACTCAACAGTTTCGGTATAGCGATGTACACCTAGCCTGCAGCTATAACTATGTTTGGTAACTGAGTGGCGGAACGGTCATAGTTATAACGATTTCTACTGTCCATTTGTGTCACCCGCTTGTGTCACATGGCTTGTCTATGGGTGATTTCGCAAATATTAAAACAAACATTGAATGCCCCATATGGTGGCACCAATAATTTTATGAATGCAACGGGCCTTATGCATAAAGCTCATCAAAAAAGCGTTCGGTGCGCTCACTACTGAGTAGGCCCCCTCCCACCCGCGCATTACCCTTCACCTATGTAATAAGGGGCTCAAGGAGCACAAAATAATTATTATTATCAGCGTCTCTCATAACAAAGCAATAAAAATATTATTAAATTTCTCGGGGCTTGTAATTAATATCGGACACGCAATAACGAAACAAAGAGTTCACTGTTCTTAAATAATGGCTTCTCGCCCGTCTTATCGACGACGCTTCGAGGAGCGTGATTTTGCTTGCCGTATTCAATGAATGGACTACGTTGTATTTTCGTTAATTCGTATCGCCGAGAAGCCAAAAGACGTTGACTCATGGGGCAGGCGGGCACAATGCGTCGTCAAGTTCAGTGTGCGCTGGCGTATTTGATTACGTTGTATTTTCGATGATTCACATAGAAAATGCGCGAGCGCCCCGCAAGCGTGCTTTAGTGGACTTTATGCCTTACGCGTCGTCGAATGCGCAGAGTGAAGAGAATGCATTTAGTCAGCCAAATCATCCGGAGGTCCAGACGAAAAGAATATGTAATATTCCATTCATTTAAATAATTCGTATTTTTTCGTTCCTGAGAGTTGAACCCGAAACTCCCCACCTTCTTGTGTGACCACTTGGTTAACATTTTAAGCCACGCACTACTGTATTTCTCTTGTTGTTTCTACGAGATGTTCACACACAGCACAGCGCTTGCTACGTCGATCATCTCCCCATAAAGTGAGCGGCGAACACCGGTGTATGGTTGATTTAATGTGTCTGCGCGTGGCCTTAGATACATTATTTTTAATTTGTTTTAAATCGTACTACGTAATTTAAAAAATGTAATTAAAATTACACAGCATTTACTAATTTACTAAAATTCGGTGGTCATTAACATAATAATACAATTAATATCGAAATAAGCTATAATGCAGTTTCCATTTAAAAGAAGATAAATACGAGTGTTATATATTATAAGAAAATATACGAATATTATTTTCATTATCTTTTACATCGCGTTTTCTTTTATATCCAACAACGTGCGAAACCTGTAAAATAAGGGTAAGTATATTTATATTTTTAATTTGAAAATCGCGCCCTATTACACGTAAATATAAACAGCTTGACCTGAATTAGGTATTATTTTTTGTATATTATGTACTACGCTTGTTTGCGATTTATGAACGATTTCAGTGTAATTATAGACAGATTATAATAACGTTGAGAGAATTGTTTGTAAATAAAAAAACGAATATGGCAGCTTGTTTACAAACACGTTTTGATTTCATTATTTATTTATCCAGGCACTGTTTTTTACGATTTTACGTGAATTTTCATCTAAATAATGACAGGTTATTGTTTCAATAACGAAGCCTTGTTTTCAATTTAATGCTACCCTTGCATATAAAATATCATAGCAAAAGTGTGAAGATTATTTTACAAATGAAGCTCTATAATGTGTAGGTAATTGCACTTTATTAATTCATTAGCCTTATTTCATATTAGGCTGGCGTACCAAATATATGCAATTACAAGTAATTAGATATTTTTTTCTTTTTATATTGTGCATATTATCTAAATTTCATAACATCATAAAATCATAACATCTAAATAAAAGAATCGTACATATTCTTTTTTATTTTTATTTTTTATTTTTATTAACGAAAAATTTGTTAAAAAACTATGATAATTAAATAAAAAAATATATTCAACGAATAATTCACACGATTTAAGAATGTCGCATTCTTTATTGAACATAAATCACATATGAATTATATTTAATAATATATTTGAAAGCACTTTGTGTAGGTACTCTCTTATTAGATAAGATTCCTAGAACATTGTGGTCAATACACGTGAGCGCGAATCCTGAGAGACGCAGGTTCGAATCCTGCTGGGTGTCGTATTTTTTCAAAAAAGATTTTTTCTATTGGTTATATATTTCTCAGAAGTATTTTCAAATTATGTATGTTCAATAAAAAGAATGTTAGATTCTTAAATCTTGTGAATTGTTAAGACTAAAATTTGGATTTTTTCGATCTCGTTTTTTTTTGACTTTTCAATATTTTTTTTATCTGTTCATAAAATAATAACTGCCTAATTTAAATTACATTTCTCTAGTTGACAGAGGCACATATTTTTTTATCGTAAACCATAAGTCTTGACATTTCAACGTATTCTATCACATGATTACTAATAATTATAGCTGCAGATATCCATTATTTTTGTAACATGAAATGGATATGAGCATTAAAAGAATTCTATAAAAAAAGCCTCAAAAACAAAATAATACAAAGCTGCCAACTACTTTTGTAGGTATATATGAATCAAATAACACGGTCACGATGTACAATATATTATTATAAGTATATTGTGTGGATGAAATGGTCCGGAACGTTTTCCTGAAAGTTTTCACGAACACCCCCCAGCTTGTACTGGACTTTTCCGAGTTACTGCCTAACCATTATCAAATGGATGTTAAAAATAAGTGAGAAGTTTTCATTCTATTAAAAGAATACGGTTCACCGGATTTGTATTATAATTGGCAAATATTCACACAGCATCATAAAATACAACGTAATCATTTTTAATATGTACATTATAAATACGGTAACCAGCTGAACATACATAGTACCTATACTGATTCTGATATATACCTATACTCTATCAAATATTAATCTCTCAGTGGAAAAATGAAGTAGGTACATAAAAATATACAAATAATTTGGAATATAAATAAAAAGAGCCTTGTGCGTTATTTCTGTTACGACATTTGAAAGTATTGTGCGTGACGCATGGTTAAGTTCGTAAACTCCATAAATATAAACATCACTCAGTTGCCATTTCGATTTTCTTATTCACGCAATATGGCTTTCATTTTTATGTTCAATGTGATTACTTACTTATATCTCCGCAATATGCGTTAGAGTAGGATATAAATTCTACGACTGAATTAAATATTTTACACGTCGCTTGTAAATATTAATTTGCTAACTTAATTGGTAATATTTAGGCTCCATCTCTATAGGAGGTTTTCAACATCTTTGGGTAATATTCGATGAGCATTAATTAACGTATCTAACAATTACTAGGTTAAATCGTCGTAATTGAGTAGGCTGTCCGTAGCTTAATTGGAAAAGCGCACTGGCGTGAATCAAGCAGATACAGATTGAAGTCCCGTCAGGTGTAGTATTTTTATCTACAAATTTTTTTTTTCTAGTGTGTATAATATGCATGAGATGTTTTCAAATTATGTATGTTTAATACATAGAATGTTACATTCTCAAATATTGTGTCTTATTCGTTGAATAAATGAAATAGTTTAAGTACCATGTTTTTTAAGAAGAAAAAGACAAATTTAAAAATCATTTATTAGAGAAAAAGAAATAAATTATTGTACATTTATTATTTTTAAGTCATTTAAATTCATATAAAACAGAAGACTTGACGATTTAATACAAATTAAATGTAATATATTATGCTGATTTACACGCATTATGCACTTAAAAATAAATGAAATTATTTTGGTGAAATATATTTTGAATGCAAAGTTAAAGGTTTGACCACTTTAAAACATATAAATTCCTTAGTGCTCGGCCGTAGTGGTTTGGCGGGCGCGGCGCGGCGGCGTCTTGCGAAACTAATAAATAAAAAAAGCTATGAAGATTTATGCTTTTTCTTGAATATACTACTATTACCAAAAATAAGTAGATGTCCCGTTTTGAGGAAAAAAATAAAAATATTAATACTATCGACCGAAGGTAGGTACTTGATGAAATTTGAATTAAGAAAAAAATAAATGGTTACGTTAAGTATGCTGATATATATTTTTGAAGCTTGACCACTTTACAATACCAACTCTTAGTATTAACTGTTGTAAATTTAAATATCAAATCAGTTAGGTCATTGAATAGAATGCTGTGATCGTTTTCCAATTCATAGTAACGAAATTTCGTAGTTGGGCAAGATAAATCAAACATAGATAATATAAACGTCAGACCTTCACCATTCTACATGACATAGTATGTATACGTGCAAGGAATAAACACGAAAGCTTTTTTAAAACTTTTACGTCCCGAGAAGGTCAAAGACGACCGCGCCCGTTTTCTTTTGAATAAATTACTGTGCAAGGGAAACCGATTTTATTGCCAACCAGGGAAAACTATCACCCGCGTTAAAGGATTCGCCGGGAAACCCCTAATTGAGACAACCATAGATCAAGAGATTCCCCGAGTACTTGAAAGCAAACAAAGGTTTAAGTCTACTGGGATTTATCTTAAATACATATTACACAACTCAAGGGTTTCATAGTTTCATTGTATTAACATGAAGAAAATAGTCCCGAGCGGTAGTGGTAGGAAGGAGGAGGGCTGACAGGGCTTAGAAGGGGCCCGGCGTGGTGGATCGACCAGTTAAATGAGAAAAATACACACCACAAATTTTCCGCTTCGATTATTAACATTTCCGCTTTTCCGCAACGATTATTAACATTTAAAAAGTTGTGGCTGTGTCGTGTAATTTGATATGATATGACGATTGATATAATTAAACAATAATTCACGTGTACAAATTAGCTTTATAAATAATATAAGTGTGTTTCTTGACTTACAAAATGGTTATTTTATCCAATATGGCGAAGGGTTGCATATTACTTGGCTACCACAAAAAGAGGTCGCGATCAGGGGCCCTATGTTAGAACTTGCGAGTGCCAGCTGCCCGGTCGACATGACGTCATATGACATCATTGTGACGTACTACCGGAGTGATAATAGCACTCGAGAAAATAACGCTACTCAGACAGCGGCGCTATTCATTGTCACCATACACATATAGGTGTTTCAACGTAATAATATCCACACGAGTCGATAGTTAGGAAATCGCGGTGCAGTGCTTCATAATGTGCGACAACAAAAATACACAAATAATAAAAATACACGGAATACCATTAACTATGGGGTTCCGCGAAAACTACTTGGGGAACACACACCCACATAGAAAATCACACTGCCCTTAACCTTACGCGGTAGGTACGGGGCCGCTTCAGGATGTGGGGGCTATGACTGAGTACTTCCATCGTAATTCGAAAATCAGTGTCACTATCTGAATATAGTTGGCTTTGGAAGGTGATCATGATCAATGTTGATTGTCTTACTTGCGTATCTTATTTACTATACGTACATTTTCGTAAGACAATATGACATTATTAGAAAGATAATAAAAAAAACCTACTCGCTTCTCGTAACTATATATGCGTGTGAAACATGGACCCTAAGTAAAAGAGAGATCCAGAAATTTAGAGTAGCATGGAAAAATCTAGTCATATAGTTGTACAAAACGTCCGCAAGGTAGGCCTAAGCCGCTGAATCGATGAAGTGGTTAAGTTCTACGGATGTACCTACGTGGCAACTGGTAATGCCAATAAATTGGTAGGGCGATGTTTCATGTCATGTTGTGAACGTCTTGAACTTATAATTTGTAATGTCCACAATATGTTAAGAAATAAATTAAAATTGAAAATAAGTTATGTACATTTTAGCTACATTAATAGATATTCTCGATAGCTAGTCAATTAATTCTTATTACGAAATAATGAAAGTCTCTTTAAGACGAATATTAAATTACTTTCAACTTAATTAACATGTTAATAATCATTATACGTCATACAATATTGGACTGTTGCCAAACCCTACTTCTGAATCGAATTAGAGGTCAAATTAGCGCTTCGGCATTAAGTGAATTACTGAGACGAAAAGATTACATAGTACTCGGCATGGCACGGAATAACGGACCTAAAGAGAGGAAACAAATCAATATACCTACCAATTCAATATTCGTTCAGGTCAACACGCTTGGAGAATAATATAGTAACATAATGATGGTTATTTTTGTCATAATATAACCCACCTCACACGAAATATAAATGAATACAGTACAATCTCGATCATCCGACCTTCGATTATTAGATACGTTGGATTATCCGACGAGTGACGTCATGTGGGGGTAGGGAGGTCATGTATTACTTAAGGGAGGCAGATCATAAAGAGCGGCAAATTAAGGAACGAATTCGAGCATTAGAACTTTTGAAAGGAGTGGCGGTTTTCTCTGGCCCGAACTATACTGTCACTTCCTTAGAAATTACCGACGTCTTAGTTGTTAAAAAAAATAGGGGTCTCTAAACTCGTCAGCGCCTCGGGCCTCTACGTACCTAAAACACATAATGTTTGAGAGTGAATGTAGTTATTTTTACCATAACTGGATGCAGAAGACTAGTAAAGTCTTGATTATCCGACCAGTGACGTTCAGTGGCGGTGGGTAGGTCATGCGTTGCTTAGGAGCGGCATATCATAAAAAGCAGCAAATGAAGAAACGAATGTGATCAATACATTTTTTTGAAAGTAGTGGCGGTTTTTCATGACCGAACGATGCGGTCACTTCCTTAGAAATTACATACATCTTAGTTAAAAAAAATATAATGGGGTCTCCAAGCCTATTAACGCCTCAAACCAGCACATACTTGAAACCACATAATGCTTGAGAGTAGATTTCGTGAAAATGCTCTAATTTTCAGTAGATGGTATATGTGTCATCTTTATTCAAGATTTTTTATTACACTTGTCTTAAAGATAGCCAAAAATAAACAGGTAGGTAGGTATATACCTAACAAATTTGCATACAATTTGAAACTAAAAATGAAAGAGGAATACGCATTCTAAGTCTGACTAAGGGTATCACGTTGCCTAGGGACGTCACTGTATCCGCTTAGGAGGGATATGGTTTTAAGTCAATCGAAATGCTAGTGCCCATTTAGAGACATCATAGATTTCAGGGCTGCCAATCGAAAAAAATCCTTTCAGACTAATTTGTAGGGGGTGTTCTTTTTTAGGTTTTCTTATCTGCCATTCGAAAGTTTTCTGAACAGAATCAATATTGTAAGATTTTTTTTAGTATTTCTTATGAAATCGACTGCATACCTCAGTGAGCTGTTTATTTTATTCTGTTCTACAGCGCGTAATAACATTTTCCAGCAGTTTCACGCTGTCCGTCATTATCGCTTATCTGTCCTTCCCGCAATCCGACTCAGCGTTGTCATCTTAACAGATTTTTTTTCCAGATCTAGGATTTTTGAACGGGCATATAGCTTGTAAAATAGGCATATTACGGCAAAATATCTAAATACCGCATATACTTTAAAATTTCTCATAAATAAGATAGAATATAACACGAGATGTGCTTGAAACTCCACTTACTGGACAGTGGACATCTTTTATATCTTAACATTAAAATAAATGTTACCATTAGAATGACAAAATTGCATACCCATATTAATTATTTATAGTCATAACTCATAAGTTTCTTTATTTATTAGGTGTGAAACAATAAATTATTATTCTTCTCGTGAAAAAATGTTGATGATAATTACGTTTTATTTTAAATAGTGAGTTTCTAGATATTTCTAATTTCAAGAAAATCCAGCACTTTTTTCTGTCACCTAGCATATTTTTCCCCGATTATTTTCTCGAATCTCATCATTTTCCATCCCATCATTACCAAAATAAAATATCATATCTAAAATTATAATTAATAACAGTAAATTAAACACTACATTATATTTAAAATTAAAAAAACTATTTAGGTTTCCACATCAATATCAAGACTATATAAATAATATTGTGTTGCTTAAGTATCTATTGTGCAGAGGCTATTTTCCCCAGGACGCTTTCGGCAGTCCAAGCCGGAATAACAAGGTTCACTAATGGGTCCCCCTGACGACGTTCGACGGCCCTACCTCCCACTAAACAACGATGATGCAATATTTAATTCCATTATCTCAAAAAGTAGATCGGCGAAATCCATGTTTTTTAACATTTGTTCTTCCATGTGTAATCTATTAGTGAAGGTTTCAAATCAACAGTGTCATTATAAAATGTTAGTTTTTTTTAAAAACATTCTATTGAGGCCACATGTTTGAAGTCCCGAACCGCCTCCAAATTTTAATATAATGTATAACCGAATTAAGACATGTGTACCGAATTTCAAGTCTCTGTGTATACGAAGAATAAAGCGAAGGTTTTTTTAGCGGGGCAGAAAAACGTATAAGTATAATTCCCGACCATGTCCGATCCTAATAAGATCATAATATAGGCCTCCACAGAGTGGAAAATGGATGTCAGCCACTTGCTCAACCTATTAGGTCAATACTTTGACTCATACACAAATTGAAAAATAATATGTGTACCTACTTGCCAGACCGAGGATTCAAACCTGAGACCCATGATGCAATGCGGAATCGTGGGTGTACCTAATAAGTATAATTATGGCGTTTTTATTATTGTATAAAATAAAACGCATTGTGACATTACCATTGCTGACGAGTGAGTAAATAAAAGAAAATCAAACATGGTTGACAGCGTGAGCACAATTTATCACGTTTTAAATGCATTAAAACATCAAAGCTTTCGATATGTCAACAATAATGGAAGTCTGTGCATGCGATATTATGTTTGGTGGTGAGTCGGGGACATCACGCAAATTGCATTAAATTAATGGTACGGATGAAAATGGCGTTGTTTACAACGGATGTAAACAAAAACATGGCGTCGAAAGCATTAGCGTTTGAAATGATTTGTTTTTTTTCTTTCCTTCATAATATGCAGCTAGGCAGTCACGCTACTGCAAAACTTTACCAATTAAAAAGGCTAGGTTACGTTTAAGAAGATTAAAAAATGATTGGTAATCCTGTTATGAATATTAAAATGATTGTGATGTGAAAGTCATTACTCATTACGATAAATCTAGTTAGAAGCTAAGGCGTGTCACCATAATGGAGAGGATCCATATAGACACTCCTACAATCTTGACCAAAAAAATAAAGTAATTTGTTATAATATTTTAACGTGATGATGGTAGGGGAGGGGTTGCTGGAAAAAGTGAAATAATTATTTCAATATAATATGTAAGTATCTATAAAATTTTATTTTTAATGATATCTTTTTCGTTCTGAATCCTTCAAAATTAGTGTTTATGATAATATTTGGCGTAAAATTATAATATACTTAAACGTTTTTCTCGAAATCTCGAATAATTACAGTAAGTACGTCTCGGTACACTTGTGTCAACCAGTATATCCGTAAGCCCGGTCGCACATACGAACTCGTCTCGACTGTAACGCGTCAAATTTGTCGATGTGATTTGGTTGCCATCAACAAAATACATGTAACTTAATGTACTGACATACATAGCGTCGGTACGACGTTTTTTAATAGAAAATAACATCTGCTTGTCAAAGTCTGTAACTAAGGTACAAGTCGGTTAACATGAAGCCAGGTGGGAACCAACCCAAAATTTATGAATTCAAGAATGAAAACCTAACTTAATAAATAATCAGCTATTTTCAAAATTTATTTGCCGCTGGCTTCCTGTAAACCGACAAGAACCATAATAAATTTAACTCTACGTGGGCCGCAGGTAGCATAGTAAAATGTTGTACCGCTATTTGCGGAAATGCTGCTCTTCGCGGTTAGTCATTCGCTTCGATTAGCCCCGTGATCTCACTGTACCGACATGTTCCAGTCTGTGTGCATGGAAGAGACTTGCAATATTGCCAGCCGTTTTGATTTTAGTGCACAGTTTGTTTGTACGACTGGGCTAAGAATTCTCACATTGACGACTAATATATAAGACCTCAACTACTACACATTTCTACATAAAGAAAAATGGCCAAAATAACAACTTAAAAAATGTTTTCTATTATTTGAAAATGTTTATCAATGGCTATTTCTTAAAATCTTTTAAGACTACGTCATTCGGTTCAATCTTAACTATCCTACACATAGACCAATAATTAATAGACGTAAATAATTACTTTCACCACACTTATAATTCCGTAGAGACACAATTATTTTCCCAGATAAAAGCATGTTAGAGATATTATGGTTATATAGCTTCCAAGTGCTCAAAATCGAAATGTGTAAAGTTTGCACCTATCGCCCAGACGCCAGAGTCTGTGTACCTATTATAAACTTAGTAATTTACGAAACGTCTGTGTTTTTATATAAGTAATATGTATAACAAAAGGGTTTAACTGTGGTTTTTTTTAGAATATTTTTAATTAATCTGCATAATTTTACGTTTTGACAAATGCATACTGAAGTCAGTAAGTATAAATAAAATTGCCTTTTAACAAATTACATTGGATTCCATCAATAATAATTTATTTCAGTATATTTCTTTTTCGAGTAGTTTGTCTGCTTGTTTTTTCCATATTTCAAGAAAAATCCACTTTCAACATTTTCTACTAGCAGAATCATTGCTTCATTCAATTATTTGATGTAGCTATGCATATAAAATGATACCAGTGGCGAAGACTAAGTGAATTCGAAATGAGTATTTAACATTTAACTTGGGAAATAA
Source organism: Rhyacophila brunnea (assembly GCF_057557595.1). NCBI lineage: Eukaryota > Metazoa > Arthropoda > Insecta > Trichoptera > Rhyacophilidae > Rhyacophila > Rhyacophila brunnea. The sequence continues at coordinate 27,110,292 of NW_028232752.1, forward strand.
TTAAATTACAATACGAGTAACATTTATCGATAATACTTGTAAGTATTTATCATTAAAGTTGCCACTTTTTATAGTTAATTTATTTACAAGTTATTTATGTCGATTTTATAAATTGATTATTTGTTAATAATTACTATTTAATTTTGTATGAAAATTCAAGACACCACCTACCAGACAACCAATTATCAAAATTCATTGGCAGTATATGAGAAATGTAGAACTAGAAAATAGAGGATTGCTGAAAAAATATTGAGTCCAAATACATTATTCTGCGTAACATAATAGTAGCAATACATAGTTAAATAGGGGTAGCTGTAATGTCTTCAGAATTAATTGAACTGAAATGAAATTGTCTTATGATTTTTTGTTTCATGCTATGCTCATCTTTTCCAATTCGGCATTGTCTAGGTGGGTTTGAAATGAAGAGAGGTGAATTGCTCGAAAACTAATTAACCACCGCGCTCTACCAATACCTTGAACCGACAGTTTGAACAATATCGACTATAATTCTAGTATACGAGTAATTAAATGAGGACAATTCTGGATCTATTCGTATGCCGTTGTCATACAAATTCAAATTTATTTATTATCGTGAGAGAACATTGAAGACGTTCATATCAAGTCATGAAAAGTGTGAATATAATATAAGTAGATTAGATAGGTACCTAACTTTATTAAAATGAAATAAGTATGAGTATGTAGAATGAAGTATGAAAGTAAAGCAAAAAATATGGCCTCCAATTCCCATAAAAAAACTCTTCTTATAATCTACCAATGGTCCATCATACAAAAACAGCATTTACGTCAAACTTAAACTTGATTCACTGATTTTTATTGGGTAACCTCAGAAGATGATTAAACATATTATTTGAGGTCCATGAAGTGAGTTATCTTCAAAAAATATATAGAAATAACATCCACAAAAACTCACACTCACGCAAGTAGAATATAAGTCGTTATCCAACGAAATTTGTTTGAACACAGCGATTAGGTACCATCCCGTGTGGGAGATCAATCCTGCAGCTTGGAATAACAAACAGCTGAGCTTTCAGTTTCTTAGATAGTTATCAGTGGGTCTATTCTATGCTTATCGACCGCTAAAGTGATAAAGTGAAAAATATTATCAAACTTAGGGTAGGTTTGTATCAAAATATTAGCACTTATTGTAACAATTACACGAAGCCGGTTTTTATTGTTGCAATAAGTGCTATATTTTAACAGCACCTATCTTGCTGCTGTTAAAATATCGCACTTATTGCAACAATAAAAACCGGCTTCGTGTAATTGTTACAATAAGTGCTAATATTTTGATACAAACCTACCCTAAGTTTGATAATATTTATCAATTTAGTGTTCGATAAGTATAGAATAGACCCACAGGGACATAAAGATCAACATTAGCAATAATGGTTCTAATTTACACCACGTATGTGTCGGACAAAAATTAATACGCACCTAACCAAACCAATTAAGTAAGTCATTTTTATTGGTGTATATTCATCAACGCCAATACAATGTTCTGTCCTAGTGTGCATTATTCTTTTTGGTTACCTACCCATCGTTTACCTCCCTCCAATAAGGCCAGCCTTCGCCACTGAATGATACGATGGATAGAAGGTTTACATGCGATACTTTTAAGCACTTAGCCAGTGCCTCGGGCGCCACTGAAATGGGTCTATTTGATAGCAGGGTATAAAACGGCGGCTGCTGTGCTTCCAATAAAGCCTCCGTCAACGCAGCGATGCTCAACATTTTCACTCAATAGTTTTAGCGAATCAAAAAATAAAGAATAGGGATGTAATGTTATACAATTCACATAACGTACATAGATATATAAAATAAGTGATACTGTGAATTAGTTATGTAATAATACCTATTTATTATTATACAGTAGTATATTATTCATAAATCACTATTAATAGAAGTGTTAAACATGAAGGGTGAACATATCGTATAAATCGAAAATGAATAATATTTAGGGTAGGTAAGTGAGTTATGGGTTTATCCGTACATTGTATAAGAAAGTTATTGCGTCATAATGTTTCCGTATCTCTTATCGTCATGCGAATAAACATTTAATATAATAAACTAATATTATTTTTTTCATCTTTGTTCTAAAAATACGTATAAGTCCACATTTATTGTATCATCATGACATTAATTATGGTGCAAAACTATTGGTCAAATAATTCCATGACTGAAGATGAAAGTTCAAATTTGGCACACTTGTGAATCAAGAATGATGCATAGTTTACGAGGTGGAAGGGTTGCGAAAGAGTTTCCCAAATTTTTATTCAACATGGATAATTCACTAAATAAAAATTTAAATAATACACTAAACAATTGGTTTCTATGTTTTAAAAAAAATGATTTTGCAGCTTACAAATAAAACCATTATTTTCATAATATAATTTATTTGAATAAATCTTTTATTATGAATTGCAGTGATAATAAGAAAAATAACAATCGAAGAATGTTTATTTTATAATGTGCGTTCAAAGTAAGTTTAATTACATACTGTAATAGAAACATTATTTAACTATAAGTACATAGTTGAATCATTTTATAATTATTGGGATGTTAGATATTTTGATTGAAATGGGTAGCTAATAATTATTATAGCTCGCTATTTTGTAGGTGCATGTTCAAAAATGTTGAGTGCCACCATTTATATTGAAGGGTAAAATGCAGGCTGCTCGTTTACGTTTTCGGTTGAAATGGAAAATGGGGAGACCTAGTTTCAACTCACGCCGCTAGAGGCGCGCGGGTTGAACAGAGGACGGAAGTGTTGGAGACATTCGCAATTTGAATTTCCCGCATAAAAAAGTTTATTGGGAGACCGTTATTCGCCAAGTGTAATTTCAAATAAAGAACAGTAAACCGGCAAAGCTATTTATTTGCTCTCAAATGATAGGTACATGCGCAATGTTTTATAACCTTGTTCGAAACGTATCAATGTAAAAAAGGTAGCTATAAATTTTACATCGTGGCCAAGTTGCAGTAGGTCTTATATAAATAAACAAATGTGGCAACACTCGCTCAAGTGACTCTGCTGAAAGTATCGGTATCTCTAATACGCGCACTTATAGAAAGATTATAGTTTAGTGTTTTTTATTGTTCGTGAAAGCACTTCACTACGAGAGGGGTACTGTGGCAACACTCTGCTGACAGTATTGGTATAACTAACACGCGGGTGTGTAAAAGATTAAATATTATTTATGTCATTCGTATGTTCGAATAAACGCAACAACTACTCAGTAAACAGATTATAACTATTCAACCAATGTTGTAACATATATAAACAAACAATATAAACACTGCACCAGTACTAATCATTTAAGTAATCAATTGGCATACTAGTTGGACATATTACCTAAAGAATAAAAGGTTTCGGAAACGACCTTCCTCATACAAATTTAATTCTTTCGAAATCAAATAAAATTGATTGAACAAGTTAACACTAATTACGTCGTTAATTAGCGTTTAGTATTAATAGTTTAGTATTCGATAGCACCTCAATTACAAATTAAATAAATAGTTTTAAAAGTCGTTTACTTGTTTCCGGTAAGGGCAAATTATTTTGAGTTTCGATTACATGTATATGCAAACACGAAAGACTATCGGTATTAAAAATCCATTCAACGAATGTAAACAGACGCTATCGTGATAATATACGAATTTCTTGCCATGCCAATAAAAAATATAGTATGAGAAGACACTAAAGATATACTGTATCTGCGTTTCGTTAACTTATTCAATTAAGCATTGACAAGTCAAAAATTGAATTATATTTCCGTTACTATATAGTAATAAAATTTATATTGCGCAGTTTCTGTATTTTATTATTGTACTTCACATTAAAAATATTTAAATAATTATTGGACAATCGGGATTTAAAAAATGGCAATACTTTTGATTGTGTAACGCGACTTGCTTCGCTAGTTAACATTTCCGTAGCCGTAGTTTTATTTTGATAAATGCATGGGTTTTTACGTTATTCTGGATATTTTATGCATCTCGGACATAGAATTGGGATACCAAAAAGAAGCTGATTGCATGTATAATAATATTTACTTTCGGATACATAATTAAAATTAATAATTGCAGCCAAAAAGAAGGTCGACGGTTTATTATGCGGTAAATAAATAAATATTTATGAAAAATGATCGAAGCGTAAACAATTTGATGTAATATTATATTAATTTCTAAATACGTCAAACTTTCCCTGTTGGCGTTTAATAAATACGAGCTGGGGCAGTGGCACAGTAGATAAAACACCGTTTATGATGAATGAATGACTGGGTTCGAAACGCACCAGTCAACCATGACATAGATTACATTGCAATAATATCTCTGTATGTTTGATTATAGTGTTTATTTATTCTTACAATCGAGCGTGTTAACACGGTATGTCCATTAAGAGACTACAAGGCAAAATATTCGAATTGATTCTAGTCTAATTTCACCTGCGGTACTAGGTATATTCAGATTATAATATATATTATACTATTTAATAGAATTGTGGTGTATTTTTCGTTTATTATAAACTGATGAAAAAATCTTCTTTATAGATATTGCGCCTAAATGTATGAAATTGGAGAAAAACAACTTCTATTTTATTTAATTTTCAAACTCACCTCACTCATTCATTTTGCAAAGGTGATATCTTTTCAACATCCAACTCATCAGGGCACGAAATTGTCTCTACTAGATCTGCGTTGTCTTGTTTATGTATTATTATTTCACCAGTAGGTATTAAGTATGTCTAAACATTCATAACATTCAGATAGATGCCCCTAGTGTTATTACATTCTACTTGACACAAAATAATAGAAAAAAAAATCGGCTCTTTGCGCCTTGCGGAGGAGGGGGCTCCGCCCCCATGGGCCTCTCAGATGATGGTTACTTAAACCCTGACGGCTAAAATTATGAAACATGGAACATGCTTTGCCTACTAATTTTCTGAATGCTGGTTGTCCAAATTCGAAAGAAAAATTATTTGTCAAAGTAACCGAATCTAAAGGATTGAAACCATTTACTTTTTTGAAAATTATGTAATTACAATAATAAAACTAAGGAAGTAATAATAACAGACGAACAATAAGTCGCACAGAATGTAGGCTACTGAGTACTGAACGTACAATGAAAATAATTGGCGCGCGTAAGTAATCGGGGCGGAGCGTGGGCCGCGGGAGGACTGCCCGTCTATAGTTATTCTACGTATATTTTTCGTAACGTTTTTGCCTTGAAGATCACGAGTAAAACATGTTCCATGTTAAAACTCTGTTCTACTGATTAAGTTGGCACCAAGTGACTTAGCGTTACAAGTTTATTTGAAGAGAACTACACACTTTTGTTATGAAATTCTACTGTAAATTAATATTAACCAAATCAATTAATTACATGCAAGAGAAATTGCCAAAAACGCACCTCAATACCTACTAATATTTCATAAGATTGGGTTTTTTTTGCAATGCTCGATCCATAAGCCGCATTTAGACCAAGCGAGCAAATGTTTACGTCAAGAGAATTTCGCTGGAGTGGGGGAAGAACAAACATTCGCTCGATTGGTCTAAATGCGGCTTAAGAAGATCATATAATTACATATAGTCTACAAAGTGGAGGTTATATTAACAGATTTTTTTGTTTTTTTTGCTGTTAGCCACCTGATCAATTTATTAGTTCCATACTCTGGGTCCAAATATACGTTGAAAAAAACATATCGACTTGACGAAAACAGACATTCAAACTTGGACAGCTTATAAAATATATTATTGGTACCAATTCATTTCGATCAGCTGTGGAGTGGTGAAAGATGCTGAACTAATAAAAATTCGATGGTTACTATTGCCCGTTGAATCAATGGGTACGAGTATGACTGCACATAATAGGTTGAATAAAGATCAACATACATTTTAAATGTAAATCCATCGTCAATATATGCGTCATCGTCATAGATCATAGAGTTTTGTTTACGAATTGAATCAGTCATTCATAACAAGATACAATGATGATGTGGCTTTTTTACTTAACCCCATAATTGATTAGTTAATAATATCATATACTTAAATAAAAATATTACTTTATTTAAAAAGTGAATGAAAGCAGATATTATATTCTTTAACCTGAAAACTATAAATTTTAAGTATAAAAATGTGTGATGCCAAATATGTTGAAAAAATTATCTTCTAATCATCTGATTTTTACCTATTATTATAAGATGCGAACAATATTCATTAATGATTGTGTCATATTGTATCATTTTAGTAAGTATGGATTTTATTTAGGTACGGTATCAATTTTGACCGGATGTTGCTGGAACAGATGTGGCCCGCGGGCCGCAAGATAACCGACACATTAAGGCATTATAGATAAATAGAGCTATAATTGAAGTCATCAAAATAATAAGAGTGAAAAAACTGATTATAAAATACGTTTTAAAAATTGTCTTATCTGACTGAAATATGCATTTGTTTTGAAAATCCGTCATCCAGTATTCTGTAGAAATTGAGAACTTATTTTAAAATTAGAATGCGCGGTATGATAAAAAAATTAGAGAAGAGAATTTCAACCTGGCTTGCCTGTTCTTCAAGCCAACCGGATTCCGGCGTCCCGGAAGGCCGCTAAATACTATCTATAGAGTGTATACGGCGGACCTACGGGATGCTGGTTTGACCTGGAACGATGCAAGAAGACGCAATCGACAAGGGATTCATGGAGGCGCCTCGTGGTGTCCATATACTCCAACTAAGGGCCGGATATGGCCGAAGAAGATAAAAAGTGGTACATAATAAGGGTACTGTTATATCTTAAAATTCCTCTTATGTTTTACATGTAGATTTTCACTATAGAGTAACCCTCAGATTTTTCAAAATAGGTTTTATTGGATAATAACGTGGCACACGACTAAATACACGTTGTGTCCAAAAGATGATAGCTGTAAATGCCGATTTATTATGTAAATTTAGCCGGCAATTAAAAAAAGAAGGAAATGAAGTGGGAAAAACAACTTAACCATAATTTTTGTTGGTTTTTCTTTAATTAACTCAATAATTAATATCAGATTAGAAATATAAAAACTAAATTTTTAATAATCATAGATACCCGTCACGTTTATGTATATTTTGTATTTTAACTTTAACCCAAAACCTAACAAAAACGTTTTTGTGCCTCCTGTAACATTCGATTTGTGTGGATTACGTCTTTTTTCCTTTCTACGGTTATATTATTATGATGATAATATAAAGAAGGCAAGAACTAAAATAAACATAATATAATCACTTGCATACCTCTGAATGGATAATCACACATAATTGCATGCAATTTTGAAATTATATTTTTATATGCATTATACCAATTTATTGCATTATGGCTTCCGCAATATCTTCCACGGCGCACAAAAAAGATAATAAATAAAAAAAAACGGTTTCCATTGACACGGGAAGCGTTGTAGCAATAATTGCTGTTCACGATATTATCATATTAATTAACTAAATTGAATTGCTCGCTTTGCAAGTCAATTGATTGTAAGGCGATATAACATGAATTCGCAAATGGTCGTTGTAGATTCGTTGGAAAAAATATATGTTTTTATGTTGAGGTGTGGATTTTTCATTACGGGAGTGCGAACTGAGTCCAGTGGCATAGTACCTGTATAAGTAAATAGCAAAATATGAAATACGTTCTTTGGCAGAAATGGTGACAACGCTCAAGTCTAAATAGATGGGTTACTAATTCGAAATCTGCAGCAAAATCAAAATCTTACGTTGTATTTTAACTCAAGAGTATAAGCAGGGTCAAAATAAAATTATCGTAATAGAAGTTTGGGTTTTCACCGCGTGTTCTTCCTTCTTGTTTCCTCGACGTTTCAGGCTCGTTGCAGAGACCATTCTCTTGATATACGATAAACTATTTATTTTATTCGACGAATAATTTAAAAGATTTGAGAATTTACCGTTCTTCATATTTAACGTAAATAATTTGAAAACACCTCAAATATATATTTTTTTGACCATGTCCGATCTTGAAGATCCACTGAGTGGAGGTTTGTATTAATTGTTTTTACGAGAAATTGATGTTAGCTACTTGCCCAGCCTATTAGGTCTATACTCTGACTCAAACACAAATTACTAGAACATTTTTTTAATACAACGCCCGACGGGACTTCCAACAACTAGATTCGAGGCATCGAGCTTTACCAATTAAGCTACGTTAAACTAAATTACGCATGTTACAGAAAATATTAAAAAAGGCTTGTCAAAGCTGAATTGGAACTACATATTTCGGACCATTACATTTAAGATCAAAATAAACTTAAGACACACAAATGCATAACAAATATATACGAAACTATTTGATATCTTTTAATAATGCAAATGGGTGCTAAGTAACTTATGTTCCCACTATAAACAAAAGAATGTTTCAATATTAATAATATTGTATGTACACATCCCACATTTTACAATTTACCAGAAAATATACACACATTATTATTCAAGTTTTAGTAGGTAAAGAATAATGGGCCAATAAAACCCCGAGAAGCTGTGTTACTGAAAACGTGACGGACATAGAAATCTATTTCTGATATCCGTTATTTGTTTTATGGGCATCTCCTAGTACCTAATGCAATATTCCCAAGTTGTTTTTCCGATAAATATAGCATCAACGAAACGGTGGTAGAATGAATTGTGGGATACGAGCATACATGCAGACAATATGCATTAGGGCGTGTAAAATAACCGAAAACTACATTACCGGTAAATCGGTAAAATATGTAGTAAATATGGTTTACCGGTAATTAAACCGCATAATATTTTTTAGGGATATATTTAGGGATATAATTTTAGTGTAGATCGCCATTTTTGATTATTTAACTATTCTGAATAAGGAATAGATAAGTTATTGGTTATGCTACTGTCACGTACTCCATGCGGGTATGAATAAGCTCCGAGAACTAGATCGGAGAGATTTTTGTGAATTTATATGTAATTAAACAGTTTACAACCTTGCTGTTACAGCTACAAATAATATCGTTAAATGGAATAATTTCATTATATGAGTAGAAGTATTTATAGTCATATTATAAAGTATTTCTTTTTAATTAACTGAAATTACGGTTATTGGAAATGAATTAACCGGTAATACGGTTATGAGTGTTATGACATTCTATCAGTTCAACAAAATCTGCCGGGAATAAAGAATGAGATTATTGGAATACTGGTTACTTCGAAGTAAAATGGAATGTAAAAGAGCACGACTTCAGTGGCTCGATGGTTTCCATATATCTACGAGTGCTGGAGAAGGATAACTAATGTTCGAAGATCGAAGGTTATTTTACTCTAAGAAGGTCTATCCATAATATAAAACCACAGAAAAAGAGGGTACAATATAATATATCAGCTAAATTTCCACACGTCATAATAAATCATCCAATATGGATATTGTGGAAAATATCGAAACATTTTTTTTCCAAATTACAAACTAATTACAAACTAACAAGTATTGCCGTAAATATTTTACTGAATAGTATTTAACGGGAATTAAATAAACTGCTTAATTTTTACTCATATTGGCAAAGCAATAATTTAAAACAGTACGATAATGTCAATATCTAATGAAATGAATAATTACATATCCATTTAAACGTTTAATATGAAACTGTTTGATTTTACAACAGGATGTTTATTCAAATGTCGAGAAAAAATATGCCATAATGACAACAATATTTTTCCTATAAATTTTCAGTAGGTACTTACCTACTTAGAATTCTAATTTTGGACCTATTTAGAGCACTCACCCCCCTAACAACTCCCTGTTTATATTAAATCTCGCAAGATTAATATTGTGTCGTCATCAAAACATTATGTTGAAAACACAAAGCAAAGTTTAAAAGTCAAATGAGTAAACACGCGATATACAAACATAAAAATATTAATAAGAAGTGCGATTTAAATAATACTCACATAAAAAAATTTCAACAATATTTTTTTCCAGTCAACTTATTGAATTAACTAATACCTTTTATAAATTAGTAAGTATCGTAGGTCTACTATTTAAGATAAACACATTGTATAAATATAATATTAAAATTTACCTACCCTGCGCGATGATGCTTTATAATATACATGCCTTCTACCTTTTTAAGAAGTATAGTATTACGAGCAGAGTTTAATGTTTAATGAATTTAGGAATATTTACTGTCGCCAACTCATCTCCCAACAATTCACCGCCAATCGCGGCAATGTAAAATATTATTGCAGGTACTACGGCAAGAAATAAATATAATAAGTATTAGGTACTATACGATTTTAAATATGTGCTATTTATTCGTACTCATCCTTCAATTTTAAAGACAAATAATGCAAACTTGTTACTTCAGCAAAAAAATTTAAAAAAGATAATAGCGCAATTTCACAAATTCCAGCAGTGTTATTGATTACGTTTATGTAAAATAATCGTTTCATTTATTATACAGTTATTGTTACTAACATTTATATTTGTCTTATGTCACTCTACCAATTTAAATAATACATTTATTTATATTGCGGCGATAAAGTGTCATGCGTCGAATTGCCGAAAATGAATGTATTTAATTTAATATTCAGGATGGTTTTTCGCTTTGGTAAAAAATAAATATTGTTTAAACTACTAGTTCTATTGCCGAGATGAATTGTCTCAGCAGAGAATTGTTGTCTATTAATTTGTAGGGGCGATGAGTTATTTCAGCAGTGAATTTTTGAATACGAATGAATTGAACTTTGGTGTCAGAAAAATATACATATTTTATTTATGGATAAATGTAAGTATACAGATTTATATTTTTTAACGTCCATAATATGAGCCTTCACATAGTGTAAGTTGTATTAACAGCTTTTTGTTTTTACAAGAAATGGATGTTAGCCTTATTAGGTCCATAGTCTGAGTCCAAACACACATTGAAAAACATCAAGCTAATTTGTCACACCTGGGATTCGAACCCGGAACCCAGGATATTATAAGCTTGATGCGTAACCGCTCGGCTATACAAGTTATAAAAGGCGAATTATCGTGTCTGCCCCTCGGTGTGAAAGTACTGAAAGTAACATCAAGTTAACATATTCTAACATGGAACATGTTTTACTCACGACTCCGACGCAAAAACGTTACGAAAAATAGACGTAGAATAACTATAGACGCGCAGCCCGCCAGCGATCCGCGCCTCGCCCCGATTACTTACGCGCGCCGATTATTTTCATTTTACGTTCAGTAACCTACATTCTGTGCGACGTATTGTTTGTCTGTTATTATTACTTCTTTAGTTTTATTATTGTAATTACATAATTTTTAGAAACGTAAAATTGTTTGAATCTTTGGATTCGGTTACTTAATAATAAATAATCAAATAATAATAAAAATAAATAATAAAAGACAAATAAATTTTCTTTCGAATTTGGACAATGATTTGAGTTTCCCCATATCCACCCGCCATGTATATGCAGCCGCGGTTTGTGCACGGCCGACATGAAGTGTCCTCTGTACCCGTGTACTGAAACTCGGCCGAAACAGAGGAGTCAGGAGTTGAAAGTGATGAATCTAAGGAGGGATCGGAATTATTCCGTCCTCTATATGACGCCATTCAGAGAATCAGTAGGCAAAGCATGTTTCATGTTTAATATTTTTAGCCGTCAGGGTTTAATTTTAAGGTAATTGTTATCCATTCGCTTGAGGCATTACGCATTAAATCAAAAGACGGAATTATTATTGATAAAAAAAAACAAGTAAATTTGACCGATATGACGCGGGATGGAGACCCCAGATCTAAGTATGTTCCTACTGGCTTCTAGGCTGTTATAAGGGATTGTTTACACGGGCTTAGTATTAATCATTAATATTCGTTACTCGCACTAATACTGTACGTATAAACAGGCTATGTACTACTGATTATTACTAAATCGGTCTGTTTATATATTGTGTCCTAATACTAATAATAATTAGTACTTAACCCGTGTAAACAAATATTTACAATTTACACAGAGTAGTTTGTACGATATTTTTATACTTTAGTTTATACCATTAGTATAATATATCAAAATACTATTTTCAGTGAATGCATTAATAACATGGTAATTAATTGTAAAGTGTTACCTAAAAGAAGACTTAGGTACTAGTAACTATATATTTTGACATATATTATAAAAGTTGTATGTTCATGATGCGTTTCATGGTATATATTATGATTATAGTATACAAATGCTATAATAAACATGACCGTGAAGGTCTCCTCGTCCTATGAATTACCTCTCTTCCGGCGTTTCCTCTATGACAGGCAGAATTGACGTCCCGGATATAACAGAAGGTCCGGTAGTCGCTTCAGGCATCTCCACTGTCATCGTGCTGGAAACCATTTTGATGCTGACACCAAGAAACTCAACAATATTCTATATTCAAATTAATATCTGCTGTATTCTATTTTTAAATTGTACTTTTTTATATTTGTGTAATTAACACGCTCAAAATACAGTTTTTATCGTATTTTTAAAATGTACATAACCTAAAAAGAGTAATAATTTACAATCACTTTGAAGTAAACAAAAACCACACAGTGTGCGATAGTAATTAGGTTGTTTTAAAGCAATTATTTATGAAATATTATAGCTGATATAAATACACGTAATAATTTAATTTTTAGGCGATTTAATGACACTGCGGTGACGTTATTTCGGTAATTTTTAAGAAACTGAGCTGTCACTCAGCGTGTAGGTAAGTTTAAATACTGCAAGACACAATTATATTCTGATAGTACTTTTATGCATTAATGTTCATATTCAGAAGCAGTTGTTCGTATCTAAATGCGTCATATTTCATTACCGGTGAGTACTTAAACACAGCTGATTAACTAATAATAACGAATGAGTCACTTTGTAATACTTTGTTAAGATCCAATTCAAAGGATTTGAGTCTTTCAATAAAACACCAATTGAACGGTGAAGAATAATAAAGAAAATTGGTCCTTAGTAAGGCAATGGGATTACACGTTTATTAGAATAATGTTATTGCAATATAAGGTGATAGTATTATTTGATTTTTAAGAATAATGGAAGAGCATTATATTTACAAAACGAAAATGATTTCACTGTATTTATTGGTCGAGAAAATGTATTTATTTTACACTTCGATATCACGATTGTTATTATTATAATGTACAATGAAAAATTTCACATCGATGTGTGCGTATGTTCGATTTGATTGTTTTTTTTTATTTCGGTATTTAGAAGAAAAAAAACTCTCCGATTTCTTATTACTTGAACGTATCAGAAGGCACACGCTGTGTAAAAGTGTGTGTAGAAAACCGGCATCGCAATCCGGCGACGACGTCTGTCCCGTGGAAAGCTGATCCAAGACTGGCGGTCGGTCATGATGACGAGTCGTGCGGGGGGTCAGGCGTCGGTGGTCGGGAGGAGGGTGCGCGCGTCGCGACGCTGACGCCCTCGCCAGCCGACGCCGCTCTCGCCGTACTCAATTGATTGGATTCTGTTTTTCACACATGATACGTTTTCGCGGTTTTAATATCGCTGGAAATTTAGCGCAGTTTTCACTGTTTTCCAAATGGTATTTAAATTAATAATAATATATAAACAATAAATGTATAAGTTGGTAAGTGATGAAACTTGTCTCCATTATTAAAAAAAAAATACAAACATATTATTTACGTTTCATAAAATGCGAGATATTTTTCACAAGTACAACTAACTCCCTTTACGTAAATTTTTATAACGGGTTACGAAAATTGCTTTTAACTATTTTACAACGTCTTTTGAAAGTATTTATATAATATGTGGCGTAAGCAGTACTAAGCGTTTAGGTTAGTATATATTTCTAAAAAAGGGAGCAGGGGCTTTTTTGATATTAGCCTTTAATGTATTTATATACAACGATATTATCGTCTCAAGATATAAGTGATATATTTATCTTAAATTCTACAGTATTACGAATATTCAAAGAGAATTCACTTCAAAATAGTTTATTTAATGTATGAAAGATATAGTGAAAAATATACTTTAAATAATCAAATGGAAATTACGAAAGTAAAAAAAAAATTTGAAAACATTTTCACTTCGGGTATTAGATAAATAAAGTTTTTACATGTTTGATACAACGGCATCATTAGTGATTCCATTACAACTACTCTTGATTTTGGAGCAATTTAAGTATCTACTATTTTCTGACATCAATCGATATCATATCATGATAGTGGAAAATCATGAGTTACTCAAGTGTTTCTTCAGTTGAACCTTTTTGAAAAACTCTGCTGTCAGTACTTTCAAACAGACGTTATAGTATGATTTCAGTATTTCGTTGTCTTATGTTTGTATGGACCTATATTTTTTTAACTGGAGGGAAACGACTTTGGCCAGATCTGGATAAAATCAAATGGTGGAGGAGGCCAAGACCCACATATGGTTGTAGCACCAGGGAGAAGATGTGTTATTTTCATATGGGTGTACTTATAGACTATATCAGTAGGAACACTGATACTAATTCTACACGTAGTTTACCCTATTAGCTAAACGTATCATCTAGCTAGAGTGTAAACGATTCTCGTAAATGACATTGCGTATATACATACATCTTCGTCTAAATATTATTTCGTAAATATATGAATATGGTTACGAAAATGATATACATTAAAATTAAAATAAAAGTGTATATTGCTAATCCCCCTTCATGTTTTTATACCATTTTTAAATATATTTTGCAAAATGTCCGCATAAATATTATAAAAAAAACAACGAATTCTAAGTACATTGCAAAAGGCTGTATTTTTGTTAATTCTGTTAATATAAACAAGCTCATATAAAAACAGTTGTAGGTCAGGAAAAAAATATTTGATTAACAATCCCATAAACTATGTCAAATGTTGAAATTTAACACCCCGGTGTTGCATAGTTTGCGTTGTGGGAAGACTGCGAAAGAGATCATGATGATTTTTAAAAACTAACCAACACCATCTGTAAATTGTAGTCTTAGTTCAATGAAAACGAATAGTATGACTGACAAAATTGACTCTACACTATTTATGGCGGATCTTAATAGCCTACCTCCACCCTACGCCACTGGTAGGATTTTGAAGCTGCTTCAAGTTTGTATTTTTACTATTCTTGTTAATTAATATCTGGGTTAACTCGGAAATCGGGATTAATATACAAACTCAAACAACGGTTTTAAATATATTGCTAATTGGGTTTAATAATACGAAAATAGATTCCCTTATCGTCCTCGCATAATCCAACTAACTGCATATTGTATTCGAGAGAGTCTACATTTAGAATTGCGAAGGGTGATATTACACGGAGATACCCTATCACGCCCGCATAACAAGAGTATCTACGGATCAGGGATGATCCGTAGCAGGGAAACGTCGTAGGCCGTAGCACCACCGTAGAGCAGTACTATCCCTGAATTTACATTGTACGCCTATCTGTGTGCTTTCAAATATAAGTCAAGGGTATAATATCATTACTATCTATTTTGATAGGCAATAATTGAATAATATTTCAATGTGACTTGAATTAATAATATTATATTAAATCGAAATAGGTACATTTCTTTTGAATAAAAAGGGTGAGATTTTTCTTATTTATTTACGTATTATTTTATTGAAAAAAACAAAATGTAAATAAAGATAGATAGTATCACTATGGTGTCAAAATATAATATTAAACGATTAAAAATATAATATCGATCATAATATCTAGGTACGTCTACATCTTTAATAAATAAGTAGTCTGTTGATTGTATGTTTTTTATCTGTTGACGGTCAAGTGTACAATTGAAGTTGAGAAAACCGATCATGTGGATCTATCTTATACACAAGGCGGCCAGCGACGGCTCAAGTAATAAATATTACCACTTTATTATATGTATGTATTGAGGTAACTATTGCAATTGTTACAATAAGTTAGTCGTTAAAACAATCTATATTGCTATAAATGTTAGCACAGCCACAGAGAGGCTGTTAAAACATAGCACTTTTTGACAGTTTAAACGGTTAACTTATTGTAACAATTAACCGACTCAATACAGAAATATGATAAAATACCCTCTATAGCCGCCGATAGCAGCCCTGTGTATAGAATATATGCGCAGGTGATTATTAAATTACGTATGTGTAATAAATACCTACAATATATTGTTTTTTTATTTTCATTTGCGTACCTTTTAATTAATTTTTAATTATCTACCACATTTGAATAACATACTAATTGCATCTAATGGCCGTTTAACGGGGACACGGCAGCCGTGTCGTTCGCGTCGAACGAGTTTTAATAAAGATATGTCAAAATATTTATAAAGTGGCAGCATTTGGTCATTCGGGATATATTATTCGGGATATAAGTTCTGGAGGAGACTACTAACGGTTATAGCCTATTATAAACATATTTCGATTCAGCGCATCCATTCTATATACAAGACTGCTATCGGCGGTAATCGAGGGGAGTTTATCATATGTTTGTATTGAGGTATTATAATTGTTACAATAAGTTAGCCGTCTAAACAGTCAAAACTGTCTATCTCGCTCTAAAAGTTGGCACAACCAAGAGATGTGCTGTTAAAACATAACACTTATTGTAACAATTACAACTACTTATTATAAAAATAATAATAGTTCAATACAAAAATGTGAAAAACTACCCTCACTACTACCACTACTCAAAACTACCCAAAGATTGCAGTTTTGTGTATTGAATAGATGCGCAGAACATGGACCGAATTGTTGAGAGAATGGGTAAACGTATGTCAGAATACCTTCGAAATGTTGAAGGTTGATTATACTATTATGACCTGTATTGGAGTGGAAGTGGTTAAAAATACGAAGAAACCAACATGCAATAATCTTTGAAACTATGAATTATAAAATATGACAAGTATGTTAAATATATACTAGGTGCGTATATATACATTCACGAAACAAAATAATTACAGTAAGTATCATAAATGGAAATAACATGTCATTGTATGTAAGTCATTAATGGTATCTTAATGACATTATAACTCTGGTTAACCTACTTACTAATAAAATTCCGTAAGTAGGTAAATACATAAAAGTGTAGCAATTAACGGTTTGTTGATTTATGTAAGTATAGCTTAGCTACTATCCTAACTGAGCAGGTTTGAAGAAAATAAAGAAATATTATAACTAATTGATAGAACTACTGATTGTATTGTCAGACTGGTTGTAAGCAATAAATAATAAATAATATGAGAAATTAGCGATTCATTACAATACTATGAAAATATTGGGTTCATAATCGTAAATAAAAATGTATTTCATCAAGTTTGATCATAAGAGGATCATACGGGACCAGTGTTGACAACTGTCGTAGTCAAAAACATGCCAGACGGTGTACGAAAACAGGCTATTTGACAGGAAAAAACACTAGATTTTGTGAAATTAAATGATACCGTTTCACTATGAGGCCATGATGCTCCTATTGTTTCAACGTTTTAAATTATGTTGTTTTATTTCTTACGCTACTAAAATAGGTACATTAAGTATGTACCTATCTGATGTCAGAAATTTGATGCGAATGAAAATAAATAAACGAAATATCTAGCGCATTTTCAGCACATTTAAATCTGTTGGAGGGATCAAAAAATGCCACTAAAAACGCCACAAGCCAGATGCGTTTTTTATAAGCTAGGTGTCTATCGAAAAATGTTAGATCTGGCAAGAAAAACGGTAAATTGGCAACGCTGTACGGGACTCAATAAGTGGAGGTTGTATTAATAGAATTTTGATTTTGCAAGAAATGGATGTTATCCACTTGGGTCCAACGGCATTATGAGTCGATACGTTATCGCATGACCATAATGACCGTATATGAAAATGAAATATATACGAAAGGTCGGTTTCTATTAAACAATAATATTTCTAATAAGTAAACGGAACATATGGAAAAGAAATATAAAATTATTGTTAACTTAAAACTTTAGTCAAATGTATTATATAATTTATAATATATTTTTTTCTAATTTTTCCACAATTAATAACAGTGAAACATATTAATATTGATCATCTGCTTCTAAGAATGAAGAGGAAATCGGTAAGTATAAGAAAATTCGCTTCCATAGATTCTATGTATATATATATACAAAAAAATGTCAGTTTAATGTAGTTATATAATATATTTAATTAATATTTACAAACAGTTTTTAAATTAATAATATTTTTGATGTACCTACTTAAGTGTGTTTTATTTAGATAGATATTTTTTTTCTAGTGGAGTGATTTATTACTTAAATTATTTAAGTGCAAGTACGTTATAACAAAAGTAATTTGAAGTGATCCTGACACCGGTTAGTAAAAACATAGTGTAATGCTGTTGTAATTATAAATGCAAAAAAACGCTTAATTTCGCAACTTTCTATTTGAACGTATTATAGAATCAACAAAAACAACTTCTTACCTAGTATACGCAATGCGCATTTCATATGATTTCCGAGATAGAAATTTATTCTGGTTTACTGTATAATCTGACAGCAATAAAATGGATCTGACAAAATGTCGAAAAAAACATGTCAGCCAGAATTCAAACGGGACGCATTCTAAAGCCACTGCATAATCCATTTGTTTGAGTAAAACAATTTCTTATCAAAGTTGGGACGTAAAAGATATATGGGTACGATAATAATAATTTGAATACATTGTTTATAAACGTGATTGCTTTGTTTCCGTAACGTTTTTATTTATATGTATATGAACACCTATTTCCAAGATATGACATTATTACTCATGTCGTTGTGATTGGACAATAGACTGTTAAGTCATCCAGTAGTCGATCTCGGCGATGCAAATGTATAATACATAGATGCACGATTTTGGATAGTTCGTCTAGTAAAAAAAATAGTAAAAATAGTAAAAAAGTCAGTCACTTTCGTAGTTTGACTAATACATTTACAATCAAACGTATGAAACTGAGTTAATATTCTGACTCCGAGCCAGACACAGCCAAATACCAACTTCGCAATAGGTCACTCTCTTTGTTGATACACTTATCTTACATAACAAAACAACATTAATTGCATTTTTCAATATCGTGTCAAAATGATAATTATTCTCAGGGCTTGGAACTGGAACTGAACCGAAAAAATATCGCTTTTTTCGGTTCGGTACATGTTCAAACGCGCGCATTAAAATGATTTTGGTCCTTGGACTCTTAGACTCTTGTGTCACTCACTACCATCCATACGTAAGTATTCATTTTTAAATTGTTCTTTATTTCATTCGTTTCAAATATTTAAAAATTAATCACTCGGAGCTGAACGGAAAGCCGGAAAAACCGTTATTTTTTCCGAACCGATATATTTTTTTTTACTTAAACCGAAACGAAAACAGAAACGGAGAAAATATGGTTTGAAGCCCTGGTTATTCTAATAGTAATAGTCAAACAAAAGAACATCAAATTAAAATCAAAATCAATATAATATGCAAACTTCATCTTAATGTGAATACTCCACCTACCAGTGGCGAAGGGTGGAGGTAGGCTGTTAAGATCCGCCATAAATAGTGCACATTATACTTTTTCAGACATACATATTTGTTTTCATTGAAATAAGACTACAATTTACAGAAAGTGTTGGTTAGTTTTTAAAATTCAATTAAACCCTAAGAAACCAAGCCATAATAGATAATAGTCAAAAAATACATGTCTATCTATAAAATATCTAAAATTATGCAATTAAATCATACATAACTTTGAATATTTTATAGATAGAATAATATTTTTCATTTATTATAGTTTGGTTTAGGCAGGGCTTAATGCAATAAAAAAATGAACCAACAATATGTGTAATATGTACTTTTAATCCAACGAAAACAAATAACTATGAATGAAAAAGTGTGCACAATTTTGTCGTATCGCCCAAATTAGACCAAAACTATTATGGTTTCGTTTAGGCAGGGTTTAATTGATTTTTAAAAACTAACTAACACCATCTGTAAATTGTAGTCTTAGTTCAATAAAAACAAATACATATGACTAACAAAGTTTAGTGTGCACTATTTATAGCGAATCTTAACAGCCTACCTCCACCCTTCGCCACTGCCACCTACTAATGGCACCACGCGAAAAACTACGAAGATAGCAATTTGAGACATTAGCCCCCTTAATATATAAGTACTACCTACCAATGTTCCATGTAAGGTGTGCGCGCGAAAATGTGTCCACACACATGTATTCATCCCCAGCACAGTCCTCACACAAAAATATTGTAAAAGAAAGTTTCCTTTGCCAGATTTTAGTTTTGGTCGAATGCACGAAACCATCACATTCACAATTCTTCGACTCATTTCTCGGAAGGCGAAAGTCAAGTGCGACTAACGCGAGCACGCAAGTGAAATTTTACGTCGAGCGGGATCACTATATCCGTTCCATTCTATCGCGTGCCAAAGTATGCGAAAAGAAGATACGTATTTTAGTGTTTATCAATGAACACCTATGTTCCGGGAAGAATTTTCTTACGTAGTTGAAAAATTAATAAGAAAAATATATTCGTCAGGGTGAAAAGAAATACATTGTTTATAAATGTTTATTTTGCATAAAAGTGTTTATATTGAACAAAAACAACCCAACATACAAATATATAGATTTAATATATATGTAAAAAAAAACATTCTGCAAGTTTAGTATGTAATATATTTTATCAACGCATACTTTTTTTTCTTTATTTCCTACTTCATTTACTTCAAAAATTATCGTTGGTAGTGTTATTATTATATAAAATCACTGAAATTAATAAATACCTCAAAAATATAGGTTTTAATGAAAAATTGTATGTATGTGTTTGTGGGGGGGGGGGGTGTTAATTTACCGCACCAGGTGACACCAACCCTAGTTACGCCAGTGCTCAAATTCGTTGATGATCCGCACACACAATATAAAAATTAGAGGGAACGTTGCTACCTACCTATCTAAAAACACTAAAAATGTAAATATTATTTATTGAAAGTAAACGATAACAAAAAGTGAATTCGTTACAGGATCCCATTTTATTATTACAAATTATTCTGTGGCCATGTTTATTATTATAATTTAGTTTATTAAGTTTTCTGTAAAGGACAGGGCCCGAATTCCAAAAAATACCTGTGGGTCTCATGTAAGTGGTAAGAGACGACAGTAGCAAATCATCACACCTTTCTCCAATACCTGAAGCCGTCAAGTCACTGAGGTGCTGTATGATCTTTCCAGAAATGATTCATTAGCAGAATATTTATGTAAAGGTATATTATCATGTTAGAGCTATCACATACTTATGTACAAACATACACCTTTTTATTTATTAATAATAGTATTACATATTAAATTTAAGCTAACTCCTAGTTACAAGACAACCAGAAGTCGGTTCCGGCCTAATCCCGAAAGAGCAGTCAATATAGAGGATGTTACTAAGTATACAAAAAACATACGATTACCACTTTTATTTCTTTAATTTTGATAGAGAAAGAATTAATAAAAAAATAATTACAAGATAAAAAGATCTTTTTATATACAACGTTTTTAAATTTTCTGTTGAATCATATAAACTTGGCTTGAGTAGCTTAAAGCTTAAACGATCAAAAAAAAAATGTATTTGATAGAAATAATACTGAAATGTCATTTTGACACCCATATTGATTTCCATAGTAACGCACATATATATTATAATTTAGTTGTTAGGACCCTAGCATCCAATAATAGTGGATTGGATTACGGATTTCTTCTGAAATAACTTTTCATACAAAACAGAATTAATTAATAATTCTACCTAAAATGGCTAAAATGTTCTGATATATTAAAAGTTTCAAATGTCTAGCTAGTCGGGAAGTTAGTTAAAAATCGATTGCAAGATTTGTACCGGACAAATAAGTATACGACCTAATAAAAACGCTGTAATAATTATATTTTATTTGATTCATTGGATTTTTGACGCTAAATAAAAATGGTTTTCGAACAAAGCGATTTTTTGCATTTTAGTGAAGCTCCTCTTATGTTTAACCATTTGCGTTTATATTGATTGTCCACAAATGTATGTGCAGTTTTCATTATTATTGCTTGAGCAACCAATGTGTATGTTGATCCGATGCGCCCGTTAAGCTCGGTATGGCGTTGAGAGGAGATGGAAATAGCTTTTCTCACTCAAGACAACAAAGCTCCACCGAGGAAATCTCCGGATGTTCGCTGCTAACTTCATTCAGCAGTCGTGAAGGGTTCTTGTGGTAAGTAAATTTCCTCGCACAAACGTATATAAATGGCACAACGTCATCAATAAATAATTATATACTTTGCATGTAGGTACATTTGAGACAAAACTTTTAGTAAGTAGCTATTATAAATTCCATAGTGATTATACTTTCTTTTTTTTACCATGTTTAATCCTAAGAAGATCACATTGGCCTCCACATTGTTTGTATTAACAGATTTTTTTACGAGAAACGGATGTTACCACTTGCACACCTTATTAGTCTTCTGGATTCAAACACATATTGAAAAACAAAATGTGTATTTAACAGACCTAGTACTCACGAAATTATAAGGCATAAGTTTATAGTCAACAAGTATTTCACACAGACAGTAGAATAGTGATAAAGTGGTTGTCTGATTTTTTGGAAAGACAGCCGGTTAAAAATAATATAAGACAATTTTTTCGGATATAAGTTAGGCTTACCTAAATATATAGGACACCAGTGGCGAAGGGTGGAGGTAGGATATTAGGATTTGACATAAATAGTGCACACTAAAATTTGTCAGTCATATTTTTTTTTCATTGAACTAAGAATAAAATTTGCAGATGGTGCTGGTTAGTTTTTAAAATTCAATTAAACCCTGCCTGAACCAACCCATAATAATTTAGGTATGCTATAGGCGATCTGACAAAAATAGTGCACATTTTTTCAGTCATACTTATTTGTTTTCGTTGAATTAAGAATATGTAGGTACCTAATACAGATGGTGTCAATTAGTTTTTTAAAATTCATTAAGCCTTGCTTATACCATTTCATAATCGACATAATCAGTAAAAAATACTCTTTTATCTTTAAATATATAAAATTGTGTATGGTTTAATGCCATACTATAAAATATCTAAAAGAATAGATATTTTATAGATGAACGAATATTTTTTGACTATTATCTACTATGGCTTGGATTAGGCAGGGTTTAATTGAATTTTAAAGACTAACAAACACTATCTAAACATTGTAGTCTTACTTCAATGAAAACTAATACGTATGACTGACAAAGTTTAGTGTGCACTATTTATGTGGAATCAGGACAACCGATGGAAAAATGGCGTAATACAGAGGCCCCAAGGGGCACTAAATGCCTAAATGGACGCTCTTAAACTCGCTGGATAGACGAACTCATAAAGTTCGGTGGGTTACGTGGTAGTAAATAACTAGGGAGCTATGTGGACGTCTTCATCTGGTAGTGGATCAACCCCGGCTGATGATGATAATGATGATGATACAGTAATAGTAACGTAAGTCGATATATACCTACATATCCGAAAGAAATAATATTAACTTTCGAATTACTTAGGTATTCAGTTGGTGTGGGTTCGTATAATAAAAATACAATGTTGCAAAATTCGAGATAAATAACTTACTTTTGTATAGTTACAGCGGAGTAGGTAGAAAAGACGCATTTCGTATTTCGACGCCGAACACAAAATCACTTTACTTGGAACGGCGTCGAAGAGGCAAACTTTTGATTCCATCAACTTGATTCACGAGTACTTAGTTACTTTACAACAGTGGCATGCGTTTATTAGGTAACATATGATTTATAAAGTAGTTAAATATTGAAATCATTAAGGCTTTTTGACCTTTTTCACTTTAATTAATACAATAGCTACCTCTAGGGTTTGCGATACTGGTATCCCAGTATTTTTCGATACCGAAATACGGATTTTAAAAATCAAAAGATATCGATATATTCAGAATTGAAAAGGGAAACAAAATATATTAATTAACATACATTGATTAATAGGACTGTATTTTTTTTTGTCGGGTTACACAATGTCTGGTTTACTTTCGTTGCCCTCCGACGTTCTTGGCGACCAGTAATGGTGTGCCGGGCGACATCCCCAAGGCCGAAATCCCGAATGGCCGGAATCCCGGATTTCGGCATTCGGGATTTCTGCATTCGGCCTTCGGGATTTTGGCTTTCGGGATTTCGACCATTCGGGATTTCAGCATCCAGAATTTCGGCTTTCGGTATTTCGACCCAAACCCCCATTTGCAGATTTGCGAAATACATTATTGAATTTTATTATAATGTAGATACTTTAATTAACCTAATCAATTTTAATTTTAAATTTATCCAAATGTTTTCGCCAGTCGCTCGCGGATTATAAAAGTTTTCAATTTGCAGGCAGTTGCCGTTCATGTTCAATTCATGAATACCGGTATTTAATAGGAAATACGGGTATTGGTGTTTTTGTTTAGTAATGGAAATCCCTAGCTACCACTTTTATTCACGCTCGAGTAACGTCACTTTCGCATAACCCTACTTTTTGTATACGTAGAGCAGCGTTTGTACGTATCTAAAAGAGATTTAACTCAAGCAACAACTAAACTAAAAAGGGTTATTATTTCACTAAAAATAATATCAAGTGACATTGGCTTCTGTCAACATTCTTGGATGTTTCTTAGATCGCCATATATTAAACTAAACGACCCGATTAAAATAAACGATTTTTTTTGTTCATGTCACTTTATTTAAAAAAATTATAAATTGCGTTGAAGTGTATCTTTTCTTTCATCTTCCCTCATTTAATACGTCTTCTCCCTGTTTCGCTCTCTCCTGCACATTTACATATTATGTTTTCTTTCATGCTTTATAGATAAATCGTACCAAATATACCTAATATATAAGGCGATGGTTGTGTTTAATACATGTTATAAACGAAAATGCAGATCGCAGCCGTATTCAATATAATATTATGAAAACGCTTTTTGGTAATGCTTTCTACGAAAATATGGTTTGGAATGGGACGTTATGTATCCAACTGAATGTACTAATAATAATTAAATTGTGAGTCTTGTAATAATCAAAGTTGGAAAACGTGACTAAACGTTACACCCCTAAAACACCCCTTATGATTGACTGTGGGTACTGATAGAAATCGAATTGAATTCATAATTGACGAGAGATTTGTACTATCCCACAGTAATCCTGTTAAGCTTCATCAATTAGATGTTAAATAAAGTAATGTTAAGATTACGATTTACGAAGAATCTTTATAATTCGTAATTCTTAATAATATATGTCATAATATAAATGAAGCTACTATTTGTCTATTACATCAAAAGCATGTATGACATCAATCTATGGCATCTTATGACACAAAAAAGGAACACAACGATGGGAAATGGGTTACCTTTTGGGAAGAAGGTATAATTATCGAGAGTGGAACAATATGGGATTTTTTTAATATATACATAAATGCATCATAATAATATGCATTCAATTTTGTCGCACAATCGAAAAGCGCATTCAACATTAAATTAATAATATTTGAGAACATCCAGTGAGGCTAATCTAACATATCACTTAACATCCAAAAAAAGTTTGCATGTGATAAATATATCACATCACGTATTCAGACAGTTAGTTATTACAATAAGTTAACCGTCTGATCTGTCAAAAAGTGCCATCTTTTAACAGCTCCTCTCTTGGCTGTGTTAACTTTAAGAGCGAGATACAGTACTTACGTCAATTTTACATATTGAGAATTGATATACAACATCCTACTGTTTTAAAATATAATTATGTCACGGCCGCCGTCTTAATTTATAGTTCCCGAGAGCTGTCAAATATTGAGTAGCTAGTAGCAGGCTGTAGCAGCTAGTAGTAACATGATATTTGTTTTAGTGCAATCATATTTGTGCTGCAATTGTAATTCTTGGGCTCGGGCGTATCTGCCAGCACGAAAATGCCCGAATTTGACCGACATGTCAACCGACCTAAATTTACGCCGTATTACGAATTTGCCAATTATTCTAGATAGCCGTCGATAACCGGCTTGCGTATGGAATGCCTTCCGTGTTAATTTTGACCAATGAAAATAACGGAAACGTGCTAAAGTGATATTTGTTAAGAATAGCTGCGCAAGTCGTCGTTAAGTCGTATCTAAAGTTGGCGTCAAAGTCACGGTTTAGATGGACTTGCCTTTTGCATTTTTTATTAATCTGTTCTGTGGACGCAACGTTGCGATATTTTTATTCTGAGCGTATCAGAAAACGTTCTGAAAACTATTACATTCCTAAAAACTTACCCCCCCTGTTTAGGGTCGCAGTGCCCAGTGACGTCCCTAAACAAAATGCCGCCCCTAGGCAGCGCCAGAATACCGCCCCATTTTGTTATACAGTATTTTTTATCATCCTTTCATGACTCCAATATCTGAGAAAGGTGTTGTATGGATACATTACTAACAAAATATACCACTAAACCTAATTTAAATGCCATCTCTACTTTAATAGACAATATTAAGAGCCCCCGAATTCAGATACATTTAAAAATACTACACCTGACAACTTGCATGTGTCTTTGCTGCTCACCAAGGTCGTGTCGTCCAAGGACAACGGAAGTAAACTATACATCACGACCTCGACAAAAAATACCGTCCTGTTAAACCTATTATGTTAATTAATACATTTTATTTCCAACCAATGAGCTGAATTTTAGCTAAGCTATGGTACCTACCTATTTCTATATAGGATACCCATTGATTCTCCTCAATCGCTCATTCTGCCTACCCCCACGGGACGTCACTGAGCACAGATTGCGACGCTCTTTTGTTATAGCCAAGTAACATGCGACCCTTCGCCATATTGGATAAATAATCATTTTTATTAGGAAACACACAAAAAATAATCGGTGTGTGTACTTATGTACGTTCGTTAGAAGTTATACTTCTTTGGCGTAACAAAACAAAAACAAAACTTGTGATAAATTAGATTCTTTGACTAGCTCTTAATTATCTTGTAAAATTACACACTCAGGAAAAAGGACCGCTTATTTGAACGCCGTTGGTTTATTTCTATACACTTTAACTTATATTACTAAATTATTTAATGATTTCCCGTTGTTTTTATTTTTAAAGTACCAACTGTCACTCTGACGTTTAATAGTTTGTTTACGTAAAGAATCGCAAATGGCAAAAATAATAAATTCGCTGCCTAGGCAATGGAACAATTCTAAACTATAATATTATACTGTATAATCGTCACGATCGCAGTACCAGTTTCGTGTGAAAAAATAAATTATGTGTTACATGTCACACGCCAAAAATACACTCTTTCATCTGGCTTACAGAGTTTTAGCAAGATAATACAATGTTTAATGCAACCACGATCAAACGATGTATTTTGCGATAGTACATATTATTGGATTATATTCTATTGTAGTTGAAAGCCATGCAGTCGATGTGATCTGAATTTCACTTGGCACTCATGAGCAATATCTACAATATTATTATATTGGGATATGAAAACCATTAAAGAAAGTTTTTAAATTAAAACTTTTAATATTATTCCTCGACCAAAGAGTTGCAAATGTGATATCGAAATCTCCACGTAGTTATTTGAAAATGGAAAACGATTTTGACAGCCGCTCCGAGAAAAATCGAAAACAAAAGACATTCTATGAAAAAAATGGTCGTCCAAAAAATTCGCGCATGCGCATTTTCACACTATAAAATATCGTAGGTGTATAAACCCCCCCCCCCCTTCGCCAGCGGATCCAGCTCATTTAAAATTTGCACGTCGAAGTCACCGGAACTCTGACAACTGTTTTGATTTTCTTTTGAAATAATTTGTTAGAAAAGTAGAATTTCCCTCACAATACGTACATTATAGTAACTCTATTATATATTTGGGTATTTTTTACTAAAAAAAAAAAATTTCCTCGATAATTACAGCATTTTCTTCACGTACCTTCAATAATATTTTGATACGTAATAATATTATTATCTTATTATTACGTAACAAAATGTATAAAATGCAATAATACAATTACTACTTGTCTTATAGGCGGAGCATATAGGCACCACAATAAAATTGTTTTTCCACAACGAATAATTTTCTTATTAACACAATCAAGAGGAAAACGATTAAATCTTGAAAACTATTAAAAATAATCCATACTCCTTATTCTATGGGCACTATGGTCAGCTATGATCACATCATTGCGCGAGACGTCATGTTTCAAATTTGTCAAATAATAAAGTATGATATGAGATAGAATTGACGTTTTAATAGCCCCATATCAATAAAAACTAGAGTAAAGGAGGGCCGCTTATTGGAATGCCGGTGGTTTATTCTAGACACTTAAAGACAACTTTAATTATTTCTCGTTGTTTGGCCAACAATAATAAATTCGTTTCTTAGGCAACGGAGCAATTCTTCGTACATATAACAATAAATTCGCTGCTTAGAGAACGGAACAATTCTAAACTATAATATTATACTGTATAATCATCACGACATTGCGACACGTGGCGTAAAGACAGTGCGTTCGGCTGATAACCGAACAATCGTGGTTCGAATCCAATCGAATGCGATTTTTTTCGTGTGAAAAAATAAATTATGTGTTACATGTCACACGCCAAAAATACACTCTGATCTGATTTTCTTAACGCGCATAAAGAAGTATAACTTCAAAAATAATTATAAAAGAAAATTCTGCTCGAGTTTTTTGTGTGGGTTTATCTCACTTAACTGTTCGACCTGCCTCGCCAGGCCCCTCAGGCTAGAGCCCTGTTAGCCCCTCGTTGAGGGGGTCATGATGTGGATCCAGTGACGTCCCTAGACAAAATGCCGCCACATTTTTATACAGTATTTTTTATCATCCTTTCATGACTCCAATATCTAAGAAATGTACCAATGTACAAAACATATACAAACTAAAACATAACTCTACCTATGTAGAGGCATGAAAATATCTTTTATCCGGCTCCACTGCGCAGTATTGCCCCCCGCAATGACGTCAAAACGAAATTATATTCGAGCAAACGAACGCGGTTTTCATCCGATTTTGGCAGAATTTCAAACCGAAAGACTACGAGTAAAATATCCCCTGACTGCAGCAATAAAGCTAACGAGATGTAAACATGAAGATAATGTGAATATTATTCGACTGGCCGGCAAGAGGAGTGTCTACAAACAATTTCAGCGTAATGTGGGAAAACCGCGATAACAGATTTCAACGCTAATGACTTTAAAGTGCTAGGAAAACATAAGGACAAACAATATTTATTTTTTGGTGTTCAAATATTAGCAAGGTGATGCGAAACGGCCATTTTTTTTTTAAATACGCTATAAATTAATTTGACAGCGTTTTAGTTAGACAATATAAAATTGAGAACGATTTTTTATTATATTGTATACAGTAGTGATAATTTAATGGACTGTATTGATTTGAATGGATTGGCGGGAATGGGGAACCATAGATATTAACCACAGAACAGATTAATAAATATAATTCAGAAAGGCTATAATACCTCAATACACTATATTTTTAAGCAGGGTTTTTAATGTGTGAGTGTCCTATGAAAATGAAACACATTAAGTGTGTGTTGCAACTTTCAAATACACCAATATTGTATGAGCGTCAGTGCATAAACCGAGAGTAGTTGTCGTATTTTTACACGTGTTTAAGTTTATCCCATATTCTTCCACACTTGGGATCCGTTAGGTATTTCAGTTCCCATTAACTCTGTGTTCCCTGATACTAACGTTATGTTGTTCGTAGGCAGAGGAAATCCCTCACGTATGAGTTCACAAGAATTACATAATTACGCACTGTTTTATATCAGGTTCATTTTGATAGCAACGAATTACGGAGTCAACTGAATTTGCATTCGCGCGACATGTAATGTCAGTAATTTAAGATCGGTAAGTCACTGTGAGGAAAATAGAGAAAAGAAGAGTAATTTGGGGAATTGGCGTACACAGTTTTTTTTACCATGTTCGATCATAAGGTTATATGGGTCTCCACAGAGTGGAGTTTGTATTAACAAATCTTGAATGTTAGCCACTTGCTCAACATATTAGGTCCATACTTACTAAGTCAAACACATATTGAAAAACAACATGTACATTTGGCAGACCCGAGAATCGAACCTGTGACCCACGATATTATAAGCCTGGCGCGTAACAACTCCGCCACCGTGGTCATGTAATTAACATCACATGGAAGGGAATAACTTCTCAACCAAGAGAGCATTCAGCTTGCATTATCCAGAAGCTGGCAGTATTGAGAAATGATTGCTAGTCAACGGGCAGTATTTCTAATCAAAAGTATGGAATTCAATCATATAGGTACATACTGTACACTTAATATCTACTGTCCAACCTCTGTGTCTATGGGAATATTTGAGTTTTAAGAATTGGAGATAGCTTGTTTGTGTATATCTTAAATTTTCTTTGTTGAGAATGTCGTGAATGGCCAAACGTACCAGCGACTTCATAATCAGCGAATTTCAGATTTGTGACAGCCTCTCCTCGGTTTGCCTTCGCGGGATTTATTTTTCGTTGTCATATTATATAGCCTGGAAATGTTCGTGATATTAAAGAGCTCCTTCCAGATGAACAGACCAAATTTATATTATATTCTAACCATTAAAGAAGCAGTATCACGAAAAATTATGTTGTAGGTAAGTACTTAATCTTCCTCAGTCCTCACAATTCATAAACAGTATAGGCAAGTACTTATAGGTAAATTATGGGAAGCGATCATGTTTTACGCTCCGAAATAAATCGATTAATTGCCAATGTTCGTGCGCCATGTGGGTATTAAAGTATCTGCCTCGGAAATAATTGCTGCATCAGTTTCGTGAGCAAATAAAATCCACATTGAAACAATTTCCCATTACAAATTATTGCCTTACACGGCGGGGTTGTAAGAAAATCAATAGAGAATTTCGTTTCGAGCATTGGCAGTGGTTGAAGTGGATCGGAGTGTGTCTGGACTTCAGACGTTAAGTATGTTAGTACAGAAATCTAGAAAATAAAGATAAGCCAAAATACAGAGGACGTATGAAAATATTCACATTAAAATGATTGTTTATTGCCCATTGAGTTATATTAGTACACCAAAGTAGTCAAAGGCATGAACCGACGTGTATAATAATCAATTTTACTGCCATGTATGTTATTTTTAAACTACATTCATCTGCATTTAAAATATGAAAGAATGATATTTCTATAAGAAATCCAGCTGTATGTGAATAGGGTTGTTTAATATAATTTTTCCAATAATTCGTCCATAAAACCATATTTCTTTATATACAACAAACGATGCTTGTTCAATATTACAAGTATTGCTAAATAATTATTGGCTCAATACTGTATTGATAATTTATGCCATTTATTTAACAGTATTCAGAAGTTTCATAACATATCTTTAAGTAGATAAGTACGGAAAGCTGAAGAATGATTTTTTTTCGACTTTCCAAAATATGCTTTCTGATAATTATATTTATGTTGGCAACATTATTAGAAAGGTAAACGATACTTATCGAAAGTAAATGGACACAAGTATGGCTCCCACAACAGGGCTCTGCGTGGCGGGTTGAGATAAACACACATCACAAATTTGCTTTAATAGTAAAAAAGTCGCCTGCGGCGCTATTATACTCCGTAACCATTAACATTTTAAATTATATGATTGTGCGTTGTAATTTTGGATTATCGTGTTTCGATACTCGACAACGCCATGATTAAAGTGAATGACGTATTAAAACTAGAAAAAAATCGCTAATAATACACTAAATAAGTACCCTTAATTTGACCTGAAACACAATTTGAAAAACGTTGATGTAGTGCGTCACACTACCTTTAACCTTAAAGATAGGTAGGGGGCCCGGCCCGCCCAAAGATCTTAAGATCTTGTGGGGACCATGGACACGAGACTTCAACGACCGATATATTATGAAAAATGTGAAGTCAGACCTAAATATTCTAAGAAGATGGAAAGGTTACCTCACTGGAAACGAATACCAGCAACCGCTATAATAACACTAGTGACATATATTTAAACTGACGTCTCATAGAATTATGAAACATGTGTTTGAATAAATTGTATTGTGAAGGTTTTTTGCAATAGTCGCAATTCGAAGAAAATAATGTGTTCCTTTCCGTTTTCTTCGTCATACATTTCAAGCACTGCAGTAGAGTAGGGGTATTTGTATCATAATAAGTTCATAAGACGTCAAACTTCATAAATTCGAGGTAAGTATTTCTAAAAATAGCCAAATAAATAACTTCACCCCCACAAACATATGAACAGTTGCATAGTATCGTATAAATACGTTTACGTGGTAAAGTGACACACCATTTAATGTGAAAAGATTTGTCTTTCAAAGCTAAATATAAATGATTCGATGAAAATAGAAAATAGTGGGCATGCACAACAAATGAAATATACGGCATGTGGCGTAGCTAGTGACGTTTTAAAACAAGGTTCAAACTTGCTTGAAACCATTTTACAAAAATAAACCTGTCTTCAATACCATAAACATAGAAAATAAAAGGTGTTTAAGCTAGGAGAGTTAAAGTGAAGAACATCTGTAGTATTGAATATTCTTTACCAGTTTGGCAAGAGTACAAATTGGTATTTTGTATTCGCGCAGAATCCGCCGTGTCCGAATTGAGCTTTACTTTTAGCCGGCTCTCACATTTAAACTCGCCCGTCTGCCACACAGCCATAAATCAAACCTTCTAGGAATGTCGATCCGGTGTTACATAATATGAAGATCGCGCACATATACCTAGCGACAGTCGCATGTAATCCTCGAAAGGTATAGATATTTGGATGGGGCGATCGGCGAGCCGGTTTAAGAATGACCAATTCGTTGGTATGTAGGTATATGCGTTCTGGCGTCTTCGACTCGCAGCCCGAGAAGCATGCAACTTGTCGATTGCAACATTAATGATTTTTCAAACTAAAAAGTCGCATTCGACCAATCTGCGGAGCTCCATTTGGCAACGTGTGTTTTGTGAATAACGATGACGTCACATCGACATATTCGACACGTTGCAGACTATACATAATTCGGTTATACGTTATATGAAAATTTTAGATTAATACATAGACTTCAGTCTCCGAATTTTGATAAAATACAAAATGTCATCACAATAACACCACATTTTGAGTCATTAAATTCACGATAAGCGAGCGAAGTATATATACATAATATTGAATTCTAAAGAAGTTGACTAGGTTATGGAAAAGATATACATTAAAAATGATCTTGTGTATATTCTGTTTCACGGGCCATCCCCTGTCGGAGCAATCACAATAAACGTAACTATAAATAAATCAATTGTATTCGCTACGATTCAGTTTTCCCGCCGTCGTTTCCCTGCAAGAGATCGTGACGTCATTTGGCGCCAGTGCCGACGTCACAACGCATGTACATTCGAGATGACGTCACAAACTCCGTCGCGACTGAAAATTATTTTCATTTGGAATGTTTGCCATTTTCAAAAAGTAGATTTGAGTTAGGAACGGTGAACTACTATTTTAAGGGTGCTCGCGCAGGGTCTTTATTGGTATTCTGAAGTGATTTATTAAACATATTATTACGAACGTACTATAATTATGTAGGCAGTGACGTTCCTAGACAAAATGCCGCACCATTTTTTATACAGTATTTTTTATCATCCTTTCATGACTCCGATATCTAAGAAATGTGTTGTATGGATACATTACTAACATGATAATTATATACCACTAAATCTAATTTAAATGCCATCTCTACTTCAATAGACAATATTGCGTGTCCACGGTTTCAGATACATTTAAAAATACACCTGACAACTTTCAAAAATTCGCGAGTGACCGGCAAAAATATTTGCATAAATCAATTTGGTAAATATATAGGTACCTACCTATAATTCATATATAATTCGAAAATCTGCACGTGTCATTGCTGATCATCAAGGACGTGAAGTCCAAGGACAACGGAAGTAAACTAGACATCGCAAACCCAACAAAAAAAAAATAAAGTTCTCTTAAACTTTCTATGTTTCCAAGCATTGAGCTGATTTTTTTAACGTTTAAAGTTTCCGTACCTATTTTTATATATACCTTATGATTCTCCTCGATTTGCCGCCTTTCGACTAACTGCCGCCCCCAAGCGACGCTCAATCTGCCTACCCCCACGGGATATCACTCTATGTAGGTAGCTAGGTACTAGGTTAATACTTCGTGATTAATAAATAATAAAAATACATATTCTGTACATATTAATATTAAGTAACAAGGTATAAATTAATATAATAATAACTTAACAGCCAAGTATGCAGTAAGTATGTATTGTGCATTTAGTTGTTCTAACTGGAAATGCCAACATAATGAAGTACGTATATAATATAATAGGTACCTATTGTGCAAACAAGTATTCGAAATATTGAATCCAACGTACAATAAAATACTTTAATTAATTGGTCTCAACCTTTTGACTTCACTGGGTCACATTGAGTGAAGAAGAATTCTCTAGTCCTAGTGCAACACGTAGAAATGCACTAAGAATCTAAGTCTAGATGAGTTTTAGCTTTTCCTACCAATAAAACTTTTCCTTTTTTTAGCGATTTTGCCAAATGCAACGCACAACACCATGCTTAAATAAAGAACCAACCCTTAATCTTAACCCTTAATCACTATTCACTTAAGTACGTGGGCCGCATTATTAACTGCCTGATAAGCCTGCTTCATAAGGTACCTAATTATTTTTATATCTACGGTTAAAGTACCTACCTAATGAAATCATAATATAACTACCATTAATCTAGATAAGTAACTTTACACATTGGTCTATCGTTGGCCGACATTATTTTCTATATAATTAAAAAAAAGGTTTACTTATCTATCAATTTTATGTGCCTATTTACTGGATAATGCTATAGATTTTGAAAATAATAACATTATAATTATATTTATTATTGGTAGTTTTTAGGAATAGCCGAAATACTATGAAAATTACTGCATATTAACTAAAATATTTTCAGTTTAATGGGCTGGGTAACTAGCGCATATATTGTATACACAAGACATTTATTGTATGCGCTAGATAGCATTTATTGTATACACAATACGCTATCGGCCGCTATCGAGAGTAGTTTTGTATGGAACACCTATTGTAATAATTACAATAAGTTAGTTGTAATTGTAACAATAAGTGCGATGTTTTAAACAGCACCTCTCTTGGGTGTGCTAAATTTTAGAGCGAGATAGACAGTTTTGACAGTTTAGACGGCTAACTTATGGTAACAATCATAATACAGTCGAACTTGGTTATTACGATCACGGAAATAGCGAGTTCTCGGATGTAATGAGGAAACATTCGTTGACGATTTTCTCCATACATTTATTCACTTTTATATCGAGCTACTTCTCGGGTATACCGAGCAAAACTGTTAATGTGTCGATCGTTTAAGAACAACATTTTCGACCCTAAGCAATAAAATCCGACCGGGCAGTTAACTATATACCGACGCCGCCGGGATCGGATTACGTTTATGACACTGGTTAAGTGTCTAAGTACCTAATTAATGATTTCGCCGACAACATTGAAAAAGTATCCACGCTTATGGTTGAAATTACATGTAAAAAATCCAAGCTTTGTGAAGTCAGTAGGTACCTACCAGCGCCGGCGGCTCGGAACTTCATTACAATAAACAACTTATTTTCTAGTTTATGAATGCCATGCTTGTTTCGGGGATTTTTACGATGGTTTTCAGATTTTTTATGTTCTAGCTTAAATAGAACGCGGCGCGAAAAATGTTATATACTTAACTATATTACGAATAATGCTTATAACGAGCAAATTCAGTCGGTCCCATCTTCCTCGCAATAACCAAGTTCGATTGTACTTCGATACAAACATATAAAAACTACTCTCGATAGCTGCCGATAGCAATCTTGTGTATAGAATAGATGCGCTGATAACACATTACAGTAACGGGAGTGTTATTAAAAACGCGTAAACACAGTGGAAGGTATACATATTTTTTAATAAATTAATAATGTTTTGTAAAATTGTAAAAGTAATGTAGTGTAAAAATACATTAAAAAATACCCGTGTAACTTTTAAATTGATTTTTTTCTAATCATACAAATTTAAGTGTCGAATAAATTCCCTTCGATAATGGCGATAAATATTTGTAAGTAGGCACTTTCGGAAAATGTCAAATCAATTTAGTTATTTTACGGTCGCCGCCGCGAAAAGGTTATTAACGAGACGCCGCGACGCCGGCCGATGCCAAGCAGAGACGAGCGTCTAGTCTAGAGTGGATGCCATATTTGAAATTAGAACGAAGCTGTTTTAGGTCAACTGACGGCTCTTAGTTTGCTGAATGGATTAAGGTTGATAGATAAAGGTCGACATATTACAATATAACACGTTTTAATCACTAGTTTATTGATGATAACGTTTTTTGAAGTAACATTTACCATTTTGGGAATATAAATAGGTCATTATAATCGGCCAAAACTATTAATTTTTTTTACATATGTACCTACCGTGAACATTACAAATTATAAATTTAAGACGTACACAACATGACATTTAAAAACAAAGAACAATGTAAAGAAGAAATAAATATATTATGCAGTATCACAAAAACAGTATGAAAAGTCAAGTAAAAGGTACAAAATTATAAAAAATATATAAATTATAAAGCATGAAAGCACACCGAATAAGCTAAGTGGACCCTATTTTAAGAATTTATAAAACAACGTCCACCTATACTCATCCTCACGTAGGTGGAATATATCAATTTGGTTGAACAGAGTTATTGCCCTTCCAATTGGCATCACCAATGGGTGGTTAGTTCTGCTCCTCTGGAGAACAAACAACTGATGCTCCCGATTTCTAAGATAGTTATCAGGGACACTGAAGTCAATATTACCAGGAAGACTATGCAAGAACGAACCTACAATCTCTAGTCCACGCCAACCAAGGTCTTGGGAAGTTGCTCCCGGGACACTCAGCACAATATTGAAAGACGCCTAATGTTCGTTACGCCACTGTACACGCATAAATAACAGATGTTGTGACGTGGCGGGTCGTTGAGGGAAAAGCAAGGTAATTTTTTACACTGAGAAAAGGGTAACTTTTTTTAGACTTTGGTACATTATTTTTTAAATCATTAATAACCATGTCTTTGCTTTTTCGTACAAGGTAGTTGTTAGTAATTTTGAATAATCACAAACACCCAGGCTTTGAGAAAATCACATAAATATTGTGTCCTCACGGGAATCGAACCCAGAACTATCGGGTAGAAAGCAAGCGCCTTACACACTGCACCACGAGAGCCGCCCAATTTTTTACAATTTAATAACTAAATAACTGGTCACTGTTTGGAGGACCTGTTTTAAATGTTAGCCCAATCGCACATTGAAAATCGTCTTGGATAATAGTCATAAAACAAAACTGAGCGCAGCATGCATTTTTCTTATGTACGTACAGCAAGGCCGTGCGAGGACAGTGACGTCACTCGGTAAGTCAAAATGAATGACAAAGTGCGACATTTAGGGATTATACCTGCGGTGCATGTCGGGTGAAAATAGTTGCGTGTGCCTCCAGATGTTTTTTTCAAACTAAAATGTTTTATTCCAGCAGTGTGCGAAGGTCCATAAGATAACATGTCTTTTGTGAATAACGATGACATCACATCAACGTATTCAACACGTTGCAGACAAGACGAGTTTAGATGTGACGTCCGGCTTAGGTACAATGGACACGGTTGTGTCACTATTGTGTTAAAGAATTCGCATATTTGCCGTTGGTTATTCTTTTAAAACCGCACTATGTATTGTAAGAGAACTGCTACAACTAATTAACAGTACTGCAATTAAAAAATAAGATTTCTCAAATGATATTGGATGGACTGAATGGACAGAATACAAATATTACGACTTTTGATAGCAGTGACAGTTTTTCATGTAGCAAACAATTCGGTCGCTTCGCTAGAAAGTACCAATGTCAAGACCCCACCCCGTTCATTCAACAAAACCGCATACGACTATAAGCCACATGGCATACGGAACGTATGATTTGGGTTCATGAAGATTTTGTACATAAGCATCTGACCATGGCTGTACATCAAATACCTCTCTACCATAAGTTGAACAAACCAATTGCCAAATTTGACAGATTGCAACTGACAGCCCGCGTTTGTTGTTAATTGTCATACTTGTTTACTTCCGTGTTTCATTATAATTGAGTGAATTATTTTGATTATTGTCCAATGCTATTATCTATTTTACAATTGATCCTATAATTGGTGCTTCATTTGATTCAATCATGACTACTTTATTTATAGGTACTAAACTCTGCTTCGACGCATACAAAATTAGGGCAAAATTACTATTATTGTATCGTAATAACCTACCAATGGCGGTTTATTGCACAGATGAAATATTCAAAAGGGGCCCTCCAAACTGGTGATCGCCTTAGACCTACATGTACTTAAAATCACCGTTGTTTGAGAATATGTTTAATGCAGTGCTCGAAATGGAAAATTTTACCAACCGGAAAGTTAGGTCGTATTCTTATTTATCCGGTGGTTGTTTATCCGGTACAAATCTTGCAATCGATTTTTAACTAACTTCCCGACTAGCTAGACATTTGAAACTTTTAGAATATATGAGAACACGATGCCAATACATTTTTTTATTACTTTTAGATTTCTTTAAATAGAATTGAATTCATTTTCAGTTAATTCTGTTTTGTATGAAAAGTTATTTTGGAAGAAATCCGTAATCCAATCCACTATTATTGGTTGCTAGGGGACTGGGGTCCTAGCAACTAAATTATTAATATATACGTGTGTTACTATGAAAATCAATATGAGATGTCAAAATGATATTTCAGTATTATTTCTATCAAGTACTTATCTGGTCAAGTCAAGTTTATATGATTCAACAGAAAATTTAAAAACGTTGTACAGGAGGACCTCGACTTTCGCACATAATTGGTTCCTGAAAAGGTGTGCGAATGTTGAATGTTCGAAAGTAGAGGGAAGTAAAAAAAAAAATTAAATTGTGTGTATTTTGAAATATGTATTTATCAAGTAAATATAAGATGTTTAAGAGACATGTTTAAGTAGGGTTTGCGGATGTTTCCCTTAAAAAGTTATCAAGAGTTAACTGTTTGCCACTCTTCTTTTTCTTATTTTAAATGGTGAATTATTAACTTTACAATATTGCTTAACTGCTGGCACGAAATGTAAAGTGAACCAATCTTTTAATATTAACGCAGTAAACCCAGTTTTTTTTTATCTTTATTTGATTACTGGAAGCAATTCTTTATCCTTCCCTTTCAATGCCCTGGGATTTTCTGGTTGATAAATTAACATTGGCATCAATTTTAAATCACCAGCCAAGTTTCCACCAAGAAGCAATGTCAATCGGTTTTTAGAAGGTTTATGCCCAGGGGCAACTGATTCTTCCTTAGATAAGAATGTACGACTAGGCATTTTTTCCAAAATAAACCTGTGTCATCTACATTAAATATTTGGCTAGAAGAATATTCTCCATCTTCAATAATTTTGGATAATGAGGAAATAAATTCTACGCGAAAATCAGCCGATTCTCCAGTGAATTTAATATAAATTAATCGTTACTTACTTGAAAAATCGTGTTAGAATCTTCTTTTAATCTAGCCTTCCAATCTTTGTGCAAACTAAGAGCCTTCACTTGAATAATTGAAATATTCAGAGGGACATCTTTTTGATGTTGGTCGTCGATCCATGATGACAAATATTTTTCCATTTCATCCATAACTATGCCGTGTCTTTTGGAAACAACCTTTAAAGATATATTTCTACAATTTTGAACGTATTCCTTAATTTTATTTTTATTTTTCAAAATTGAACATATCGTAGTAGACCTGTTTGTATCATACGAACGTCCGATTGAAGAAAAAGATTCACCGCAATCAGAACGTCGTGTGAAGTTTATAAGTCCTTGATTTCTCTTTGTTCGTATCAACACTGCAGTTTTTCTGTTTCTCACTCTTGTTTATAAATCTTTAGGGTGAAATATTTCAAATGAATAAAATTAGCAAAACGCACAACATACTCGTAACACGCCCGCACGCGCTCCTGCGCAAGACTAAACCTATCCTAGCTAGCTCACAAGCAAAGTGACGAGTGCGAGCAAGATGCAAGTGACGCAAGAAATGCACTTGCTTGTGAGCGAGCGAGAAGGGGATATCTTAACCCCACGGCCAACGCGACGTTTTAAAAAAACGATTTTTTTTTGAAATGTGCGAAATAGCGAATTGTGCGAAAGTCGAACGTTCGTAAGTCGAGGTCCGCCTGTATATAAAAAGTTCTTTTTATCTTGTAATTATTTATTCTGTTGTTAGATTAGTATATAAGTACCAACCATTCGTAATAAACTTTGAGAAAAAAATGTAATGTAAATGAATTTAATATTTTCTTAGAAATTCACGAACCAGAATGTCATTTATAAATTTTCCACGAAACAGAGCGAGTCTCGAGGATCTGGCAAATTGGAGCTCAGGTCCATTTTGACCACTGATTTAATAGAAATGCTTAAACTACTATAATCATTTAATCGTCAGTAATGTGTACGTATATCATTTTTTTCAAGATTCACCCAGGGATGTCACCAGCAGCGATTTTCTTTGACGCAAGCGATTCATCAAAAATTTAAAAAGGGGCCTCGAAACAGTTGAAACCAATCATACAACTATTAAATTATACATAATGCATCTCTCACAAATTGATAATAATTTTTTTTTATTTAATATCGATTTAGACTTTAGAGTTAACAAAAAAAAGCTCAACTATCATTCAACAATGTTAAAATCACCGACGTCACGTGAGAGTAGTAGTTTATGTAATGCTAAAAGACAGCAAATGAAGTCATCAAATGAAAATATTATATACCTATATCTTCTTTAGTAGATTTCATCAACACAAAATAAAATTGTTATTTTTTTATCATAGGGGCCTCAATATTACGACCACTACAAAATGAGCCACTGGCCATCACTGATAATATTCTAAATTTTAGAATAACTATCCAAAAACATACTATGCACCAACTAATGTTAATCATTATAATTGTAAACAATTCATTGTTAATGACAAATTTCAGAATTTCTGCAGTATTATTGATAACTT
This sequence comes from Rhyacophila brunnea, assembly GCF_057557595.1. Lineage (NCBI taxonomy): Eukaryota > Metazoa > Arthropoda > Insecta > Trichoptera > Rhyacophilidae > Rhyacophila > Rhyacophila brunnea. The sequence goes on from NW_028232752.1 coordinate 27,151,474, forward strand.
TGTGCTTGATAAATAACAAAATAATTGATTAGCGAGCTAACATGTGTATTCATTGTGGTTTCTGTTTCATGGGATGAATATTATAAACACAAAGTTTCATATTACAATGATTATAATAGCATGAACACATTCTGACTTATTACCTAGTATAATAGGCATACCGCTTGGTATTTATCATTGAGCTTTACTCTATTAATCTAGAATAATATCTATGCATGCACACAATGGGGGATCCTCAAGTCCGGGCACATCTAAACTTGCCTCGTCTGCGACACAGCCATAAATCAAACCTTGTAGGAAGGTCACACTCGTATTGCAAAGCCGACCACGCACATATAAGCCTAGCGACAATCACGCGTAACCTTTCAAAATGTGGATATGTATGTGATGCTGCGACCAGCGAGCTGGTATATGAATGACCAATACGTATTCAGTATGCATACTGGCGGCTTCGACTCGCAGCCCGAGGCGCACGTAACCAACAAAAATGCCATTAGACACCGAAACAGCGATTGTTATGTATTGAGCGCAGAAATCTTTTGAACTGAAGTGGTCTCTCCTTGTATAATCATATATTATGCACATATATGCACACATATTTCGATATCTTGGACTAAGTAAATATTGGTGCGCTTGTCTGTCATTTGTAAAAAATACGGCGACAGGTGACGTTTGGATTAAAATGGCTCGTAGTGGTTAAGTTTGAATAATATTCACAAACCTTTCTTGGTGTTCGATCTCTCGTGCCATAATCTCAGCAACAGGATCGAAGTGCGCACGCTGTTCTCCAAGTAATCGCTGCCTGTCGAGGTCACCCTGCATCTGGCCAAAGGCCGCACTCAGCCCCTCCACCTCTATGGTCTCGTCATCAGCTAAAACAATGGAAAAGTCCTCAAGATAATTACATTTTACTTTTTAATCTTATGAATTGACTTGAATGTGACTAATGCAAGCCAAGGACATATTTTTTTGAGTAAATCATTTTAACAATAGTGTAAATGTATGTACATGTAAATACATCTTGACACAATAATTATTTTTGTAGAATTTAATTTAACGTGTGTTTACTTTGTCATAAGAAAATTTGCAAAATTTGTTCATGAGTTTATATCAAAGTTGTTGAAAAAAAGTTCTTCTATAGAGATGAAGCCTAAGCCGGCTCGCACATCTAAACGTGACATTGTCTAGGGCACATCCATAAATCAAACGTTCTAGGAACGTCGCATCGATGATTCATGTGTCAAGATAAAATGTCATTTTCCACCAATGTGCGGAGCGCCATTTGGTAACTGAGTTTGGTGAATAATGATGACGTATTAGACATGAGAAGACCCACGATGGCCGCGCGGCTTAAGTCGTGGGTCTCGGGTTTGAATCCTGGGTCTGACAAGTACACATATTGTTTTTCAATTTGTGTATGAGTCAGAGTATGGACCTAACAGGTTGAGCAAGTGGCTGACATCCATTTCTCGTAAATACAAAATCTGTCAATAAATTAGACATGTTGCAAAAAAGACAAGTTTAGATGTGCGAGCCGGCTAAATGCAGGAAATAGAAGCATAAATAAGGAACACTTGTCCAAAGATTAAGATAGCTACAAGTGAATTCATTTGCAGAGAACTTAACTTCACACTACTGCTATATTTATTTGCCAAAAAATTACAGGGTGTATAAAAAAACAATCCATCACGGTGAGTAAATAAGCGGCAAATAATACCTATACTACACTTCAGCTTTATTATTTAGTTGAAAAACCACGTAAAATTTGTGTAAAGCCATTTACAACTGTAATTGAGTAAATAATCACAATGAACATAAAAAATGTCGGCTATTTTAGAAAATCAGAATGGTAACTGAGCGATGTTAATATTTGTAGAATTTACTAACTTAACCTTCATGCGCTGCTCAATAATTTCAAATAGTCCAAAATCTTTGTTTTTTTTCCACCACATGTTATGTACTTAATTATGTGGTTAATACAAAGTGAAAAATATATAATCTTTTAAATTAATTCAGTGTAATTATTAAAGTATTGCAAAATGAAATTATACTAAGTAAGTACATATATCTCTATATATTAATTATCTTAAAGTATATGTACAATCAGGGCAATAATTATTGTATACTGAAAAACTGTCTTCATGTAACATGCACTAATTTGTATATTTTGCTTTTAAAAGTTTTTATTATTATTAGTTGTCATTCATAGCTTATATTTGAATATCTAGAGCAAAAAATTCAATTGTTAAGTTAATGCAATATGTATATTGTTACAGATAAATAAACTAATGAGCCATAGACAATAGTAAATTATTGACATATCTATCTCTATGATTATCCTTCAAAACGAAAATTCAAAACAAGACCTGTGTAACACAAATAAAAATGAGTTCTGTAAACATACACGAATATTCAAAAGCCTCGTTGTTCATCTTTCAGGATTTTTTTCTCACTTTCTCTGACATTATAACAACATGGCCGAGTTTTCTTTCGGCCATTTTGAAAAACACCTCACATCAGTTTCAAAGAACACGCACAATTTAAAATAAGGATTTTACAGGTTAAAAAAAAATAGCTGTCACTTATTTACACGATCTCTTATCACTTCAGATATAGCTGTGATACAAGAATTTCTTGTTTCGACATTGTGTAATGGTTTTTAAATGTTTTTATTCTTGCTGTAATTCCTTCATAATATAATTATTACAACTTAATGGTTCTCAAACTTTGTTATGAGATGATATATTACTATTTTCACTATAAATGCGAAGTACTTTAACAGATACCTACTTATCATGAGAATTGATTTTTTGCATTCGCTCAATATATTGTTGCTTAAAATACTGTTCAATCTGCTATCAATAATAACCAAAGTGTAAGGCGAATATTGATAATTTCTAACACCGACGCATGGGAACCATTGGTTCTAGTATTCAGGTGTGTTATTTGAGTAGCACTGATTTGAAGGGCCATCAATTATTCTGTCAAATCTAAAACCGCACATAAAATATTTGTAATAATAGAAAGAAGAGAAGAGAAAATAAAGTGACAAGTAACTGATGGAGGTTTCTACTTTCAAAAACCGATATGTTCACATGTACCTAGTCAAATCTCTATTGTACTAATAATAATTTAACTCAATATATGTATGATCTATAACTTTCAAAACCCGCCAAAAGCGTACAGAAAAACAGTTTAAAAAATTAACCATTTACTTATAGAAATTGATTTATGAAAAAAAAAGTTGAAATGGGGTATTTTATTTTGCTTAGGTATATTAATTGTAATGAAGAGTTCATATTAACGAAGGAAAAAAGACACTACCGTAAAAACTAACCATTTACGCTTGACATACAAAAACGTTTATCACAAATTTTGAATTAGGTATTCACTAGGCCGGCTCTCACATTTAAACTCGCCTCGTCTGCCGCACAGCTATAAATCAAACCTTCTAGAAACGATGTTCCGATGTTGCGCACATAAGCACCTAGCGACAGTCGCGCTAACCTCTCGAAACGTGGATATTTACGGGATGCGACGACCGGGGAGCCAGTATAGGAATGACCAATTCATAGCATGTACGTATGCAGTATGTGTACTGGCGGCTTCGACTCGCAGCCCAAGACATATGCGATTTGTTGTTGTTTTTTTCAAGCTAAAAAGTTACATTCACGTCAACGTATTCGACACGTTGCAGACGAGACGAGTTTAGATGTGATAGCCGGCTTATTGTTATTTGAAAATAGACGCCTAAATTCAGACAATATTGCGTTACTATAATTATGTATGAAGTAGGTAAGATCACAAACATTTTAAGAAAAACTAAAACCAAACAACTGAAGTTAAATTAACACATAGTTAATAAATGCTAAGACGATAAATAGAACTATTGATATAATATTGTAAATAAGAAAATCTTACTAAGAAATAAAATGCAAGGGATTCATATTTCTATGAGTGATTAGTTGAGAGAAAATGCAATAATACCTAATTAATATGGAGATTACAGGAACGATTGTAATTATAATTTCAATGTAAATGCTATTTGCATAAAAAGAATCATGCATAAGCCAGGTGAGAAAAGAATTAATTAGAATAGTTAATTATTAACCGTTGTTTACTTCCGTAGATGGTATGTGTTTTCTTTTATTGCTGGCATCTGTTGGCATTACTAATATTACATTTATTCTGTATTACCTTTTCTGAATTTTTATATCAGTCTATATTTAGGTACGGATATAAAAGACTTCATTGCCATAAGCAATAGAGATATAATACCCCGTTTACACGTGCAAGGATTTATTGCTGACAGTACGTATTATCGCGGCCATAACAAGAAAATGCAAGTGTAAGCATGTATTATCATGCAAGTTTGCAAACATGAATCAAACAAGTTCGGAAGCTTCTGTCTTCATGACAGTTGGGATTTGTTCGATATTTGCGCATGCACAGTAGAACAATAATGGCTAACCTGCCGGTAAAAAAATGAATGACACCGCTCATTTTGAGGTTAACCGATTTTCACGACCTGTCACCAACATCGCGTCTCGCTTACTATTGAAGAATGAGATTGGCGAGATAGTCAGCATTTTTAGGTGTAAACAGTTATAATCGTAATAAGTTTAAAATACACACTATTGCTGCAAGTAAATCTATGCACGTGTACAGTGCATGCATGGAAGTGTATTTTATGACATTAAACAATTGAGAAAGAGACATTTGTTTTGCATAATTATGCATTTAACTTGAATGGCGCTTTATTGTCTCATTAAATTAGTATGAATTAAACTTTTTAAACATTACGATTAGAAAAATTACAGTATATGTTCAATTTGACATGACGCCCAGCTGGTTGATGGCTCGGCAAGTTAGAATGCAGACGTCTTGTTGTCATAGTGTTCTTAAAACCCAGACTCCATAATATATAGTATATCTCGCTTTTTGGAATGCAAAAATGTCACATAGGGCTATAACCTAACTTTACTTATGTCACCAATGAGTTCTTGGTTCAGTTTTACAGCAGTAGAAACATGTTCAAATGCCTTGATATGAAGATTAACTAGGTAGGTATTATTTTCAATATAGAGACTATAATGGTGATAATATATATTACTATTTAACTCATTAAATGCCGTAAGGCAGTGGCGAAGGGTGGAGGTAGGCTGTTAAGATTCGCTATAAATAGTGCACACTAAACTTTGTTAGTCATATGTATTTGTTTTTATTGAACTAAGACTACAATTTACAGATGGTGTTAGTTAGTTTTTGAAAATCAATTAAACCCTGCCCAAACGAAACCATAATAGTTTTGGCCTAATTTGGGCGATACGACAAAATTGTGCACACTTTTTCATTCATAGTTATTTGTTTTCGTTGGATTAAAAATACATATTACACATATTGTTGGTTCATTTTTTTTATTTCATTAAGCCCTGCCTAAACCAAACTATAATAAATAAAAAATATTATTCTATCTATAAAATATTCAAAGTTATGTATGATTTAATTGCATAATTTTAGATATTTTATAGATAGACATGTATTTTTTGACTATTATCTAATATCGCTTGGTTTCTCAGGGTTTAATTTAATTTTAAAAACTAACCAACACTTTCTGTGAATTGTAGTCTTATTTCAATGAAAAAAAATATGTATGTCTGAAAAAGTTTATTGTGCACTATTTATGGCGGATCTTAACAGCCTACCTCCACCCTTCGCCACTGCCGTAAGGTACGCACTAGCATGGTGGTAACCAGCGGGCCACGAATTTTTATGAAACATAATATCACTTTTGGTATAATGTATAATGACTTGTTTTTCGGTTAGGTATTTCAGCATGATTCCAAGAGATGGCAGTGTGTGTACAATAAATTAAATTATTTAAAACAATCTACTGGGGCTAGTATATTGAGTGTAGGTACATTGTGTATATACACCCATTTTATATAACTGGCCTTGCGTACACAGAATGGCATAGCGTGTAAATGCGCTTTTGGCATACATCCGATTAAAACAAAATTTTATCTGCGTAGATATTGTGATATATAATACTATAATATATATATAATACTTTTCAATGCCACAAATGACACAACAATGCCCAAGGAATGCGTAAAATAATAGGTGGAAATGATTTGATTAAACACTATTAAATTCTTGTGGTTAATTTAACTCACCATAATATGACTAGACAGGTTCATAGTAGATAAATATACGTGAATTTAGAAGAATATTGAATCTATTGTAACATTTTAATCTTAGGTAGAAGAAGGACAGACTCTTGTGGCATTGCGTCTACAGTGAAAACACTATGGAACGGTGTTAGTAAGTAATAATACCAACACTAAATGAGTCGCTTACACTCCCAGAAGAATCTGACACCATTCTACTTCCGTACTTTAAAGTGCCCGCAGTAGAGTATTAACAAATCAAGTAAAGCTATATGCAATAGGTTCGATATCTAAATTACAGATTTATAGTTATAAATCTGCATTCACATCTTTACAGTGTATTTTTGTTCTAATTTGCTAATGTATCTGCCACTATTCATATATTATATTTTAGAATAGATTTTTGTGTATGTAGCAGAAAAATTAGTTTTAATTTTTAGTTTAAAATTATTGTTTCATTAATATTTCGGTCTCATTTCAGAGGGCATTTCAAAAGAAAAAACAAAGTAAGAATACACTATAACAGACCAAAAAAAAATTACAAATAACTGTGAACGTCCCCATTCGAGCCAGAATGCAAAATAACAAACAATACCTTATGCCCTCACATAATAGGCTACAAAATAAAAGATCACCCAACAACTGTTTTTGGCCTTGTGCAGTGCAAATGTGTATATAAATAGAAAAATGCGTCTGCTCTATTGGACTCTAGTAATGTTTGAAAGCATGTAGCTAATACCAGCAAGCGAAAAAGAGACAAAGAAAAGACATTAACTTGTTGACCGCGGAGCATTTAATTACTATTGAATTACCACATTTAAAAAACATGCTAATTATATCGAATGGCCAATTAACTACAACTACAATTACTACCCTGAAATATTACTAAAGAAAATGTATAGGCCTGTGCGTGTCACAAATGGACAAACGCCAATAAAAGCAGACAATTTTTATTTAATGTTACTCTGTTGCTCCAAACATTATTCACGTTTTTTTCATGTAAAATTTCATAGATAGCTTTCTCTAACTTTGATATCTACTCATGTACTCAAATACGTAATAATTACATTATATTGTAATGAAACGTAATATGTTATAAATTTAACATATTATGATAACACAATAATTTGCTTAGATATTACACATAATATATGGGTCATAGTGATAAACAAAAATTATCTAAAAACAAAAACAAACATTTAGTTCTGTGATACAATATAACAACAAACTTATCTGAGTAATATTATAAAGTTTGTTTTTAAAATACGAAAACAGAATTAGACCACTATTGTAATATTGATAGAAAATATGGAAATACCTCGTTTCTGTTCCTGATCCATTTTATAGATGGGAATAGACTATAACCTTTTACAAAATGTTACAATAAACAACTATAAACAAAACTATAGAGTATAAATAATTTGTGTGGTGACTGGTGTTAATCAGTGTATTCGATTTTACTAGTAATGAGATAACAATCCCTGATAAGATTATCACAAATTTATCACAAAAAGTTTCCCAAACATTTCAATCAACTGTAACTACAACAACAATGAAAATATTTTTATTATCTCTGTTTGATTTTAGTGATATTTCGATGCAAACTTTTGATAATTAATTTACCATACCTTTGCCATCTCTTTCGCCGAGTATCAACATATGGATCAGAATATTGGACTGCTAGCTAACAAGATAAGAGAAATATGGATTCTTTGTGAAGATTCTTTGGGTCTCATCAAGAAGATGGCATCTGGCGGTCAAGGAATAAAGACGAGCTGGACATACTTTATACTAAAGATCACGTGGCATATGAAAATGCAGATACTGCGTTGGATCAATATGTATAGGATGCCGGAGGAATTACCAGCAGTGTGGGCTATGATGCGTCCCCTGAGGGCAAGAGAAGACCTGGATGGTTAAAACTGAGATGGCTGGACTGCACCAAATGAGATATAAAAAAGGAAGTTTGTTGAAGAAGGCCAAGACCTGACAAAAGTTGTAGTGCCGATTGGATAAAGAAATAAACATAAAAATATATACAATGGAACTTGGTTATTACGAGGAAGATGGAACTGACTGAATTTGCTCGTTATAAGCGTTACTCGTTATATCAGAGAATAGGTATTTTTAAATGAGCGGTCACATAACACAAAAAGTCGAATAAGCATGGCATTCATAAACTGCAAAAGAAGTTTTTTATTGTAATGAATGCTGGTAGGTACCTACTGACTTCACAAACCTTGAATTTTTTATTTATTTCAACCATATGCGTGGATACTTTTTCAATATTGTCGGCGGTATATCTTTCGAAACAATTATATTATTTTGTGTTATTCATAAGATGTTTATTATGAAAAATAGTATCTCGAAACCCAGGATTTTTTTGTGTTTCATTCAAGGTTCCACTTGAGCTTATTATAGCTATACATATTACTAGATGATTTTATGAATGGATTTACTTGGACCATAGTTGAATGATCAAAATATTTCATAATAAAATGTTATTTCCGATTTTTTATTGTGATAACAAAGACCACGGCCAAAGAGTGTATTTGTGCGTAGTGAATTTTCATTTTGAGACAGTTTGAAATTCTGCATTATTTTATAGTATTTAATAGATTAACTGAGATAAGAATGTATACTCTCAGTAAAATTATTCATGCAAATTGTGGGATATGTGTCGATGATATCATCGTTAATCTTTGTTTTGAGAATAATCATGATAATCAGAAACAATGGAAAAATGTCTTCAAACACAGAATAGAAAAAAATTTGGGTATATCCATAAGTAGGTAATTTTTTTAACATTTTCAAAACAGTATTTTTTTGAATTATGTTTCTTTGAAATTAAAAAATATTTTTTTATACATTATCAGCAAATTGAATTAAATAGTATGTTCCGTATTCTGTCACTAATATAACTACAGTAGCATTACACTTCACGTTAAATACTTTAGTACAATTAATGAAAAAAGAATTGTGGATATTTTGTTTTCACGAATCTCAGCATTTCGTGATCGAGATCACATACTAGTCACAAAATACCGGGATTGAATATTCTGTCCGGGATTGCAGTTTTTACGAGATACTAAGCTATATGAAGGTTTTAAAGCAAATATTTTTTTCAAGACAGATACACAATACTAATAAATTATATGTACAATTGATTAAAACTGTATGAGTCAGAGCATGGGCCCCACATCCTGAAGCGGGCCCCAAGACCAGGATCTTTAGCGTGCACCCCATACCCATCGATCAGGTTAAAGACACTCTACGGTAGCGTTTTCCAATTAATGGTGTTCAATGTAAAATTAATGGTATTTGTCATATGCATAATTAATTTGGCATATTTAACTAATTTTTGAATATTTTATACAAATTACTCTTTTCCTTTTGAACACAGTAATAACGCTTATATTATGTAGACGGTTTTTCATTATGGAAACTAAACTAGATGAATACTAACCGTCCATGACTGTATGTTGCGGGTTGTCGATAATTCTGATCTGCCTGTCTGGCAGGAGTGGTTCTCCAGCTGTGCCGCCGACGTCTGCCGGTAGTCTCCAACGGGAGGCTCTTTCTTCGCTCTCGTTGCGGGGGAAGTAAAGTGGGAGGAGGGTTTCTATTAAGGACAGTTCTTGGCGGCCGTCTCCGCAGATTACAACCGTGTGTAAAGCTGATCCGTATCGCTCCAGGAAACGCCGGATTGTACCTGGAATTTCAATTGATGAATGATACATATCTTTTACTTTTGTAAATTAAATATTTATGATGTAATTTACATAATATTATATTGTTAAACTGTCCAGATGAAAAATAATCTATTATGCCAGTTATTATTTATATTTTTATTTTAAGATATCTTTAAAAACTAATGATAAAAAGTAAAGTGAGCAAAATGACGTTTGCATTTCTTAAAAATAATGTAAAATGTAAATAACGTTAAAAATACATAGCTGAACAAATATAAATCCTTGATTAAGCGGGGTTGACAGTATCGCAAGAGTAATGTTGCTATATTGATTATTCCAATGAATTGTATTTGATTTCAATTGAATTATTATATTGTTTATTAATTGAGAACATTTATTTGAACTGTTTAAGTACTCAACATTGTCAACGGTAGGCACTTATTTCCCCAATATTTTTAATCACAGAAAGACATTCAAACCCCCCCCCATCACAATATAAGTCTTTCTGTTTTACGGTTGTTAAATCTAGAATAAAACTGTTTACATTCATTGGTTTATTAATCTTAATAACCTTTACTGTAAAGTAAACCACTTTTCTGATTACTTCAACTGCATTATTTTTGTTTAAAAGTAGGTATTAAACTATAATATGTATTTAAAATTCTCGTATTATATTAATTATTAATAAATATGGCTAGTTAACCGAATCATTGCTAGAGACGGGAAATCTCGCATATCTCGTTGGTTCCTAATTATTCAGTCTATTCAAATAATTTTAAAATAGGACACAATATCTGACAACTAACCAAATCTTTTTTCTCAAGAAAAATTATTTTCGGGATACAACGAATAATAATTGGTGAATTCATTTTTTTTCACAAATTATATTTAGCATGACAGGTCCTGGCCATTTTTTTAACTTAGACTATAAATATTTGGATGTATACTAACGGAGAGCGATGTGGACTCCCAAATCTGCAGGGTAATTCCTTCTGACAGAATGTACCATGCAGAGGGCTAGTGAATGAACATTCAATTCTCTTGCTTTGTGAAGAATATTTCTGGAATAAAGAAATATACATTTATTATGTTTTCTTTATAATTCTACTTAATATTAAAAATATTAAAAATTATATAGGTACAGAAGAAACGACATATTATTATTACATTCTTTTGATAAAACAGGAATTCACATCAATGATTCAAACCGAAGATGACAGAAATCTATAATATTACTTACTATTAGAATGTAACATAGATGGCAGTATAAACAAAATAATGTACTACAATAAAAGTGAAAGTGGAAGTGAAAGTGTTTTCATACAAAAATCTCATTAAATATTTACAAATGGACTTCTTTATTTGGAAAGCATTGGTTAATGGAGATTATTATGTAAAATATAGTTATTAGTAAGTAAGACATTAGATGAATACTGAATGAGTGTTATAGGTTTTATGATTGGAGTATGACCTTGACCTGATAGCATTGAACTCAGTGTTATCAATAATTTAAGGCTCTACCCAGTGACAGGTGTGCCAAATATGCAAGGCTAAACTTTTATCAATATTCTTCAACTGGAAATTTCGTAAATATTTGGAAAACACACTGTAAATAAAACCATAATAATGGGAACTAAAATAAATTAGCAAGTAGGCATGTGCTGCATAAAATTTAAGGAAGAGAGTTCAATATAAGATAACCATGGCCCCCACAAGGGGGGAGGGGCTGACAGGGCTCTAGCCTAGGGGCCCGGGCTCAGGGGGGGCCCGGCGTGGCGGCTCGACCAGATAAATGTGATAGACATACATCTTAAATTTGCTCTAATAATAAAAAAGTCGCCCGCAGCGCTATTTTACTTCTGAGGCTATTACCATTTTAAAATATATGGTTGTGCGATGCAATTTGTGATTGTTGTGTGTTGATACTCAACAACTCTATAATTCTGTGTTAAGAAATCGGCAAAAATACACTGAATTTTATTTGATCTCGAACACCATTTGGAAAACGCCACAGTAGAGCGTCAGACTGCCTTTAATATTAGCGATATGTAGGGGGGCCCGCTAAAGATCCTGGCCTGGGGGTCCGCTTCAGGATGTGGGGGCCATGAAGATAACCATATAGATGTGTAGTGATTGTTGCATGTCGAATGTGTGGAGTAATAATTTAGTGTATTTTGTTAATATTATTCTTATCATCTGCAATAGGCATTACATCAAAAATGTATAAGTATTGCCATTGTATCATAGAAGTATCGAACATTAGAAACAAAAACGGCAGTTTCCATTTTCGTAAATTTGTTGGAATCATTAAAAATGTTTTATATCTTTCTAATATAAGTATTATAATTTATGAAAAAAACTATTTTCTTAACATTATATTGGTTTCAAAATGGCCGTTATTTGTGTTGATAGTACTAGCGCAGGCAGATCTGACTCCCTTGGATTTCTGTTCAACCCTCCAGTTCGGGTAGTTCGTGGAGTTACTAGTCTATGGTATTCCCAATATTAATTTTTAGTCTATAGTAATAGTATAATTGGATTATTATTTACGAATTGCGTAGAGGGATTAAACAAATAGTCACTAATATAATATTAAATTTAAATCACTTTAACACAAGTTGATGTACATATGATGATCAGTATAACATCAGAATTTATTTAACATTCGTGTAGGTGTAGACCATAGACTAGCCTTGACGAAGTGAAAAGACAACGAAACGAATGCCTCTGCTTGACGCATGCACAAAACTTCTCAGTGTAAAACCAGAATTTAAAAAATGAAGTGAAAGTGGATGATGAAGTGATTAGATGGAGACTAAGCTTTTGCCGTATATTTTTTGGGGCTGCCAATAGAAGAAAAAAATAATGGACTTATTACCAATACAACCACAAATCTAATGCAAAATTTGAACTGCCTTTAAAATTCCTATTAGGTATGAAATGCGTATGACTCCTTTTATCTAGAGTCAAATTTAACTATACTTACAGTGAAACCCCGATTCTACGATTTTCAAGAGACCCTAAAAAAAACGATAAATGCGGGAAATGATAAATGCGGGATATTAAAAAATATTTTTTTTTGACGTCTTGAATTATTTTAAATCTCTTAGCGAGTTCTAGATTTCTTCACGGGGGGCATTTTAGTTGCGACTTCTAAATATAATTCGACTGCGAAATGGCACCATGCTCTCGTCAACACATATGGACAGGTGACCGGCGAAATGGCCGGCCCGGCGCAATAGAATAAATTAATTTGTTGGCACCGCGACGGACACATGTGGCCGGCACATCATAAAAACCAATATTCACGTTCACAAAAACATTATAATTTTTCATAACCTATCAAATAATACCTTAGAAACAAATAATCATTTTATAACTATTTTATGTAAAACTAGTTGGCGATGAAAGTGTTAATAAAAAGTATCATAAATAATTCTACGAAAGCGAAATGAAAAATATTCAACAAGTACGGTCAATCGGGACAACATGTGTGACGGGACCATAATATTTAGATGATAGATCGAGGAAAACAATAAATCGGGGAACGATTAATGCGGGATTATTTAACATTGTTCTTATGGGTGTTTGGCGGGACTTTCAAAAATGAACGATCCATTCGGGAAAACGATTTATGCGAGAACGATAGATCGGAGTTCCACTGTAGACCATTCAATCTTATAAATTTAAGTATTCAAGGCTTATGTTGGCAATATCTGCACATCGTATTATACTCCGTTTACACGAGCATGGATTTACTGCAAACAGTTACGTATTAACGTGGCCATAACAAAAAAATGCATGTGTAGAAACGTATTATTGTGCAAGTTGCAAGATTGTGTGCAAGGATCAAAAAAGTTCGAAAGCTTCTGAATTTTCACATGACAATTGGGCTGTGCGATATCTGCGCCTGCGCAGTAGAACGATAGTGGCGAACCTATCGTAAAAAAAATGATTTACACCGCACAGAGACCCATTTTCACGACCTGTCAAATATAGCACCATTCAATGACAACATCACGTTTCGCTTACTCATGAAGAATGAGATTGGAGAGACAGTCAGCACTTTATGTGTAAACAGTTATTATTGCAATAGTTTAAAATACACAATATTGGTCCAAGTAAATCCAGGCACTATTAGGTATGATAGAGTGAATCTGAAATTATAGTAGAATTTCATAGTAGTAGTGTGAAGTTCTCTTCAAATGAACCTGGAATGCAGTCTTTTGTGGCTAAAATCATCAGTAGACCAGAAGTCCATTTTTTGCTTCAATTTCATAGTTTTACGCTCCATTTCTATAGAAAAAGTTTTTTTCACCATCCTTCCTTATCTCACAATAATTATTATCAACAAAATTTTCTTTATTTTTCATGGAATGTTGTGAATGTCTTGAATTTGTAATTTATGATATTCACCCATGTAAATAAATAAATTTTAATACGATGGGCAAACAGGGTCAGTGAGTTGGATGCAGGTATAGAACGGTGTGGAGGACAAATGGAGACAACTAGATCAAATTGTTAATTATTCATCATTCAAAATGATTACGAGAATAATATCAAGTGATAATTAACCTGTAGCACATATGCAGGGTACTTTCGGCGGCAGTCTGATATTTAACATTGAACTTGGGTCCGACAGTATGGATTATGTAGCGGGCCGGGAGTTCATGGCCGGAGGTCACTTTCACGTCACCAGTTCTGCATTCTGGAATTCAAAACAATAAACATTATAAACAAATTAGCACCGATATACAGAGGATTACAAACGCAGGGCAATATTTTAAATGCCGGGATTTCGGTATTAGTATTTATCGTGTCCTGAAACTTGTACTATGCAGTATCGGCTATTTTCAAAATTTGTTTGCTGCTGGGTTCATGTAAAGTGTAAACCGACAAGAAGCATGTTATATTTAGACATAAATTTTATACGACCCAAAGAGGTTGGATGATCTTTAATATACGGCCATACATTTCCGATACAACATTTCACGGTGAAGTGTGATACGGCGAACTGCATATGTATAAGTTTCCGGACACGATTTTATTATGGATATTTTATAAATAATTTTTAAATGCCATATAGGTAGACACTGTAAAAATATTTATTTTAATATGCATGTTTGTCCCATTTTATTGTTAAAAACAAAATCATATTCTACGCACAATGTTTTCATGGAAACTCATTTATTTTTAAAACAATTTTTATGTTATCATTCTTTTCATTATGTTATGATAAAAGGGTAGGTATACCATCCAAATATTTAAATTATGATAAACAATAATCATTATATTAGGTATATCAGACTTGTAAAATATGAAAGAGGATGTATTTTCTAATAAATTAATATTGAGAAAATATGGAATAAAATAACCTATATGGAGTAGTCAAAACACAATATTAAAGTATTTCATTGAGATACTATTTATTTTATTTAAGTTTTCTTTGTTCTTAAAAATACATTATTTCTAATAAATATTATAAGAGAGCTAATCACAAAATTCCAGGATACCATCGTAATCAAACCCAAGATTTCGGAATCAGCAAAACAACCAGGATTCCAAGATCAAATGTCAAATTAATATTTCCAAGAGACGGAGCGACAATTTTGGTGATTTTATGAACCGGAACCGCGCTCCGGTGCATTCCGGTCCATTTCGAGCCATGCCCATAGCATACCTAAACTATTGCGGTTTAGTTTAGGCAGGGTTTAATTGATTTTTCCAGCACCGTCTGCAAATTGTATTCTTCGTTCAATGAAAACAAATAAGTATGACTGACAAAGTTTAGTGTGCACAATTTATGTCAAATTTTAACATCTTACCCCTCCACCCCTCGCCACTGTAGAATAGAAAGTACGCATAATTTTTCATCGCACTATGAATGCACCACTATCAATTCTGGAAATTGACATTATATATACTCACCTACATTTCAATATTGTGACTTTCCTAAATAAGATTTGATATAAATAAAAAGAATTTCAAGTTATACACATTTATATTTTTATAAAAATCGATGTTTTTTAAAATGAATATAAAAAATATTAAAACTATGAATTAGTCAAAAATCTTTCCGAAGAAAAATTGAAAACATAATAAACAAAATTTTAATAATAAATATGACCATAAAAATATATGTTATTATAAGATGGGACATAAACAAAATTCACGTTTTATAACATTATTCTTAAATTGTAGGTTTATCTTTGACTTAAAATAAAAAAATATCTTTTTAATGTTTTCCTTACATATTTATTAATTATAATTAATACAGTTGAAATTGTAAATTATCAAAGAAATGTCTCAAATTGCAAGCTTCGTATTTTTCCGCTAGGTGCCTCTTTAAAAAGTGCTAAGTAAAGGCTTCACCTTAAAGGAGGAAACGTGAAGCAAAAATATTCAAATTAAGTATATATAATTCTATGAAAATGATAACATTTTGTACATCGTGTTCATGGTAACCCTCGTTCATCGCGACCCTAGTGAGTGCGAATTTAATAATATTTTTCTGTCATGCACTTATTTAGACATGTGCCACATGCTAGGAATCGTCATAATGAGTGAAATCACGCGTGTGTGATCAGCTTATTTGACAATTATTATAGAAAAATTTTACATAATACTTAAGTGCAGATAATCCAAGAAGTAGATACTTAAACTTTTTTAATTCTTTTTTGTAACGTTGAATAAAATCAATTTTAATTATTTAGTTTACATCGAAGTTATATTACTTTTATTTTTGTATGACTTTTATTTTGTTATTAAATGTGTTTATTTAATTAAAAAAGTTTTTCAAATTTTAAATTGTCAAATCCCCCGACGAACGCGAAATTTCGCTTATTGCAACCGTGTCCAAAACGTATCTACAAGATAAACGAGTTAACTGTTCTGCTGCGATATAGGATGTTTTTTTCATAGGAAGCAGTTACATATTAATTGAATCCTGTTTTATGTATAAATATGTATGTGGTGTTGTGAAAATGGTTCCTAACTAATTGAATAATTTATAATACGTCACTATTACTAGTTGAATCCTCGATTCTTCTACAGTTTACCGATTTGTTTCTCAGTCCAAATATAAATATTATATTTGTGTTTACGAGTGTAAGGTGGAGTAGTAGCAAAGCACTTGTCTCTGAAGCAGTCAGTGCTGTCTTGAGATCCTCATTTGTCAAAAATCACATGTGTTTGATCCAGAGAAAGACCGAATGGGTTGGCCCAAAAGTTAAAAATCATATCTCTGATTTTTTCCCACTTACGGTGGCCTAGGTGTAACTGAATAGCGTTGAAGAGAGAATGAAGGTTGAATAATTCCAAGTTTACAAATAAATGTCATAACTAATAACAAGTCAATTTACCCTTACGACAAGATAGAATGGGGCGGGTCGTATAATGCGTGTTGTGAATACAAAGTGATACAGGAACAATAAATAATAATAAATCGAGGTTGCTAAGTTAAAAAGGGCGTAAGAGATATTTGGGTGAAAATGAATAATTTATGGGTTTGAGTTTCGATTGTTATCTGTAGCGACAGCAAAAGTTATTCCATGACGGAGTTACGAAGATTTTTTTGGTACTCATTAGTGAACACCGTCGATGGCCGCGTGGCTTCAGCGTCGGCGTCTAGCGTCGGGGGTCCCAGGTTCGAACCTGGTTCTGGCAAGTACACATATTGTTTTTCAATGTGTGTATGAGTCCGAGTATGTACCTAATAGGTTGAGCAAGTGGCTGACATCCATTACTCGTAAAAACAAATTCTGTTTGACAAACAAACACAAACCACCACTCTGTGGAGGCCCATATGATCTAATTAGGATCGGACATGGTCGGAAAAAATAAAAAAAACCCAATACCTACAATAAATACAGTAGGTAAGGCTCTCTGATGGAAAATTTAACTTGGTCATGATCCTCAGTCATAAGGTCTCGACGAAGAAGAAGAAAAAATGTAAGTAATAAAATATTTTTTTAAATAATATTAATATATTATGTGAATCACGGATTTACAGAAGCAAGATAAATCAGATCAGCTGGAAACTCATATACCATAATGTAAAAAAATAGGAAATAACATCTCTTCATTATTATTTGAGTTGGCGAAGTTCTCGACGAAAAAATGTACGCGCATAAGAAAAATACTCATACGGAAAATCAGGAAATTGAAGATTTTTCTCAAAGTGGATGTATTATATTCTGGAGCGGAAACAATTTGGCGATATCATCTAATACGACGGCACATTTACAACAAAAAAATATGTAGGGAGTTGGTGCTTACTACTGGGTCACTTGCCCCAAAATATTTTTTATCATATAATTTGAGCCAGACATGAAGGAATAAGTATATTTATTTTATTTTGCTACGCATTTTTTCCGGCATATGCGTGGTGTGAATGAGAATACTCTGCCATTCTAACGAGTGTTTATTTATTAGACGATCCAGGACCAATGTTGCCAATTCATAAAACATAAATTTAAAAGTTAAAAATTATTAGAAACTGAAAGTAAAAAGTGTGATGTAAAAATTTGATCATTGGCGAGGGGGGAACAAAATCGTCAGCTGAATGCAGAACTATTCTAATTCACATTTGAAATATTTTAGAAGGGAGTTCTGTGAAACAACCTACTTCAATTATTTATTATTTTTAATTAATTACTTTTTTATTCAACGACTTATTCATAAGATAATTATTGACACATTCTAATTATTGAACATACATAATTTTTGAAAACACTTCTGAGAAAATATATTAAAACCAAAAAAAATTTTTTTTAAAAAAAAAAAGTAGGAATCGAAATGTCTAATAATTAGAATGTTACATTCTTGAATCTTGTGAATTATTGAAGCTACGACACTAAAATATCTTGGAGTAATCCGTGACGTCGGTTAGTACCTAATAGTTAAAGAAATACCTACTTTGATTTAAAATCCAAACGCCGAAAAAACGCTTCAGAGAGTATAAGAGCCAATAGTTAAATTTTGTCGTAATTAAGTATGACTCCTTTAGCATGGTGGACTATGTGCGTGGGCACGAAACCTGAGAGATGCAGGTTCGAATCCTGCGGGGTGTCTTACTTTTTTCAAAAAAGATTGTATCTATTGGTTTTAATATATTTTCTCAGAAGTTTTTTCAAAAATTAAGTATTTATTATTTGTATAGATAAATGCATCATATTTTAGTAGGACTATTTATGAAAATAATGATGCATAAATGTGTCTATATTCAAAAGACACTTCTGTAAAATATATTAATTGTGAGTTAAAATAGTTCTGCATTCAGCTGACGAAATATTGCAGAAGAATTTGGTGGTCTAATCTCTAGAGCGCTCGTCTCCGAAGTCATGGATGGCGAGTTTGTACCCGCAGCTGACAAAATTTATTTTTGATCCAATGTGTTGGATGAATGGCTAATAACCAGTGGTAAAGTGTGGAGGTAAGCTGTGGAGATGCGACATAAATAGTGCTCACTAAACTTTGTCGGTCATACTAATTGTTTTTCATTTAACCAAGAATACAAACTGTATATGGTGTTGGTTAGTTTTTAAAAATCAAGCAAACCATGCCTAAACCAGACCATAATAGATAATAGATAAAAAAAAAAATTCATCATGTAGCTACCTACTACTAAAATGAATGGCGACGTTTGGTATTCGATTATTAAAATTATTTTATTGTTAAAAATAATGTAACTACAAAAGGGCAGAAAAATTTTAATGTTAGTAAATCTAGTCTAGAAAGTATTCTAGTATTTTTATGAGCAATTTAAAGTTATTTTGGGTATCAAAAAATACTAGAATTGACGTCACATGCCAGATTAAAATGTTGGAAGCATATATCAATATAACTATAGCTAAAAATATTATATTTGGCAAAACAACCTGCAAAATTCAAGAAATCATTAATTGCTTCTTTACCTTCTTTACCTAGTGTATAGAACTCAGTTAGTTGTCATTTCGGAAATCAATCGGCAAAATTTGTGCGGATATCGAATAATCCATTGGAGGAAAATGATAGTACCTTTGACATCTAAATGTATTTCTTCCTTGAGTCCAGATCCAGCCGCCGCGTATATCTTATCACTGATGGGATTCTGCTCATCCAGTGACTCGTTTGTTGTGTTAGTGATGGCGTCGACTTCTAGGATTGATATGTCTCCGTGCCTGGAAAAACAACGTCAATTTTATTACATTTGCTTTATGACCACGATAAAGCAAGTATTGTAGTGACACGTCAGAAGATGAAAGGTGTGCAGATACCATTTATTTTCGTGCGCAAGAAGTAGGTGTGGATGTAGAGCCGGTATTGTTTACAACACTCCTGTTCCCGCTCTTTTTTGCCATTTGCCCGAACTTTCGCCATGGATCAAGATTTTGAAGCCGGGTTCCATTTATTACTTTATAACGGCCAGGCTATAAAACCTAAAAATCACGAAGCGCGCCGAGTGTCCTCAAATATTACTGATATTTAGTGCGTGGTTTTTACGTGACAAACTTTAACACACATTTATGATACAGATGTAACTATTGAAAATAATAGAATAATATTAGAAGAATACGTGCTTAAGTTTATATCATATTTTTCCACACTCGAGATTTAAACGTTGTAACAGCCTCACTCTTGTTAGGTCGGGACAATCGACGATTAAATTTAAAGTTTTAAACATGAGCTCGTCGCCAACTTGATTTTTGATAATCTTGAATGTTAACGGATGTTACTCATAAGTTGTCAAGAAAATCTCCTTATATTTACGCATCTGCTGCCCTAAACATTGACCTGCATTATAAGCTATACAATAATATGATCGAAGTACGTATGCTCAAAGCTTATTGACTGCTAGGCAGCCGCCTCGGGCGCAGCTCGGGTATGGGGCGCAGAAATGGAGTTTCGTTGAACGTGCAAGAATAAAAAGTGAACGGAAAATTTAATCGTAATAATATGACCAAATTATGTGGAAACGAACTATCTTATATTATGATTATGATAAAAAAATTAATGTTTTATTGTAAAAAACCCGCTGCGGCGCAAATCCTTTAGGTGTTTATTATCTTTAAAAAAATATGTTTATGTAATACTAAATATAAGCATATAAGGTATGTCGTCGATTATTGTTTAGTCCTTCAATTATATAGAATACCGTAAATTATTCCTTCATAATTTGGTACTTATATGGTAGAATTCTATGATTTGTATGCAACATGACAAAAAAAAAATCAGATTTTTTTCAGTTTTGGGGGGGGGGGGGCGTACATTAAAAAAATATTACACAGTTATTAGATTAGTATTATTTAATTCTGTTAGTGGTCACCAAACACCATCGAACTTAGTATCTACGTATTTATAGGTTGGTAGCAAGTACGCATCTTTCGAGACAACCCCGGGCGATAAAATATCTTGCTACGTTCCTGCTTGTCAATATTACGACTGGTTGGTGATCCAAAATGATAATATTACAATAATATTTATTCCGAAAAGAATAAAGAAAAACAAAATACCACGGATTTGTTTACGTGTAGGTACACAATCTATTTTTTCGTGAACATAATAAATTTTCACAAAGTTATTCAATAATATTGGTTTTAAATTACTTTTGTTTTACATTTAACAGTCAATTTACCCTTCAAATCTTGAGTCGATTAACCGGAAATGTATCCTATTTTTTGGGTATCAGGTTACTCAATAATCGGGTTATCATAAGAGGGTTGCGATGTGTCCAAATTTTCCCTAACAAGTTCTTTTTATGTCATCCGGAAAACACAAAGGAACATTTTAGGGTAGGTAAATAAATATTTATACGACAATTTCAGTATCAACCTGGGAAATGAGAACCACAAAACGTGTTCTACAATATAGCACTTATCATTTTTTTCACTTTAGTTAATATATAATGATATATATATATATATGACATTACACTAGTTGTCGTATATCTTAATATTTAAGTATTGTAATAAATGTATATTCTGAAAATTGGGTTATCACTGTGTCTATTAGCCTCCTCTTTACCAAAGTTTCGAGATTATAGGAGAGTCCATTATCAGGGTAAATGTGTTGAGTTTATATTAGTTCAGTAGTCAGGGAATGGGGGTAAATTAGTACAAAATGAATAACGTGAAATATTTAGATGTAAGTAAAAGGCTATATTACATAAAAATACAAAATAATTTCAAAGTTTATTTGCAAAGATGCGTACCCGGAAGCGACGAAAATTGTACTAACAACTTGCCTTTGGAACCAGAAGGATTTTCTACTTTTATGAACTAAAATGAAAAAAATACATAAATCCGTTGGACCCGAAGACAGCATCCAAGTTTCTCTGATATAAAAAAAACTGCGATGTCAATGTTGAGTTATCAAAAATTAAACATCACCGATTTTTCAAAACTTTAAATGGAGAATGATAATTACAAAAAACTAAGCTAAATGGCGGAAAAAGGTGCTAGATTTCTGTAAATTAAAAATATGTCTAGAAATTAATCAAATAACTAAGTCAAAAATATTAATATTTTTTTATCAATAAAGATTGTAAAATATTTTACAGCTAAGAAATAGTGCAGTTATGAAATATTATGGTCATCTGTTGAATATTGAAAATAACATTTATTTTATTAGTAAGAATACTAGAATGTCTAAAAATGGTAGATTTAACTACATACGCCAGATGCGAATTTTATAAGGAGAAAATGCTACCATCTGGCAAGAAAAACGCCAAGTTGCCAACGCTGATAGCGATGGCACACACAAGGGGTTGATAGGGCTAAATAGCCTGAGGGCCAAAACTCAAGGGGTCGCAGCGTGGCAGGTCAACCAGATAAGTGAGATAAACACACATGACACAAAAATGGATGTATTAAAAAATCGCTAAGCATACAATAAATACCACTAATTTTACATCTACTATGTTACTGTTGAGTACCTTAGCGATAGGTAGGGGGGGCGCCAAAGATCCTGGCCCATGCTGATGGCAACCCGAACGATAGGACCAGATCAGTCCTCAAATGACCATGTAATCATAACAGTAGCTAACACATTGTCCTTTCGCATGACTATATTGACGTAAAGTGGATCCAATTTGGACATAGGTACACAGTTAATGCGTGAATAAAAAATGTTCGGAATGTTTCAGTCGCAATTTTTGAACACATTGTATGAAAAAGGTTTTCCCAAAAGAACACTTGTCGACTCGTAAATGATTTCACATACAATTGCGCAGCGGACGGACGTTTCCTTCGTGGAAAATTCTACGTCTTGTTAAAATAAATTCTAACGAAGTCAGTCCTAAAATAATATTGGGACGTTGGTACTTTTTAAGTACAGAGGAATTGTTTTAAAATTCATGACGGTTACATTTTTAAAAGTAAGTTTGTGAAGCAGTGAAGCACGCTTGTGATTTTAAAAGGGGAGGATAATAACAATAACACGAATTTTATCAGCAGTAAATATTCATGGACAGAGGGTTCCGATTCCTTTCACGTTTTATCCATATTAAACATTTCTTCTTCTTTCAACCTACCACGACCCAGCATTAGGGCATAGAGCAAGCACAAGTTCGCGCCACTTCCCTCGATCCATCGCTAACTCTTGCGCCTCCTGCCATGCCAGACCTGCAGCGCGTAGATCGCTTTTGTATCACCGCTGCAGGTTGAGGGAGGGCCGGCCACGACGACGGAACACTTGAAGCTGTGCCACAACGGTACGAAGTGTCGCACTCTTTGGCGGCATCCGGAACACATGTCCCAGCCACGTAAAACGTCTCTTCGTGATTACCTCAATCACCGAAGACTGCTGTGTCCGCTGACGAACTCGGATGTCTGTAACGCGGTCGTACCAATGTAACCCTAAGATTCGGCGGAGACACCGATTATCCATATACATATTAGTTTAAATGTTCTGCATTCAGAATTCTGGACGTTCAGAAAGCAGGATAAGAGAGTCCTGAGAAGAATCTTTGAGGTTGTTAAAAAAATACATTTGGCGATCGAGGTATAATGCGAAGCCACAGAATGGATTGATAGATTTGGTTTATGACTTAAACACGGTCAGGTAAAAAAATGTAAGACATATAAAGCTACAGTAATTTCCTCAAACGTTACCATTATTGAATGCGAGTTTTATTTACGTGACAAACTTTAATGCATACAATTTTAATTTTCATGTGTTTTTAAGTGGTGATACTCTTCTTGTATAAGAAACTTCGCATCTAAATTTTTATTTTTATTTTTTTATTCTTAACTCACTTTATTGGACGCATGAAGATATTTGTGTTTTAAAAGAGAGGAGCAGTTCAATAATGTTTCGGAACTGCAATCAAAATTAATCGGTAGTATGCAAGAGTAGAGTAGGTAGGTACCTACCATAAAACGATTTTTCTGTTGAGTCCCTGATCTTCTGTAAAGGGGGGCTCCTGGTGCCTGGCCCCGGTGGTGCCGCTGTAGTCGGCTGGCGCGGGTGCAGAGGCGTGCGAGGCGGACGCCCCCCAGCGAGGCAGGGAAGTCGCGCGGTGGTGCGCCACTGGAACGCCTACCTCTGTGCCAGAGACCCCAGTCGCCGTGCCGCCACTGCCGACCACCACTCGCATAGCTGGTTAATCTTCACACTGTAAACAAAGAAGAGAAAAAACTCATTATTAATAATTGTGTCTTGTATCTTACCACATTATCGCGACGTAATGAGGCACGCCACTGACAAAGATGCGCCTGCTGGTTTCTGTGATAATTTTAATTGTAATTTACACACCATTAAAAATATATAATATATTAACAAGATTCTGGGGGTCGCAGAAAAAAAAGAGAAATATTATTTTTTGAATAATTAAGCCCGGGAAAATGAGGGCGGCGAAGAAAATTTGACAATACGGAACAAGGTGGGGTTAGTATTAAAGGTTGGCGACTAATAAATATTCTTATAGTCTGTTCGTCAAACGGGGGGGGGGGGGGGTTACCTGGTTTTGTCAAGGGAAAAAAGTAATGGAAATATTTATTATATTCTTTTTTTAACACTACAACACAACCTCATGGCAATGGTAGTGTAATTAGTAGTCGAAGTGAAATGGTCAATACACCCATGCTTTAAGAAAATCACATAAATATATTGTGAGTTGACCGGCAATCGAACCCGGACACCCGGACGAGAGGCCAGAACCTACGCCTATTTCACACTAAACGGTTTTAACCGTACGGAAAAAATAGAACGGTAAAAATCCGAATCGGCAACAAGTTCACGTTCTTTTCGCACTATACGGTATATCTAAGTTTTTTCCGTCACAAGCTCAGTTTGAGTGTTGTGTTGACCGTACGATTTAAAACCGTCTAATGTGAAAGCGTGCATTAGGTCACATACACCACGAATGGACGGCTGCTATACGGCGCCGTTTCGGTTTTTAACCGTCGCCGTTTAATTTAAGGTCCATGCTCTTCTTCACGCCACTCCAAGAATGTCGCCGTTCGATTTTTTATAAACTACATAGATCAATGCTAGAAACGTTAGCAACGCTGGGGCTTAGGTAATTTCAGTTCAAGTCTGGTGTCAGTGATGTCGCGCTATGTGACATAATTAAAATACAGGCAGTTTCATCGAGCGAGGTTAATCTATATTTATATTGGAGTGATTGATGTCTGTTTGCTGACTGCACACATATGATCAATTTTATGGCATATACTTTAATTAAATCGTGACATAATTCATGGTTTATCAAAGGGATTTTGAATTTAAGATAGGTACGAGTACAATTTGAGCGACGAACACCATTAGCAAGAATATGGTAATTACAAGTGATTTTATAGTACTAATTTTCGTTTCTGCAATAGAAGTATGAAACGCTTATTAAATTTTGACGAAATAAAGCACTAATGGTGTGAAATTAAAAATTCATTAACATAGGGTGCCTAGACCTTAGAATCAGTGTTGCCAACTGTCGTTGACAAAAACATGCTAGTCGAGGTATGAAAACAAGCTAATTTGGCAGGGAAAAAAGTAAATTAAATTATTCTACAAAGAACGAGGTCAAAACCTTTGCTTTCGCGTACATACCTATTGAAAAAAAGTGCAAAAATCTAATTCAAAATTGACAATAAATACCTATAATGTGTCAACAGCGGTCAACTTTCGTTTCATGTTTGAAGACGATAGCTACTTTCTTGTAGGATAGACAGAGAATTAAAGAGCATACTTTTAGATAAATAATAATGTTTGAATTATTATTTTATATACGCGGAGATTCGGAATAATATATGAAAATATTAAATAATTCATGAAATTGTTTCATCGTGTTTTATTTATCAATAAAATAGGTACCGACATACCTGCAAGTATCTGATAGTCAGAAATTTGTTGCACATGAAAATAAATAAACTAAATTTTTAGCGTTTTTCAACACATTTAAAGCTGTTGGATGAATCAAAAAATACTAGTAAAAACGCCAAAAGCCAGATGCGTTTTTGCAAGCTTATAGAAAAATGATAGATCTGGCAAGAAAAACGCTAAATTGGCAACGCTGTCTAGAATCTAGATTAATTATTTTAACACCACGTATCATCATTATGTAATTACATAATACATACTCATTGCTTTATTTATTTGTATAATAATAATAAACATATCTATAAAATAGCTACGGGTTTAGATGTGGAATAAATAATTAAGTAAGTAGTTTATTTAATCATGAAATGAACTAGGTATATTATGTCCAATAATAAAAATATCTGACGTGTATTTTTGACATGATATGGATGTGGGGATGATCACTACGAACCCTTAAGGTAGACCCGCCCCTCGTCGTAGGTACATGTGATTTATGGTTTTCTTTTAGACGTGAACCAATTTTTTCAGATATTCTACAAAGAATTAGCAGGACACAGCATGCATAATTATATAATATGTACATTGACAATAATATTAGCACGCATCAAATATGGCGTTCATACGCTAACACGATCACCATAGAAAGTAAGCTGTCATCACATCATAGTAATAATATGTTAGCGTATCACTTATCCCCTTTCGCGCCAGTGATAACTGAAGCAGTTAGCAGAACTGTAATTTGTTTACTTAGAAACATTTATAATACCAACATGTTAATTTACAATATCAACTGGGAAAATGTTTGAAATACATACACAAAAAAATGATTTGAAATGAAGTATTGAGTTTAAAAGGAATTCAAAAAATTATATCACATTCATTTTAACAAAGTTTAACCGCGTAAAACCATAGGCCCTGTAGAATCAGGCAATTGCACGAATTGTAGTCCTATTTACCTAATTCACTAGATTTATTGTTTATTATATTTCGAATGCAGTGGCATATTATAATACTAGAAGTTGCGATCGAGGTTTGTAATACTCGTACTAGCTAAGTACTCTGATTCGAGTGACATTGAGATAAATTGTTCTTCGTTATTTATACAATAAAAATTAATATATTAACATTAAATTCTGTTACATAATCATATTAAACTAAATATAGAATCAGCGTTTTAAATTGAGTAGCAAAAAGAAATATTATTTGTTAATACAGTTGTAAGAAAATACTATGAGAAATGTTTATTCAGCTCATACACCGTAATGGTATAATGTATGATTTGAAACAAACCGCTTACAGTACTAGTCGCGCCACCTGTCGGCTTTTCTAAGGACTTATTGACCCACCCTCGTAATATATAAATAATGACAAAAATTGATACATACTTCCCCGTTTCTCGAGTTGTTTTGAAATATTTTGAGATTCTCATTTCGATCGAGATTTTTAAAAACTACATTCGATCGTAAGGGAAGGGAAGGTAAAAGTCTGTTTACTGGATGTCAGGCGGGAACAGCGGAAATATACCCGATTTCGGCAAAATTTATGAAATCAAGAATGATAGCCTAACCTAATTTAACCTAACAAATAATCTAGTATATTGAAGTATTGAATAAGTATATAGAAATATGGAGATAACTACTATATAATTCATAATAATTCATATCTGTCACCAAACGATCAACTAACCAACAACATCCGCTGTAAATTGTAGTGTTAGTTCAATAAAAACAAATAATATGTATGAATAACAAAGCTTAATGTCCACTATTTTTGTCAGAACTTAACAGCCTACCTCCACCCTTCTCCACTGTCATATTATCGACTGTAGAAAGGAAAAGAGGAGTAACACTCAGCTTTTTCCAAATAGGTTTTATTGCATAATAACACTGTACACGACTAAATAGATGTTGTGTCCAAAGAATGTAAGCTGCAAATAAATGTCGATTTATTATCTAAATTTAGCTAACAATTAAAAAAAGAACGAAGTGACGTGGGAAAAACGACTTAACCATAATTTCTCTTGTTTTTTTTTAATTAACTCAATAATTTATATCAGATTAGGTATATAAAACCAAATTATTAATTATCATGCACTTCAAGGTTATGTTTATTTTGTATTTTAACTTTGACCGAAAACCATAACAAACACGTTTTTGTGCCTCCTGTAAAATTTGATTTATGTGGATTACACCCTTTTTCCTTTCCAGTCGATATATAGGGTTACCATATTTGTCAATGATAAAAAGAGGATATCTTTCATAATCATCAGCCGCCCCCCGTACGGGGTCTCCGAGTTCAATACCCGGTGATCTCACAATAAAGACATGTGATTTTCTCAATTCTCTCAAGTATGCCAATGATTGCTGAATTTCGACAATTTACGCCGAAATGTGATAATTTTTCATTCATGTATTCATGATTGACATGAGCTGATTTATTAACATATAATAATTAGTAGGGATCCAGCAAATATAGTAATAAATAAGAAATATAGTAAGGCAGGTACGACAATTCTTTCAAATAAATGAATAGAGGAAAAGGAGCATACAATTTTGATATTTGAAAAAGAGGACATACTTTACGCATTATTCGATAAAAATAAAACGGAACTCACAAAAGAGGACTTAGCCGTGTAAAAGAAGACGTTTAGGAACCTTAGTCGTATACTACCATGTTCGATTATAATAGGATCATATGGGCCTCCACAGAGTGGAGGTTTGTATTCACAGATTTTTGTTTTTTCGAGAAATGGATGTCAGCCACTTGCTCAACCTAGTAGGTCCATACAGTTATACACAAATTGAAAAACAATATCTGTACTTGCCAGGCCCAGGATTCAAGCCTGGGACCCACAACGCTATATGCCAACGCTTAAGCCGCGCGGCCATCGTGGGTGCAGCAGTGTTGAAGTTATATACATCAATATTAAAAAAGAAAAACTTAACTCCGACTAAAAATCGTGTATAAAGTAAGTAAGTCGCATTTCGCCCCTAACAACAAAGTGCCCGTGACATCTTGACAATTATTAGATAAACTTTCATATATGTTTTTGTTACTCAAATATAAGTGAAAAGTTAAATATATTTAATATCGAATCACTCGGAATCCGTAATTTTAATTAAAGTAAAAACAACCCTCCGACATAAACCTCTCCGTATCAGTACATATTTCGCTTAATGACATACTTTAACGGTGACCTATACAAGAGTTTTCAGTGGCAAAACTATGTCTGGGCAAGTAGACATATTATAATATAGCTTTGCATTTCGAACAAGACCTTAGGTAGCGGAATAACAATGAAAAGAAAACGCTGGAAAAGGTATCCATCAAAAATGTGTCCCAAATTTCTCCGAGGGTTTAAATAAATATTCCAATATATCAAAACAGATTTATCGGTCAAATGGTTGACCCTCAAGGGGAATTCAATTCCATTTACGATAAGTCTCGCCAAGTTTTAAGCGGTCCAAATATTTCCAATCGAAAGTTTACAGCGGCATTTCCGTTTTAATATAACTTATATCGGTTTGAAATTCGAATTGTTTGAAGTAAGGAATAATAATAAATTCCGAAAAATAGGCGAAGTGGTATAATAGGTATGTGAAAAATATGAATATTCAACCGGCTGGAAGTACTCCGCAAGCGGTGTGATACGGTACAATGCGTCCAAAAGAGAAAAAAACACAATAATATATATATTCCTTACAATAAATGATATTAAATCTATAGTCTATGTATTAAATATTTTTTGGGCGCCTGAATAGTATTTTCAAAAAAGACATTCCATTGTATCTCAACACGTACAGTGTTCAAACGATGTGTGCTACCAGCGCTCTCGTATGCGTATGAAACATGGACTCTAAGAAACGTTCCACACGGGACACCTGTGTCAAGTCACCGGTGTGTCGAGCGGCTGCATTTACACATAATTGAATGGGCGCATTCAGACGGAGACACGCGAGTGTCTATTTAATTTATAAATGTAAATGCGGCATCTCTACATACCGGTGGCTGGACACAGGTGTCATGTGTGTGAAACGTCTCTTAATGTAAGAGAAATCCAATCCAATCCAATTACAATCCAATCATCGATTGGTAAATATTATTGGTAAAACTATTATTAAAAATCGAAGAAAATACGCATGAATTTGTCATTATTTTTAAAATTATTATATCTATTTTTTCTTTTCAACATAAAACATTCCAGTGCCACGCAAAATCATCTCGCGTGCCACTAGTGGCACATGTGCCATAGATTCGCCATCACTGATCTAGGGTATATGAAAAAACGCATTTAGTTATATTATTTGGGTATAAAGATTGGAAATATCGGCCTACTTAATATGAGGGTAAAAGTAATACTTTTACATGAATTTGTCGAAATATAATATATTATTTATAAAAATAAATCAATATCTACTGCAAAATAATAAGAAACACCACATCTTTTCAGTTTTAATCGATAGTAGGTATATGTTGAATATTTTTCGTTTCGATGTCAGCTGATGTCAGCCGCAATATGATTTGCAAACTCAAAGTATCGCTAAAAATATTGAGTTTTAAATTACCGAGAAAAACATATTATATTACTCGTACGATAACACGCTTAATATGATGGTCCCTTGTGGATGCAACAGAAAAAAGTCGCCTGCGGTGCTATTTTCTTGAATGATTATTAACATTTAAAAATATAAGACTGCGATATGATATTATGATGATTGATATATTTAAATGCTAATTCACGCATAAAATTTTATTTTATAATTATTTTAAGTGTGTTTCCTGACTTCAACTTATAAAATGGCTTTTTATCCAATATGGCGAAGGGTTCCATGCTACGTGGGTACCACAAAAGGAAGTCGCGATCAGTGCTTCATAATATTCTGAGTGCTGACAACTCAGTGAATCAACTGGATTTATTTAAAAATCGCTAAAAATTCACAGAATGCCCGTAACCCTGGGGTTCCGTGGAAACCACTTGGGGAATACTAATGTAGAAAATCACACTGCCCTTAATATTAGTGATAGGTAGGGGGGCGCCATAGATCCTGGCCTGGGGGCCCGCTTCAGGGTGTGGGGGCCATGGTCCTAACAGTCAAGGCCAAGTTTCCCTTGCTTAATGGCATGGGGAATTTATGTGGGATCGTGCACGGCTTCGCCGGGAAATGATAATGTGCGGAAAGGTGATAGGCTATGACGCTAGACGTCTAGAGAGTTCAGACGCGACAGCTATTTATGGGTAATATGAACCTAGTAGCTTGTTCGGACGTCTAACACTGTAGTCGAATAGCTCTACTAGTTATAATTGAACAAACAGAGAAAAATAAAATTAAAAGTATCTACATTATATCTTGTGCATCATGGATTTAGTCAAAACGCCAATCAACAGTCAAATATTTCGAAATCACAGACACCTCAATTTGATTATTAGTACAATAGTACAATATCAGGTATATTGAACGTATCGATTGCGGGATGGATTTTAGTCAATCGCATCGAATTGTGAAAACGTGAAAAGCACGTAAGTACGTTCAGTTATAATATAATATGGTTTCATTGAGATTTTAAAAAGGAAGAATTACCTAACGAGTCCTAGAGAAATGAGAGAAAGAGAATATGTGAATCCCCGCGCTTTAAAGTGGGCCATTGTTCTCTCTATCATCGCGTACGTAGTACGCTCTTATCACACTATGAGAATAGATTAATGACGAGTGCCGAAAAGAAGATCAAAACTTATAATTTTGACGACAAATAATGAGAATTGAGTATTTCTTTGCGATATTTTAAGACAAGTATTGTTTAATTTTTATGCCTCAGTGCCCTTAGTCAGATATGATACGTTTGTTTAAGTTCAATAATGAGAATGGGGGAGTGTGGTAAATTACTGTCAGCTTTGATGCTGAAAAGTACATCAGCCCATCTATTCTATACACAAGACTGCTATCGAAGGTAGTTTATCATATACATGTATTGAGGGTTTTAATTGTTACAATAAGTTACCCGTATGAACTGTCAAAAAGTGCTATATTTTAACGGCACCTCTTTTGGCTGTGTTAACTTTTAGAGCCAGATAGAGTACGTCAATTTTACATATTGAGATGCAAGATACGTATATTTTGAAAAATAATTACGTCACGGCTACCACCTTAATTTATGTATAGTTCCCCGTGAGCTGTCAAATATTGAGTGACTGATAGCAGCTAGTAGTAATATAATATTTGTTGTACTAGAGTCTGTCTACTATAAGCTGGCTGAAGCGGGGTTTTACCCCTGCTTTAGCATTCAGCACTGCATTCCCTCACATTGAAAAGTTGCGACAGTCGAACGCGATGGCACAATGCTCTCCGCCCGCGAACGCCAGCTTATAGAATACAGACTCTATATGCTGCTATCGCAATGACATGACTAATAAAATTGTAGGTTATTTATGTTCGACGTTTTAATACAATTTTTTTGGGTTCGGGCGTATTCGCCAGCACGAATATATCCTAATTTTATCGACATACCTAAATACACAAATATAATAAATTACCCTCAATAGCCGCTGATAGCGGCCGATAGTAGCCTTGTGTATAGAATAGATGACCTGAGCCTATTTGAAGTTAGACAAGCATATTCGGTTTAAGTATGTAGGTTGGTACTATTGAAATTCTAAAATACTCACTGGACAAGTGATTATTTTCAATCGGATGAAAATTTATCGCAAAATGTAATCTTGAAATAACTTCTAACTAATCAATTTCCATTAAACAATATTTTTAAAACATTACACCCTGGTACAACGTATGCCTACATAACGTAGTAAGCAATGTAGGTCGTACTAGTTTCAAATATAAGCAAGTCTATTTTCTTTGTCACGATAGAACAGGAAATCGATTCAGATGAGGCAATGCCTACTATCGCTAAATTTTCCTGATTTATTTTTAATACAACCGATTTTCCCGGAAATAGCGCGGGGTTTTTTTCTTCCGGTATTGTTGATTTTACTTGTAGTAGTTTTGATGTTTGATAATTTGAAAAAAATACAAGAGGTCAAATCCGGAAGCTATGAGTGATTGCGATTGATTACAAAATAATCAATATATATTTATTTATTTAATAACCGAATGGTTTGGAAGTCATTCGGATTAAGTAAATAATTGACACGATGAGAATTTAACAAATACAATAGTGCACCAAATTGAATGACCAAGTCCAGCAAATAGACTTCAAAGTTAAATATGCGATTGTAAATCCTGTATAATTATTATTCCAAGTTTCTTTTTTGATAATTATTCGTTATGTGTATTAATGTGTTTGGTGTTTAAAGGGTGCTAAAACCCTCCCCTTCCCCTGAAGGTGTCCAAGATGGAACAGAAAACCAATGCCTCGATACTGCATGAGCTATTCTCGGTCTCTTATCGCATTTTAAGATTTTTTGACACACTGTTCGCCCTAGCTCATAAAACCTTCATAGGTTGATTGTTTTGGAGAGTGTGCCTGGTAGGGAATGTATACATTTGGCAGAGGGTGAACACTGCGTGAAGGAAAACTAATAGTATCCACCACACAGCTTGAAGATGTTGAGGTGAATTAGACAACGGTGCTTAAAAAGTTCCGCAGTATCTTCCGAAGTGAACTCGGTCCTCTGTCATGAGGGTATCAACGAGTAACAAGGAGAACACGGTAGGCTTAAAAAGAATACGTCGAATGAAAATGAAAACGAAATTTTAAAGACAAAAACAGACAAGTTTATAGAGTATAGTTCAATGTTAGGAAGAAACTGGCTTGTTTACCCATATGAATATTGGAAAACATATATTATTTTTATTCGTGTAATAGGAAAAGTGACACAATCCTAAACACCCAAGCTTTGAGGAAATCTCATAAATATATTATGACTTTACTCCGGAATTGAACCCCGAGCCCCCGGATGAAAAGCCAGCGCTTAAAGCACTGGACTATGAGTGCCGCCAGGAGTTTAATACGCAATACCTCAACCTTGCCTCAAAGGTATCGGTCCAAAAGTTGACATCGACACACTTTTCTTCAGATTGTATTTCAATGGGCAGTGAAATCTTGCAAGAAAATTTGTGTTCCATGTACATTTCGCCGTACTTGCAGGCAACTAGGATCCACACGTAAGTTAGTAAGCATGTTAACCCATCCGGCCATCGCCACTTGCATTATACATGTGCACGGCCCCATTCTTCTCAATAACTCATCACACATAAAAATCTCTTCAATTCAAAGATGTTGAAGGAA
The DNA here is from genome assembly GCF_057557595.1 of Rhyacophila brunnea. Taxonomy (NCBI): domain Eukaryota; kingdom Metazoa; phylum Arthropoda; class Insecta; order Trichoptera; family Rhyacophilidae; genus Rhyacophila; species Rhyacophila brunnea. The sequence continues at coordinate 27,185,873 of NW_028232752.1, forward strand.
ATCTTATATACATGTGGAGTTTACACTTTTTTTGTGAAAGTGAAATGAAAATAGTATACTCATTGTTTGGTGCATCTAAGAATGCCACCTATGACAAACTGAAACTTACTTATGGTTTCATCTGGCAGGAGAAGGGTGTCCTTAACATCTTTGCATCAATCGGAAAATTAACAGATATTCAATGATATCTACTATTTTTACAACGTAAAATCCGGGATTAGAAATTCTGTTTTGAATTGTAATCCCTAGTAGGTATTGTCAATCATCGCATTTGCAAAAGTTTGAAAATATAAATTTATTTTATTGCTACTTAAAAGTAATATGTACTGCCAAACTGATGAAATCACCGCATATAATTTATTTTTCCAAATAAAATTACGACAGAAAATCGCAAAAAGAAAGAATTCGCAACGACAGCGAAAGTGTTACGATAAAATTGGTTACGCGACATATTATATTATTATGCTGTTGCACGATTCCTAAGTTTTTTTGCTGTTGAAAAAAAGTTATTCGGGGGTGGGTTTGGTAGGCACTGGGTATCACGCGAAATTGGCATAGGTATGATCGGTGTACATTATGTATTCTAAGCTAAATTGTTAGTTTGCAATCGCTTCTCAACCAAGTTTCAAGTAAGCTCGCAATGAATAAAATCAAAGATTTTGAAGAAAATATTTTTCAATTAATTCTTCTTTGTCTTAAGGCGCCGTCTTCTTTTTGAAGATTGGCAACCAACTTGCAGTACACCTCTCTATCTTCTACCAGACCATATCAGATCGCTTTGGATATTGAGTCACTTACATTATAATATTTCCGTATATCTATGATTCTGAAACCCTTTACCTCTACCTTCCCCTGCATTATGAGTTGAAGTAAATTATAATTGTCATTTCGAAAAATATGGTAATATATAATATGATAATAGCAATAAGCTCTCTCGTCTTAAAACCTCTTTATCATCCACCCACTTTGACACCTACGGTGGCAGCGCGGCTTAACATCGAGAGTCCCAGGTTCGAATCCTACGTCTGGCAAGTACACATATTGTTTTTCCATTTGTGTATGAGTCAGAGTATGGACTTAATAGGTTGAACAAGTAGCTAATATCCACTTCTCGTACATACAAAATCTGTTATTACAAAACCTCCACTCTGTGGAGGTCCATATGATCTTATTAGGATCAGACACGGTAAAAAAAACCGCTGTATAAGTGATGTTATCAGTCTAGGATATTTTCATGGTAGGTAATTATGCCATTCATTAATACAAATTTGGTTGCGATACTACTACCTATTCAAACATTTAATTTCACCAGTGGTTTTCAATTTTTTCGTCTCGTGGCGCCCCTTTTGTCAAAATATTTTTTCACGGCGCCCTAAAATGACAATTAGTGGAATGGGTGAACCCGCTGTGTTCTCCACATAGTTTCTCAATTCTTTTGTCACCCCATATTATTTTTAATTTGAAATTTCGTGTTAAGTAATTATTAACGACTTCAACTACATTATTTCCTTATTTAAACATTATTTATATTCTGATAAATATAATATACAAAAACAGTTGGGGACGCAGGTGAAGATTGTATCGACTCCACGGAATCTACTTTACTTAAGTTGTACTATTCGCATTCATTTCTTAATTTGCCGCCCCCATACAACGCTTGTGCATTTAGCCAAACGGGACGTCGCTGCAGTAACCGTATTTTTCTCTTTTCTTGAATCCATGTAAATTTCTCCATATTGTCTGTCTGAAAGTTATTTTGAAGTCAGTTGCTAAGATAAGGTAGGTGCTGTTAAAGAGTTCATTTCATATCGTCAGAAGAAGTAGAGGTCACAAACCGGTGCAATAATTGGATTTATCATTATGATCGTGCAATTGGCCGCGCAGTATTAAGATTTTTCTGGGATCATTAAGTTTTTCAAAAAGGTTGCGGCGCCCCAAGACACCACTCCAAGACATCACGCACTATATTATTAAACTTAATAAAACTGTATCACGATATTATCAATTTTGAATGATAGCTACATGTCATTTCATATTGCGTGCAGTTGCTGCCAAAAATTGGTAAGTCGATAATTTAGCTATTTAGAGTTAACTATGGAATACGTGTCTGTATAGAAATGTATTCTGGAAAAAATCAAGGTCATCTGATATATAGAACATGCACATAAGTCACAAAGAAATTAGCATTTTGCCTGATTTTAGAGGGTATATTAAACTGCAATTACTTCATAACATGATTTAGAGACTTACCAACTTTTGGCATTAACCCCACGATAGTATTTTGCGTTAGTGTTACAGGTCTACAAGAAGTTTTTTATATCAATTTCCGCGTAGATACATTATTTTGTATGTGATTAAATAAAGCACAACGTCGCCTTTTTTTTTTACAATTTACCAATTCGTCCATACTACGTCAAATCAACGGAAATGGTCCATTACAGAATTTAAGATATACAGGTATCGGTTCTAAATAATACCGATTGAAATTTTGCCAGCCGAAGGGTAGAACCCGCGACCCACACTTCTAGAGACGAGCGCTCAGCTAACTAGGCCACCGTTTGAGCAAATCACGTTTCTACGATTAAAAATATGAAAACAAATAATTTCAAAGTTAACCCAGTTCACCGAATCACACAATGGTCAAAATCAAGATAAACTACTTTTTTAAAAAAAAATATAAACTATGAAGCTAGCCTATAGTAAATAAATTATCGCCATAGATAAGAGTTGGTACTTTGCTCATTGCAAAAGTGCCGACATAACATAATATACTTTTATGACATTTTCGTTAGATTACGAATTTATCCGACCACGCTATATTATCATTTGCGAAGTTACAGAAGATAAATTGAATAGTACTACCTACTAACTGTAACCCTTAGGCATTCGATTACTCTAGTCTACAATATACTGTAGAAGCAATGGATCGGGTCTGAATCTCGGGGAGTAGTGTGGTAATTGATAACAGGCATTGCATTTCAGGTCGAGAAGCCATCAGATGTGTTTATATTAATTATACTAACTAACTTTAAAATTCGACAAAGCACATTATTTATAGTACAGTAATTGTACACGGTGATGCAATTATTTTTTAATACATTAGAAGTAGGTTCGAGAGTACAACACAAACATAGACCCTTCCAAGCCAAACGGTCTTAATCAGGCGTACTACGAGGCTCTACGTTTGGATATTAAGCACCACCAGTTGTTTATACCTGGGTATATGTCAGGATAAGTTATCCAAGACTATGATCACCACTCACTCAAGTGTGCTTTCACTGAGTTTATACGACTTTAAGTTGAGAGTAGGTACCCATAAGAGAGACGAGCACGGAGAACAGGCAAAAATGAATAATATATAATAATATGTTTTAAATTTATATGTAGAACATAAAACTGCCAAACGATCTCAGTTTTTTAAAAGCAATAAATTATCCTATGTGGCGACCAAGTAAGATGGCTTGATGAACCCAACAACCGGTTAGCCGACTTGAGCATATTATCTTCCCTTTCGGTACACATTTCAGGGCATTCCGAAGAGTATAATATAATGTCCTCTCTCGCCTCGAAAAGAACGAATCACATCGGTTACAATATTTAACTATTGCGCGTAACAGGATAGCTGGCACCTAATTGATCTGATAGAAAAAATGAGAAGGCTTCGCGTTGACCGCTGATCGAGGGTGTCGTTCGCACTGTCCGATCACATGTTATGCGACATAGAGGTGTAGGTCAATCTATCGTGGTGGTGACACTACCCCAGTGGGGAAGGGTGGAGGTAGGCTGTAAAGATCTGCTATGAATAGTGCACACCAAACTTTGTCAGTCAAATGCATTTCTTTTCATCGAACTAACACTATAATTTACCAACGGAGTTGGTTAGTTTTCAAAATTTAGTTGAAGCTTGCGAAAACCAAACGATACATAATAGATAATAGTCAAAAAATACTCTGTCTTTTTATAATATATGTAATATTGAATATTTTATAGATAGAATAATATTTTTATATATTATAGCTTGGGTTAGGCAGGGCTTAATGAATTAAAAAAAGAAAACCAACAATATGTGTAATATGTATTCCTAATTCAACGAAAAGAATGAATAAAAAGGGTGCATAATTTTGTCGTATCGCCAAGACTACTATGGTTTGGATGAGGTAGGGTTTAATTGATTTTTTTAAATAAACCAACACCACCTGTGAATTGTAGTTTTAATTCAATAAAAACAAAGTTTAAAGTGCACTATTTATGTCAGATCTTAACAGCCTACCTCCACTCTTTGCCACTGCTTACTACCTATGATTAGTCTATGACATCCAATAAACTCGTGAAGGATTTAGAAGGGGGAAATCAGAGAGGAGATTTTCTTGATTGTTGTTGTGAATATGCGTCTCTCAAATTAACACATGTCATATTATAATGTTATGAGATATATTAAGTTTGTTAGACGAGTACTAGTAACGTAAGAAGCCCGTCTAGTAGGTACCTACTTAATGTTTCTTTGACAATGTATATTATTAAGACGATATTGTGTTTCATAACCTAACCCAACATAATCTTAAGTAACACTGACGGCTGCGAACCTCCTGATAAAAAGAAGAATAGACGTGACAAAATAATATGTCTAGGCTAGAAAAAATATTGGAGTTTGGCCAATTCTACAAAATTGCGTCTGGTCAGTTATTAAGTTGTCTATCTACAGTCAACATTGCGTTAAGCGTCAATTACATTGAGCTTCTTTACGAGCTGTTTGTTGGCGAATTTAAAAGCGGGAGATTCAGCTACTGCGATTTGATACACAACACTTTCCATTCGCTGAGAAGCCACAAGCCAGCGACTATTTTGATCAGTGGCGCACCCAGGAATTATTATTGGGGGGGGCCCAAGAAGTAGAATGTAAATTAGTCCCATAGGCTCTTTTTCTTCTTCATATAAATATTTTTACATATTTTCACAATACATGGCGATATACATAGGGACATTTTCAACTAGTTGAAAATGTCCCTCTGAGGCGGACGAAACCGGTCCTAATCTATTTAATAAAAGTAGAATAAGTACTAAAAAAAAAATTACGTTTTATTAAATTAAAACAACAATACAATATTTATTCCGAATTTCACCGAAAAAAATGTTCTTTTGATTTACACCACCACCGTAGTGGGTGTAGTCGTTCTTTTCGCAGAATGTTAATATTTAGGTTCCAACATATTAATTGAAAATGGACAAAAAAGTATTATTGCCTTTAAATTATACACAACCTACTCAATACAACACAGCCTTATATCTCGTTTATCGGTCTTTTGTCTATTGCACTCGGTGTACCTACACCATGGCCCCCACATCCTGAAACGGGCCCTCAGGCTAAGGCAGTGGTCGGCAAACTGCGACTCTTTGGCCTTTTGAGTGCGGCTCTGCCACAGATGCTCTCTGTCAAAGAAAATGGAAGAGGATAACCATAAATGTAATGTTGAGTAGACCGAGACTTCGCGTTTATTCAAAACTTAAATGGCTTCCCGACCTGTATTTATGTGTAGGGAAAAATTGACGCATTCAAATTTAGAGAGATACTACAACTAAAAACTAGTAATTTTGCGCTAAATATTCTGTCGATGATGCAAGGAAGAAAGCAGCTGAGGAGAAGAGTCAAGAAAAATAAAGTTCTGTATTTAATTAGGTACTGAATAAAATCTTTCAACAATGTTAATATTGCAAGTTTTGTGGTTAGTAAAAAGATTTCCAAGAGAGGAAATCAAGAGTAAATTGAGAAATCGATTTATTGATGAGAACCTGGAATCGTGCTTAAAATTAAATCAACAACATACGAACCTGACTTACCCAAACTTTACAAGGAGATGCAAGGCCATTATTCACATTGAAATTGTCAGTCATTGTCATGATTCAATTGTATGGATACCTTACTTACAATTTAATTTTTATTAATAAATAAGATCATTATTACGTATGATATTCAGTTTTATTCAGTGTACCTACCTATAATTTAATTAGGACTTTAACTAAACTACCTACGTATATAATTTAAGTTTAAGAAATTTGGCTCTCAAAAGAAATGTCAATCGTTGTACTGTTGATATTTGGCTCTATTGACTAATGAGTTTGCCGACCACTGCGCTAGGGTATTTGACGGGCCCCCTATCCACCGCTTAGATTAAAGGCAGTGTGAAACACTACATTAACGTTTTTCAAATTGTGTTTTAGTTCAAATTGAGGGTACTTATACAGTGAATTATTGGCGATTTTCAGTACGTCATCTACTTTAATAATGGAGCTGTCAACACATAATAATCAGAAAATATATTGGATATTTATGTAAATTAAAATGTTCATAGTCATGAAGTATATTAGCGCCGCAGGCGACTTTTTTTACTATTAAAGCTAATTTATGATATGTGTTTATCTCACTTATCTGGTCAACCTGACACGCCGGGCCCCCCACAGCCCGGGCCCCCAGGCTAGACCTGTCAACCCTCCCCAGCCATGACATATACCACTCCGGAATTCGGGTGGACACCGAGAATTTCATTAGGGAACGTGTTTCTAAAAAAACCTGATATTAGTGTTTCAAAATTTTTGTATTAGAAATTAAAATCTAAGAAATATTACTAAAAAGGGTGCTGGAGAATTACAAAACATTTTTTGCAGTGTTGTTTGTCTAAGCCCAAGGTATAGTTTATTGGCTTTCGATTTCAATATGTAAAATCATTCTGATGATTTTCATATTTTGGGGGGGGCCAAGGCCCCCTGGCCCCCCCCCTGGGTGCGCTACTGATTTTGATAGAACATAGTTCGGTTTTTTACCGGGAGGTTGCTACTGCGCTCTACTGCGCAGACGCAATAGGCCCACACGCCGGCGTATAGCGTGTAAAGTTGACCGGCTTTCAACTTTTCTCGGTAGAGTGTTTACAACCTGCTTGTTAGCTTGTTCGATGATTACACTGGGCGACTTTACAGGCAGATTATAAATTCGCCAACAAACAGCTCGTAAAAAAGCTCAATGTAATTGACGCTTTAATAAAGACAGAAAAGGACCCGATTGCAGATGATTTAATATGCGTTTTTATGTTATGTAGATGACAGCTCCCTAAAATACCAGACATTCAAATATCATGGGGGTTACTGCCAAAAGTTGGTAAGTATCGAAATCATGTTATGGAGTAATGGAAATTTAAAAGTTTGGCATGCACTCTAAAACAAGGCATAATGATAATATAGTGATTTATATAAGTACATGTTTTATATATCGGATTACTTTGAATTTTTTTTCAAAAATTTAATTTTAAATCCCTAAATTATCGACTTAACAACTTTAAGCAGTAACACCACGAATTTATGTAGGGATCGAAGTAGGGAATAATGTTTTTTTCACTTCAAATTATTTTTTCTCTTATGTCTTATGATGCGCTTGTTAGAAATACTTCACGACTCACCAATGCACGGTCTGGAGATGTTGAAATGTGTAATTTGATTTTGAGTTTTTTTGTGAAGATAATAATTATAATATATTGTTTTCAATGTTCATTTTATTTTTCGCCATCTGTTCATACGTCACAATTTTACTGCAAATATTGAATACACATTAAAAAATCTTTATACGATTATTTTATTTAGTTATTATTATATTTATTTAATTTTTTCATTATGTTTATTTCTAGAGGAACGTGTATGCGAAAGAATAATGAATCATTCAATACAACATAATAGTTTAAATGAATTAGGTAATTTTAAATAAGGAATAAGATAGCACAGGGGTAAGTGTGATAATTTGATTCTTTCGGTGGTTTTCAAAAGTCATTTTATAATCCAACGCAAACAAAACATGAGAAGTTTATGTCGAAATATCGAAGAAATAAAACCAGTAATCGTCTGGTTTTTAATACCTATCATATTGTAATTATATTAAACTATAGATAAGCTGTTTTTTAATTTACTTTTAAATTATATTGCTAAATCATAAATAATTGCAACTGTCGGGACAATTTGGACTTCTGCCCAATAGTGTGTCAGATTCGTCAGACGGGCAAAGTGGTATGACATTGATTTTGGGACAGAAATTTTCACGCGTCGGATAGTAATTTTAAACACAGAATTACTTAAATTATAATTTAAAAATACTATTCTCATATTTGGAAAATGAATCAATCCAGTGAATATTTATCCCAGCATGAAACTAGTAACAGAAAACTACAATACGAATATATTTTAGCCGACGAAAGTTTAAAATAGAAAAAACAGTATTATCTATTTTTACAGTTCATTGTTTGTACCACCGTATCACTGCCGTAAAATTTGATGTGCAGTGAAAAAATGTTTCAACGAATGATAATTATTATAATATTATAAATAATTATAATGAAGTTGAAAAAAATACATTTCTATTTTGTACGTTCTGTGGCAAAATATCTGAAAAAACCTATTTAGCTGCATAAATATTGTAGTTAAATAGAGGACATTTTAAATTATGAAGAAAATTTTCATGCGGGCTTCGGTGTAACACTTGAGGCGTAAATAATCCAGTATACTGAAACAATGGTGGAAATTTTGAGAAATCAATGGTGAAAGACAGCGCGCATGACAGAAACGAAAATAAGCATACATCATAATATTATATATAAATATATTAGGTACAATAAGAGGAAGAATTTAAACATTATAAACTGGCTGTTATATACTCGTAAGTGTGATTATGTCGATAGATTGGAATTAATCAGTAACACGAGAAACATTTTTAGCAGGTCTGCAGTTTTTGGGCGCGTGTCCTTGGTTTGAAAAACGATAGCTTTTTCGTGTCAGCGAAAATTTACAACACGAATATAATAATATTTATTTTACCTAGTATATTAATTTGTTGTCGCTGGTACCGTTCGGTACGTGGACATTAAACCATTAAAAACGGTAATGTTATTCAGGTAACTGAGGTAACACACATTATGCAATCGATATTCGTTTTGCCATTAATTGTCAAGAACTATTATAAATTATAAGAATTTGGGTTATCGCATGGTATTAACCGTAAAGATATTGTTTCTACAACACGAGTTTTTCTCGCACAGCGAACCCTTTCAAGTACCTACACATATTTATAACGGGTGTTTTTTTTGTTGTTGCTTAGATAGAAGTTACGAAAGGGTTATTTGTCAAACCGAGCTGTGTACTGCCGTGAGTCACGCTTCAACAAAGCTATCAAATTAACCAAATTTACTTTGAACGTCAATCGTCGATTCACGCAAATTATGGACGTTGTTTTCACGCAAAATTGCGTCCAGTGACGAGGCTTATTTCTGTAAACGGGTTTGTTAATAAGCAAAATTACTGCATAATGACACCAATCTAGAAGAGACCCTACAGACTCCATTATATTATCTACAAAAATGCACCGTTTGGTGCAGTTAACGGTGGCATCACCGGGGACCTTATTTCTTGAAAAATGAGGATGGAGTTCGCGACGAGATGTAGATTAAACATGATGGCACTACGTGCTATATGGCGACCGCAACCACCGACTTATTGAAATCAAAGTTATAAGTTGATTTCGAGAAATGGACCTGTCAATTTGACCTCCAAGGTCGTGCGATTTGAGACCTCTGGATAACTTCCTGTGGGGTTACGTAAAGTTACTGGTTTACAATAATAAACCAGCAGTAATTGACGCCTTTCAATTTAAAAAAATATTAAAAATGTTTTATAATTTCAAGTTATATCATACTTAAAAACACTATTTACATTAAATAACTTACATTCAAATAGCAAAGGTTAAAATAAACCTTTAGATAATAACAGTACATATGAATTATGGGGGGACATGCTCAGCGTAGGTCAAAATGGAGCTTTTATTGCATTTTCAAAGCATAATCCTGGACATTCTTTAAACGTTGTAGATAATCTATTTATATAATTTTGAAGCCTTATTATCCTTTATATTTATTTTAAACATTTAATGACTGCATAAAGTATTTTTATTACATAAAATAGTATTCTTTTAAACCTCTCGCTCTAATGTTTTAGAATATAGTCATATTTCAGTACATAAATGTGCAGTGGTGTTAAGATTTTTTACATTTATAAAACCATCAGTATAATTTATATCGACATTATTATGGTGAAATATTTACGATAAAAAATTATATTGATAATCTCTGTGATCCCAAATTTGACAAGAATTAGGGATTTTATTATTCAAAAAATGGGCAAGATTAACACATTTGAAGATAATTCTTAAGATACTGATTATAAGCTATGTCTTTTACCATTCAAGTGTGATAAACATCCTACGAATAATAATTGCTTTATAATAATTATTGACCTAAGAATAAGGTAGTGTTTTTTTGAAATACGCCATTTCTTTTGGCATTGCCTAGTGGTTAAGCTACAACATACGGCCGTAGCCATAAATTGACAAACTATAACTGAAGTAGGAAGTAAAATGATGTTAACGCACGTGTTTGAACATGTTCCGCTTAAAAAAAATCGGTTAGGTACATGTTCAAACACGTACCTAACATGTACATGTTTTATAAATGCGTTTAAAAAATAATAAATGTAAAAATTCTTAACACCACTGCACATTTATGTACTGAAATATGACTATATTCTAAAACATTAGAGCGAGAGGTTCAAAAGAATACTATTTTATGTAACGAAAATACTTTATGCAGTCATTAAATGTTTAAAATAAATATAAAGGATAATAAGGCTTCAAAATTATATAAATAGATTATCTACAACGTTTAAGGTATGTCCAGGATCATGCTTTGAAAATAGAAAAAAACTCAATTTTGACCCACGCTGAGCACGTCCGCCCTTAAGGCATAAAGCCCACCAAAAAAGCGTTCGGTGCGCTCACTACTGAGTAGGCCCCCTCCCACCCGCGCATTACCCTTCACCTATGTAATAAGGGGCTCAAGGAGCACAAAATAATTATTATTATCAGCGTCTTTCATAACAAAGCAATAAAAATATTATTAAATTTCTCGGGGCTTGTAATTAATATCGGACATGCAATAACTAAACAAAGAGTTCACTGTTCTTAAATAATGGCTTCTCGCCCGTCTATCGACGACGCTTCGAGGAGCGTGAATAAATGGCCTACGTTGTATTTTCGTTAATTCGAATCGCTGAGAAGCCAAAAAACGGTGACTCTTGGGGAAGGCGGGCACAATGCGTCGTCAAATCCAGTGTGCGCTGGCGTATTTAATTACGTTGTATTTTCGATGATTCATATAGAAAATGCGCGAGCGCCCCGCAAGCCTGCTTTAGTGGACTTTATGCCTTAGACTCAACGTGCCTTCAAGATTACAGTCAATGAACATAATATTAAATGTTAAAAGTCACTTAGTCGAAAATAATCATAACTTTGTTAAAGATAATAATTTCAAAATACTAAAAATAGTACGTTGTTTGGAATTCGTATAAAATATCAGCCCACACCTTTCAATCCTAATTCTTTACGATTTCAACATTAAAAATTCCCACCCCCTCAGTTAATTAATTATGCCTTAGAATTATACCAACTATCCTTTTCTTACATCACAATATTATTATCTCGCTTTCTACCACACAATATAGTATTGACAATAATTAAAATCCTACACAAACTCTGTAGTTGAAAAAGCTAACGATGTATAGCGATACAGGTGTCGCAGAAACAATATAAATATGTGGCATATGTCACTCGGCGAGTAGCTAACCGCTGGACAAATGGCGCCGTTATTAAAGGGGCACTAAATGACCACAGGGACGATAGACGAACTCATCCGACTCAATGATATTCGGTGGCTGTATGCGGCAGCAAAAAACTAGGCACCGAGAAGAGTGATGGGAGTTAGGGGAGGGCTTCATCCACCAGTGGACGAAGGTAAATACCAAGAGATAGGCTATTTTATAAATAATCATTACCACCAAATAATCGCTGAATCTATTATTATCAATCTATAAGAGAATACTGTTATTGTTAAACGGATACTAATTTTTCACAAGATTTAAGAATGTAGCATTCTAATTATTGAATATACATAATTTTGAAAAATTAATAATAAATAAAATACTTATACAAAAGCCGATCGCCAATAGTAATTCGATTTGTAAAGCGCTTCAAAGAGTATCAAGGGCCATTAGTTAAAATTTGTAGCAATTAAGTATGGCGTCTTTAGCATAGTGGTTTATGTGCATGGGCGCGAAGCCCGAGAGATGCAGGTTCGATTCCTGCGGGATGTCTTACTTTTTTCAAAAAAGATTTTTTCTATTGGTTATAATATATTTTCTCAGAAGTGTTTTCAAAATTATGTATGATGCTAATTCAGTTTATTTTTCTTCAAAGTTTTTGTACGGAAATTATTAAATATTTGAAATACTCCGCTCTACGTAACAAAAATAAACTTTTCACAAGAACAACAGTATTAATAAAACATATAGGAATTAACTAGGTACGCATGATTTAATAAGAATGGTAAACTAAAACGTTCCATTTAAAACTAATTTTGTGGTAAATAACATAAATGGTCAATACAGTTTATAAACAAACACGCTGATCGTATAATTTATAGGTAATTGCACCATGCCATTGATTGTCATCCCTTGCCATTTAATGTCGACGATATTGATAATCCAATCTATCTTTCGACGACTTCCACCCTGCAGTTGATTGATGAAGCTATTGACAACTGGATTTGTATCACGCACGCTACGCGATGATTAATAAACAATAACTTCTACGTTTGGATTTTCTACCCCAGACGTCCAATGGCAATTTTCCTACGGAAGACTGATAAGTATACAGTGCTTATGTTCAGGGGTAGAAACTAGGCGTTTTAACGATCGGGCAGTAAAAAGTAAAGCAGCCTTATACAATGCAACAGTTGTGTTTCAAATAATTATTATTAATATTAATGCACTTGTAATAATTATGTACCTATAGATTCAATAGTTATCGGTTATTATAAACAGGTTAAGATATGATAGATGGTTTTTTATGTAATACAAGGTACACCCAATTACTGCTAGTTTGAAATAGCTAAGATCTTAAATACATATATTTAGAGCAGTGATGCATTACCCGTAGCCCACGGGTAGCATACGGCCGAAAATCATTACCAAGTGTTTCATTAAATATTTTAAAAAAAAAACCTACGTAAGAAAGCTCTGTTTTGAGTAAGTCTTTCTTACATTTACGAGCAAGCGTTTTTCTAATTAAAACTAAATAAGTCTCGATATATAAACCGCTTGAACAATAATAACCTCAGTGCTGTATTGAGGATACCAACCACAAACATTGAACCAGACATCAAAACGCTTGTTACTAGCATGTAGTGTCAGTAACCTCACTTCATTTGATTCTCAGTTCAGTATAGGGAATCCAATCCCGAGCCAAAATTTTGATCCAGGGATTTCGGGATTACAATTTGACAATCCCGGGATTCGCATTTTTTCCCATAGTTAATATAAAAATTTTATATATACAAATAACATTGATATAATCGGTCAAAAATAAATCTTAACGATTTTCATTTATAAAATTTCGTAAAATCAATATTGTGTTTATTTATACGAGATTGCTGTTTCGGATAGTAAAGACTTAATGAATGGGTTAGCGAGATTTAAAATAGTAAAGCAAATCATGGTGTATGGCCTTTCTGCTTCATAAATCTAATTATTCAGCCAAATATGAAACTGCCGTAAAACGTATAAGATCGTGGTGGAATTACTTTGTTAAAAGTGCGAAGCATTATTTTTTTCCAATGTTTCTCATTTTTATTGATTTATTATAAAATGAATTGGTAACTTACACATGGGTAATAAATCAAACTTCATTCAAACTCAGTTTATTTCTAATGTAGTTATTTGTTATTAAAAATATTTTTTCTGTTATATTTTCGTTTTTACTTTATTTTTCGAAAGTTTCGGGTTTATGTTTACCAATCCCGGGATTCATACGTATCGAAAATAGTTCGGGATCCTGGGATTGGAATCCCTAGTTCAGTATTACATAGTGGAGTATCTGATATGTAAAATGTATGTATAGTCAAATACTATAGTAAGTATATCATTACCTTTCTTTACCCACTGCGGTCCGTGAACAATTAAAAAATGCATAATTAGGCCATTCTGTCAAATAAGTTGTGCATGACTGATTTAAAGCTTTAATTTCAAAAATTCTAAATATTTCAATATTTTGACGATTGTGTAATCTATTTATAATACCCTTAACCCGATAAATACTATTCATTCAATAGTAATCTAAAATACCTGCTTAGTTTATTTTATAATTTTGATTATTGATATATAATATTTGATATTTGATAAAGACGTGTTTATACGAAGCTTCTAGTTCGCTAACCAGTGGTTCTGAACACTAAATTGTCATCGGTTCTCGACATACTAAAATTTTTATTCAAATAATTTAATAGTAGCTTTATCAGTGATTAACTCAATGATGTGGTATTGATTTAATTCCTAGTTAAAAATGATACATGACAGATTTTCAACTTATCGGTCGGATGCAGACGTCACTAGTAAGTTTTACATGCATGTATTCGTGAACGCATATGAATTCAGCCGACAAACGACATAAACCTGGTCGCACATTGAACATCGTCTTCACTGGGAAAGTCCATGCCGGGATAGCGGTTAGCCGAAACGAAACCTCCGCCAATGTCGAGTGAAATTTGTTGCTTGCAACACCAGGTGTTTTATTCAAACTAAAATGTCGCATTCGAGCTGTGTGCGGAGGTACATTAAATTACATGTATTTTGTAAATAGCTACAAAATCACATTGAAATATAGGTACGACATGTTACATTTCTAAACTAGTCTCGACTAACTTAACGTAACCGTATCAGAACTGGATTAATTAATGATTACATAAGATCTTTGTACAATGTCACTATTTTTTTTCCATTTTTCTCTTTCATTGATAAAATGTTCAGCGGAACGATCTGAAGATTAGACTAAAGAAATTGTCCTATCTGACAAGATGGATGTTTGTAGATATGAATGTACGTTTATGCAGGCGTATATCTAGAATTTGTGAAAGTATTATCCAAGACCCCCTTGTGTTGTTAATCAAAGCCAATCACAAATGCCGATCGTTATATTATAATAAAAGATTCTATGTATTATCATGAATTTAACTCATTTTTTTAGAATTAGAATTTAGTATTGCAGTCAAAACAAGTTTAGATGTGCGATCGGGCTAATAGCGAAAAGCGATTCGTGACATTCTAATTCCATGCATTTCGGACCTAGATGACAGCGATTTCCAAAATGCTTCAACTAAGTGGTACGCGATTGAATTATAACTTTCGTGCTACCCAAGTTCCGACGCTTGTTAACACGGTTTGCAAATCTTCGGGTGAAGTTTAGTTATCACTATATCGTCCAACAAATTCATTATTAACTAACAAGTTATTAAGCTGGCTTAACTGAAAGTTATAAACCAATAGATACTATGGCAAGGTACGTAGGAGATAGATAAAAATCGATTGAATATTTACAAAGCACTGTGCAGTCAACAGAGAGAAAAACACTCGTCAAGCATATCCGCCTGTACAAAAAATAATATGAGAAAATTACTGTCATTAAGCGGAGTGGAATGACGGCCGACAAATTTCATATTTTATTTTATACAGCCTAAAAATAACAACGTGGAACATTTTCTGTACACGGCGCGTGAAAACAAATATGTTTGTGTACACAGAAAAAGAAAATAATTATATTATGGACATTGTTTAAAAAGTGTCATAGGGTTAACGAATGGTGACACCATGGTCGCATATAACAAGGACCACAAATATTGTATTTTACCGAAATCCCTGTTGTAGATTTAGATAACAACTTCAGTATATATATATATATATATATATATATACCAAATTCAGTGGCGAAGGGTGGAGGTAAGCTGTTAAGATCCGACATAAATAGTGCACACTATACTTTGTCAGTCATACACATTTGTTTTCATTAAACTAAGACTATAATTTTCAGATAGTGTTGGTTAGTTTTTGTTCAGTTAAACGTGAAACCCTGCGTAAATCAAGCCATAATATGTAATAGTCAAAAAATATTCGTCTATCTACAAAATATCTATAACTATGCCATTAAATCATATACAATTTTAGATATTTAATAGATAGAAGAATATTTTTTATCTATTATGATTTGGTTTAGGCAGGGCACAATAAATTTAAAAAAAACTAACCAACACCGTAATATGTAATAAAAACTATTATGATTTAGTTTAGGGAGGGTTTAATTGATTTTTAAAAACTAACCGGTAGGTACCTACCATCAAAAAAACGAATATCATTGACAAAGTTTAATGTGCACTATTTATATCGGATCTTAACAGCCTACCTCCACCATTCGCCGCTGTTATGTGCAGTGATATATTTTAATAAGATTCACTAGATAAAATATTTAAATGCATCTTGTGGGATCAATTAATTGCCACACTGCTCTTCAAGATACGTCCTGATTAGGGCATGCAAAATTATTGGGAAAATGCATTTCCGGAAGACAGGTAAAAATATAATGTAAAAACGGGTTTACTGGTAATTATTAAGGTATTATGCTTGATAATGACAGTTAGTGATAATATAAAGAATATTACACTGCCATACTATATGGTAAATATTTAATTATATTATTGAAATAAGTCTTTAATAAAAAGTATATTATTTAAATTATTATCATTTAGACTAGGATCTTATTTTAATGCAGATCGCTTTTGTTGAAATTTAAGCTTTTTCTGATTCTTCAACTTGTCTGGATTGTCATATATAAACCAAATTGTGCATTACAAATTGTTTGTGGAAACACTGATATAAACTATACTATTGTAGAGACGGTAACCGGCAAGTTAGGTTTTGGCGTAAATTAATTATTTTCTCATTACGTCGGCCATAAATCCTCCATATTATTAAAATACCGGATGTTTACGTGAGTCAGATGAGCAATTTGGAGTAACGTTCCGGTTTTCAGAATAACGAGGGTTCAATGACTAAACAGAGTAACGACTTTCCCACCGGATGCGCTCAGCAAGTCATAGAGCATGTTTCTATACCACAGTGAACATTGCAGTCGGTTTGGATATCAATCAGCAACCAAGTTATTAACCAAATAATAACCTTTTCTAAGCCGGAGATTCGCAACCGGTCAGCCGAGACAATAAAACAAATAAAATGTAATTTCACACAATATTATGTCGTGATATGGCTTTTAAAATCTGCAAACATAAAAATATTTTAAATGTTTATAAATTACAGACCCGGTAACTGGAGAAGTGTGGTGAGAGACCGGAGTGAGTGGATGGCGGTTGTGGAGGAGGCCAAATCCCACCCCGGGATGTACGGCCGTGGAAGATAAATTACAGAACCCGATAAATTAAAATGATACAAGCAAATGCCGACATGTCGAATTTAATTCTAATTTTATTTATTGTAATTAAATAAAGATGTTGAAGAAACATGTTTTCTGCCAGACAGACTATTCTATGGTCTTCCTACGAAAATCGGTGAATCAAGTTTCAATAAAATGTGTGGTAAGTAGGTACTATTTCTCTATGCAAATGTGTAAGTTCGCATTATGATTTAAAATACAAAAGCCGATCGCCAATAGTACCACAATTTGGAAAGCGCTTCAGAGAGTATTAAGAGACATTACTTAATTAAAATTTGTCGCAATTTTTATGGCGCCTATAGCATTGTGATATGTGCATGGGCGCGAAACCAGAGAGATGCAGGATCGATTTCTGCTGGGTGTCTTACTTTTTTCAAGAAAGATTTTTTTCTATTGTTTATAATATATTTTCTAAAATTATGTACGAGGGTTGTCCAAGAATTAAAGAGCTTTATTCATTTTTGGCGACGCGGATATTATTTCTCAAAAGATGACAGCACTGGCGTGTAGCATTAACTTCCCTCTCCAGAACGAGTGGTGAGCCGGCTCGGTAGCTGCTTCAGTATGACCCTTGTGTCCGTTTGAGATGGACGCTCCGCTGTCGAATCCCGCCGAATGCGAGGTGCGTTCAATCATTCGGTTTTTCAACCAGGAGGGAGTCCACCCTGTTGAAATCCATCGTCGTCTCACATCCAATTATGGTAATGTGATGAACCAGCGGAATGTCAGGAGGTGGTGTACTGATTATTCGAGTGGTAGAACAAGTATTCATGATGAGAAGGGGAGAGGAAAGAGGTCCTCAACTGGTGACGTTTTGTTGAAAAAATCAATGATAAAGTTCGTGACGATCGCCGTCTGACAGTCCGTGAGATCTCAATTTTGGTCCCAGACGTCAGTCAGTCTACCATACAAACTATTTTGAGCGAAAAATTGGGGTATGCAAAGGTGTGCTCGTTGGGTGGTCAAAATGCTGACGGAAGCTCACAAGCAAAATCGTGTGAAAAGCGCTTAGGTCTTTTTGAAGCTTTTGGACTCATTCAAAAGGGATGTCCTCCGTCATCCTGTTCATAACCCCGACCTGGTGCCGAGTTATTTTCTTCTTTTTCTTCACCCAAAGAAATATTTGATCGGAAAACAACCGACGAGGACGTGGAGGAAGAAATGAGAACATTTTTAAGGTCGGCGGGGCCGGAGTTCTACTAGCGAATCGAGAATCAAGTACCACGGCTCACCAAGTGTATCGATCGTAACGGGGACTACGTCAAAAAATAGTGAGAATATGTACCTAAAATTTCGTATGCTTTTTTTGGTAAAAATATTTTTTTCCTGATTTTTTAAATAATAAAGGTCTTTAATTTTTGGACAAGCCTCGTATGTTCAATAATTTGAATCTAACATTCTAAAATCTTGTGAATTATTCGTTGAATATAAAAAAATAGTTATTTAAAAATTAAACTGATATTAAAACAAATTATTTGCGTATAAAACACAAAAAATGTACCGATTATGGATATATTTATAATATTGTGTAATGCGGGGTTTTTGGAAATATACACCTCACATAGAGTTCCTCACAAGTAGTAAAGTAGTTCATAATATAATAGGTAGTCTATCTGAAATTATAAAGGTGGTTTATGTCATTAGCGTAATCAATCATCATTATATACCTATCACTTAATAATTATGTACGCTTCAATAACATGTAATTAACCGTAAAAAGCATATTAAAACATGGTGATATAATAATTTGACTCGGTAATTATGATGTTATTACTAGTTTGTTTACAAAACGATGGACATTATAAATATGTAACTAATTAATTAGGTAAAAATTAACTGAAGAACTGAAAGATTGAGATAGGTATTCGAATAGAGCGTGTAATACAAACTTCTAAGTGAGTAAAGCCTAGTCCAGGCCAAGAACATATGTGTATGAACAATGTAAAAATACGTTGACAATTTTAACAGATTATGTTAAATGTTCAGCAAAAAATATGATAAAAATGGTTTGTATACAATGTCAAATGTCCAACGAATCGATTTTGGTGTAGACTAGACAAGAGAAGTCAAAGTAGGAATATAGTACAGAGTTCTCAACACAATTTTAAAACCCCATTTCTTTCGTTAAACCACGAAATACGATCGATACGGCCGTGGGTATGTGATAAAAAGAAAAGTTATCTGAAATTACTCATATTAGTATTTTTCCATCTTCTTAGTTAGATCCAGATTTACACTTAAAGAGGGCTTGGGCTAATACCGAGCATTGTGGAGAGAGGAAAGGGGAAAAAAACCCAATGTAATTTAAAAAATGTTATTTTTTAATATTATAAGGATATTTGCCTGTTATATATTTGTTTAGTCTTAATTTATACATATTATGCGTGTAGGTATAATATATAAAAAGGACAACTGAAATTCAACACGAGAATTCAGTAATATACGTATTGTATTATTAGATTCGCCCACAAGTTGTATGTATTTGTGGCATAGCGAAACGTATCATCTAACTCCAACAGCATTATTTCAATTTATTTTTCGGGCTTCGGGGGCCCTGAGCTATAAACCTCTTTAGCCTTATGGTAAATCCGGCCCCGTTCTTAGTACAACTCCTTCAGCAGATTAAGCGTTAACATAATAATCAGACATACCAACCCTATAATAATGAATGAACTGCATGCATTTTATTCACAATTCTTTGAATAAGAACACCTTAATTTTAGTAGATACTTAAGCGGTTCTTAATGAAATTGATAATTGATAGTGTCGATGAGATTTATTTTAAGCACCATTTCGAATGGTGTGGTGATTAGAACACACGAATCATGGATGGAGCGATAGCTTAACAGATAGAAACATTTACCATGATGATGAAAAATGTTTTCATCATCATGGTAAATGGTAAAATGGTAATGGTAAAAAAAACCTTTCTTTATACACATATAGTTCAGACCCTACTTATCTAGTTATGATTGAGGAAATGCTGACGATCGCTTCCGCTCCATTGCATTGTTTTGACAACAAAACATACATATGAAGGTGGGTCACTCTTATAATGCATCTCAGCATATATGTAATATGTAGGTATGATTGCTACATATATGTAATTATGTATTTTAATTATAGATGGCGATAGCTTAACAGATATAAACATTCACCCGGATGGTGAAAAATGTCAGTTCTAATCCCAATACCATCAAATTTTATTTATACAAATGCAGTTCATACATTACAAGAGACATTGTCTCAATAGTAGAATTATAGCATAATACTGCGCATCTATTCCATACACAAGACTGATTTCGGCCGCTACGACAGCTATCTAGGGTAGGTGTGTATCGAAGTATTAGCACTTAGTGTAACAATTATAATAAGTTAGCCGTCTAAACAGTCAACACTGTCTATCTTGCTTTAAAATTTACCACAGCCAAAAGAGGTGCTGTTAAAACAAAGAATTTGTTGTAACAATTACAACTAACTTATTGTAATTGTTACAATAAGTGCTAATACTTGGATACAAACCTACCCTAGATAGCTGTCGTCGTGTGTGTAGAATAGATGCGCTGATCTAGTTATGATTGAGGAAATGCAGACTATAGCTGCCGCTTCATTGTTTTGTTTTGACAACAAAACATACATATTACAGTTTGTCACCCTTGTAATGCTGAGTGGTAATTATGTATTTTAAATGTATATAATTTGGAACATTTTAGAATACAATTAGTATACTATATTATATTCAAATAATGGAATAGCTCTATCAATGTAATTTGTTACTTTCGACGATTAAAATTGATCGCGGCGTAAGCATCGATAACTGGCCGCAGAAAGGGGAAACGTTGAAAGTGTGTAGCTATAATCGATGGTGCAGCCGGGTTAACGAATTGGCACAGCCAGGTCACGATTGCGTCAATGGACCGAGCGCAGGGTCGGCGGGGGAATACGGCGGGGGCGGGAGGGCGCGAAAGCCTTCGCTGTGCCCCAGTGAGAGGCTCCTCTGAATGAACGGAGGCCTAGCTATCGCGGGAAGAATCGCGCACGCTGTATTGGTACTGTACCTAGCTGCTTACATTGTCAGTACCTAAAAATAGGATGCAAGGATGCTCGTCGGTCTAATAATAGACCCGGAGGATGGTGACCTATATGGGAGATACGAGTGGAGTTTATACGATATGCATTCATATATTTTGTTAGAAGTAACTCGACGAAAATAAACATCAGTGATGTAACTTATTTTTGCAGTACACACCTATATAAAAATATGAATTCTTCAAACAAAAAAATATTTTTACACATTTATTTATAAAGAATGACAACAAAAACAGGAACATGTTTATGTAAGTAATATTACAATATTTTTTTTTGTCAATACTGCGAGTGAGGGTAGAACAATAAAGTTAAAAATGTTGTTAATTGAGGTTATTAGTTTCAAAGTCGGTAACATCCATTTTTTTAATCCGATTCTGTAAGTACTTTTCCATTGTATGTATATTCATAAAATATGAAATCCAGCTACGTTTGTTAGTGAAATAGAATTAAGCCGGAGTTTGATTGCAAAGTCGTTTACATTCATCAGCTGTCATTTTGAATATTTTACAATTAAACATTTTTCTATTCTATTTAATTGTTTGGGTACTAAATGTCATGATTATTTTAAAATGGTAGAATGTGGAGGTTACCGACTTTGAAACTAACAAACTCAATTAATGCGATATTGCTGCCAATGCCTTTATTGAGTTAAGTAGTTGAGTTATTAATAGTCTGATTACAACGTCATGTTTTTCTCAACTAAAGAAATATTTTTTTTTTATTTAACGCATAATTGACAGGATTCGAACCTGAGACCCTCACATTATAAGCTAACACGTAAGCCGCTCGGTCATCGTGGGCGTCTAATAATGGATGGAGGTTTTGTTCTAACCTACCTGTTTTTGAAATATTGGGTTGGTGACCTCTTAAATCTCTGTTGACATTGTGCGATTGAGGTTCATAATGAAATTTAAACTTTAGTTGATTAACATAAATCTAGGCTATAATTATTATTAAATATAAAAATGGAAAATTGTGATTGTGATTGTCTAATAATGAACAGTTAAATAATGTTTAATTGTATGAAAGAATATTGTAGATGTATTATTTTATTTATTTAATGCATTTATGGTTTTAAATTTATCTAATATTTTCAAACACATAATTAATACGTTTCCCATTAACTTCTGACTTACTTAGTTTTATCATTTTGTAGAGAAAGGAATGTAGAATCATATTCAATAGCTATCTCAAAAACAGTGAAAATCAAGTTATCTAGTTGTTTTTCGGTATGATTCAGGCGTACCATCGGTGTATTTTAAAGTTATACAATACGTCATATTCTTTTATATGCTAGGAGAATTTTTGCATGTGCTAAACGTGGCTTGAGTGCATTTATTATGTTATTAGTACTAAACGCACCAGACTTAGTATCACAGGATAGAATATAGATATATGTATTAACAAATTGATTTTGATAGCAAGGAATACGGATGATTTATTTGATCAGTGTTCTTATTTGCTGAAAATGGACAACGTTAAATACGTCTTTATTTCCTTTGACGTGAAAAGTATTCAAGATTTTCTTTCAAAATATATTAATTTTAAAAGGGCATCGACAGCAAAAGCTTTGCAATAAAATCGGCCGAAATATCTTTAAAGCTTTTCAAACGAAATTATTGTCCACGAGAATTGGCAGGGAGAAAGCTAAGTATGCGTGTTTGTCGTCTTGTCATTATTCGCAAAGCCGGATTATTTTGAAAGGGAAAACCGTAATGGCTTACGGGGAGAACCCGGGAACATAATAATAATGGAACGCATTTTTTCCTGGGCACTGTGTTTGCTTTGCGTAATCCAAGATTCATTACAAAACACAATCTCCGCGGTGAAAAGTAATGAGAAAAGAGGTGAAGAGGTGAAAAGTACAGTGGGATTTGGTAACACAGATTTATCCGAGACTGAAAATATACAATGCAAAAGTTAACCGTTGAACGTTAACGAAGTGAATATAGCGGGGGTTTTTAAGATCTACGTGTAGAGATCATTCTTTTAATCAACTAAGTATATAATACTAGTTTTAAGTTTAACAGATTATAACCATTTCTCAACATTATTCAAAATTGTGATTATTGATGCTCAAATGCGGATGCATCGAATGTTTTGTATTTATTGGACAGAGCAATGACGACCCATTCTTTCGTTCAGATATTCCAGATATACGGTATTAAATGCATTCAACAGTTTTTAGACATATTATTCAACGCGGATCATATATAATCATATAACCTTGCCGGAATTGTGGTTTTGAGTAGCCTCAATGGAAGACGAAACAGAATAAGAGCGACCGAGTGAAGTAGTTTACTGATAGCAGTTATCACTCTACCCTGAGAGAAACAGATGACCGCAGAAGATGACTACATTTCAAGGTGGTTACGATCCTCAGCCATGAGGGAAAGACCGATAAGAAAAGATAATTCAGATATTCCTAATTATCTATGCTTAGCGGACTTCTTGAAGTAATTTTTAAAATTACAGGAAAACCGTATCTGACGATCAGGGAAAACAAAATATACGCATCTAAGTAATGTGGAATCAACATGTCGACACATACTAGTTTAATCTGAAATAATTACATATTACTTTATATTTTAAAAATATATTTTAAACAAGACGCGCACAAAAAAACAAATTTCACTAATGTAGGTTGTTAGCGTTGCAGGCGAACAATTTTTCACTCCAATCTCAAAATATGTATTTTTCAATTGTTCCCTTTGCGAGTACCATCTATTCCTCACGTGATGTGCAACCCTAGTTATTTAAACCTGTTATTCTTTTGTAAAATGTATTTGTATCAGTTGACCTTATAGTATTTATATTATCTGGATTACATAATTAATATAATTATATTCTGTTTTGATTTAACCAATATACCGTCGAATAAATTATTTAAAAAAAAAAACTTCAGAAACATACGTACTACTTACGAGGAGGTCTCGAACTCACATTTAACTTTCCGGATCAAAATTATGTTTTTTTCTACAATAACAAATCTAAAATTCTGTATAATCATTAATCAGTATTGAATAATGAAATAATTATTTAATATACTATCTTTCAATCAATATTTGCCTAATAGTATCATTAAAGCTGTAAATGATAATTCATTATAAGCAATAGCCATAGATGGTGTTTAAATTATTTAGATCGTTAAATTGGTCTGTGGGTAGGTAGGTACAATTTATTATAGTATCCATATATCGGAAATTTGCACGGAAATTGTGAAATCAACAGTGGTCATGAGCTGAATAGCCCGATATCCGATCGTCATCAAACTAGTCCTTCCGCTTCCGGGCGTCGCCATAGCGCCACGACGCCTAAGCGAATTTCTCGACGCCCATCGCTCTGCGAATATTACGTCAATGGACCCCCGTGGCCTATTTTACCTGCGTGGCCCGCCTCCCTCGGACGCCGTGAATGAAACTGAGGCCCGGGACTTGTGACTGTGATTGTGCCGATCGGGCGGGGAGAATGACGTGATGAACAGGATGTGCGCGTATGACGTTGATTCATTGCACCGGTGAATGACGTAAGTATTACATAAGTGGTTGCAGTTTATGACAATAATATTAATAATATGTGTATATAAAATATACTTAATATGATATTTGATGAGGTGCACAGGGACATGTACAAGCCTCAGTGTTACACAACCGTATTATATTTATTTTCTTCGGTTTCCTTTAGCGGAGCATATGGACACCAAACGACGCCTTCAAGAATCGCTGTCGCTTGTGTCTTTTTGCATCATTCCAGGTCATATCAGCATCCCGTTGCTCTACACTCTATAAATAGTATTTGGTGACCTTCCAGGACAATCCGGTTGGCTTAAAGAACAGGCAAACCGGGTTGCAGTTCTCTTGTAGCATACGCAGCACGTGGCCGAGTCAGATCTAACGCCGCCTCTTCACTCTCAGTATTAATAATAATTGTATACCTACAATACTATAATTTTGGTTCCATGAAAAATATTAAATAGTATAATTTTACCACAAATATGCCAAAAAAACTATAACGAAAATAATTTATGTACATTTTCATTTTTTATATCATTAATTTTTCAGGATTAGGTACTGTAAAATACAAAAATCAGAATAAAAAAAAGTTGGCAACAATGACCAGTGCTGCCAACTTAACGTTTACTTGTCAGATCCCACATCTAGTGTACCTACCTATGGCGTTTTTTGAGAAAGCAAACTGCTTAAAATTTCCTTTAATAAGCTACAGAACAGATTAATAAGATATAAAAGTAATAGACAGTCGCCATGGACCAAGGTTTTGAAAGGTCCAAGGTCGCGTGTGTGACACGGTAAAAGGTTTAAGTTTATTCCACATTTCTCCACACTCTAGATTTAAACCTTGTTATAACCTCATCCAGAAGGATACCCATTTTCCATTATTTCTGTGTTCCCTGATCCACAGAAATGGATTGAATAAAATATTTTGAATCCAAAGGGTCTTTGAATAGAGTTTATGAAAAAAAATAACTCGAGATGGTTTTATAATTGCAAGCAAATTTAGGGTAGGTTATACTAGAAAAAGTTCTCCGACCCCTGATCTCAAGCATAAATGTTGTTTTATTTTTACTAAATTTACTATGGAAAATTCTACCGTGTATAAAAGCCATAGTAAATATTAATATTAGAGTGGGTATGTAGCTACTATATATAGTAAAGTATAAGGGAAGGAATAAAAGGGAAATTTATTATGACATTATAATCATATGTTGTTTTACAGAACCACGAGTGGATAGGAAATTCTTCTATTCTGATATTTCGAAAATATGGCGCGTGGTATTTTTAGCGATTCAGAAATAAAACAATATTGTCTATTTTTAAAACGACCTTTCGTGTTATAGAAATGATAAAACAACATCCCAAAAACATCGAATAGTTACGTAATATAAAAGAAACCGCATTTGGGTAATAGAGACTATTATAAACTAATACAGAATAACTACACCTGAGGGGGTAAGACTCGTGTATTCCCATAATAAAAAAAACAGATGGACTAAATATAGGCGATTACATTATTTTGTCGTGGTATTTATGGCATCAATACAGTGGTAACATATATATATATTTTTAAATGTTATTTCATTAAATTCTTCATCTAATCCTGAGCGCAGCGGTAACATGTAAATTGTACGTATTACATTTCACCGTAGCACAGTTCGCCGTGAGCTTTCATATCGGAAAGACATGACCGCATACTACGAGGGTGGGTCAATAATTCCTTAGAAAAAAGCATTAAAACAGTTTTTATTTTTGTATTTTTTTTTTATTTCTCAACATAATCTCCTTGGAGCTCAATACACTTGGTTAGACGTTTCTCATTTTTTTTTAAACCGTCAGAAAAATAAGTTTTCGGAAGGTCCTCAAAATAAGCATTTGTCCGATCGATGACTTCTTCATTTGAAAAAAAACGTTGTTCACTTAGCCATTTTTTTAAGTTTGGGAAAAGAAAAAAGTCACTGGGGGCTAAATCTGGCGAATACGGTGGGTGGTCGACCAATTCGAACTTCAATTCTTCAATTTTAGCCATTGATTGTAAACATGTGTGAACACGGGCATTGTCCTGATGAAAGAGGATTTTTTTCCTGTTTAAATGAGGCCGTTTTTCTTCAATTTTGTTTTTTAGCTGGTCCAATAAAGATGCATAATATTCCTCTGTTATTGTTTTTCCTTTTTCCAAATAGTCAACGAAAATAATTCCACGTGCATCCCAAAATACAGTAGCCATAACCTTACCAGCTGATTTTACGGTTTTCGCCTTCTTTGGACATGGTTTGCCTTCGCAATCCACTGCCTTGACTGTTCTTTCGTCTCGGGAGTATAGTGGTGTATCCATGTTTCATCTACAGTCACAAAGCGACGAAAAAATTTATCCGGATTGCGTTGCATGAGCGACAACAGGGCTTTAGAGGCCAACACCCTACTGCGTTTATTGTCGACTGTGAGCAAACGCGGCACCCATCTTGCAGAAATATTTTTCATGCCCAATTTGTCATGTAAAATAGAAATGTCGCTACCTTTTGAGATCCCTGTAACCTCAATTATCTCACTCAACTTTAATCTTCGGTCACTTAACACCATATCGTGGATTTTATTGATCATTTCTGGTGTAGTCACCTCTACAGGACGTCCTGAGCGTGGTTCATCCTTTGTTGATGTACGACCACGTTTAAATTCTTTTAACCAGTTATAAATAGTTGTAAGTGAAGGAGCAGATATGCCGTGAACTAAATCCAACTCATTTTTTATTTCCTTTGCTGTTAACCCTTTTATATTAAAATGTTTAATAACAGCTCTAAACTCAATTTTCTCCATTTTCCATTTTTCCATTTTCCACAAGCAAATTTTTTTTTGAGATGTACGAAAAACACACAACAACCCGACCAATCTGATTGAAACTTCGCAGCATACTGAATCGGTAGTGCCGCTGCATGAAAACAAACCGCTTACAGTACTAGTCGCGCCACTTGTCGGCTTTTCTAAGGACTTATTGACCCACCCTCGTATACGGTAATCTCTGATTTTGGAAAAATTCATTAATTCAAGAATAAAAACCTAACCTAACAAATAATCCAGTATATCTGCTATTTTCAAAATTTGTTTACCGTGGCTTCCTGTAAACCGACAATAAACTATTTTTATTGAGACATGATTTTATCTCATTACCTACTATCCGAAGAGGTTGGATGGTTTTTAATATACGACTATATATTTTCGATACAATATTTCACGGTGAAGTGTAATACGGCGAACTGCTTACGTTCAAATTTCCGGACAGGGAGCGCAGCAGTATTACTAGTGTTCAGTCAGTGTTGTATGCCAAACAGCACCAATGCGTCCCCCATTAGTCCATCGATCCAACCAAGGGCACAGATACACAATACTGCAGTTAGCGTGTGTCGGATAAAAAATACTATTGGACATTCTAACCTGATTGGGAATCAAGTAAGACCTGCGTAGATGCACGCTAACTGCAGTGTCATGCGTCTGAACCTTAGCCGGCTCTCACATCAAAACTCGCCTTGCTTGCAACGTGTCAAATACGTCGATGTGACGTCATCGTTATTTACAAAACACACGTTGCCAAATGAAGCTCCGCATATTGGTCGAATGCGACTGTTTAGTTTGAAAAAACATCTGCTGTTGCGATCGAAAAGTCGCGTGCTTCTCGGGCTGCGAGTCGAAGACGCCAGGACGCATACAAACACTTACGAATTGGTCATTCCTGTAACGGCTCACCGATCGCCGCATCCAAATATCTATATGTTTCGAAGGTTACGTGCGACTATCGCTATGTAGATCTGCGCGCTCTTCATATGCAACATATTAATACATTTTAATAATATGTACCTAATAATATTATTATTTAGTTGCAAGTATTTTGTGTGTCTGTACACATATTATTAGCTGTCAAAATTTAACAGACTACATTTTAAGACTAAATTTCTTACGAAACCTTAAGTATATAGTGGGTATTTTTTTACCAGCATCCCTACATGCAAAAGTCACCGCACGCTACTGATACACATCGACAGTGTTTAGGAAAAAGGGCGTAACCCTCACAGAACAAATTTTACAGGAGGAGCAAAGAACGTTTTTTGAATGATTTTGGGTTTAATATTATAAAAAATAGGCACAGACATTGGTTGAATGATGATTGATGATTTGGTGTAATATGTTTTCGATCTAATAATAATTAAAGAATTTATTACAGAAAAAGGGTAAATGCTTTTTTCGTCAAATTAAAACTTAATTAAAGCTCAATTAAAACCTAACTTTAGATAATAATTCAGCATGTACGGCTTACTTCCTTTTTACAGAACGTGTATTTAGTTGTATACATTGTTAATATCTAATAAAAGCAGTTTTAGAAAAATCGAGAGTTACTCCCTTCCTCCTAAACACAGTCGACATATATTTGTAATTAATAAAAACAAATTGAGAAATAAATGAAACTGATTTCTAAGCAACACTTTTATATTTATTTTAGGATTGACATTTTACTTTAAAAAACCCCGTTTTCTTAATAACCGAAAAACCGGTATTGTAACCCTGGTTGCACATATTTTTTTGAAAACACTAAAAAGCCAGCAAGCATGTGAGTCTAACATAAGCGAAACCATTTCACTTACCCTTGGCAATTCGGGGACGTACCATTCGAGTAACAATTGAAAAACAAAACTAAGCATGCCATAACTCGTTCGTAATTATATGGCGGAACTGCCTGCGGGTATTGCAAGGAGGAATAAATTTCCGCCTCACAAAGGAAGGGTTAATTGAACTTGGCGCTGGGGCGAAAGGGGTTATGTGAAAAGCTACTAAGAGTTAGTGAGAATACTTGTCGGAAGGACTGCAATTCTGGCACCATGGATGGTCAACCAAATCATACATACACCAGGGTCGACCCAGCGCTAGATGAAGGTTTCCCAACTTTCTCTTGGCTCTTTCCATTATTTAAATAGACATTTTTATGAATAGTAAGTATATCTTAGATGCATCAGTATAATTTGTCGGCTGAGTGAGGGCGCCACAAGCTAACATTTGACATATCATTCAACACTTTGTATACTGTGATGAGCTTAGTTCTAAATTCGAACATCGGATGATTTTTGATGGTATATCTATAACTTATTATAAAATATTATTCAATAACATCATTAGGATTATCAGCTGCCCATTTTTATGTATTAGGTACATTGATCTGTATACAAAATTCAATATGTTTCCAGATGCTTTCACAATTTCATGTGCTATAATATAATTCCATGTTCAAACTAGGGAATCCATCCCAAGCCAAAATTTTGATCCTGGGATTGGCATTTTTTTCGATATTTAGGTACCTAATATTAAATTTTTATATAATATCCAAATGGCATTGGAAAGAAAAACAGTTTTATTTGTTTATTTGAGAAAATATAACAAATACAAATACAAGTTCAATTAAAACAAAAAATAAAATATTGTGTTGACAATAAATCCAAAGATATAATAAAATTAACAAACATTCCGAGATTCTAACAATAATTGCTATTAATTCATTCATGCGTGTTTGTATTAAATTTAACGAGAAAATAAAACATAGATACATTCATAAAATCCGGCGTAGAAACAAGTGCATGCTTGCACGTCCGTGGCACTGGTGGTTAGACGCCGTTTGCGTGCCAGCACGTTAGTGGCGTCTGACTGGTTAAACAAACGGATTTATTATTTTTTGGTGTTGTTACGATTGCGTATGGCAGCAAAAAACGGTTATTTATTATCATCCGTGAGCATCCAGCGATTCCCCATGTGACGTGTGCAGGTACATACACGTCACTTACTTTTTGTACATATACCAATTGATTGTGATTGGTAACAAATTAATCTCGAAAGTTTCGGGATTATGTTTACTAATCCCGGGATTCGTAGGTATCTCAAATTGTCCGGAATTCGGGATCCCGGGATTGGAATCTCTAGTTTAAACGGTATAATATAAATATATTAAATTCCAAAAAGCAGTTGAAACGAAATAAATTAATGTGTGGAAACTAAAATACTCAATGAAATGGGTTGAAATAAAATTGATGGCTAAAAAGTTTAATATAACAACGAATTTATTAATTGGGAAAGCTTTTACTCTATAGAAGTACATGAACAAATTACAAACACCAGAGTTTTTACTAAACGCTTTAGATAGCTACACTTTATTAATGGTTTTGCCATTCAATTCAAAAAGATCTAAATTGTCCAAATTGCGCGTAAATAATTCCTTTTTATTGATGAATTTATTAGTAATATATTTACAATAAAAGTATAATTTAATAAATGTTTTTTTATTTATGGAATATTTCATAAGATTTAAGAATGTAACATTCTTTATTAAACATACATTCGTGTTACATTCTAAAATTTTGTGAATTATTCATTAAATAAAAAAGCTTATTCTGGAGCTGGTTAAGTAAGTACATTTCATTGGTATCTCACTTGATTCTAACTACTAAAGCGAGCCACACGTATCAACGACATTATTTGAGAAGCTCTTCAGTGGCATGACATTAATTAATTCTGTCGTAATTATGAAGGGTGCAGGTGCCTAAATTGGTAAAGCACATTGGCCAGAATCCGACGGATGCAAGTTTTTGTTTTGTCCGACACTATATTTTTTCTAGTAGGTATGTTTTTGATACCTACGATGACCGAGTGGTAACGTGTTGGATTATTACGTCGTGGGTCTCGGGTTCGAATCGCGAGTCTGGAAAATTCATAGATTATGGACCTAATAGGTTTTCAAACATCAATTTTTCGTAAAATCAAAAATCTAGTAATACAATATCCACTCCGTGGAGGATGTCATCTCCCGTCAAGTCGAGAGCGAGAAAATGCATTCCTCTCCTCGCTCAGTATACTGGTTGCTGGTTATCGTCTGTCATTTTGGGACTTGGGAGTTAACAAATACCACCTAGGAATTGTCGAAAACGGCGATTTTTTATTTAGTTACTACTATTTAGTGCTACTTTTTTATAGTTTTTAATAATTTTTGCGGAGGACAAGTTTGACACGTGTTTATAGTGTCGATATCTAGAAGTATGGCCCCCACATCTTAAAGCGGGCCCCCAGGCCAGGGTCTTGGGCGGGCTCCCTACCTATCGCTATGGTTAAAGGCAGTCTGACGCCCTCCAGTATTGTTTTTCAAATGATGTTCGAGGTAAATTAAAATTCAGTGTAATTTAGCGATACACAGTATTACTCAACACGTCCCAACAACCATATGTTTTAAAATGGTAATAAATCCGAAGTAAACTAGCTTTTTCGACTTTTTTTGCTATTAAGTTTTTGCTATTATCGCAAAATTAAGATGTGTATTTATCTCATTTATCTGGTCGACCCGTCACGTCGGGCCCCTAAGCTAGACCCCTGTCAGCCCCCACCCCTTGTGGGGGCCATGTCTAGAAGCGTCTGCCCGCCAAAACTGCCGCTTTCGATCCCGCTTACAACGAGAAGGGCATTTTTTGATAGCGCTTTCAGCGATCTTTTCCGCTAAAAGCGGTATACAATTGCGCGTTGAATTTTTTTTTTAAATTCGGATTTCGGACAAACAACATTGCCACGTATTTTTTTTTTCTGGCAATCAACCATTACTATGCGTCGGGTTGAAAATGGTTCAGGCCTCTTAAGACCTCCAGAGGAGACATCTCCAAATGGGACCATTTGGGGGTGTAACAAAGTCAATACGGTTTAATTATGATCGAACATGGTGATGTGTGTGTGTGTTTCTGAGGTGATATGAATTATGTACGATCAAGAAAATAATGGATGTGTGAATAAATGTTTGCCGTATGAAGAGGTCAGAAATCAAAAGCAGGGTTGCTAAAATAGATTTACTGTAAAACTCTCTTCAATTATAATTTATATCACGCATATATATATATATTCCCCAGTAACATAATTTTCCGAATTCTCCAAATTTCGTGGCGTCGAAAGCACGTAGTGGGGTGCCCCACCCACCTTAGTATCCACTAAATAGTTTATTTCGAGATTGCGAAATCGGAAAATATTTAATCGAAGTAGCGTATTTTGCATTTTAACGACTGAAACGCTTACGGAATACCAATATAAAAAAACTGTATTCATGATATTGCCGAATTTCTAATACCCGCTAAAAGCGGCGTACTTTATTTATTTTATAACTTTGCCGCAGGGTTGCCAACGCCTGACATAAGCGGAAAATTGCCCATTAGAAATCCTTTCGAGTGGCTTTT
The DNA here is from genome assembly GCF_057557595.1 of Rhyacophila brunnea. Taxonomy (NCBI): domain Eukaryota; kingdom Metazoa; phylum Arthropoda; class Insecta; order Trichoptera; family Rhyacophilidae; genus Rhyacophila; species Rhyacophila brunnea. The sequence goes on from NW_028232752.1 coordinate 27,219,118, forward strand.
CCGACAGCCTGCGAAAATTATTTCGGATAAGTGAAGGACTCTCGCGCCTCGTATTCGCTTTTAGAACGATTGCCCAGGACGCGAAGGCTGTTTCGGCGAATGCTTGAATGCAGTGCTTCTCAAAATTTCCCACTCGCTGACCTGTCATACTTTATTGACGCGTCTATAAGTATCTGCTAAATGGTATTGTACACATAGATTGTATGTAGTTAAAATTTATCTCTAGCTACATTCTTTTAAGACGTATGATTGCAGATATTCGTTAATTTTAATCTATTCTACTAATGTATCGACTTACGTAGCGGCCCCTTGGGACCAAAGAAACGTGTCTCATTTTTCTCTACTTAACAGGAGACGTCAAACAAAAGTAAATTTACATTCCACTCACATAAACACGAAGTGTCATCATCCGATGATCGTCCGAGAAAACTTTTATAAATTAACACGGTTATACTTTACGTAGCCAGCAATATATAGTGTAAGGTAGAATAGTAGCACTCGGGTGTTAAGTAAATAAGCACAGAAAATCACAAAGATATTACATAAAATATTGTGACGTAACCCGGAATCAAAAGCTAGGGTCCTGCATTCATCGCATTGAAATAGAAGGCGTTCAATGGCCTAACTTATCGTTTACCCTTTTGTGCATTGATATACTGCCAGAATACTACCAAAATACTACCGACTCCATTAGGACCAAAGAAAACCAACTCACTTTTTAGCGATTTTGAATTTTGTATACATAGTACCTGGCTACTGACTACTGAACAAAAATGACATTATGTTAAGTGACAAAGAGACTTATTAACAAAATTAACACTTCAATGAGTATATCCAGAAAGCACTTTCTTGTTTTGGAATGTAAATTTACTTTTGTTTGATGTCTCCTGTAAAGTAGAGAAAAATTCGAGACACGTTTCTTTGGTCCCATCTAACGTCTTAATACACTGTAACAAGAGATAAATTTTAACTATATACAATCTATGTGTACAATACCATTTGGCAGATACCTGTCGACGCGTTAATACAGTATGACAATAATCTTGTAAAAACACGAACACAGATTCGAATAATAATTATAATCCTTATAGTTGTGTAAGTAAGTTAATTTTTCTACCACAATCAACTGTATATATATCATGTTCAAGTAATAATGAGATCTGTATGTGCGTATATTGATGTCAATGGATATTTGAATGGGTATTTTATAAGATGAACAAATTACACATTATTAGCAAGTTAGTACGTAATAAAAACTAAATAATGTAGTGATTCGCGACGTCGGTTAGAAATTAAGGAATTAATTGATAGCTTGATAACTACCTTAATTATGCTAAAACCGTTAGCCAACATTATAACGAAATTCGATAAGCATTTCATTTAACAACTACTAGTTTAAATCGTCGTAATTTAGTAAGATGCCCGTAGCTCAATTAGAAAAGCATACTAGCGCGAATCCAACAGATATAGGTTCATGTCCCGTCGGGTGTAGTATTTTTTTCAACAAAATGATTTTTTCTAGTGTGTATATGCATGAGATGTTTTCAAATTATGTATGTTCAATATATAGAATGTTACATTGTCAGAAATAGTTTACTACATAAATTAATAATAATTTATACTTTCTACTATGAATTTCACACATCTCTCCCTTTCCCACAATATTGGATAGCTCCTTGTGTTGATAATAGTTATTATGACAATATTTATAAAGTCAGCCGTAAATTTCCGTACCTACTTACTCATATCTATTGAAAAAGCTCACTATGCGAGCGTAACAGGTGTCGCAATATTTTTTATTTGTGATTACATTTACTTAATACACAAATTGCCAATAATATTCACTAAGTATTATTGTTGTTGTAGGACGCGTACCGTGGTTTGAAAAACGCTGTCTTAACGCATATGGCCCATTTATTTTTCGTGAAAATATGAAATTGCATCTGAAACGATACGCTCAAATAGGTTTACGATATTGCGAATGCTGTACACTTAGGAAAACTTACTAGATCTTGTGTTTGGATAAAAAATACATTGGACTTTGAGCACGAAATATTTTTTTCTCATCTACTTTAATGCGAATCATATGGGAACCATGTTAAATGCTTTTTATACTATACATAAGGGTATATTTGAAAGACGGGGGATCAATACCGCGTTTTATTAATATTAAATTTAGTTGGGGCAGTGTACAAACGATTTAATTAAAACAGTATTCCAAGAGATATATAAAGATAAAAAAGCAATGTTTTAAAAAGTGTAAATGCTTTTTATGTACATAATATTATAACTGAAAAATATTCAAACGAATCAGAAAAATGTAATTTTAAGCAGTTTTCTTATTATTTCATGAGTTTTCAATTGTAAAATGTAAAGTTTAACTTTGAATTAGTATTAAACACTATATCATACATGTATAAACTAAAAATCAATCAAACCATATCGCAATTATCAAAAATTTAAATTTCGGTCACCATCGTGGTATTTTTTGGGCTTCCAATTCTAAAATGTCATGTTTAATTTCGCGGTATTAAATACATGTTTAAACTAAAATAAATTATTCGGATCATAATTATAGAAAATGTAATTTTTCTCTGCCGTTTTCGAATTTAGGGACTCATCGGTAAATTTTAAATGGCTCAATATCTTCAAAATGACGTTTGGCGTATGTCTATTCATCATGCCAAAGTTTTGCTTTGTACAAAAATGTACAATTTGTTGGTATGCCACCGTAATATACCTGTAATTCTACAATTTACTATTGTTGTCGAAAAAAAAACAATGAATTTGTAGAGTTAAAAACAGTAAGATTTAGCAAATAGCCTGCTATATATTCCGTATTCGATTCCTCTTATTATGACATGTAATCTAAGCATTGATATACTACTGGATGAATCATATGCTTCTTAAAATGACGCCCGATTTTCAGCGAGTCGGCCTTTGTTAAAACTTACTGAGTAAGCCCGGTCTAGCTTGCATCTTACTCTAACTAATAGTCAGCACATGACGACTTGCTCTTGTCACGTTGTGGATACGTACCTATACTTAATTTGAGAGTAGGTAAATTCTCACCGATAGAAGAGGAAGCAAGATCGATTCTCTTTCACACAAACCCCCACCCTGCGGCCGGAGCTGATACCTACTTGTACTTTGGCGGACAGGAGGGTTGCACCTTTATCGATCTCGTTCACTTTTACCCTGACTTCTCAACTGGATGGATCTTTCAACTTAACTTACTTTTTGTGAACGGCCGGTACGGGACGCCGGCCACACACCCAAAAATCAGTTTTTCTTTCACTTTTATTAACATTAATTACCAAAATTCAGTGTCTACAATTTGAAGGGATGCAGAGCAGATGAGTACCCTATTATTTTTATTTATAATGTTTTTTGTAGAATAGCATGTCTTCGCATAACAAAGATCACCGAGTCTCCTTAATAATTTCACGTCTCTATAATTATTATACTTGTCAAAATAAATTCTATGTTTTTTAGACTATAATAAACAATTATTGTTATCTCTAAATCTAGTGTTTTCTTTATTTATATGGTATTTCATTATGTACACACTTAGGAAGCACTTGGCGCCCCTTTTATCAGTCAATTTTATCATACACTTACAAGTCTCTTTTATACGTAGTTCTCTTAGTCTATTTAAATTCCATTTTTTATTATATTCTATAGCTGCTAGTTCTCTGATAATCGCATACATTTGTCAGCGCGATCTCATGGCCCTGAATAATTCAATTATCCGATTTTACTATTTACGCTTAAATCTAATCATGCTCTACCTTTAACTTGCAATTTCTCCAATTCATATTTTTATTCAAACATTCTCTCCTCTATTTTATTCACATATTCATAATCCATTTTATAGCTAATATCACACTCTGTCTGTTTTGCGTTGCAGCACCCTTAGGTACACTATTCCAAGAACGCAAATTTAGTTTTACAGCCAGGGCAATACGGGTGAAATTCGGGAATCCATGTTAACGGTCTTAACGCATTATACCTACAAGGAAATATTATAAGACGATATTTGTTATATCTTTTGTGGTACGTTTTTAAAATGACACTTGTATGGGAACTGCTCATCTAGTAGTATATCAATGAATCTAAGAGATATTATCTAAAAAGCGATTTCGGTAAAGACACCATGACGAATAGTAGACACTAGGCACAGGGGTTGGATATTGAAGGCAATTTTACATGCATGTGTGACACTTTTTTACAAAGACCAAATAAACGAGTTCGATCATTAAACTTGACAATGCGATATTTCAAACAGTCATATTATTCAAGACGTCTAGGTGATACAAAAAAAATATTGGAAAAGAAAATTGAAAAAAAAGAGAGGAAAAAATAATCCGTCATGTGAATGAGTTTATTGCTATGAGTCTTATAACGGCAGCGGTGCAAAAAAAGGCGGAAAGAGGCTGTGTTCTGCGTTGTGTGTGACCCAGATTCTTAAAAATACCCCTTCTTCACTACCCTCACGCCAACCCCTTGTTACACTACGTATACAACCACGAGGAAGTACAGTGCGGGAAAACCATTGCAAAGGCTTTACAGAAATGACACCTTTTCTTTTGTTTTAACATTATTTGCTTTATGCGTTCTACGTTTCTTCTTTTCTGCTGAACATAAGCGAAACTGTATGGCGGTGAGTGTATTCAAAAAAACTTTGTTTTAAAGTACATATACGTTTAAATATTAATACTGCCTTCCTTCGATGAGGTAACGTTTTACTACGCAAATAATAATCGTTATTATATGTAATTACTTAAGACCATACTTCAGTAATACGGCAAATAATTTTCAGCAATAGGAGGGACGTCATTTCGCACGCGTTGCCAATCGGAGAGCGATGGTCGACCTATGAGCACGTCAATTTGTTTTGTGATGGTGTCGGAGGAATTAATTCTTAAATCGTGTAAAGTTGACTAAAAAACGTTACGTATTTACTCGAAAAACAAAACATGTTAATTAATATATTATTATTATTACTTAAATAACAATAAATATAACATTAAATGGACGCATGTTGAATATTTATGACAAATTATGTTTTGTTCGTCACGCGTTGTTTGCTCAATCCGCGCGTCGCGTAGTCACAATCGTTTTAGACCGTGCCTCAGCTGAAGTATAGCCTTAATCATCTAAGTTATATTTATAGTAATATTATTTATTGGACTGATTCTGATATATTTTTTTAGCAGTAGTCTAGTTCACATGATCACAGTTTAATAATGAAATCAATTCTACAATTATTGTTAAGTTAGACGTCAGCAAAATTTTGGATAGAATTAAATCTACAAAGTGGTTTTAGTAGATAGCTATTTCAACATTAATATTGATAATGGGGTGAAATCTAAAATAGCTATTGCAAATTACAAAAGTAATAAGTACTTATTAAGAATTTAAAATATTTTTTAAGAAAATAAAGAATGTAGGGTAAGTTTAGATTTTGTTTGTAAGATTCAACAATTTGCATACTTTCTTGGAAAACTATTGATGTCACTATGATACCGTATCTTTTCTCATCATAATATGAATAAACATTTAATATTCACGTAACATTACTAACATAGTATTTTAAGTGTCGTTGTTGTAAAATTAAAAAAAAAACATTTTTCGTTTCATAAAATAGTTGTGGTTGTGTGTCGCCTATATACTAGATTCTGTATCCTATAAGCTGGCATGCAAGTCACGACGGAAACCATTGTGCCATCGCGTTCAACTGTTGCAAGTTTTCAATGGGAGAGAACGAGAGGGAATGCAGTGCTGAATACTGAAGCGGGGGGAAACCGCACGCCAGCTTATAGAAGACAGACTCTACGTCAAAGCCTAAAGGGGGAGGAGGTGTGATTATTACATATTATAACATGTGATACAACATGACGTTTTTTTCTGAAAATAAAATATTCCGTAGGAACATTTAAATCGATCATTTTCAACGGATTTTGAAAATGTGACGTAAATTAAACAGGAGGGGGTTGTAAAAAAATGATAATCGTGTGTTGACATTTATAGATGATCCCTTATAGCACTTCTTTAAAGTTTTGGCCAGCGTGCGGGTTTCTCCACAGGTTTGTTCCACCCTCCTGGCATTCAGCGGCACGCAGGGTCTGTGTCAGTGGAAAACCCGTGATATTATTGATTTGCTCCGTCTATTTAGAGGGAGTTATTAACCACGAATTTTCCAGGTTGTCATCCTCCCTGCAGACTATATGACTAAAAATCATGCACGCTTTACCTGTATACTAAAACATATTATATATGTACATTATATTTTACGATGATTTCCCATACAATAAATGAATAAATATTGATCGAATATTTCGATTATTGTCAGATTTTCACATTGCTTTCATACAATGGTGTAATTATTATTACTCACAAGAAATTAAAAAGTGAATGATACATTGGGTAACATAATCCACTGTTGAATAGTTTCATACAGAGAGCAAAAATGGTTTGAAAACCAGTGACGCAGATGATGCAATTGATTGTTCAGAAGACTAAAAAGGGAGTCTCAAAACAGTCAAACCTGTCATACAATTATTAAATTATAAAACAATCTTAAAAATAGCCGCATAATAAAATTCCAGGAACTTCATCAATTGGTCTATAACATAATCATTTTTATATATTTGGATTATTTATATTATCTATCATATATATTTGGACATAAAACATATACCACTTATATTATTATTAGTCATGACTCATGAGTGTCATCTGGAATACTGGTTATTTTCTTGTGATTCTAAGGAAGCGATATATTGGTGTTTTTACTATGTACGTTGTGTACCTACCTAGTTGAAATTTTTATTTATTAGTCCAGTCGAACATTGAAAATCGTCTCGACTGGGATAATAGTCATAAATCAAAACTAAGCGCAACATGCAACTTTTCGTGCGGCCAAAATGAATGACGAAGTGCGACATTTCGGGATTATACCTGCGCTGCATATCGGGTGAAAATAGTCAATGTGATTCCTACAATTTTTTTTCAAACTAAAAAGTCGCATTCCACCAATATGCGGAGCATCATTTGGCAAAGTGTGTTTTGTGAATAACGATGACGTCACATCGACGTATCCGACACATTTTCTGGTGTCCCTCAGGGCTCAAACTTAGGGCCGTTGCTGTTTACGATTTTTATAAATGACATAGCATTGGTAATAAAAAATGCTATGTTTTTGTTGTTCGCTGATGACTTGAAACTCTTTTTGGAAGTTGTCACCTTGGACGATTGTCGTCAGCTCCAACTTGATATAGATAATATATTAGATTGGGGCAGGCGTAACAAACTAGAATTCAATATTGATAAATGCAATCTTTTGTCGTTTACCAGAGCCTCAAAAGTGTTGTTTTTCCAATACTCGATGCATGGCAGAGTTCTGTCACGAATATCATCTGTAAGGGATCTTGGCATTACGTTTGAGAGTAAACTGACATTTATTAGCCATATAGTTACCATTTGTAACAAGGCGCTTAAAATGTTGGGCTTCGTCATGCGTACTTCCCGGGTCTTTTCGGATGTTACGGTATTAAAACTTTTATTTAATTCTTTAGTTCGAAGCAGACTTGAGAGTGGGTCTATTGTTTGGGCACCGCATCAGTTGAAGTATGGCCTTATGGTGGAGAGGGTTCAGAAGAAATTCTTGAGACTTCTTTATTTGAGGTTGTACGGATACTATCCGTAGCTTTATCCAACTGACTTTCTCTTAGGCATGCTTACATACTGCAGTTTGCAATTTAGAAGAAATCTTTATTTAGCTATGTATTTTTTTCGACTTATACGAGGTATAAATGAGAACTCTGCCATTCTGGGCAGTGTTGACCTGTGTGTCCCTGATAACTATCTTAGAAATAGAGAACATCAGTTGTTTATTCTCCCAAGGTGCAGAACCACAGTGCCACTGGTAATGCCAATTGGGAGGGCGATAACTATGTTCAACGAAATTGCTTCGGGTGTTGATATATTCCACCTACGTGAGGATGAGTATAGGTGGACGTTATTTTATAAATTTTTAAAATAGGGTCTGCTTAACTCATTCGGTGTATTTCCATGTACCTATATAATTAATATTTTTGTATGTACATATTTCTACTGTTTAATAACATACTATCTATCTCTTTTTTTATGTCATGTTGTGAACGTCTTAAACTTATAATTTGTAATGTCCACAATATGTAAAAATAAATAAATTGAATTGAATTGAATTGAATTGACATGTTGCAGACACGACTGCTAGATCTGCGAGTCGATTTAGTTGACTCAAGTCTCCGCGTCTTAAAAGCCGACAGTGTTGAAACCTCAGCTTATAACTGAGAATTTTAATCGATTTCAAACTGATTCGCTTTGACTGCCGAACAGGATGAAAAACCATTGAAAACAAACAGGCTCAGATTTCGCAAGATGGCGGGAAACACACCACGTGATAGACTAGCGTCACGAAACATATGAAGTAACATTTAGAGAAGACAATTGAGTGATGGAAGACAATAATTTGATCGATGGCTTATCCAAACTCTGCCCGATTCCACGAATGAGGAAATAAATTGTTCAAAATATCCTTTACGTACCTTGGTTTCCTTTATGTCAAAAAAATAAAATGGCACTGCTACCCAAAATAAAATTGATGAGCCGGGGGTATTAATGGCTTCGAATTGGTGCTATAATTGAGGTTATTTAATATTATATTATTCTGTAAATTATTATGTGTTAAATGACCATAAAGGAAACAAGCCTTTGTCTTTATGACGCTGGATGCGGAGATGAAAATCTAACAGAGCAAGTGGGACTAAGGATGCAATACCGGTATTTCTTATTGAATACCGGTATTCGTCAAAACATATTGTAGAAAAAAATAAGTACCTATCAATTTAATATAACTAGTATAAACTATTTAAAACACCATTTTATAGCAACCTAAACTACCTACCCACGTTTATTATGTTGACCTTTATAAATATGTATAGATCAATCATAATATTTGAGAACTGATAATTTTTACAAAAAATACTATAGTCTAGCTACAGGAAAACCTTTCCCAAATTCAACGTTTGTTGGATGTATCTACTATCAATGTTGGATCAATAGTATAGAATAATTGGAAATATTTGCAACGAATATTTTCTTTTTCGAAATATGTTAATTATTCATCGCGACAATTCTTTAAGTATATTTGAGGGATAGTATTATTTAACTTTTGATGGTTTCAGTCAATATATATTTTTTTTACGTTTTGGCTGCGTAAAACTTACACAATAAATTTAAAATACAATACAGTAAGTAATGAAAAGATAACATTAAATTAATTTTCGAAAAAAATAAACGTGTATGTTTTCTTAATATCGAAAATATCGGTATTTTGGATTTTTGAAAACGGTATTTCGGTATCGATAATTAATTGAATACCGGTATTGTAATTCCTAAGTGGGATGCATTTAGCGGTTACATGTAAATTGTACGTATTCGAAATTATTTCGGAAAGTCCTAAAATGTATGCGAGAAGAGAAAAGTTTCTCAAGTAAGTCCAAACAACTGTTGGGTCAATCTAGCCGTCCGACCTGCTCGCCACAAGGAACAATTTTATCACGGCGTCATACTGCGAGCGAACACTTGTTATAATGCACAAGCGTCTTCTTCGCAGTTCCATATTTGAAAATAATATTTTGAAGTCAGCGACACTTTAAAAAATTGAAACAAAATAAAATTGCTGTCATTTACGTCATTATGCACTGAAAAAAATAGTTATTAATTAAATTTCTTTTACGTTCATATTACATTGTGATGGTTTCATTGATTTACTATATACCTATATACTAGGCCTTTAGCTAAATTCGCATAGATTTAACTCATATACATTTTCTGGCAGTTCGTAAAGCATTCGAATTATTCATTGATCGGCAGATTAGTATTAAACGGTATGAAGCCAATGAGGTATCGACTGATTAGTATGGAGTGGTTTTCAGACAATGATATTTTATATCGGGATTGCCCAAATTGAACGTGGGCAATTTACGATTTTCGCTTCTAAGAAAGTTTTCATTGCCACAGCGAAAGAATCAAATATCAATTCGGTGGTTCCTTAATAATGGGCAACATTTATTAGCAAAACATGAAAAAGGTTTATTGGAAGATTTCGGAGGAGATTCTGGTCATTTGGATAACTTCATCATTTTGTAATTGGGGAAAAAAATATTTTTATATATGTAGTTTTATATTTTCCTTTGCAGTGATAAAAATGGTGACGGGATTACGTAGTAACTTTATAGTGGGACTTAAGGCAACTTTTTTTGTTATTTATATGAGGCAGCAGTGGCGATGACTCCATACTAGGCGATTATTTAAAGCCTACCTGCTTAAGAAAAATATGTTTTCATTGCATATTGACGTATTTATATAATCACTTGATTACTTTATATTCAATAAAAATAATTTAATTTGCCAACGACATCAGCTGTCGTATATGTAGAAATATATTATAAATAATACAGATTACAGAACAATTTGTCAAATGTTTAAAAAAAACTATGCCAAAGCGCGCCATGTGTCTTTAACGTATTTAATGGATTATTTGCGAGGAAAGGTGATGTTTTTTTGTATGAACTTTACGTCTCGTGACTTTAGTCTGTCTATCGCATTGTATGCAATATGGTAGGCTCCGATCGCCAAGCCTAAAAAAATTGCGCATGATATTATAACTGCAGCTTAGTCCAAAATACCTCATTAATAATTAGATAATCTTAAAAAATCTATGGCATTTAATCACAAATATATACATAATTAATCTTAAATTGTTTTCAAAAATAAAAATAAATTTTATCTACATGATTGAAACTCACCGTTCAATTTTATGTCATTAGTGAGCTATTAAAATTTCATCGAATTGGTGTGTCGTTGTCATTAGAACCTATTCATTAGTATTTATTCAATAGTAGTAATATCGTATTATCATCTTATTTTCCGTAAGTATATCTGACAAAGCTATGAAAAGGCGTTTGATTCCATCAAAAAATTCTCAATTATAGACGCCCTTATCAACCAAGGAATTTCCAGACGCTATATAAACATATTGAACAGTATAGGTATACAGTGATGCCATAGCATGCGTGAAACTCCACAAACGGTCGTCTAAATTCCCCATTAACAAAGGTGTCCGAAAAGGTGATACCATTTCACCTAAACTATTCACCGCTCCTCTTGAGGACTTATTTAGGAAACTTGATTGGGAGGAAAAAGGTGATCCAATTAATGGAGAGCACCTCAGTCACCTGCGCTTTGCAGATGATATTGTTATACTTTCACAAGACCCGAAAGACCTCCAAGGTAGAATGCAAGAACTCGCGGATGTCAGTCAAACGGTCGGTCTAAAGATAAATGTCTCAAAGACAAAAGTGATGAGGAACTGTTTTTCGGACCCTGCGATTATCTGTATTTCTGGCACCCAACTCGAGCAAGTCAGCAGCTACGTATATCTCGGACAGCAGGTGTCCATAAACGGAAGCATGCACGATTAAATTGCTCGAAGAACAAAGCTGGGATGGAGTGCTTTCAGACGTCTGAATAGTATCTTCAAGAGTGACCTACCATTATGTCTTAAACGTAGGGTGTTCAACCAATGTGTGCTACCCGTGCTCACGTATGGCTGCGAGACGTGGACCCTCAACACGAGAGATGTACAAAGGCTAAGAGTCACACAGCGAGGCATGGAGAGATGTATGTTGGGCGGACCGTAAGAGAAACGAATGGGTTAGGAAGCAGACAAGAGTACGCGATGTAATAGACATTGCCAAACATCTGAAATGGAGATGGGCGGAGCACATTGCTCGCCGAAAGGACAGCCTCTGGACAAATGCCGTCATCCAGTGGTACCCAAGGCGCACGAAACGGTCACAGGGTCGCCCTAAAAGCCGCTGGATTGATGAACTGGTAAAGTTCGGCGGAAATACGTGGCAGCGAACGACACAGGACCGAGAGAGTTGGATAAAGCTTGGGGAGGCCTTCATCCAGCAGTGGATTGACCCCGGCTGATGATGATAATATCCGACAAGTGTGCTATTTTTCTCAGATCTCCACAGACTACCTCTTTTCAAAATTCACCCTTCGCCACTGTGGGGCAGGTTCCTAAATTATAGATACTAACACAAAGTATCTAATAATTGACAAGAAGTGAGATATTTTGAATTTTTGGCCTTGAATGGTTTTTCCACAAAGTGGTTTTTTTAAATTTTTATATGCCTCAATCGAAAATAAGTAAATACGTTGAGTGGGTAGGTACCTAACTATAATACAAAGATTATTATATTCAATGACATTGTAGTTAAATTTTGACTCTGTGTATGATAGGATTAGTTTGTATAATTCTTAATACGAGAAGTAAAGTGGGTTAAACGAAAAATGAAACTTTTACAAAAAATATCAATTTAAATTCTAATTGTCAGTCATACCTTTGCTATTGGTGAGTATGTGTGGTGCCTGAAGATGCCGAATGGTGAAACCCAGGACATAAAAAATATGCAAATGTAAAAGTATACAACTCAAATTTAACATCCATCGATTGTATCAATATCAATTTTAATTGACATGCACAATATATCATGTGTAACATACAATTTTTATGATGGCACCCATCTGGACGCTCCCCGCGTGCTATCGGTACTAAAACCGATTTGTCACACATTTCGGTTTACGCTTACGCCGCATTCACAGTGTTCAATCACCCTCGTTTAAACGTTGAATACCGCTGTGCAATCTAACATAATAGAGTCTGTCTTCTATAAACTGGCGTGCTGTTTCCCCCTCGCTTCAGCATTCAGCACTGCATTCCATCTCGTTCCCTCCCATTGTAAACATGCAACAGTCGAACTCGGTGGCACAATGCTTTCCGTCGTGACGTGAACACCAGCTTATAGAATAAAGACTCTATAATATAGAGTCTTTGACTGTTGATTTTTGAATTGAATTGATTTTTAAAAAACTTTTTTTTAAAAACGATTTAAAAAAAATTGTAGACGTTCAATGAAAACAAATACCTATGACTGACGGAGTTTATTGTGAACTATTTATATCAGATCTTAACAGCCTACGTCCGCCCTTCGCCACTGGTGGTTACCCAATATGTGGATATACTGTTATCAGTGACTGATGTTTTGAGATGACGCCAATAAAGAACATTATGTTAACTCAATATTGTAAAGTTGTCAGTTCCATAGTGATATGTCTAATTATCTTCAGTAATCATACAGAGTTGCCAGCTCCATAGAGGGTTATGTCCAATTATTGCTCGAAACTATTAAAATCATTATGATAATTTGCATAAACAATTTAAACCCTAAAACTACATACTATTTATTACATATTTCACTAAAAATATAATACAAATAATAAACTGTCACTTTTCTACAAGTCAGTTTAGTTGAGTCGAAACTTTGATCAGCCATTACTCAAAACTACTAATTCCTAGTTGTCCCACTATGGAACTGAGCCATCGATATTATACTAATCTTTATAATTTCTACTGTGTCAATGAAACAGTTCAACAAAAAAGTGTTCATCCTAAAGCATCCCCTTTCCACACCAAGAACATTCCACCACTCTCTCCTGCGATTCTTTCCCGTATTATTTCAGAGGCAAAGGGAAGTTTTATTAAAAGTAGGTATCGCTAAAAAACGAATGACGGACGATAACAATAATAGTCTTATTTTTGCCTCGAATGAAAATGTTGCGTTTTTCGATGAACACGTCTTGCTTCTCGAGTCCAGAAAACGCATAGCAAAGAATACGTGTACAACAAAAAACGCAATAATTGTATTGGGGTTTAGTGCGTGAGATGTGGTCGTTATGTTAGGCTTACAAGTAAATAGTAAGGAAGGAGAAATCGTGTCGAAGTGAATAATCACAATTTCGACTAAATTGTAGCTATTCTCTAATGTGAATATAATCACTACACACCGAAGCCTCTGAAATAGTATAATATTCGAATTGGTTACTTAAATAAAGTAGCTGTGTAATTCATTGAATATCGCCAAAATAAACACATACATACCTAACTATTTTTCGAAATAGGACAACTTGGCGCCAGGACAATTGAGCTCCGCACTGTCGAATGAAAAAAAAATAGACGTTCGTTACGATTTTATACAGAAAGTAGACGAGAAATTTATCTACTGCTTAGTAGTTTTAATTCATTTTGCTTTTAACATGTTTTTTATTGCGGATTGAGAATTATTATGCCTGAAGCTTTATATAAAAATAATTACAAGATAAAAAGAACTCTTTATATACAGCGTTTTTAAATTTTCTGTTGAATCATATAAACTTGACTTGACTAGCTTAAACGATCAAAAAAATTTGTACTTGATAGAAATAATACTGAAATATCATTTTGACGTCATATTGATTTCCATAGTAACGCACGTATATATTAATAGTTTAGTTGCTAGCATCCCAGACCCCCTAGCAACCAATAATGATGTCGAAATAGCTTTTCATACAAAACAGAATTAACTGAAAATGAATTCAATTCTACTTAAAGATGGCTAAAAGTATTAAAAAATGCATTGGCATCGTGTTCTGATATATTCTAAAAGTTTCAAATGTCTAGCTAGTCGGGAAGTTAGTTAAAAATTGATTGCAAGATTTGCACCGGACAAATAAGAATACGAGCTAAGAATAACGTTGTAATAAAGAACTTTTTTCCCGTTGGAATTTAAACATAATAATATGAACAATTAAATCATTATTTACGTAAGCATATTTAAATTCAAGTATTAAATAATATACTTAATATATAAAATATAAAAATATTAATATTCAATATGTATTTTAAATGTAGGTACCTATAATTCACGAACGTCTATTTATTTTCAAATATGATTCGATTGCGTTGCGCCCAGTTGTCCCGGCGCCGAATCGTCCTAGAGCCACTATTTTTATGAGGCAGTCTTGAAATATCCAATGTATTAAGGATAATCGATTATCATAAATATATTTATATATTTATTTGTCTGTAACGCATGAAAGAAAACATATGATAATGTGTATGTATGTGAGAGAGAGAGAGGGAGAGAGAGAGACAGGGATAAGATGTATTAAAAAAAATACTTACTTACCTACGTATAAACTTAAATTCTAAATTTGTAAAATCAAAAAACAAAACTCTGTTATATAACCTCTATTCACTGTTGTATGGAGGCCCTTATTATAATCCTCGTGGGATCGAATATGGTGATATAATGTAATGTAATGTAATGTAATATTAAATTCTATAGATTAGTTTATTCGTGGATATCTATTTTGGTTGTCACATTGTTGTGTTATATAGACATAGATCGTAAATCGTTTTAGACCACTGAAATAGCTACATATATGACTAAAATTATGAAATCAAAAAAAACATTTCGCAAACCATGCAGCACCCGAGTTTTTAGACATATTGGGCTTCTATTGACCTGTATATTTAAGAATATCAAATAATAATACGGGCGAACTCATAAAATTTTGTTAGTACAACTTGTAGCGAAATGATTTTGCCAAAAATATATAAAGGGTTTTATATGAGAAAAATTAAATCGCCATCAGTGAAAAATAAATGGCGTGGCTTAAGAGAACTTTAAGGGAGGCGGGGGGGGGGGGGGGGTTGTGGCAGGGGTCGAGCGTAACGAAAGGAAAAGTCTGATGGGATTCTGTAAACACCTCGTTACTACTGACTCATAATATAGCGCTATGCGAGCCTTCTTCAAACTATTTTCTTTTTCATTTACTCGAAAGAGGATGGAAACTTTAAGAGAAATTCACTAGGCAGAAATAACTAACCATAAAATAACATAATGTAGGTATGTATATCTGCAATATATATTTTTTATAAAACTTTTACAAAAGTAATATTAACGTGAATCGTGGAGAATCATAGAAAGTCAACGCACTTTAAACGCATATTACGAAAAAACTTTCGTCCACGGTATGTTACGAACGTGCGAATCCGTTATCCGTGATGACGGTTCGATTTGACAGACTTCACATTTATATACGCAGCTCGTCCACGTAACGTCCGTCATTCGAGATTGCAATCCCGGACAGAATCCTGAGAAGCCAAAACAAGTTTCATGTTGCTTAAAAAAAGAATTGTGTCTACTGTCGACATAATGAATTAATTAATTATACTAAAAATATACAAATTAATTTCACATTTAGTAGTAAGTACCTAAGTAGTTTAGTTTAGTTTATATGGATTGGAAGTATTAAAAAGGTGCATATTTTTCCCGATCTTATAATCTCGTGAAATTTGGGAGATGGGTGAGATTGCAATATTTTACACTTGGTTATCAAGGGTACCTACTTGACGAAATTTTAGTTTAAGGGGGAGGCTTGCACCTACAAAAGGCAACTAGCGGAAAAATACGAAGCTTGTAATTTGAGACATTTTTTTGATAATTTACAATTTCAACTGTATTATAAATATGTATCTCAAAACATTAAAAAGAAAAAAGAAATTAAGTCACATATAAACTTGTAACAATTGTAAAAAAAATCTGAATTTTTTACATATTTGTCAACAGTTACGTTATTATTATATTATATTTTATGGTCATATTTATTATTAAAATTTAGTTTGTTAAGTTTTCTATGTTTTGACATAGAGATTTTTGACTAATTCATAATTTTAATATTTATTTATATTTATTTTAAAAAAACATACTTTTTTATAAAAATATAAATGTGTATAATTTGGAATCCTCTTTCTTTATAATGTTTTCAGATAAGTACATATTTATTAATTAATATACGAGGGTGGGTCAACAATTCCTTAGAAAAAAGCATTAAAACAGTTTTTATTTTTGTATTTTTTTTTTATTTCTCAACATAATCTCCTTGGAGCTCAATACACTTGGTTAGACGTTTCTCAATTTTTTTTAAACCGTCAGAAAAATAAGTTTTCGGAAGGTCCTCAAAATAAGCATTTGTCCGATCGATGACTTCTTCATTTGAAAAAAAACGTTGTCCACTTAGCCATTTTTTTAAGTTTGGAAAAAGGAAAAAGTCACTGGGGGCTAAATCTGGCGAATACGGTGGGTGGTCGACCAATTCGAACTTCAATTCTTCAATTTTAGCCATTGATCGTAAACATGTGTGAAAACGGGCATTGTCCTGATGAAAGAGGATTTTTTCCTGTTTAAATGAGGCCGTTTTTCTTCAATTTTGTTTTTTAGCTGGTCCAATAAAGATGCATAATAATCCCCTGTTATTGTTTTTCCTTTTTCCAAATAGTCAACGAAAATAATTTCACGTGCATCCCAAAATACAGTAGCCATAACCTTACCAGCTGATTTTACGGTTTTCGCCTTCTTTGGACATGGTTTGCCTTCGCAATCCACTGCTTTGACTGTTCTTTCGTCTCGGGAGTATAGTGGTGTATCCATGTTTCATCTACAATCACAAAGCGACGAAAAAATTCATCCGGATTGCGTGGCATGAGCGACAACAGGGCTTTAGAGGCCACCACCCTATTGCGTTTATTGTCGACTGTGAGCAAACGCGGCACCCATCTTGCAGAAATATTTTTCATGCCCAATTTGTCATGTAAAATAGAAATGACGCTACCTTTTGAGATCCCTGTAACCTCAATTATCTCACTCAACTTTAATCTTCGGTCACTTAACACCATAATTTTATTGATCATTTCTGGTGTAGTCACCTCTACAGGACGTCCTGAGCGTGGTTCATCCTTTGTTGATGTACGACCACGTTTAAATTCATTTAACCAGTTATAAATAGTTGCAAGTGAAGGAGCAGATATGCCGTGAACTAAATCCAACTCATTTTTTATTTCCTTTACTGTTAACCCTTTTATATTAAAATGTTTAATAATAGCTCTAAACTCAATTTTCTCCATTTTCCATTTTTCCATTTTCCACAAGCAATTTTTTTTTTTAAATGTACGAGAAACACACAACAACCCGACCAATCTGATTGAAACTTCGCAGCATACTGAATCGGTAGTGCCGCTGCATGAAAACAAACCGCTTACAGTACTAGTCGCGCCACTTGTCGGCTTTTCTAAGGACTTATTGACCCACCCTCGTAGTTCAAATTGTAAATTATCAAAAAAATGTCTCAAATTGTAAGCTTCGTATTTTTCTGCTAGGTGCTTCTGGTAAGTACAAGCATCCCCCTTAAATTATAAATAATCAAATATTTCCAGTGTTTTTTCAGACCCTTTTTTGGATCGACCAAATGATATGGGATAATACCAATATAATAATAAATTAATTATAAAATATCTCGTTTTTGTCGTCAAATCTTCTTTAAAAATTAATTCTAAAATCCTGGGATTCCAACATTTTCATCCTGTGGTTTTGGAATCAAGAAAAAATGTAATAAGTACTTAATAAAATGATTTTTAACATAAACAGTCAAATTTCCAAAAAAATACAAGTTTGCATAGTCTTGTCTTACCAGACTTTTGGAGTGTAATGCTATCATTCAACATAAATTAAAGATGCTTCAACACATGGACTTCGGATTGGATCAAATTTGTGATATTACCTGAAAGCAAAGAATACAATTAATTAATATAAATCAGGAAAAAAATAATGCAATTGATTATGTAATGGAAATACATACACATAAAGAAAATAAAAAATAATTAAATTTTTGATTGATTATTATCCGTAATAAAGAAATACCTAACGTGAATTACTAACTTAGTAACGTCTCGAGAGTAGAGGTTGTGATCGTGAAATTTCGTCTTGGCAATTTTAGAGAAATAATCTTGAATCTCGAGAAAAGGTGTCGGATATTTAGAAATTTCTCATTTTTTGAGATATTACCATCTATGAGATTATCGAGAGATTGAGAAATTGTCACTAAGCTAAGCTGCCTAGGAAAATTAGATTTCTCTGTAATAAAAGCCTTCGACTTCTGATTCTGAACGGAATTTGTTTCCAGGTATTTTTTGGCCTTTCGAGCTAAAAAAGGGTTTTGACAATCTGAATAGTTTTTTGAGGGTACAAAAAAAATGGCCGGAAGATTTAAAAAAATTAAAATCAGTTTGTGTGTTTTACAGTGTTGCCAATTTCAAAAATCAGCACATTGAAAGAATCTTTTATTTAATATTAAATATCAGTAGAACTGATGAAAATTCAGTAAACATGGCGATACTGATAGCAGCCACTGTTATGACAGCGCATATAAAAATTCAAAATGAAGGACGCCAAAAAATTGTCAACAAAATTATTGATTGTAAAACACGAAAAATATGTAATGCTATATAATAATTGCTAACTAGAATGCAAAAATAAATTCAAAAGACTGGAGATATAAACATACAAGCTAACGTATATTCGTTTTCCATTTCTTAAACTCAAATTTAAACTTAAAAGAAAATAAATGTCATAAAACATTTGATAAACGATTTTTGTCAAATATATTTAATTGTCTAATACCGGCTTTAGAAAATCTATGACTCAAAAGTTAATACGTTACAGTAACATGCACTGAAGGTCGATATATTACAAATATTTCATATGAGAACGTAATACATCACAAATTGTATATTGTAGTAGGGCGCGATGTATTTACTACGTACATATTATTATTATAGAGGCAGTGTTTCGTATCCCTGTAATAAGAGAATGCGCCAAGGGAGAAAGAGGGATGAAAACACAAATTTGCGGTAAGCATTATTCAGGAGCGAGATAGAAAAGGAGAGATATGGAAGACAGTATAAGTAGGACACTGCCACTACTTGCAATTTGTGTTTGTTATCCAGGCAATGTCAAAATTTAATAAAGATGAGTTTTCATCGTAGGTCACGTTTTTAGACGGAATTACTCTTTGCGTGCGGAAGAAAAAGAGAGATAAGTCTTTAAAAAAATAAAAATGCGTCGAATATGCCAAATTAAACATACTACATAGGTAGGAAAGAGTGACGTCCTGTACAGATCATGCTTTGAGTAGGGTGGCGAATGAACGAACGAATACAAATATTACAACTTTTGAGAGCAGTGGCGATTATCCGCGAATCAGACGATGCGGTCCATTCGTTTGAAAGTGCCGACATATTATAAAAATAAAAGAAGCATTAAAAATCCTGGTGACCTATCCGATTAGTCATGTTGTATTGTAATACCCAATAGTGGTTCAATGCGTTGGAAAAATAATCAAAGGGGGCTCCAAGCCTGTCAGTGCCTCCACGTTCTTAAAACGACGATGTTTGAGATTATGTTTCGTGGAAATGCTAATTAGTTGGTAGATGATAATTAATAAAATGAGTTTGTAGGTAGGTATCCATCGATTTTGCATACGATTTAAGACTAAAAATTAAAGGGGATGGCATTACAAGTCCTCTTAAATGCAGCACTTTGTCTAGGGATGTCACTGTTGAGTGTTGACATTGCAGCAATATTTTTGGATTTTCAGCCCTTAAGCCTCTGCCCTAAGCAACGTATGACCTGCCTATCCCCCATGAGACGTCATCGAAGCTTAATAATATAGTATACATTAATCTATGCCTACATATTATCTATTTACTGGTTGTCTACTTTTTATCTCCAAGGTAACCTAATATACAAATTATTTTTAGGTATTTTTTTGGCAGAAAATTGCCTTTAAAGACACGGAAAAACTGTCAGTCGTTTGGCAAAGGAATTTTTCGTAAAAGAGTTTAATAAAAAGTGTACTGATGGCCGTTGATTGTGAAGAAAATTTATGCAAACCCAACAACTAGCCGAAAAACGTTTTCAAAATTTAAAAAAAAATGAAATATCTATGTCAATTTGAATGATTGGATAATGATACGTTGGCGATAATACCTTGTAGTGTTTTTAGTAATTTTATTTGATAAAAAAAAGCCAGATTCTCCTTGTGTTTTTTTTCATTTCGTTTACAGGGTTATTTGGTTATTAATGAAACAGTTGGTACTCGTACAATGAACATCGCAGTACTTTCAGAAATTTAAAATGATACAAGTCGATTTATAGCATATCAACTATCGTAAAGCTTTAACGATTGATTTATTAGGTTTATAGTATGCCAGTACCAACCGTAGTTTATTGGCAATGCAAAACTAAAATTCAATTCTAAATTAGACATTATTATGTACCGATATGTTCTACGACTTTTTTTATTGTGTACGTCAGTGATATTCAAACTGTGCGCCGTGATAATTACACAGGAATGCCATAAGCAATTTGAAATAAATAATAATTACAGACAATGCAAAGATTAAACGAATCCACTTTTCTCACGACGTAAAATTGGTTTGAACAGGATTTATCTCATTTTAGCAACTCGTTTAAAAATAGTTTCAGAAAGATAGTATGGATAATTTCACTTGGATTGAAGATCAGAGGGAAATAATGGTATATATCTGTAGTAATGTCCCATGTAGATAGGTCAGATTGGTGTAGTAGTTTGTGATTAATACATTTTTTAAGAGTAGATTCCATTGAATCGACATTTTTTTCGGCTACAGCGCTAACTATCTGTATAGGAGTAAATCCCAAACTTAAACCTACTTCATCCTCATCATCATCAGCCTGAATCTATCCACTGCTGGATGAAGCCCTCTCCAAGCTGATTTCACTTCCCTCGGTCCTGTGCGCTGCCTTGCCAAGTACTTCCGCAGAATTTTAGCATTTCATCGATCCAGCGGCTTCTAGATCTACCTTGCGGACGTTTTGTACCTCTTGTATACCACTGGATGACCAAATTTGTTCAACGATTGTCCCTTCTTCACTATGTTCCAGCCTATCTCCATGTTAGGCTTTTACGAACTCTATCACATCGCAAACCGTTGTCTGCTTCCTTAAAGGCAATAAATACTTTGTAAAGGTGTGTCACTAGGTATCTGTGTTTAATTTGATTCCAAGAATTGAGATACTGCGTGGGGCATAGCGTGCTTACCCAGTCATCCCAATAATTATCGGTATTTTTTAGGGCGGTGTTAGAAAATATTTGGACGTGAAAGGTGTCACGAGATGATAAAGTTTGATAATCTTTGGCGTACGTGATCAATGATATATTTATACGCTTTGTCACAATAATATGAATTGTAATAGAGAAAATGATAATAGAATGCTAAATAAATCAATTAGGCCAAGCAAGATAACAATAAGACAATAAAACCGGTGAAAAATAAATTTATTTACCATTTATCAATTATAGAAATGGCCTCTTTTCGTATTAATTATCAGTATCAGTATTCCTTTAGTTTAGGCTTTGGTACCACTGGTTTTACATGCATCTGTTCGTTTCAGGGTCCCTGTGGGTCAAGTCCACAGACGACGGCGGTTCGCCTATCAGTTTTCAAACAGTCGACCACTCTACCGAAATGTAATGTGATCTAATCCTGCAGACCCGACAGAAGGCAACGGGGCGAACGGAGCGTGTGGATCATTCAATTTACGTCCCTTGAGGCTTGGTTAGTGGACGGCGCCGCTCAGGTAACTTACCTATTGTTTTTAGCTATTGGTGAATAACTTAATTACTCGCTATTCGCCAATCGATTCTTCCCGTATTTCACACCTTGACATGCCGCCTCACTTTGTTTCGGACGCACTCAATTTTTGAGTGACAAGCAGGATTGTAAGTACTTCGCCAGTCACTTTATTATCGAAAAACAATTATTTTAGAAATCTTTTGAGATGCCGGTCAAAATACACAAAGGATCGCTAGTTAAATTTAAAATACTTAAATCCGTCAAAATTGAAAGTGCGTAATATTTTGATGGTATGCTATGAAAGACCTTCGAAATTAAAAATCTCACGTAAATAACGACAAGATTATGCCAAATAGGTACTATATAGCAGTGGCGGAGGTAGGCTGTTAAGATCCGCCATAAATAGTCCACACTGCACTTTGTCAGTCATACGTATTTGTTTTCATTGAAATAAGACTACAATTTACAGATGGTCTGTCAGTTTTTAAAATTCAATCAAGCCCTGCGAAAACTACACCACAATAAATAATAGTCAAGAAATACTCGTCTATTTATAAAATATCTAAAATTGTGTCATTAGATCTTACATAACTTTGATCATTTTATAGATAGAATAATATTTTTTTATCTGTTATAGTTTGCGTTCATGCAGGGCTTAATGAATTAAAAAAAAATAACCAATGTGAAATATGTATTTCTAATTTAACGAAAACAAATAAGTACTTATGAATGAAAAGGTGTGCACAGTGCGCAATTTTGTTGGATTGCCCAAAATATATCAAAACTATTATGGTTTGGTTTAGGCAGGGTTTAATTGATTTTTAAAGACTAACCAATTCCATGTGTAAATTGTAGTATTAGTTCAATAAAAACAAATACGTATGAATAACAAGGTTTAATGTGCACTATTTATGTCGGACCTTAACAGCCTACCTCCACCCTTATCCACTGCTATATAGGTAAGCCGTAGATTTTCCGTTAAACTTTAAATAAAATTAATTCGATTGTTATTATTTGAAAATCGAACAATATTATTATTTGAAAAAAGAACATGACGTAATCGTATAATTCGAATCGCGCGCCAAAGTAGCGAATGTGAACGGTAACTTTTCTCTTAAGAGGGTGGGTGAACAAAGTGTCTGCGATCAAAAGGATGTAGCGAAAAGGCGGAGTGGCAGCCAGCAGGGAAACCGAGTAACACAGAACTGACCTATATTCCAGTCGAATATATTTTCGTTCGGCGCTGAATGGACCGCGGAGAGAGTCGATCGCTTACGTCACATGTTTTGACAAAAGAAAGAACGACCTCAACTCCGGACATAGCGTCTGCTGGAGATATTGAAAATAAAATCTATATAAGCGAACGCTTTTATTTTGTCTACAATTTTTGAAGTAACACTTTTTTAGATGCGTTGGCGTGAAGGCGTAAAGAAGTCTGACGGGAAAATTAGTCACGAAATATCCCTTATCTGATATTGGCGAGCCGGAAGGGTGCTGATTATAAAATGGATTTCAGAATAAATAAATACGTAGTGTTACTATCGTATTAATACATCTGTAAGATAATATATGCACTGATGTATCGTTGTAATCGTGATAGATTGACCAAACCTGAACCAGTTTGATTTTTGCTTAAAATTCACACCTTTCAGAACACAGCGAAAGCGCTCGAGTAACAGCTTTTGGCCATTATTATCAAGCTTACGATTCAAAATGAAACTTCCCCGGGATTGTTTTAGAAACTGGAGAGCGTGTTGTAATTTCGAGTTCCATTCAATAAGTTAAACTCAATTCCATAATCATCGCGTATAAATAAATAACTATCATATTAAAAATGTGCTTTGTCAAATAATAAATGTGCGTAAAAAAAATAGAAACCTCCGGGGATCCGACCGCAAATGAAATACCTATTATCAATTACCTACCACTCCATCCGAAACAAAATCATAATGACGAAAGTACCTACTATATGTCATAAGGATATAGCGCCTGTACACGTGCATGGGCACACTTGCACCGACAGTGTGTATTTTAAACTATCGCGATAATAACTGTTTACACGTAAAATTGTTGACTGTCTCGCCAATGTCATTCATCAAGAGTAAGTGAGACGCGATGTTGTCATTTTATAGTAAGTACTATTTGACAGGTCGTGAAAATCAGTTAACCTCAAAATGAGTCAGCGCGGTGTAGTTAAAATTTTTACCGGCAGGTTCGCTAGTATTCTTCTACTGCGCGGGTATTGCATGTTACAATTATCGCATGAAAATTCAGAAGCTTCTGATTTTTTTTGATCCATACATGCAATCTTGCAATTTGCACGATAATGCGTACTTATTTACACGTGCATTTTTTGTTATGGCCGTGATAATACGTACTGTCAGCAGTAAATCCATGCACGTGTAAATGGGGTATTACACTAGGTATCGACTATCGACCAAACATGTTTAATCTTCTTTAAAATGATTATCCTATCAAAATCACCAATGTAATGTCCAGTTTGTCGTAAGTGCTATTTTTCTATACAATAAACGAGTACTTTCACTGGGCTGTAGAGTTTATAATATGATCTTTGGTAGATAAGGAGTCCTTTTTTGCTTCCTCAAAACGTTCTTTTCACGGTATAACACATAATTTATAAACTTTCACAATTTTTGATAAATTTCATTAAAATTGCACGCAATAAATAAAATTTTAATTTATGATGTTGAATGAGTTTTTGCCAATAAAATATATTTATGAATATTCCGGAAACAGTTTCAGGGCTATTTTTTTATGAAAACGTAATGACCGTTTTTATTCTAACATTCACGTCATTTGGAGTAATAAAATGAAAATATTCTCCATCAAAGTAACAACTAATAAATAGACTAAGTCACGCAGAATGGAACCATCCCACACTTGGTTAAATTCTAGTTTTAAAAATAAGTTAAATGCATGACAATACATTGAATCTTTTTGTTGTATAACCATCGGCCTTTGTGACCGGCTTTCTACAAAGAACACCACGAGGATAATACCTGCACACAAATTAATGTCCATGTCCCCACGATATACGCATGCATAAAGGTACATTTATAGTATCTATAAATATCAACGTTGTCAGCCATGACATTTTCGATAGTCTAATGCATTTTATGTTAAAAAAAGAGAATACTGGACAATGTAAAAAGATCTTACCAATGTCATTAATTTAAATATGTTTTACCGAAATTGATGACAAAACAAAATATTTACAGCTTTTAAGAACAATCATGTACCAACACAGGCTAAACAACATTCTCCGCGAAAATATCGTGCGGGCACAATCCATGTACTGATATAGCTACGTTACGTTAGCCGGGTCGCACATCTAAACTCCTCTCGACCGCAATACATAAAATATTATGTCGATGTGATTTTGTTGCTGTTCACAAAACATATGTACTTAATTTAATCTAAGTATCTCCCCGCATACAGCTCGAATGCGACATTTTAATTTTGAAAACAAAACCGCTGGAATCGCAAGCATTAAATTTCACTTGACGTAGGGCGTAGGTATAATACCAAAACGTCACATCGGCGCATGTGCTGCTTTGTCATTCGTATCAGCTAGCCGCTTTGCCTATGCCTACGCGTATTTGTCTTATTTTTTATTATACAACACCTTATATTAAAATATTAAATACTATCGTTATTAGAGTGGCTTTATACATATTTCAAATGCTGTTTTGATCCATATAGACAACTCAGATATTATAAAGTTAACAAAAAAAAACTTACGTTTTAAAACCATTCGGAAGTACCTATTATATTTTAGTAATATAAACGGGATTCCCTTTATCAGGAAATGATACTTTCGCGGTTAGGTAACTATTTGATACATAATTTAGTTTTTGGGATCTATCAAAATAAAAAAAAATATTAAATGACAGTACCACCTGTCAAAACTATTTATGTAACAATACCATCGTAAGCAAAGCAAGTACCAAACCATTCCGAGTATTTTACAGTAGAACTTGGATATAACGGACTAATTGTAGCTGAGGGGTGTCCGTTAAATTCAAAAGTGTCTTATATAGGTATAAAAACAAACAAAATCCTGTTTATTCGAAGACAATAATAAAAAAACGAACGCTTTTACAGAAGGTATTATTATATATTTTCAGTTGCTCCCTTTTAGCATAACTCCGTCGAAATACATAACGACTGAGTAATTTGTATAAAAAAGAATGATTGCATTAAAACATGAAGTCTCAAAATATCTATAATAAATGCTGAGATTTTTGATACACAAAGCAGGGGGCGGGGAGAGAGTGCCGAGTGGTACGATTCGGCCCCAGGGAAATCGCCCGGGAAGCCGAAGAAAGGCACAAAAGACAGCCGAAAGAATGCGAATCGAGTAATTTTAAAGAATAAGGTCGCAAATCACATCGCGCTCGGAATGCGTATAATTTTTTTTGTCGTGGAAATAACATCGTCGCATCGATTTCTGTAACCGTGAATAGTTAGTTGTTTTCTTTGTACACGTAGGGAAGTTTTTAATCGGCGACGTATAATAGTCCTTTATTGATTTCTTGATAACACAATATGTAAATGTAGGCACTTAATCAAAATTACTTTAATATATATATAAGTATGTGGCAGTTTTTTCAATGATATTGAAAAAAACTCTGTTGTATAAAGCAGTGGCGCACCCAGGATTTAATATTGGGGGGGGGCCAAGGAGGAGAATGTAAATTAGTCCCATATGCTCTTTTTCTTCTTCACAGCCTAATTTCTCGTTTATCGGCATTTTTTCTATTGCACTCGGTGTACCAACACCATGGTCCCCACATCCTGAAACGGGCCCTCAGGCTAGGATATTTGGCGGCCCCCCTACCTACCGCTTAGATTGAAGGCAGTGTGAAACACTACATTAACGTTTTTCAAATTGTGTTTTAGTTCAAATAAAGGGTAGGTACTCATACAGTGAATTATTGGCGATTTTTAATACATCTACTTTAATAATGGAGCTGTCGATGTCGATTATCGACACATAATATTCAAAAAATATATTGCACAATTATATAATTGAAAATGTTCAACGCCATGAAGTATAATAGCGCCGCAGGCGACTTTTTTACTATTAAAGCTAATTTATGATGTGTGTTTATCTCACTTATCTGGTCAACCTGACACGCCGGGCCCCCCACAGCCCCCCAGGCTAGAGCCCTGTTAGCCCTTCCCAGCCATGACCTACACCACTCCGGAATCCGGGTGGACATCGAGAATCTTTTGACAGTTCCATTAGTGTTTCGAAATTTTTGTGTTAGAAATTAAAATCTAAGAAATTTTTCTAAAAAGGGTGCTGGAGAATTACAAATCATTTTTTTTGCCGTGTTTTTATTTGTCTATTCCCAAGGTATAGTTTATCGGCTTTCAATTTCAATGTTTAAAATCATTCTGATAATTTTCATGTTTGGGGGTTCCAGGGCCCCTTGCCCCCCCCCCCCCCCTGGGTGCGGCACTGCACAAAGCTACCCAACAGAACACAGCCTAATTTCTCGTTAATCGGACTTTTGTCTATTGCACTCGGAGTACACCACTCCGGAATTCGGGTGGACACCGAGAATATTTTGACATTTCCATTAGAGATTGAGTTTCTAAAAAAACCCGACATTAGTTTTTCGAAATTTTTGTGTTAGAAATTAAAATCTAAGAATTTTTTCTAAAGAGGGTGCTGGAGAATTTCAAATCATATTTTGCCGTGTTTTTATTTGTCTAATACCTATATTGGCTTTAAATTTCAATGTTTTTGGGGGGGGCCAAGGCCTTGGGTGCGCCACTGGTATAAAGATAGACCTGTAGATAGATAACCAGGGGTAGTCAACCTGATCCCTACCGCCCACTAGTGGGCGTTCCAGCTTTCATGGTGAGCGTTAGGGTTTTAAAAACATTGTCATTATGTCATTAAGACGATACTTGACTGAAACGGCAAATAAATTTCTACTATAGGTGCGACGAAATTTTGGACTCGCTGGCAATCGGAGAGCGAACGTAGAGGTGTGAACACGTCAATTTGTTTCGTGATGGCGATGGGGGTACTAATTCTTAAATCGTGTAAAGATGACTAAAAACGTTACCCATTTGCTTGAAAAAGAAAACATGTAAATGAATAGATTATTATTGTTACTAATAGAACAATAAACAGAACATTAAATGGACGCATGTTGGATTTATATGACAAATTATATTTCGTTCGGCACGCGTCATTTGCACAATCCACGCATCGCCTAGCCACGATCTTTTGAGACCATGCCTCAACTGAGGTATAGCCTTAATAATTTAATTAATTAAATAAAAGAGACTTCATGCTTCTATGTATGAATAAATAAAAATATAGATTTAGCTACAGTAAGTTGTTTTATAAAAAAATATTCTGCTATACTTAGCGGAAGTCTGGCAGAAAATATTTGGTAAGTAATTATTATTATATGCTTTAACTTGCTATAACTCTGCTTTATAAATTTTATAGAGTAAAATTACTTCCCTACTTTATAAATCACCATTACTGTGGAACCGGTGGGCGGTTAGAAAATGTTACTACTAACAGAGGTACAAAAGTGGGCGGTAGGTATAAAAAGGTTGACTACCCCTGGCCTAAACATATGATGGCAAAAAAAACATCCGATTTTTTTACATCCGTGGGGTTGCTGCCAAAATTTGGTAAGTCGATAATTTAGGTATTTGAAGTGTCTAGATATACATAAATAAATATGTATGCTAGAAAAAAAACTCTTCAAATCATCCAATATAACATAGAACATTCACATAAAGTACAAAGAAATTAGCATTATGCCTGATTTTAGAGGGCATGTCAACTTCAAACTACAATTACTCCATAACATCATTTCAAGACTTACCAACTATTAGCAGTAACACACGATACACGAGAGCTACTTATTAATTATTGTCAAACTGAAATTTCCTTCAGCGATTTTATATGGAGATACTAATAAGTCAAAATATATTGGCATTGTTTCATTGTGGCTCACTCTATTGTGGCCCCTACATCCTGAAGCGGACCCCCCTACCTATCACTAAGATTAAGTCCAGTTATTGTGTGTCCAGCAGCGATTCCCAAATGGTGTTCCGCGGAAACCCAGGGTTCCGAGATCTAGGGGGAATCTGTGTATTTTTTCGCGATTTCCTGTGTTTGTAAATAAATCCACTAGAATTATTATTGAATTATCGAGTATCGACACACAATAATCAAAAATTGCATCGGACAGGCACATATTTTAAAACGTTCATATTCTTGAAGTAAAATAGCGCCGCAAGCAAGGCCTCAACAAAAACGAACCACGCGTGCGAGTAAGAAAGCATTCGGCAAGCTTAAATATCCGCAATATATGTTAGGTAAGATAGAATTTCTAAGGCCGAATTAAATATTTTTTGTATACGTACCGGTAAATATTATTTTGAATGAATACATTCATTTAAAAACTGCGAGCACGTGTTACTGAAATGTATTGTTTTTGTGTTAAATATATATTAGTAGAAATTATTTTTAGTTCATTTAGTAGAAAATATGGTTAACGAAGTTGTGTTTAAATTTGGTAGCCGTACTGAGAAGCAAAATGACGATATAACGTTTCATAATTAAGTTAATAATACAAAAATTGAGGTTCTACTGTGCATTATACGCAAGAAACACGGCTTCATTTTGCCGAACAATATCCACTCTCTTTATATTATTACTCTGAGGCCGCAGGTGACTATTTTACTATTAGAGCAAATTTGTGTTGGGTGTTTATCTCACTTAGCTGGTCGACTGGCCATACCGCCCCCTTCTCCCTAAGCCCGGGCCTCCGGTATAGAGATCTGTCAGACCCCATACCCCCATGTGGAGGCCATGCACCCTATCCCGCAATAGGTCAATAGTGGATGTCGATCCATCGAAACTCTTGACATGGTTCAAACGGATTATTTCCTGGTACCAATGAATTAAAACTTCTTTCCAGTGTAGAGGTTTATCCAACTCTACAACCGACGTATTATTGTCTGTGGTCATTTGTTTGGCATAGACAATAATGCTAAGCGGAAATGAGAGTTAACAAATCAGTTGCATTTTGGCCTAGAACTGTACAGTCAAATATACACGCGCAACTCAGTGTATATCCACTACAATTAAAAATTATAATGTAAATCTTACGTAATCAATATCAATGTGAGAGTGTCCTGTAATGCCGTGTACAATTCAACATGTTTTACCACAATATAAAACAAACAATATCAACGCTGTGTCTTATTTCTATGGTGTCCCGAATATATAATATCACACACACGACGCAACCTTCTACATACAATTAATAGATGTTATATCTCACAACCAACAACTCAAGATCTAATATCTATACCAGGATAGCAATTCCTATTGAACAACCATTGTTACGTACAATAATATCAATTTGTTGCTTGTTTAAGATCAATAATATAAGTCGAATATATATGATAGGGAGGACGTATTAACTTGACCACACCCTAGGGTCCAGGAACATTATTGAATTAACCTTCTTACGATACTTTTACATAAATAGCTCTCTAGAGTCTAGACTCTAGAAGTCTAGAATGTAGAGCACAGGTTGAGGCACCGGCGTAAATTACCATGAAAAGAGTAAACAATAGAATTGTATTGGTAATGAAAGCTCGATAAACGTATAGATAAATTTTCAATTTAAATATTATTTATTAAAGGAAGTGAAGTTGTAATGAAGTGAAGCATAGTATTAACTCGGCAGCCGGCACAACCTCAATAATGAGGTTATAATATGTAAATTGTACGTAACACATTTCACTGTGAGCTTTCTTATCGGAAAGAGATGGCCGTATACTATACGGTCTTCAATTTTATTAGATTCAATATGAACATTAATTCAATTTTCATAGCTGATTTTGGCAAATTCATTCAATTCAAGAATGTAAACCTAACCTAACCTAACAAATACTCCAGTATATGGGCTATTTTCAAAATTTGTTTGCCGCTGGCTTCCTGTAAACCGACAAGAATCATGTTTTATTTAGACATAAATTATATATCAGTACTATAAGATCCAAAGAGGTTGGACGGTCTTTAAGATACGGCCATATTTTTCCGATACAACATTTCATGGTGAAGTGTGATACGGCAAACGGAATACGTACAAGTTTCCGGACACGCAATAATGAAGTACCCATTTCATTATGAAATCTGCTGATAGAAGAGCAAAGGCTTATACAATTGCACATGTGGAGCTGCTCCCATTTGTAATAATCATTAATAATGAATTAAGTACCGCCAATTAAACGATGCGTCTTCTGAAAGACTTTTTTTACGAACATAAAATTTAATGAAAGGGAAATTGGTTAAACGCCTGAGACAGTATACCGTGTACTCTGACCACCAAAATATCCAATTTTGAGGTTGTTATATTAAAAATGGAGCAATATCATTTTATTTTCTTTCTCCAACATATGTATTAGGAACAATATTGCCAATTGAATGATTTACTTCCATAATGAGATTTTAATTAATGTTGACTAGTAAGTGTGGAGATACTATTTTGTTGTTTCCAGCATTTTATTTTTCATTTAATTATATTGTATATTAATGTTTTTCGTATATAAGAAGTAAATACTTCATATTTATTACGATATTCTACATATAAATGGACAAAGTAAATAAACTAATTTGATTTTAAATGTTCTTTGAGTTTTCTGAATTCTGTAGAATTTAAGAAAAAAGTCTCGTGTTCAACTCGAGGGGATAATATCGTTGTAAACAAATATATTTTGGAGTAATACCCAAAAAACGTTCCCCGAATTCTCCCCTAAAGTAAAATGTACAAACGTACTGATATAATTAATTGTTCTCAAAAACAAATAACATACATAATTGTATTTGTTTGATACAAATTAAATACGTACGTTATACAAATTTAACTCTAAAATTAATTACATTTTGATCGAACGCGCCATTACAGTGGCCCGATCATTTGGTTTAATTTAATTACGTTAGGTACATTAAATTAGATCAAAGCATTGGAATGGCGTGCGCTAAACGGGTGCATGTCGCAAATGCATGTAATTTCGTTAAGTGGAATTAATGGTAAAATTACGCGGGCCGGTGACTCGAGCGATTCGCTGTTATTGATATCTCCATCACAATTTATGATACAACAATATATTGTACGATGTGTAAACGGATTAATAGGTAACGATAATTTTACTGATATGACAGGACGACATTATCAGACCATCGAGGGCGTCCATCTGACACCTCCGCCTAGATCTGAAGATGGACCTTTTACATGCATACTGTCACCACGTTAGTCTACATTCTAAATCTACAAGATAGCATTAGATACATGGCATTTGAAGGTGTCGGCATCCACCAAAGGACAACAAACGTACTTATATGTTTTTTTTCCAGATGAGACAATTAAAACCAACACACGTTGTACGCAAATTCCTGATCGGCCATAGTGACTTCGTTGGAGAGAACATGGCCGGACTGCACACGTCCGTCCTCTAGGATTTCCCGCTGATGGGATCCGACGGAGCGATATTTGCCAGGGTCCGTCCACACACGGGCCCATTTATTGTCCACTATGATTATCAACTAAGACCAACTTTGAGGTATTTGAAAAGTTTACTGCGTCGTATGGAGGATGGAATAATTCCGATCTTTCCTTAGAGTCATCATTTTCAACTCCTGACTCCTCTGTTTCAGTACAAGGTACAGAAGACATTTCATGACACTAAAGATAGATGACGGCAGACAAAGTCAAGATTCGTTTTTATTTATAAGCTCTCTATTTAAGCACCAAGGTGCATGGTTGCAGCATCAGTCCCGTGCGGCTCCGTCTCAGGACGGAATGAGAACTTAAAATCACTTCTTTCAGACAGGTTTATAGCGTGATGGAAGGCAGCCGTGCATATCCAGGCATATGACGGGTGGTGGTGGGAACCTAGGTAGTAGACAAAGGACAATGATCAATGTGTTATGTTTTTATTTATAACTTAACACTGGCGATATTAATTACATAAAAAATCCTATTAGATTGGTGGGCGAATCAGATATACCCAGTAAGTTTTGGGCACGTGTTACATTTGCTAAGATATTTATCATATTCATAAGTTAATCGTGATTTATTCGTCGAATAAAAAAAATAGTTATTACATATGAGATATAATTACATATCATACAATGAACAAAGAGAAAAGTATGTACCTATTTCAACCGTCGTTTGGATTTACTCTGAATATACGCAAATGTAAAAAACAGGGTAAATTGAGTCAATTTGTACTGAACGTTGAACTACATCATTTGCGTGCCGACATAACCTCCTAGTCAATTGTTCCGGCCGGGTGAACAAATGGGACACATCTACAGCGAAACGGCATAACGATTTGTTATGTCAGTTCACTTCTGGTTACGAACTGACATAAGGTGCTACAACCACCGAACGCCATGGGATACTTTATCGAAACCTGATTTGTAGTAATCAGAACAAATTGAGAGATTTAGATAGCAAGAAAGATATAACTTTGGTATCTTAGAATCCATTACTGTATAAAATGATGATGTCAAATTTCGATTTGATAATATACACGAGAAGTCAGTGATAGTCAAAACGAACGATTTAAAAATAGGCTGGCAGCAAATCCAATGGTTATTTTCTAATACTAAATAGTAATGTATCTTTGAATGAAAGATATTGCGAAATATCTTAACCATATTTGGGCACACATTGTAAAAAAATACCTACTTAAGCAGGTGCATTTATAATGTATACGCGGGATTTAGTCTACTCTAGAGCAGCGTTTCCCAATTAATTTCAGTCGCGGAGCCCATATAATATATTATATTCTTCAACGTAATGGAATTAGGTAGAGTAAGGGCATATTATTCTTCTAGCATTGCCTCCACTACGAAATCACTTTGGAACGGTGTTAGTTTCATTTGAAAGTAACGATACCAACACCTAAATGAGTCGCCTGCACTGCCACAAGAATCTGACACCACTCTATATACCTATTGGAAAGAGTAATATTTTTCTCCACAGATCAATAATTGAAACTTACAAAACACACCAATTACTTAATTTAATTTTGTGAATATGTCAATATTATTATACATTTTTGGATAATAACGAAATGTTTGTTGATCAATGATGATTATCTACCTATATATAATTATACTTACTTGACAAGATGGCCAATGCACTAAAAGTGGTGTAGAATGGGCACGATTTGACTCGCGCCATCTGGACAAGGACTAATTGATTTTTTAGCTTTTAGTCTTTTTTAGCTTGCCTTCTAAAACCTATTTAGAAAGCGCTCCTGTGGAGTATCTTAAAATATTTTATAAGCGGATTGTTTTTTAATAATTAGCTCAACTAATTGAGTACCTACATGAAATTGATCCAAAACATATGATATACATAGGGTTGTCGCATCGAAAATATCGATGTATTTCTGAAGAAAATCGCAATATCTGTATCGCTATCGAGCGAAAGTACTTATTGAAGAATCGGTCAAAAATAATTGATACTTTATTAACAGCCCTAATCAATGATACAAAATGTCATTGATTTAAAAATATACAACCATTGTGTGGAATCCGGATTCACGACACATGAATTTAGCCCTTGGTTAGCCTACAAGCGGCCAGGTCGAGCGGAGCCGAAAAATGTATGGGGACCTGCGAATGTTTTAGTCTGTACTCCGCTTTATGTCTTGACAGGTAATGTTGTATTTACTGACGTAAATTTCTCAAGAGTTATGTATTAACAATGATTAAGATTCAAATTATATGACAATCAAAACAGGGTCAGTATTCTATAATACAAAATTACTCTGCTTTGACGTACGTAAGGGGTACATAGAAAGTTTACTGAATACCGCGTAGGATTACAGAATTACGAAACTACTATACGTCGAGCTGACAGGTTGAATTCTGTAATCTATGTATTTCTACACCCATATTGGCATAATATATCTATGAAAGTAGATAATTTATAAGTTATAGCTATATGAAAGGTATGGGGAACATTTTCATAGGCTTCTAATTATTCGGTAAGTATAAATATTCAAAAATAGGAAGTATCTTAATAAAAGTATTTTATTAATCTTAGGGAATAATTTAAAATCAGCAGGAAGTAAAAAATGCTCAATGGTAAGTATTCAAATAATATATGGGAAAGTATTTAAACAAGCACAGGGAATTATTAAAATGTTTAATGTCAAGTATAAATATTTGTGTGTCAGAATAGATTAAAATTTGGGCAGAAATAATTTAATTGGCCGCTTTTTTAAATTTTCTAAGATAGTATTCTTCTCTGTCATTCCAACCAGGGTTATAACATAGACTAATATTCGAGTTAGTTGTATCATAGACTAATACCATAATCGTTTATGGTTATGCTGTACCTTGACAGATGACAGTTGACTTCCTCAGCACTAGAAATCTAGAAAAGTATCTTTTCTTTCTATTATAATGAATGTATCTAAAAAAATGGCTCCACAATTCAATGTGGATCTTCTGAGCAGGTTTCTTAAGAAATTCGTTCTAGCCATCAGCTGTAACTGTTGGTTCTATGCTCTGGGTACAACAGAATTAGTTTGTAATCAATTAGAAAGAATTAGAAACTGTTTTCAGTAGGTATCTACACTGGGCTAATGACCATTGAAAATACATGCTCCATTATAGAATTATGTTGTATGACTAGTGTGTATTATAATATATTTTTAACATTTAAAAAAATAAGAAGACAGATAGGTAGGTACACCAGATGTGTCTATTATAGGTTTATTTTTGACATAAAAAATAAAGAATAAGGCAGACTTCAGTTGTTTACAAAAAAAAATACATGGCAACTTGAAGGGTCGCTTGGCTTGTCATGTCAACGGTGAACGGTGTGACCAGGTTATTGTAAATTTTATAAAAATATATCAATATTTTCCCCACAGCAAAAAATGCCTAGCCATTGTCGATCAATAACATTCCTTTTATTTTGTAAATAAAATTATTTAGTATAATTTATCGATATCCGTAATTTTGATATTATATGGGATAAGTAATAGATATGTTTCAATTGTCTCGACATTAAAAGGTTCGTTATCTAAAAGATTTATACTAATATAAATTGTTTTATAATCGACATGAAAACCAGAAAGTAGGTAGCTATTTTATTTGAATTAATACTAATATCACATAAACTCATTCGATTATCGATTTATTAGTTCGATCAATCATATTAGGTATTTTAATCTCATTCAAAATGTATGAAAAATTTGGTTGAATGAATAATATTTCACAATATAACATTTTTAATCAAATTTAACCTTAAAATGAGGTATTATTTTTCATTATTATTTTCTTTAAAAATATGTAAGTAAGTATATTAGATATAGGTTGAAATAGTCCATTAACTATCACTTAACTTTAAGCTAATTAGTTATTTTGCACGTAATTTCAATTGAAGACACATTATTCATAATCGTTTCAATAGAATTAATTTATGAAACAGGTTATTTCAATTAGATAATAATAGTTTAATAGGTATATTTTTAATTTCCATAATATTTATAAACCGACAAATATCACTAAATTATTATAATTTGGGTTTAAAGTTATCGGAATTGAGGTTATCTTCTGTCATCTGTGTGACGTGCTCATATAATTATCGCTCTTTTGGTGCACCTTCCATTACTTTTTAGTTGGTCTTCTTTTAATAATCACAATAATGGTCATTTGTACCGAATATTCATGAATTTGGCGTGCGAGCATAGACAAATATCCCTTACGTGCGAGATGGTAACCCTAAATTGCTATGCGTCCCATATACAATTGTTTACTTGTCAAATTATCATAATAATAATGGATATATGTTTTATCTACTGACACGCGTAATTTAAATAATGATTATTTAGTTTTACAACCGATTTTTTAATATTATTACTTCCTCAAACATTATTTTACCCTCCACACTAAAACTGGCGTCCTTATTCTGACACTTCGAAATAAATACTTACCAATGATTAAAAATTCTGACACTTGGGATTTAAAAACTTTTCAAAACTGTCTATTAATACTTCCTTCAAAAATACACGCCATTTTCATATAGTACGACCGCATTAAGTTAGCTGCAATCTTATAAGGCCATATTTAAGAATCTTTAATTATAATTATGCACCTCTTAAAAATGTAAATTATTTTGTAAAAATTCTAACTAGATACCCTAATATTATGTAGATACTTACTTGCCAAGTTCAAAAAATGGAATTAAAAATATTTTGATATAATTTTGTTTAGGTCCAATAAACACTCAAATTAGTTTATAATATTGTCTCAGACAGTATCGGCAATTTATTTTTGTAATTTGATTCAACAAAAATATGTAACGGAAAATAATCGAAAACATTGGATTCATTAAAATTATCGTAATAGCCTACAAGTCTGAAAGCGGCCTTAAATCCGGTGACATGGTACTCGTACCTTAGCTACAAGCAAAGACTCGGAAGAAAACCTTGTCTACGACACACAGAGATTAAATACTTATATCAAAGTGAAGTTGACAAAAACCACATCGACTAATGTTTAAATTATCTACTATTAATTTCGCATTGCGGAGTGGAGTCATGTGTAGCAAATTGTTTTGCACGTATTTGTCAATTTCAGACAATTTTGGATTGACTGAAACATTCAATTCCATGAATTGTTATTCTCAATAATTCAAGCTGAATCCGTTTAATTTAACTTTGAATGGTACAATGGTGAGTGAAAGTGTAAGACAGGTTATCGTGAAATAATTAAATACTTAATCGATTAATTTTAAAAAAAACTTGTTAATATGTACTTAACATACACAATTTGAAAATATCATGTATAATATACACAATAGAAAAATCATTTCGTAGAAGAAAAATACGATACCCGACGGGACTTGAACCTGCATCTGGTGGATCCGCGCCAGTATGCTTTTCCAATTAAGCTACGGGCATCTTACTAAATTACGACGATTTAAACCAGTACCGAGTCGTTACATTGAATTGCGTAATAATCTTGGCTATCGGTTTTAATATATTAAATTAAGGTATGTATCAATTAATTCGTGTATTACTAACCGACGTCGCGGATCACTCATTATCTTTTTTTTTTCTACCATATGATTTTTTCTTGTGTGTATATGCATAAGATGTTTTCAAATTATGTATGTGCAATATAAATAATGTTTCATTCTCAAATCTTGTGTCTTATTCATTGAATAAAAAAATAGTTTATTAAATATGTAAGTACTTAATTGATTTACATTTTAGATAAGTTGATGGATTCAACACAACATGTGCAAATATTACCAATATATTTAGATTTTAGAATTTAGATGAGGAATAAGTCTATCACCACCAAGGCGACGAATTAATGTAATACAGTAAAACAAAATAATACAAGTCTTTTTGCTTAATGTTTTATGTAGTTTTGATATGGTAATAATGTAATAAAACAAGTTTACTTTCATGGCCAATAATAACAAAATAAATATCTAAATCAATATGTTTAATCATTCAGAACTAACAAGTAAATATTTGTATACCAAAGTTATACCTACATCATGTTATAATATTCTTATATAAAACAAGTTCTCTTTCACGGCCATAAACAATTTTAAAAGAAATACCTAAATAAATACGTTTAATCATTCAGAACTAACAAGTATATATTTTACAACGTTTTTCTTAGGTCGTATTCTTATTAGTCGGGTGGTTGTTTGTCCGGTACAAATCTTGCAATCGATTTTTAACTTTGTCCGGTACAGATTTTTTCTTGTGTGTCCAAGATTTGTATTGGACGATTGAAGATTTTTTACTAACTTCCCGACTAGCTAGACATTTGAAACTTTCAGAATATATCAGAACACGATGCAAATGCATTTTTTAATACTTTTAGCCATTTTTAAGTAGAATTGATTTTAGTTTCAGTTAATTCTGTTTTTTATGAAAAGTTATTTCGGAAGAAATCCGTAAAAAGTAAAACTATTATTGGTTGCTAAGCAGATAGTCCTAGCAACTAAATTATAAATATTAATATATACGTGCGTACTATGGAAATCAATATGCTGTGTCAATATGCTGTGTCAAAATGACATTTCAGTATATTTATTCAGTATTTCTATCAAGTACAAATTTTTTTGATCGTTTAAGCTAGTCAAGTCAAGTTTATATGATTCAACAGAAAATTTACAAACGTAAGTATATAAAAAGTTCTTTTTATCTTGTAATCATGTATACTAAAGTTATATCATGTTAATATAACAATTATCCTTGTACGAAAAGTCCTTGTGTAATGCACTTAAACAAATGCGCGTATCGTGAGGGTTAAATAGCCCAATACACCTATTCGTAATAATATAATAATAATGGGCACTCGATATAATCATAAGATTATTACTAACTATAATTGAGGTTATGATGACTGATGAGTGATGACTAGGGATTCCAATCCCGGGATCTCGAGCTATTTTTGATACCTATGAATCCCGGAATTGATAAACATAATCCCGAAACGTTCGGGATTGATTTTTTTAATCAATTTTTATGGAAAATAAAATAAAAACGAAAATATAACAGAAAAAATACTTTTAA
This sequence comes from Rhyacophila brunnea, assembly GCF_057557595.1. Taxonomy (NCBI): domain Eukaryota; kingdom Metazoa; phylum Arthropoda; class Insecta; order Trichoptera; family Rhyacophilidae; genus Rhyacophila; species Rhyacophila brunnea. Next base: position 27,259,220 of record NW_028232752.1, read on the forward strand.
TACCAAATAACTGCATTAGAAATAAACAGAGTTTGAATGAAGTTTGATTTATACCCATATGTAAGTTGCCGATTCATTTTATTTTTTCACATAAATCAATAAAAATGAGAAAAATTGGAAAAAAATGCTTAGCACTATTAACAAAGTAATTCCACCGTGATCTCATACGTTTTACGGCAGCTTCATATTTGGCTGACTAATTAGATTTATGAAGCGAAAAGGCCAAAAGTACACCATGATTTGCTTTACTATTTTAAATCTCGCTAATCCATTCATTAAGTCTTTACTATCAGAAACAGCAATCTCATATTAAATTCACATTATTATTTATATAACAATATTATTTACTTCATTAAACTTATGTATTTCCAAGATTGAACGTATACAATACTAACAATAAATATCTTAAATAGTATAAATTATACTAGATTTATTTTTGACCGATTTTATCAATGTTATTTGTAAATATAAAATTTTTATATTACAATGGAAAAAATGCCAATCCTGGGATCAGAATTGTGGCTCGGGATTGGATTTCCTAGTGATGACTGATGATGAGTGACAATATATTTATATATAACATAGTAATAATTGTTATGATATTGGCATTTCCAATTTCAAGTCGACTGTGATCCACTATCCAGTATCAAAACTAGTAGTAAACTACAACTCAAATTGGTATTTTTTTTCAAACTGCCAAACGTTACACAGAGTTTATCTTCAAACTATTCTCCCACTATTCAAAGCGCCTACTGCATGATAGTAAGGCTTTGTCCAGATGGTGCGATTTGACTCGCACGTAAAAACTCGCGTGCAATCAACGTACATCTGACGTCATTGGGCTATCTACATGCACTCGCGACGTGACGTGTATCGCGCGACAAGCGCAAGCGATTGCCGGACTCTCGAAAACGCGACGTTTTTATGAACATTTTAAAATAAATTATGCCACCCGGATTGTACAATGGCAAGAATATATCTTGCCAGTTATCGCGACATTTAAAATCTTAAACAAACCGTGTGTGATGATTGAGTTGTTGGTCTTTCATTTCGCACACGCGTTTGTTTTTCATGCCGATTCAAAAATAAATTACGTCACTTAGCTTGTTCACTGCCATATTATGAAACCCGCTGCATGGGCGCAGCACATTTTTGGTACTCGAGCGTAAAGCGCGGTGGGACACGCGCAATCTGGGCAAGGTCAAAGAGGAAACAACGCATCAGTAACTCGGGGTTTCACATCTTCTTTTTCTGTCACTTCTGCGGCAGGCCCTGAGTGATGCTATTATAAATCAAGTGATATGACGAGGTTATGCGGGGTTCCTTTTAGTTATTTTGAAAATGACTTTCACGTAAGCTGGTTGGTTAATGAATCCTTCAAAATCTCATTTAAATCATAAGTACCTACCTATATTACAAATGAAATTGAATTATAACAATTCAATTTCTATGGGCTCATATGACTGATATAATGATATATCATTGAACCTACGTTAGGTTAGTATTCAGAGCGGCCATCTTTGCAAAGATACGAAGCCGTGTGTCGCAGACTCGATCCCGTGACTGTAAAAAAAAAAATGTTATTTTCTCAATGTGTATTTGATCCAAAGAAAAAGCAACGGGTTGGGAGAATGCTAAGAATACCTCATAACTCCGTGGAGTCCATAAGTTAAATCAATATATCATCGTTGACCTATTAGATTATTTGACAGCATTGTTTATGATCTCTATAGGCACTTTATATCAGACAAGGTATCGAGAAACACAAAACTCCGTCTCTATAAAATTATATTGAGACTAGTAGGTACCTATATTGTTTACTGTATAATGACCAGAAGCTACAGGTGTTTGACAGAAAAAAATCCTACATCTGCGAGGGTGGCAACTAACGATGGCGATAAAACCATGAAGTCGAGTTTGACGAATCTGACGTCGTCATACATGAAGTTATTCTGAGACTTCTGTCAATATGCATTTTTGTATCCATACAATATATTTTGGTCGCTCTTATAAAATGTTAATTTTGAAACACCAGAGATTTAAACAGCTCAATGACGTACATAATACTTAACTTATTATACTATAGTATGATAAACATAATATAATAGTGTTTAGTCTTAATTCGGTGCCTACTTTATACACAAAATATAACTGATTCGAGTTATTAATTTAATCACCTAGTAGAAGTCCAGTATAATGACTTAGAAAGAAAGACAAAAAAATCTTGGTTTCAAAACCATGATTGAGTTATATTTAAATAATTACAAGATAAAATGAACTTTTTATATACAACGTTTTTAAATTTTATGTTGAATCATATAAAATAGACTTGACTAGCTTAAACGATCAAAAATAATTGTACTTGATAGAAAGACTGAATAAATATAGAATACTGAAATGTCATTTTGACATTTTGATATTTCAGTATTTTAAGTATTTTCAGTAATAATTTAGTTGCTAGGACCCCAGACCCCTAGCAACCAATAATAGTGTTTTACATTTTACGGATTTCTTCCGAAATAACTTTTCATACAAAACAGAATTAACTGAAAATGAATTCAATTCTAGTTAAACATGGCTAAAAGTATTAAAAGAATGCATTGGCATCGTGTTCTGATATATTCTAAGAGTTTCAAATGTCTAGAATTGTCTAGTCTTTAAAATAGCTAGTCGGGAAGTTAGTAAAAAATCGATTGCAAGATTTGTACTGGATAAACAACCACCGGACAAACAAGAATACGATCTAAGGAAAACGTGGTAAAATATGATTTTATGTAAGTACATACATAGATATTAAGTAAATAGATAGGTATAGGTATATAATCATGAATGCATTCTGCATAAGACATTATAAAAAAGTATCGCAAGGAAGCTCGAACCAGTTCATACAAAACAGAATTAACTGAAAATGAATTCAATTCTAGTTAAACATGGCTAAAAGTATTAAAAGAATGCATTGGCATCGTGTTCTGATATATTCTAAGAGTTTTGAATGTCTAGAATTGTCTAGTCTTTAAAATAGCTAGTCGGGAAGTTAGTTAAAAATCGATTGCAAGATTTGTACTGGATAAACAACCACCGGACAAACAAGAATACGAGCTAAGGAAAACGTGGTCAAATATGATTTAATGTAAGTACATACATAGATATCAAGTAAATAGATAGGTATATAATAACGAATGCATTCTGCATAAGACATTATAAAAAAGTATCGCAAGGAAGCTCCAACCAGTTTAACATCACGTTTCGTGCAAGTAAGTTTAGAAGGAGAAAGGAAGGAAGTAAGTTGGAAGAATAGACGCAGGTAGAACATGTTACGAAGAAAAGATTGTATAACATACTCATAAGTAGATACTATTCGAAAAGGCATTGTTGTCTTGAAAGCATAGTGATATAGGTTCCAAGGAAAATAGCACAATACGAAAAGAATGTCATACTAATTGAAAAACATTTTCTGTTTTTTTTTTTGCGTGCCTTTTAGGTCGGTAATCTTTTTCGCTACATGTGGGTGCCTACTCTAATTAGCTCCCGACGCAGTTCGATTTACAAGTTTTTCGTTCAAGGTTCGATTTTCCATTGTTTATTTTTAATATAAACAATGTGCATGTTTTAATTAGTAACACGTAGTCATTTTGTCAGTCAAACAAAAACGAGGGACACATAGCTGTACATACAGTCAGTCAGTCAGTAGATATATTGATATTATTTTATATTGCATCAAATGTTACTTTATACACGGTTTATATATATATATATATATATATATATATATATAACAAAACAGTGTACCTACATATTTACTTTTAATTCTTAGTAGAAGTAAAAATAAAACACAACTTTTTAAAAGTTGTCTGTTATCTTATCTATAATAATACATAACGTTCAAAATATGGTTGTTTTATTAATTTTAATAAAAACGGAAATTTTATTGTACTGATTTCACTTTTTAATAACTGGACCGATTTCGTCCGCCTCAGAGGGACATTAAATTTTAACATATTATGACAGTTTGATTTCCTTTTCCTACTTGCCCACAACTGACATCTACATAAATACAGTCTATTTGTTCATATTCCCTTTTCTATCAATTTTAATTTTCACCACAGATCAAGATAAAGTTTACATATTTTGGATTTCATTTTAATTTCATGTTCTTTTATTTAACTGTCGGTAATTTTTATTTTGAGACGTTGTTTACTAGATATATGCGTATATCATCACCTCAAAACTACAGCTAGATAACTTGATTTTCACTGTTTTTGAGATAGCTATTGGATATGATTCTACATTTTATTCTCTACAAAATGATAAAACTAGGTAAGTCAGAAGTTAATGGGAACTGTGTTATTATAAGATAACTTTATAACCATAAATGCATTAAATAGACAAAATAATAGACCCATCTACAATATTTTTTCATACGATTGACCATTACTTAATTGTTTCCGATTAGACAAGCAAAATTTTCCATTTTTATTTTAAAGAATAATGAAGTAGGTATAGCTTAAATATATTATGTAAATCAAGTAAAAGGTTCAATTTCATTTTCCCAATAATGACCAAATCAGAGTTATCTAGTAGTAGTATTGAGGTGACGATATATCGTCACTGTTCTGGCAGAAGACACTAATTCGAAAAAATGACATATTGAGTTAGTACCAAAATGTTCCTTATTTCAAACTTTAAGTCTGGAAACCTTCTTAATAATAAACAGTCTTTATTTTAAAGTCATCCTTTTTACGATTACTTAATAAACTCACATGATAGACCATTATTTCAAACTTTTTAACAACTTCAAAGTCAAATTACTCAAAACTAGTATTCTCCAGTTAGTGTGTTCTGCCAGAACAGAGACGATATAATATATTAACATTGAACAATATAATTATTATTGTTTTGTTAAGTAAGACAAATGTATATCTATCAATGATATGAGTAAAGATACTTTCTAATAATATGACGTACTTATAACAAACATGGGCTTATCCCATTTTGTTGATTTTCATATAAGTATGTATACATTTTGGCAATTTACTGATATTTACAGTAAAAGTTAAATACTGAATTTTGAACAATTCATCTGGCAATACTGGATCGTAGATAATCGGAGGTGGGGGAGGTGAGTAGTAGAATTACTATCTCACCGTACAATAATAATTGTACTTTACTCTACCAAAATCTAATACTCTACTCTCCCAATTCTGTTTTCACTGGTAGAGTTAGAAAGACATCTAGTATTTGTCAAAGTACTCTACCAATGAAATCGAGCCTAGCACCTAACTGCTGGTGAGACACCTGGTAGTCATTGAACAGCCGACACGACGAAGAAGTGCTTATACTGTCCGACAAGGAGATCTAGGCAATAACCGGAAGTCGCTGTAGTCGAAGTGCGATTAACTAAATAGGAGGGGCTTGTTAGTTACCAGTTTTAACACGTGGACAACTCGTCGATAACCGGAAGTCCTTGCAGTCGAAGTGCGGTTAAAAACAGGAGGGGTTTATTAGTTGACAGTTTTAACACGTTGACAAGAAGATCTTGTTCGACAGTAATCGATTCGTTTTTCGAACCCGATACATTGACAGTTTAATGAATTATAAGCTATGTCTACGATAAATTGATCACTTCATCTTCCACTTCACTTCAGATATTTAATTCTGGTTTTAGCACTGAGTAATTTTGCGCATGCTTTATGTAGAATTCGTGTTACGCACCACGTCAACTGTCAACACGTTTTTTGAATAACTGTATACATTTTTCACGGGAAGCAGTATTATATATTTTTATAATGCTGATTTTAATACAACGATGTGAAATTTATCGTATATTAAAAAAAAACAATTTTCATTTTGAATGCTTAAAAATTATAGAATTTTTGGCATATTTGGCGTAAAATTATAGTGTTATATACTATAATACATTTTTCGCGACATTGTTTGGTTGAAAACGCTGATGTGATGATGAACAGAAGTTCATCGGTGATGTAGCTACATGCGCTAGCCCTTTGATAACGAAAAATGACCATTTTGAAACTGTTTGAGGCAGACAATGCGCAGGCTTCGCATGCACTACGATTCGTTCATCGGTTACATATAAATTGCACGTAAAACATTCCACTATCGGAAAGATTTTATTAGATTCAATTTAAACATTAATTAGAATGAAAGTCTAACTTAACCTAAAATAACAAATAATCCAGTATATCGACTATTTTCAAAATTTGTTTGCTGCTGACTTCCTGTATAGTGTAAACCGACAGGAACCATGTATTATTTAGACATGAATTTTATGTCAGTACTATACGATCCAAAGAGTTTGGACGGTCTTTAATATAGGCCATATATTTCCGATACAACATTTCACGGTGAAGTGTGATACGGCGAACTGCATACGTACAAGTTTCCGGACACGCCGTTCATATAGGGAACGAAAATATGTCCGAATGTAGACAGGGCTATTGAGTTTCGTATGACATCATCTCAAAAGAACATGAAAGTAGAGTTGAAAGATTAATATACTTTTTTTTAAACGAAACTGAAAATTCATGAGTAAATTTTCGGTGTTTTTCGGCATTGTGTACATGCCAACATCGTTTCTATAGTGCTTTAATACGTTTTGAATTAATACGTCCAATACTGAACAATGTAAACAATATAATTAGATTTTAGAATGTCTATGTCAGTATGGTTAAATATCGAAGATAGCAACGCCTGTATTGTCCACAAACTAGTTAGCAGCTAAGTACTCCACAAAACCGAGCTAGCTGCAAACCTTTGTCAACGCTCCAATCACGCGATTGACAATATTGACTTATCGGCATTGTCGAATGGCAACACTGATTTATTATTGTAAGCAACTAAGTAATTATGCAATAAAGGGCTGATGTGCCTAACAAACAAAAAGGACAATTTATGTTTAGACAGCTTTTAGAAGTGGGAATTATTGAACAATAAAATGTAGATAAGTACTTACATATTCAAAGCTTATTTAAAGCCAGTTCAAAAGAACGGATGCTCATGATAAAAATCAGTCCAAATTCTGTTGAATCACTGTATTTATTGGTTTACGGATTTTCACAGTGTTTTCTTTATTTTATTTATATCCTCGAGCTTTCGGTATTGTTACAGAGGTAACAGCACATCCTGAAGCGGCCCCCCAGGTCAGGATGTTTGGGGGCCCCTCTACCTATTGCTAAGGTTAATGACAGTCTGATGTCCTACACTAGTGTTTCGTAAATGGTAGGTATTCCGCGGAACCAAATCAAGGGCATGCCGTATATATTTATCGATTTATTATATTTTTAAAATAAATCCACTTGAATTATTCAGTCGTCGGTAGTTGGAATCATATTATGAAGCAATGATAGCGACCCATTTTTGTGGTAGCCATGTAAAATGTGCTCCTTCACAATTTTTGATAAATAGCCATTTTTATTAGTCAGAAAATACACTAAAAATAATTATAAACGAAAATTCTACACGTGAATTATCATTTAATTATATTAATCATATGTACCTATCATATGAAAATCAATCGCACAATCACATATTATTTAGTAATGTAAAAACTTTCAAAGTAAAATAGTGCCCGATTTTTTTTTAAATATAGACAGTTTGTTACTAAGCAGAAATGCTGGGAAATCTATTTTTATATATTTTAGATAACACGATTAAAACTATTTCACTGCATTTTTTGATAGCATACAAAAGGTGTATGCAGATAAATTGCGACTAACTGTTAGTAGCTAATATGCGTTACACTTTTACTTAACAACTACAAAAACATCCAATTAAGTGTGGTAGTATTCTCGTGTTTAGAGCGATAAGATTTTAGATATAACTACGTTCGTACATGAAATTTATTCCGCATTGTGTGGAGACCTTGTAGAAAGGTAATAGGTTAGTCACAAAACATAATATTATACCTATACACCTACCTACATAATTTGGAAACACTTAAGATATATTATACATACTAACTAGAAAAAATCTTTGATAAACATATGACACCGGACGAGACGTGAACTTGCATTCAATAGATTCGCGCCAATGCGCTTGCAAATTGAGCCACTGCTTCATACATAATTACGACGAAAGGTATGTATGTATGTTCAATAAAGACTGTTAGATTCTCAAATCTTGTGAATTATTCATTACTCATTCATCAAAAAGAATAGTGCAAGTACGTTAAAGCTAAAACTTGGAGAGATCCGGGCGTCGGCGCTAGGAATCAAGGTATTCGCGCCAATGTGCTTGCAAATTGAGCCACTGCTTCATACATAATTACGACGAAAGGTATGTATGTATGTTCAATAAAGACTGTTAGATTCTCAAATCTTGTGAATTATTCATTAATCGTTCAATCAAATGATAAAAGCCGATTGCCAAAATTAACGCAATTTGTGAAGCGTTTCAGGACGGCTATCGAAGACTATCGACGGTAGTTTATCATATGTATGTATTGTGGTATTATAATTGTTACAATAAGTTAGCTGTCTAAACTGTCAAAACTATCTATCTCACTCTAAAAGTTAACACAGGCAAGAGAGGGGCTGTTAAAACATAGCACTTTTTGACAATTTAGACGGTAAACTTATTGCAACAATTAACCCCCTCAATACATAAATATAATAAACTACCATCGATAGCCGCCTTGTGCATAGAATATAGATAGACCAACAGGTGTAGGAATACTACGTAATGTTATCGACCAGTTGACTGAATTCGTAGTCTCACTATGCGCTGTATTTTTTCTAGTCAGTAGGCCTCTGAGGTGTTTTCAAATTAGATAGGTGTGTTCAATAAAGAATGCTACATTGTCAAATATTATATATCAAAAGTATATTTTATTATATTATGTAGCTACAGTAAACTCACGATTATCTGGGTTAATGGTGGGGGAAACACGGGTAATTGAAAAACACTGATAATCGGAATCACTTTCTAACCACTTGACAATGTTTTCTTTAACGACATTTTCAAAGCATTCTATATTTTTCGTTAGTTCACATATTTCAAATATTTCACTTGTCTCAGGTTCGTTAGAATCCAATAAATCTCTTTTTACGTCTATAAAAATTTTCCCCCAAAATTGAACGAGTATATACAGGCTTTAATTTGAACCAAGATTGGGTTACCTTTTCAGAATCGTTATAGTATCGTCGTTTTTTTCCCAGAATTTGATCAAGTCTTCGTCTTATCTACGTTTTATTATCAAGGCACTTACTACAGTAATATCGTTTCATCTATAAAATAACTCCATGGAGGGTTTCAAGATTATATTTTTTTAAATATAAAAATATTGAAAAAATTTTCATTACATGCATGGATAATCCACCAACCGATTAAATAATTGAATTTGAACAACGAATGTTATTTATATAGACATGGACTTTAAAAGATGATTGCCACTCTCCAAAATTTAATTTATATTCGTATTTTAAATTAATAAAAATACACAATGAAATTATTGATAGGTATGGATAGGATATTGCATAGGTATGCATATAAAATGCATAACAAACAATCATAAGATACTGTAAGTCCCGAAGACTACGATGGGCGGGACATGTGGAGAGAATGCCTGAAGTTAGAGCGCCAAGGATCATGATGAAGTGGCTACCCCAACGGAAGAGACCCAGAGGCCGACCAATAAGGAGATGGGCTGACGCCGTAGACTGGCTTCATATAGGAAGACCCGGTAACTGGAGAAGTGTGGCGAGAGACCGGAGTGAGTGGAGAGCGGTTGTGGAGGAGGCCAAATTCCAGCCCGGGATGTGGCGCCGTGGAAGAAGAAGATGCATATAAAAGTGACACAATATGTCACAAAAAACTGAAAAAATTACTTAACATGGTATCACTTACATTTCCACGTCTATTTTATCTACATTAATGAAAAAGTATAAAACAAATCATAGTTCTCTAAAAATAACGATTTCTCAATACCCCGTAGGTACAAGTCCAAAAGTGGGAAGGTCCCATGACGTATAATGAGCTACTGTAATAAGGAATGTCAAACGTCAACTTTTATGCTATGTTTTTACCAGTTGGAAGTTAGTATTTTGTACTGTGTATTTTCGAAGTGTGTCGAGTTTTTAACTTTGTGCATTAAAATATCCGATATAATAGATGAAAACTGCAATACAAGTATTGCGCGAAAGACACAAAAAAGTAGTTCTTTTTCCACGATTACAAAAACTAGGAATGTCCAATGTGTTCAAAAATTAAATTGCTAGTTACCAAAGACAACTTTTGGTTTTGCGATATTTCTTGTTTTGCCCGTGTAGCCTTCATATTATGGAGGACGGCAGATACGTGATACCAGTGGCAAAAGGTGGATATAGACAGTTAAGATCTGACATAAATAGTGTAAACAAAACTTTGTCTGTCATACGGATATGTTTTCATTTAACTAAGACAACAGTGTGTGTTCATTTTTAGCACGTTTTTCTTAGCTCGTATTCTTGTTTGTACGGTGGTTGTTTATCCAGTACAAATCTTGCAATCGATTTTTAACTAACTTTCCGACTAGCTAGACATTTGAAACTTTTAGAATATATCAGAACACGATGCCAATGCATTCTTTTAATACTTTTAGCCATCTTTAAGTAGAAGTGAATTCATTTTCAGTTAATTCTGTTTTGTATGAAAAGTTATTTCGGAAGAAATCCGTAATCCAATCCACTATTATTGGTTGCTAAGGGGGTGGTCCTAGCAACTAAATTATTAATATATACGTGCGTTACTATGGAAATCAAAATGACATTTCAGTATTCTATATTTGTTTGTTTGTTGCAAAATAGCAAAAAAATGATATGATGACAATTGCCTTATTTGTCCTAAATTATTAATACATAGAATTGTCAAGTTTATATGATTCAACAGAAAATTTAAAAACGTGGTATATAAAAAGTTCTTTTTATCTTGTAATTATTTAAAATTCAAATAAACCCTGCCTAATCTAAGCAATAGTACCTACATAATAGTAAAAAAATATTCGTTTATAAAATGTCTAAAATTATTCCATTAAACTATAAGTAAGTACATAATTTTAAATATATTTTATACATAGAAGAATATTTTTTATCTCTTACGGTTTGATATATGTCGGCAGGGTTAATGATTAGAAAACTAACCAACACAATATTTCATATTATTGTGTGTTCTTAATTGTCGGATCGTCCATAGCACACCTAAACTAATAAGGGTTGGTTTAGGCAGAGTTTAATTGAATTTCAAAACTAACCAGCACCTACAAATTGTATTCTTAGTTCAATGAAAACAAATAAGTATGACTGACAATGTTTAGTGTGAACTATTTATGGTGAATCTCCACAGACTACCTCCACCTTCCGCCACTGCAGTGATACGTAAACACGCTTGATGCTTAACATACAAGAAATATGCGTTTTTTGCTCATCGTGAAGCAAACTAATGAAAAAAAAGTCTAATACTATCACGACCATAAAAATTTTAAAATAAAAGAAATACCTACGTTTAATCATTAAGAAGTTAATTATGTTTGTTTGTAGGTATACTTAAGTTATAAAATATTACCCTTGTATAAACCGTCCTTGTAAAATGCACTTAGCAATAAAATTAATCGTATCGTGGAGGTTGTATAGCATATAATCGTAATTTAATAATAATGGGCACTCAATATAATCATACGATTATTACTAGTTAACTATAATTACTGAAAATGTGTTTTTATGGAACATGGTAATATACTCGTAGGTAATATAAAACAGGCATGTCCAACTTCAACTAGAGTGTGACTGTGATCTACTATCCAATATCAAAACCGGTATTGATCTACCACTACCGGATTTTTAAAACTGTTAACAATTACACCGAGATCACCTTCAAACTATATCCTAATATCCAAAAAGACAAGACAGTAAGAAGAAACTAGGTATTAATTGAAAGAGCGAGAATTTACGTAATAATGTATCTTTCTCTAACTCCTGCAATCACAGATCAAGTGATAAGTACGTCACGCGGGTTTCTTCTTGGATAATTTTTGAAAATTACTTTCACATAAGCTGACTGAGGAAATAAAAATAGGAAGGGTTAATGCTGTCTCTTCAAAATTACAATGACATATAAATATCACAACTGACGTCTTTTTTATTTTTACGGCTAAGATGTGATGGACCAAAATTCACCCCGCGATCAACGCGTTGGGTATGCACAAAGTGCACAAAACTGGTGTGCCAAGGTGTCGAGAACATTAGATGAAAAAAAAAATTCGATCGATTAATATAAAAAAAAAATATCCCTTGCTAAATAATAAAGCTAACGGAAAATTATGATAGCTGTATCTAGTTTGATTCCGATTTGCTAAACTGCGTGGTAAACCAGGCACTCACACTTTTCAAATCTTAGAATGAAAATATATAATAAAAAAGTTTGCAAACGACTGGTTTACACTATAAAGCAAGCGTGTCCAACCAACAGCCCGCGGGTCACATGAAGTCGAAAATATATATTAAAAAGTTTGCAAACGACTGGTTTACACTCTAAAGCAAGCGTGCTCAATCCACGGCCCGCGGGTCGCATGTGGTCTCGGGCAACTAGTAATGTGATTTTCCTTGCAAGCAAACAAATAGCAATATGAAGAACCATCCGACATGTCTTTGAGTTTATTTAAAAAACGGTAGGTACGTCTTCTGCGTAAAAAAACTTTCGAGTCTGAATCTATACATAATTTGAAGTTTGGATGAAAAACTGATAGTACATGGAAGTGTAGAACCAAAACACTAAGTTCAAACCCAGGATTGTGGAAGATTTTTGATATTTTGCTCGGAGAACGGGACGACCGGATTTTTGACAAGGAGAGCTAAAAAACCCACTAGTGACTAGACTGTCCCAAAGTGTCCCAAAATAATTACTCCTAACTCAATGTAGCCCAGTAGCATCAAAAGGTTAGACTCCTGTGCTCAAAAGTCTTTTTACATGCATGCACTACGAAAAATCTTGACACGACATCACTCCGTAAAAAGATATTAGCCCAGTCGCACATTGAAAATCGTCTCGACTGGGATATACTATTTGTAATTGCAAACAGCCGCAATGTTGAAACTTTCTTTCGTGCGCATAGGAGAGGCCATGCCGGGACAGTAACGTCACGCAGCTAACCAAACACGAATGACGAAGTGTGGCATTTTGGTATTATACCTGCGCCCCATGACAGGTGAAATCTGTTACTTGCGACACCATTTTGTTTTTAGTTCAAACTAAAATGTCGCATTCGAGCTGCGTGCGGAGGTTAATTTCATTACATGTATTTTGTGAATACACAACAAAATTACATCGACGTCTTGTCATCTTAGTGTGCATTATTTACTGAATTTTACCAACAGGGTGATACCGACTATCCCTAAGGATAAGAAGGTATTATATATATATACATATTCTTACAAAACTCTGTATTATGTATTATTAGTACCCATCTTCTTTGTTGCATGCTAAATTAAAATATGTTGGAACAAAGTTCAACTAAACAATCTGGCTTTTCTGCTACATTTACAAATAAACTTTTTTTTATAATCATGCAAATTTACAGAACTAATATACATACTTACATAAGTACAAATAATATAGCGTCTTAAAAACCAGTTTTAATAATAGTACATTTACTTATTGAGTCAGACTATCTATACACATTATGAAGCGCTATGTTTAGCCAATGAATACAAAAAATAAAACGCACACGTCTTTTTTCCCTGAAACAAGATACAATACAAATTATTTAAAATATTATTAGGTACATTATAATAACATTAATAACGTTCAACCTTGCGAAACTTGTATACCGAATAATTAAGTTATGTAAACTGAACGAGAGGAGTACAGTTTCCAGAAGAATTTAAAAATGGCGCTTGCCTATTAATTTGTTAGTAACATCGGCCAGGTGCGCATACAGAAAAATAGTTTAGGGGGTCCATTTTGAAAAAAAAATCTATTATTGATTTATAATGCCGCGAAGTGGGCGAGGACAATCTAATAGGTGCCACTTACTTCCACATTTACCCCGCCTATAACTTATAGTTTTTCGTTGCTTCTACCATGGAATTCTACACTTTTATAGGTGGACGCTCCATACACACTCCGCATTTTGAGTCGAGCAATAAAAACATGGCTTGCAGGTAACACTACGAATTATTGCTAGCTGTCGCATCCACAATTAATGGTCATCAAATGCAAGTTTTTATTGTTATTATTATTATTATTATTATTATTTTATAAGTATTATCTTCTCCCTTGTGAGGGTAATATTTGTTATAATGTAAATCTCATGTTGTGTACGTCTTGTTTTAAACGTAATGTTTTGTTTTCTTAAATAAATAAATAATTTGTATTTTTTCCGTTTCTGGGGAGTAGTCTGGACCAGAAGTGTACGCAGTTAAGGATGGCAAATAAATAGTATCTAAGTATTTATCAGTGGCGAAGGCTCCATACTAAGCGATTATTTAAAGCCTACCTTCTAAGAAAACTATATCTTCAAGTATTTATTTCAAATTGCAATAAAAAAATATATAGAAAATTTTAAAATATTAAGAGTCATCTATTGTGTGAATTTGAATGTAGACTATGAAAATTAGCCGAGTTTAGAATCAAACAAAAAATTACAAGCGAGTGACGACATCTGTTGTTTTTCTTTGAATGACGATTGTCGATTATTGACTTCATAATCGAAAATGGTTTTCTATACCTTATATGACTCATGTCTTCGAGCAAGTCTACAAATTTTATCACGTCTTGGAAGCGTTCGAGTGACCGCCTTCCAACTCTTTTTGCAAAGTTTATTGTCTATGCCTGCCGCTTTAAATAATAATAAATAAATAAGATGATTTAAAAAAATAATGTCTATTGGGTTCAATCAGATATAATTATTAATTGATTTTAAAAATAACAAATAATTGTATCTCGTGATAATTATTTAGATTAGTTCAGTCATAGACAAACATAATTTATATCGTTTTAATTCAGTCAGATTGTTGTTCAAAACATGGTGGTATAGTTTTATTTTGTGAGACAATTCTGTGATTTATTGTATTCTGAATGTGGATAGATTATCTTTTTTTGTACCCTAAGTCATTCGTCAGTGCTTCAAATACAAATTATTTGTAAAAATGTCTAGTTTTCCAACTGAAATTGGTCATTGCTGTAGTACAGATCAAATTTTAAAAATATCATTTTCAAGTTTGACGTTTAACCAAAAATCAGAAATTATCAAAGCTGGAAGATCAACCGTTCATTTAAATTTGCATACAGCAAAAAAAACTTATGTTAGACATTTCCACAACAATTTATATGACAAATATTCGTTTTTGACTGGCAGTTGTCAATTAAATAAACTATATTGTTGGCCATGTATGCTATTTGCCACAGATAAGTCTGCGTGGAATTATTCTGGTATAAGTGATTTAAATAATTTGACAAATTCAGTGGTAAAACATGTGACTACAGAAAAACATTTACATTCAATCGTAAATCTGGAATCTTTTGGTAAAACTAGAATCGAATTTGCCGTTGATAAACAACAAAAGGCAATTGCTAGAGTACACAATGAGAAAGTCGACAGAAATCTTAATATAATGCGTAGATTGATAGATACAACAATTTTTTTGGGTAAACCAATTTTTATCATCTTACGATTCTGTAATTGAAGGACATTTTAATTCATTAAAATCTTCGTGCGCCTTTTCTGGATTATCAGGTGAGATTCAGAATGATTTAATTTCGTCAATATCATCCGTAATTATTTCAGAAATTAAGGCTGAAATTGCAGAAGCTAGTTTTGTTTCTATAATGATAGATGAAACACCAGATATTAGTCGCCGTGAACAGTTAACAACCATTTTGCGATACGTTTCAAATAATTCTGTAGAAGAACGATTTTTAGGTTATGTAGACGTAAGTTCAGAGAGAACTGCCATTGTTTTGAGTTCACATGTATTCTCCATATTAGAAAAGTTTAATTGTAGTGAAAAATTGGTAGCGCAAAGTTATGATGGGGCTGCAGTAATGTCTTCAGAATTAAACGGAGTTCAATCAAAAGTTCGAGAAAAATGTTCTATGGCCATATTTGTACCGTGCCATGCTCATATTTTAAATTTAGTTTTATCTAGATCCGTTGAAAATGTTGCGGAATGTAAAAAATTTTTTGGACACATTAATAAATTAGTGAGTTTTTTTAATACATCTACAAAGAGAAGTGCATTGCTCAATGAAATAATGGATCGCCGTCTTCCAAGTGTTGCATCGACCAGGTGGCACTACCACTCTCGTATACTTAATGTAATACATGACAATAGATCTGATTTCATAACGACATTCGAGACAATACAGAATAATTCTTCTAAATGGGATGAAGATTCTTTAACCTTTGCAGATGCTTATGATAGTAAATTTAAAGAATTTGAATTTAACTTTTACTTAGGAATATTCTCCGAAATCTATGCCCGAACGGATATTTTATTTAAAATTATTCAAAGTAGAACTGTAAACATTTCTTATTCCATTAAAAAAATTAACGAATTTAAAAAATGGTTAGAGACCGACTTCCAAAATAGTTTTAGTAATTTATATAATAAATATAAAAACCTCTGTGAACCACCAAAAAAACGTCGCAGAAATGAATTAAATGATGAGCAATATTTTAAAATCATTTTTAAGGAGGTTTGCGATAACATTTTAATGCAAATGAACGATAGATTTGTTTCATTTGAAAAATTAAATTTTTTAGAATTACTTGAACCGACGCTATTTAAATCGTTTAAACGAAAATTTCCAGATAAACTATTTGAATCCCTGAAAAACAGTTATTCTGGTATTTTTGATTCAAGTCAATTGAAAAACGAACTTAAAGTCATTTATTCTTTACCAGAATTTCAAGATTCAAATTTAAGAGAGTTGTTCGAATATTTTAAAAACAAAAAATGTCTAGTGGAAGCTTTCTCACAGACTTATAAACTAGTCAAATTATTTTTAACGCTACCGACCACGACAGCGACGGCAGAAAGGAGTTTTTCTACTCTAAAACGTGTCCACACATATTGTCGAAATACTCAAAATCAAACTAGATTATCGAATCTTTCAATTATAGCTATTGAAAAAGAATTATTAATTAAATTAAAACGTGGGCAAACATTTTATGATGATGTTTTAAAAAAAATTCTGCAGAAAAACAGACGAATTGACTTAGAGTACAAATGATCATATAGTAAGCCTTTATATTAATTACCTACTGAAATATCTTGAAGTGTTTTGAATGGCAAAATGACAACAACGGCTTTTTTCAAAGCCACCAATGATATATTTTTGGGCGTATGTTACGTGTATGAATGTTTATGAAAATACATAATTTAAACTCATCGCTCAATTTTATACCGTCGGTGAGCTATTGAAATTTCAACGATTCAGTGTGGCGTTGTCATTAGTGTGCACATATTATTATTCATCAGTACTAATATCGTAAGTATTATCTTCTTATTTCCTGTAAGTATACCTTACAAGTGTGCTATTTTTCTCTGATCTCTACAGCTTACCTCTTCCCAAAAGTCACCCTTCGCCACTGGTATTTATACTACTTAATTATTATATCTATACAAGGGTATTTTGTAATAAATACTAAACGTAAACTACGTACATCGTACGAAAGTGTAATATACTATATTATTATATTTGTTACACTATTTTGAGATGTATTACTATAGTCAACATTGCAACACTGCTGTGGAGACGTAGGAAAATTGAGGTATATTGGTTTTCATTCGAGAGGTAGGTAATGTTATTATACCTACGAAGGCTGACTATGCAGCCTCTTGTAATGGCAAGAAGCTCATAGAGAAAAATAAAATAATAGGATGGATGTATGTAGGTATCTAGAAAAAGGAACGTGGGGAACTGTAGGACCATTTTATCCTCTACAATTGGCGGGTAACTGCATGGAAAAAAATTGATATCTGCTTTTAAAAATTGACACAATTATAATATTAGTATAATCAATCGCAAAACGTTAACTACCGAAGAAGTGAACCAGTAAAAAAAAAATCGGTGTGTGTATTTATGTACGCGCGTTAGAAGTTATACTTCTTTGGCGAAACAAAACAAAAACAAAACTTGTGATAACCTAGATTCTTCGACTAGCTCTTAATTATCTTGTTAAATTACACACTCAAGAAAAAGGACCGCTTATTGGAACGCCGTTGGTTTATTTTTATACACTTTAACTTGTATTACTAAATTATATAATTATTTATCGTTGTTTTTATTTTTAAAGTAATAACTGCTACTATTACGTTTAATAGTTAACCATCGATGTTAATATGTTGTGTTGCCGGTGGTTAAGACATTATTGAGAAAAGTCTAGGCGTATATCTCGCACAGACACGACAGAAGATTTATATATTAAATAAATAAACAAACGAAATACTGTTGAATGAAAATATAGACCATCGGCGCATTAGCAAGAACATATATTAAGATTTTTTTCACATACCTATTTATTTATAAGTCAAATATTTAAAATTGTTTTTCACATAATTACTGTGTATTCAAAAGAATGTGCGTCGGTATATTATCACTAAAATTAGCATTATTTGAACATTTAGTTTAGGATGTGTTAAAACTTGTTTGCTGCGAACGTCATAAAAATGTACACAGCTCTAATAGAAAAAGCTAACTTAAAATAATCAAACTTTAATCGATAATTTTTTCGAACATATCCGATAATAATATTAAAAAAAACATTAGAATAAAAAAGCAATTTCTACTCAATAGTGGTGGGACTGGTGGGTATAATGTTATGTTATACGTATTAATAAAATCTAATCGATATTTTTCGATAGTGTTATGCCCTGTCGCACACGGGGCTCGAAATGGACCGGAACGCACCGGAGCGCCGTTCCTGTTCGTGAAATCGGTAAAATTATCGCTCCATCTCGTGGAACAAATAATCTGAGCTGGATAGGCCATATAATAGAAAATCTAATATACTTATTTTTATGAAAAAAACACATAAACTTTGATAACTTTACTATGTAAAATCTTCAGAAAACTGTCGAGCGCTCCGGTTCGTAAATTTTTCCATTTCGAGCGCTGGACTCACTCGCACATAGAAACGCACCACGTCAAATTTGTCGATCTGATTTTGCTATCATTCGCAACACAGATTAACTTAATGTACTGCAGCACATAGCATCGGTGTGGCATTTTTGGTAGAAAAAAACATCTACTTGTCGCATGTAACAAATTTCACTCAACATGGGCCGCAAAGTAAAATAGCAAAATATTGCATCGGAGCATATGTATGTGTTATTTATTATTCGCTTCAGCTAGTTGCGTGACGTCACTGTGCTATAGTCCCCGCCTATGTCCGCGGAAAAGTTACAAAACTGCCGATTTTGATTCATGACCATGTCCCAGGCGAGACAAATGTCTTTTTTTTTTATTATACAACATCTCATATTAAAACATTAAATAGTATCGTCATTACAATGGGTTTATATCTCAAAAGCTGTTTTAATTCACATTGACAACTCAGATATTATAAAGTTAACATAAAAAAACTTCTTGTTGGGGATTCCCTTTATTAGGAAATGATACTTTCGTGGTTAGCTACATATTTGTTATAGAATTTAATTTTTGGGGTCGGAATGTGTATTATTAATAATTATACTTCTTTTCTTCATTCTTTGAGACTCTGCATTTTGTATATACCTATTTGCCGAATAAGCTTATCGAATATTTCTGCACACCGTCAGCATTTACAGCATCTACGGCAGCGATTTCCAAACTGGGAGGCGCGGAAAGTTTAACACAAATATAGCCAAAGGTTTGCAGTTTGCAAATGCTTCGTTTATAAAGAGCCTGAGGACCCGGGCATAACAGACATCACAAATTTACTCTAATAGTGAAAAAAAAAGTCGATAAAAAAAAACCTATATGATGATTGCTATGGGTAATTAAATGATAACTCCCGTGTACAATTTAGGAAACACTAATTTAGAGCACCACACTGCCCTTAACCTCAGCGATATGATGTGGGGCCCATGATAGAATCCATTTGTCAATGAACGATGATGATTTTGGATTGACTACTAGGTATATTGAAAAGGAAAAAAAATATAGAATTATCATGCGATAATTCATTGAAAGTAAAGTAAAGTAGGTACCTACTGCTACCATTCATAACATCATATTTATGCGAAACGGGATTTTCTGCATTAGCTCCGATGAAATCTAAATATCGACCCCGTTTAGTAGAAAAAGAGCACTTTGTGCTAAAAAACAAGCACATCCATCGCATGAAAAACAAATTAATTTAAATATGAATAAGTATAATAAAAGTAGTAAAATCTTGTTTATTTTTAAAATTAAGTTTTTTTCATTGTTGTATTAAGTACTTAGTACATTTTTGGCTATTTAAAAAGGTGTTTGTATTATTTAATGAAATAAATGGGGGAGGCGTCAAGAAGGATTTTTTTAAAGGGAGGCGTAGTAACATAAAGTTTGGAAACCACTGATCTAAGGAGTGCACGCCACAGTAGGTATGTCCAATATATTTCAGTTTTGTTGACTGGTACTAGGTACTATATTAGGTACCGTTGGTGATAATTATTACAAAATAGAAAAAAAATACCAAATGACTACCACCTGTCAACACTCTTGTACTATGTAACTAACAATAATATCATAAGCAAAGCAAATGTAATGTGACAATATCCGTAGCTAAATAACGCGCCAATTTAAGTACCGACAGATATAATTGGTGAGTATTTATTTCGATAAAGCCGGTGTATTTTACGCGGACCCGATTGCGCTATCATTATTATGCAGTGCACGAAATGAAAAAGTAATACGAATTATGAGTACAATACTACCATAATATATAAATAATATATTAAGTAAATGATATTGTAATAAATCTTTTGTGAATACAAAAAAGACCATTTTTAATGTAATATATTCTTCAATCAGAAATATCAAATTTCACGTCGTTTGTGGGAAAAATAGAATGAAACGCGGTTAGCTCAATACCAGGGGTGAAGGGTGTTAGGGTGTTTATCGGAGCGAAGTAAACGATAAGTAATGAAAAATAATATAATGCACACACCTTACGGAACTTAAATAGATAATCAAATACTTAGTAGTGTATATTAGTTATACAGTAATAGACGAAATACGAAATCGATAAAATTTCAAAATTTTGGTCAGACTATAATATAAAACTTGTGCATGAGATCCAGGAAACATAAAACATATAATATAATATGGTAAGTCCAAAACGAACCCTTTTGGGAAAATACAATTTAAGATATTTCAAACCAGTAGCGTTAATAGACTAATTTAGAATTTCAGGGTCTGTTATGATGTTATGAATATACTCAATATCGACAGCTTCATCTGCAAACCAGTCAACTGCACTTTTCACCAAAAATGAGATTTTGATTACATTTTGTTATAAAGCATGTTTCTATTCCTCAACCTGTAAATAAATACGTTATCGTTCTTTACACAAAACAGCCAACTGCAGGTGCCTATCAATTTTCCAATATCGTAAATGGAAGAACTCCGCTCTTTGTATGTTCTTTATATATAAAAGGGAAGCTAAAATAGGGAATTAATTCATAGTGCAGCTTGTTTGTAAAAAAGTGTTATTTTTGGAATTGTTAAATTCCGCTTGATAGTTAATTTATCGAGTTTTTTCTCCTTCCTGAACAATTTGCAAAAAAAAGGTTTACAGATTAAGCAATCGATATGTAAATTGAAAGATATATCTAATAAACCTATACGTACTGAACTAATTTTTGCCGAAATATGTATTTACAGTAAACAAGAGATTAATTTTACTTAAATTGGGTATTTTTTAAAATGATTAATAAATAATTAGGTATCTATTTTATGAAAAACAAAAATAATAATATCGAATACGACACGCTTTTAATTGAAAAGTGACTAATTTATTGTATAACACTCCCTTGCCTATATTTTATTATACCCACCGCGAGTGGAATGTATCACGACGAGATATTATCACGGTTACTCTAGGTCTAGGTGATTGCTTCGACCGCTTAGGCTTACGAGTAACCAAGGTAATAAGAACTCAATAATCCTGTCACGATACATTCCACTCGAGATGGATACAGTGGAATAAAGGCGCTGATCTGGTCTCTGATCTCACCAGATGCATCTCAGTTGTTTTGGCAATATTTTTGCTATTCTAATAAATATGTCACCACAAAATGGGAAAGCATTAAAAAAATTGTACAGATTTAAAGCTGGTACGTAGGTAGGAGGTACTAATATATGTTTTTTTTAACAAGTGTGTTCATATTTTCACCTTAGTGCAAGCAAGTCGCCGGCAAGAAGATGCAGAGATTTATGGGAAATAATTTCC
This sequence comes from Rhyacophila brunnea, assembly GCF_057557595.1. Taxonomy (NCBI): domain Eukaryota; kingdom Metazoa; phylum Arthropoda; class Insecta; order Trichoptera; family Rhyacophilidae; genus Rhyacophila; species Rhyacophila brunnea. Next base: position 27,281,625 of record NW_028232752.1, read on the forward strand.
CTCAGGCAGGCAACACTTTATGGACGTAGCATTGACGGAGAAATGAATTAGCCGTATACAAAACACAAACATTAATTATTTATTCTAATACAATAATGCATAGAGGTGCGTGCGTGTGAGTTGTATGTGATTAAATAATAGTAAGGTCGTAGGAAACAAGGAAACATTCCACCGTGAGGTATTTTTCTTCATCCAATAATGCATATCTACACATTGTGTTCATAAAATTACGTGGCACAAATGCAACAACATTCAGTAAACCAGAATGTAGAACAGTGGTAGTCAGCCAACAAAGGCTGGTGATAATTAATATTTGCTCCATGTTATTTCTATTTAGTAGAAAGTTGTGACTTATGATTATGAAGTTTTTATTCCATGGTGGTTTGTTGAAGAAAAAGATTTACATAGATACTTAGGTACATTTATTTGTTACATTTAGTTCAGACTGGTAGATATAATTTTTGTTTGCGGGATTTAATTTATAATTTGTAATAACATAGTAATATATAATTGACCAATTATTGTTTGAAGGGGGTTGCTCTCGTTTGTTTATTATATCCGCGATAATACATGTCTTCCAAGTACAATTACAAAGATCTGATATAATCTAGCCACACTATTTTCTTATATACTTTTAGATGTTACTTTTAAACGTAAATTTATACAATGTTATGTTTTAAAACAACTCACGTTTTCTAGTAGATGGCCAACGGTCTCAGCTGTTTTCAGATTTGGCCGAAAATGCTCACGAATAGTAAAATAAATGTAAAATACTTTTGTCGATAAGGTATTTAAAAATTAAAAAGTGACTATGGTTAAAACTTAAAACAGAAAAGAGAAATATTTTATGAACAGTCAATGATAATTAATATTAGTCAATACAGATGCAACGTAACGATAATAGTAATATTATTGTCTATAAATTATATCTGTATGTTTAAACATAAACTTATTATTATTAGTCGCTTTTACTGTTAAAGTAGAATATGTCTGCTAACTGGTGAAGCGTATCCAAATTCTTCGCGATAACTAGAGTAACCGTCTTGATGAATAATTCTTGTATAGAATGTAGAATTAATTACTTAGTTTTGGCAATACACATATTTTGCATGCTTACTTTTGTAAATGTTTGTCCCGTTATTCGCGAAGATTGAAGGGTGTGTAATTTTGCTGAGTGCCTGCCTGTTCGGAGTATATTTATTTTTGAAACACGCCGCTGTCGCCGGCGAACCGCAATGAAAAGTGCATTCGAGCAATTTCTGTCGAGGCACTCTTTATTTCAAATAAAAAGGGAAATGAAAAACTGGGAAATGTACAGGAAAATGCGCCGCATGGGAACTTTAAAATGTTTCCGACGGAACGTGTTTTCGCATATAACGCCCTACTAAATAATGACTAAAATAAACCAAAATCACTAACTGCTATGCATTTCCGTTAAATAGATAGACATTTCATTGATATCAAAATATCGAATTCGAATAATCGAATAAATTCGAATAATCGATTTTACTAATATATATATAGGTATCTACCGAAGAAGATCCTCGAAGGAAACCCAGGGGGGAAAGGCTAATGGGGAAGCCACGCACACGATGGGGTGACAACATTACAAATGATGCCAACCAGCTGCTAAAAATCATGAACTGGAAAAGACGTGCGGAGGACCGTTCCGGCTGGAGGACGGCGGTGGAGGAGGCCAGGGCTCGACTTGAGCTGTAGCGCCATCGAAGAAGAAGAAGAATATATATATAAGTGGGGAGAGGTGGAGTTAGGCTATTAAATGTCGACATAAATAGTGCATACTAAACTTATTCATACTTATTTTGTTTTCATTGAAGTAACAAGACAATTTTAAGATGGTGCTGGTTAGTTTTTTTAAATTCAATTAAACCCTGCCTAAACATAACCATATGGGCTATGGGCTATCCGATAAAAATAGTGCACACTTATTCAGTCGTACTTATTTGTTTTCGTTGAATTAAGAATAATATATATTATTGAAGATGATGTTAGTAAGTTTTTTTAAATTGCCCCTGCCTATGCCAAACTATAACCAATAAAAAATATTCTTAAATCTATAAAACATATAAAATTATGTACCTACCTAGAGTCTAATGGCATAATTTTAAATATTTTATTGATAAGTGAATATTTTTTGACTAATATCAACTATGGTTTGGATTAGGTTGGGTTTAATTGAATTTTAAAAACTATTGGTATTTTGTGTATTTCATGTTTTTTTTTTTTTTTAATGATAAGTACTTATTTGATTTTAATTTTGCAGGAAAAATGTGGATAAAATTATCCTTTTTTATACCATGTCCGGTCCTTAGAAGATCCTTTTATTATGAGGCTCCACAGAGTGACAGATTTTTATTTTTTTTCGAGAAATGGATGATAGACATCTATTAGGTTCATACGCTGGCTTCGAAAACACATTGAATGTGTTTTTTTGACAGATCCGGTAATCGATCCCGAGACCCATGATATTATAGACCGACAGGTTACCCACTCTGCTATCGTGGGTTTTACCTACATGTAATAATTTTGTTTTTGTTGTTTTCGTTCAAATTTCATTAAATAACACAGACGTCCTTCGTTTTTCTAGATTTAGCTTCTTTAATAAGCAATGATACCAACTCACGTGATAAATGTCTAAAATTCCAATCAAAAATCTGTAATCAACCGAATAGGGAAATAAAAATATACCCCGTAATAATATTTGTATTTTTTAAACGAATTAATTGGGGAATAGTAGACCGGTAAACACGAAAACAAAGCAGAGGATTCGACGAATTTTGAAATAACAGAAGAAGTACAATTATTATTGCTTCTAGCCCCGTGTGGGTTGAAAAAAAAGAAAACAATTAGTTGGCAAGTAGCCCTTGAAGGTGCGACCGATCCTAATACACCATCACTTCATGCTAAAGTGGGCGTTTTTACGTTTTTTTTTTTTTTTTTTAAATAATAATTAATTCCAACGAAAGTCAGAACAGAACCTCCTAACAAAAAAGCGCATTATGACATTTTGTGTGAAAAGTAAAATATACCTAATATTCAATTGTCCCGAATTTGCGGTTTTAATTAAAGTCGAAACAACCCTCCCCCGACAAAAACCCCTCCAGTGGGTCTATTCTATACACAAAGCGGCTATTGACGGTAGTTTATCATATTTATATATTGAAGCGGTAAATTATTACAATAAGTTAACCATCTATTCTAAACTATCAAAAAGTACTATGTTTTAACAGACCCTCTCTTGGCTGTGTTAACTTTTAGAGCGAGATAGACAGTGTTGACAGTTTGGACGACTAACTTATTGTAACAATTTATTATAATACCTTAATACATAAATATGACAAACTTCCATCGATAGCCGCCTTGTGTATAGAATAGACTCACATATCAGCATCTAACTTGCAAAAAACGTATTTGGCTTATAGCGTTAAATTTAATATGTTATGACATTGTAGCTTACAATATTTTATAAGTATGCAATAGTTTTGCGATAACAAACTGTAACATATTTTTTTGACAAAAAGTCTAGACCAGATCAAGATACATCTAGATTATACATGTGAATAAATGAAAAATGTATAAAAACTTTTTATAACATTTGGAAAACCACATTTACAATGTTTTGTAACAAATTTGATTTTTTTCCTTCCATATATTCCATAACATACTGAACAATAAGGGAGTGGTCGTACCACGGAATGTTGTTTTGATTAAAGCTCGCAAATACTTACGATGTAGACTGTCCAAACAATATTTAATTTGACAACAATTTTTCATAAACCATTTCTTTCATTCAACGACTAATTCACAATTTCAGAATGTAACATTCCATATATTATTTAACATACATAACTTGAAAACACCTCATTATATTATACCCACTAACGCAATTTGATAAGCATTTTCATGCATGACCTACTAGTTTAAATTATCGCAATTAGGTATGAGGCTCGTAGCTTAATTGATGAAAGCATATTGGCGTGATACCAGTGGATATACGGGTTCAAATCACGTCAAGCATCGTATTTTTTCAAATTTGATTTTTTAATCCCATTAAGCGTATCTGAGGTGTGAATGTTTGATAACAATTGTGTGTTAGTTTTGAGCAAATTATTGTACAAAGAAAATATTTTTGTCTGGACTAAACATTACCCTTTATCGTGTATTTTTGTTATAGTTGGCAACACTGCTCACTCATTATTCAGCAATAAGTAGGTAGCCACGTCATTGATTTTCACTCAACGCGTAAAAATTCAAAAACAAAGCTATTAAAATGGAATAAGGAGTGATCGGCCGGCCGCCTGTGCTCGGAACGCCTTACGTGAAAGCCAAGTCATCGTATAAACGAGATATTATGCATTAAGGTTATACATATCTTGTCTGAGAAGAGCCATGAATTAATGTTAGAATAGATTCGCACAAAAATTGGACTATCTTGCGAATATAAATAAGGTAATATTAAAATATATTTAACGAGACTGAGACAACTAAAATCAACACACTGATTAAGGCAGTTCCTGACCGGCCATTGTGACTTCACAGTCAAGCAGCACGGGTTTCGTTTGATAGGACATGTGCCGGAATGCAAATGCAGGCACCACCATCAAGATACTGAACCAGCGCTCGGAATGGAGCGGAACGCCCCGGAGCGCCGTTCCTGTTCGTGGGATTTCCAAGGATGGCGTTCCTGTTTGTTAAAACCTCGAAAATGGCGTACCGGTTCGTAAAATATCCGACGGACAGCGAGTCGTCTAGTAAAATCCTCAAGCGTCATACTTAATATTATTACGTTCCAGGTTAGATTTAAAATTTACGAAAATGAATTGATAGGTACAAAGATACAAAAACATAAATATTTTTTTTTATTAAAAAATAATTTTACTGGTTTAGAACCACTGAATTTTCTATGACCCGTACATAATGTACTTAAGTTTTTTTGAAATAGTGATAGAGTAAATGTAAGACAACTTATTTGAGAACTAACCTTTTTCAAGACAATACTGTTTTCAAAGAATTTGGCATTGAATGCACTAATAGACAGACCCTTTTGCGTCAATGGTGATAAAACAATAAAATTGTATACTTACAAAGAAATGCACTGGGTAAGATTTATTGCATTGTCGCACGCACGTATGGGACAATAATTATTTTGAAAAAAAAAGGTTTTTATGGTTGTAAGGAAAGGTGGAAGCTATTTTACATTGGAATGTAGATTTACTGTTGTATTAATTTATAAAACGAGAAACTATTTTTTTTCAATTTCATACATATTATTTTAATACAGTTAAGGTTAAGGTACATGCCTAAATATAGTGAGTTAATAACGTAATAGTTATAATGCACACTGGAACTTTTAAATTTTTAAATGAAACACATTAAATACATATATTATCTTTACTGTATAAATGACATAATTAATTTGTTAAATATTGCACAAAAAGAACATAGTAAAAATAGTTTGAATAAAACTACGTGCCCTACCTAAGTATCTACCGAGATAGGTATACTATATCTGTCCTACGGAGGGTTGAAATTCTTGAGCACGTTTATGATCAATACGGCAGTAGAAGGCAATTGTTTTTTGTAATGAAACTTTAAATTTTGTATCGAGGCAACCATAATTGACCAAGTTGTCCATTTATCATATTATTATGTTAAAGAAATTTACATGGGTTTGACGCGTTCATAGTTTTTGTATTTCATAATGCAATCGGGGTCGTTCATTGGTCGTTTATCAATATTAAGTTGTATGCAGCCAATGATAAGCGTTTTCATCAGAGGAAGCGACAAAATTAGACTCTTTATTTTTCCAAATTTAATCATTTTAAGTTGTATATTTTGGTTTCCCATTACCTAACCGGTAACCCCCATGCTTTGCTGCTCTACACTAATTTATTTTTTATATTTCTTACATTATTGATGAATTGATAAAGTTCAGCGGAAATACTTTGCAGTGAAAAACTAAGTAGGTACCGAGAGAGATGGAATAAAATAAGGGAGGCCTTCATCCAGCACTGGATCGACCAAGGTTGATGGGTTGGGTTCTAAATAATTATTATTGCATACATGAAAAAACCTAACTATTGCAGCTGCTTTGCTAAATTTTTAAATTTCCGAAAAACTTGTGCTCTGACATCGTTTAAAAACTCTTTGTAGGTACTCAATAGCTTAAATTGTTGTTTAATAATTTCTTAGGGGGTAAAATATTTCATATTAAATAGTAAATACAGTCATGCTTTTCCATGTGACCAGAATCTACGTATTCGCTGTTTCACCTACCTACTCAACGTTACGGAATCGCCAGATAATAATTATTTATCGTAATCTATTATAATATTTTACATTGAGTGACAAAAAAAAAATCATAACCTCATATATTTTTATTGTTTTAATTTTATATGGATATTTTTCGGGTTGAATGAACTGTGTCTTTGATGGTTAAATATTTAAATAAATCAATCAGAATCCAATGGGATAAATATATGAAAAATTTCCCTGTATATAACAATTTCTATAACATTGGAAACTTATTAGAATAAATTATCCTACATGTCCACATGATGTAAATATTTTTTTTCTAATAATATGTACCTGCACTTCTGAGGTTGTTTAAAATGATTCATATTTAATAAAGAATGCTACATTTGTAAATCTTGCGTATTACATATTTTTTAAATTAATTTATTAAAAACCATGCTCTTGCTTTTTCGTATACGATGGATTTTATTTTGATTAAAAAATAGTTTACCTTAATCAAAATATTTCGAATTTACGAAAAATCAGAGCTTTGAAAAAAGCCGCATGTATTTTGTTTAAGCCGAAGTATCTTCACTCATAATTCTATCCACTCTTAGTTGCATATTTTTATTCAAACTGCTAACGAAGCCAATGGGAAATTGTGATTAGTTTGTGTATTATTTCATGTATTTTAATAATGTTTCCCACTCCAATTAGATTCATATACGTTTAGTTATTTATATTTGTATAATTATTAATGTATTTTTAAGAAAACGATTTCGTAAACTAAAATGACTCTATATTTGTGTGTTACCACTAATTGTTATAGCCGATAGCGTATTGGGCGAAGATGATGATGAAAAAAGTACATCATGTAAAACTAAAAGTTATTTTTATGTTACAGATATTATTATATCTAATATCACACATTTTTGGAAAATTGTCGAGCGTTCCTGTTCGTGAAATTTTCCATTTCGAGCACTGTACTGAACTCGTCCTCTGGAACTGCCCGCTGATGGGATTCGACCGAGCGGAGCTGTTTGCCAGGCTCCGTCCACATGGGCCCGATTGGCCACCCCGACTTGATATCAACCCTGAGGTATTTGAAAAATTTGCGGCAAAGATGATGACAATGTAGAAAAAGATTGCGAAGAAAGATACAAAAAACCATTTTGAAGTTCTGTTTTTTTGATAATGTGACTTCCAACGGAGGTTAGCAAAACATCGTAGTAAATCTTGTTATATTACGGTTATTGTAGGTAATTAATATCTTGGATATTGAGCCACCATTTGAAATTATTTGGCAATCATAAACAAATTCCTAGTACTCGCTTTTATGACTGATATCTTTAAAAGAAGCAGTATTTCAATTAAAATAATATTCCCAAATTTAAGATTTGACATTTTATTAAAATTAAGATATAGATAGTATGAAAAATTCTAAGAGCAGCGTTCGAATCCAATGGACCAGAACGAACAAAAGTAAAAACAAAACATCGAAATGGAATCTTTCTATTCGCTTTTGTGCGTGATGGGAGCATCTAGTATTGGACCAGATAATTGCTCCGAAGAGAAAACTAATTAGATTTTAATTTTATTCTTGTTGTAATATATTATTGTTTATGTAAAATAGTAAATAAATTTTTATTGTTTGAAACTGTTGAATTTTTATTTGTTACTTTTTATGTCATTTGATTTTTGTCACGTTTTATGTCAGATCTGCGATTTATACCTGATACCTATATGTTTGTTATACATTGACTATTTTCATATACACAGATTGCGGTTCGTATACCTCACCACATAGTATTACCGACAAAACCTTTAGTTGAGTAAGGTTGTGGCGAATCGAATAATCAATGAGTTGTGGCAAAGAGTATTTATTTATTAATAAGACGATTACGGAATAGACTGAGGTTACTTCTGACCTTCTCAGAATTTTGATATGCTAATATTCTACTAAGCAGTCATTTGGTTATATTTTACAGTTCTTGAAGTTTGCATTGCATTTCAAGAATTTTGAGCTTGAAAATTGCATTTTCACCATAAAATACAATCAATTCTTAATATTATTTTTAAATTTAAGTTAACAACTAGTTTAGAATCAACAGGATTCGGTTCTGGTCAAGGATGTTAATTCATATTTTGGTATCTCATACTTGGTGATCCATTGCCTAATTTGACAGAGGGTAGATAATTATAATATAATCGTGAGCTATAATATGTCAATGTCCATGCTAGGTGAATCTAAGATTAGCGATTGGTAGTGGAGAATTGTCGAGTTAAGGGATGACACAGTCAGGATCTGTGATTCTTTAGTAAAACATATTGAAGATATTGTATGTTTCTTTTTTTAAATACAAATATATTACAAACCCATTATAATTATAAAAAAGGCTTACTATTGTTTACCTAAAACCAAACATTTTTTTCTCCTACGCTCGGCAATTCCAAGTTTACATGCACAGATTACGTCCCCAGGATACTTTAGTGGCGGATATTGAATCTTGACATTTTTTTCATTATTATAATAAAAATATAAAAACTTTCTTTTGCCTGGCCACCTCGCTCGCCTTGTTTGTGTCGTAGGCATTTTCTGCCAGCGTCGACGCTTTTGGAAATCCCCTCCAAATGGAAAATGTTCTATTTTTGGCGCGAGATGAGTACGAGATATGATTCATGGTAAAAATAGAAGCCGAATCCCCTTATAGACAACGTGACTAAGCTAATATAATGATGATAGATTATGTTATGTTATTACTGCACGTAAAAGGTTACAGAAAATTGGAAAAGTAAACGGTAAATTATTACAAAGTATTTAAAAGCTTACGCTTTATGTATATTGCTACCCATAAAACAATGATGTGGGCGTATTAAGGGAGTGATTTTTTATAAGGTGTGCTACAGGCATAGTTGCCAAATATGCCTGTAGCACACCATGCAGGATCCCATAGACTTTTCGTATACATAATATACGGAACGCATTCTGACAATTGGAATAGGTTCTAGGGGTCACGGGTAATGTCGATGTTGCCAGGCGATATTAGTGGTCAGTTTTTTTTATTGAGGTTTTAATTTTTTTTCTTATAACCCACCAAAAATTGTTCTGAGTTCTTCAATAAAACCAAGACCGAATCAGGGATTGATTGAAAATGCGGTCGTAGAACGGTTCGACCCATTTGAAAAAATAAAAATAGCGGGTAGTACAATGTGTTCAAAATTATCGATTCTTAGGATCCTTCTTTGCTTAAATTATTTTATTTAGTAGCATTTTTGTATAGAATCACCCAGATTGGTTTATTTACTATATCTATGCATATGACATTCATCAGTCAGAATGCGTTCCGCATATTGTGTATACGAAAAGTCTATGGGATCCTGGACTATGTTTATTTCCAGATCTAGTACTTATTCTAGATTTTACCAATGCTATTTTGTATGTATATATAAAAATTAACATTGATTATCGGAAAAAATGCCAATCCCGGGATCGTCAAGTTGTAATTCCGAAGCCCCGGGATCAAAATTTTGGCTCAGTTTGGATTCCCTACTCTCCACTCATCACCTACAGATTTGCAAGGTGAACCTCAGTGTCAGTGCTAGTGAGATCGCCGACACTGCATACTAGCATCAATAGACTTATCTTTGCCAAATAATGAATATTTTGGTATCCTCTAAAAATGAGAAGTCTGATTTTCACCAAAAAGATATGTCTGGTGTATATAATACAGTGATATGAAATGTTGTAAGTCCAAGCAAACGTTTTGAGAGGAGGAACGCCATCCCACGTTTGCTTCAATCATATATCATAATATGAAGTGTTTAATTACAAAAACAGATTACCCCACAATTCAATATTAGTGGTAAATTACGTTTTTACTTGTAATTGGTTAGTTTTAACGATAGTTTCTTTTTTCTATCGTATTCTATTTTCAAATTAGAACAAATGCCAATAAATCCATTTTACAACGTTTTTATTAGCTCGTAATCTTGTTTGTCCGGTGGTTGTTTATCCAGTACAAATCTTGCAATCGATTTTTAACTAACTTCCCGACTAGTTAGACATTTGAAACTCTTAGAATATATGAGAACACGATGCCAATGCATTCTTTTAATACTTTTAGCCATCTTTAAGCAGGATTGAATTCATTTTCAGTTAATTCTATTTTGTATGGAACGTTATTTCAGAAAAATCCGTAAAAAGTAAAAGACTATTATTGGTTGCTAAGGGGGTGGTCCAAGCAACTAAATTATTAATATATACGTGCGTTACTATGGAAATCAAAATGAAATGTCAAAATGACATTTCAGTATTCTATATTTGTTTGTTTTTTATTTACTTCATATCAAGTACAAGGTTAAGCATATTGAGCATAATAATTCAACAGCAAATTTAAAAACGCTGTATATGTTACGCCGAATGTGCGAAATTGAATATACATGAAATGGGCAAAAATTTCCTAAATCATGAAAAATGCAAGCCCGTTGCCTTATTCATGAATTAGACAAAATATCTGAAGAGTGCGTGAATTCGGCAGTAATTTTTCTGCCTAGTTCATGTATTGGACAAATTAGATAGTAGCGCTACGGTGGTATTTTTTGCAACTAAACTAAATGTATCAAATGCTCATGCATTGGTCAAAATGTACATATATTATCTATGGTCAAAATAGATGATCGCGCTCCGGTGGTGTTTTTTGCAACTAATCAAACTAAACAAATGTGTCAAATGTCATTGATTATATTATAAAAATATACCAATCAATAACTACAATGACGTTCATATCCATTTACTATGCGCAAAAAAAATCTATTTTGTTTATTATTAAGTTATCAAACCATCCGTATTAAATTTACTTTTTCTTCTGTCATGTTGACAGTTCAAGAATTCCATACCCTGGCGAATTCATGTACTCAGCAGAAAATTTACCACTTCATGAATAAGGCAACAGGCTTGACTATTACATGAACAAGCCAAAATTTTGCCGATTTCATGTAATAGTTAATTTCGCACATTCGGTGTAACATATATAAAAAGTTCTTTTTATCTTGTAATTACTTGTAATAATTATACGAAAAAGAAAATTTGACATATCAACATTTTAAATTCTCGGTTTATTTAAATTGTAAATCGTTATGTGTCAGGCTGTCAGCCAAATATGAGTTCCCCGATATTTTACAATATGGTGCGTTTAAGGTTTCGCGAAACAAAAAAATGGGTAATCACTATTTAAAACGATGTAATCCCGTAAAGAATTATTTTTTGCCAGAAAATTCCTTATGACTTTTTAGTTATATAACTCGATATCTACTTTCAAATTGATGGCATGCCCTTTATAGACACCTGTACACAAAACACTAGTGGGTAGTTAATGTAATTTAAAAATCGATGGAAAATAGTGGTGATTACGCAAGTCCTATTATAATAATAAGCAACGTGAAAAAAAGGCATTGTGGGTACAATGTGCATTTAATATCAAGGTCTGTTGAATACTCCCATAATTAATATAAATGTAGGTACGTGTCGAGTATCGATTCACGCAGGAAAAAGAAATGTTTGATACAACGTACTTACCAGACTTGCATATTAAAGGGGACGATATTATACGGGTGGGTGTCGGGAAATTTATATTTATGTAGTTAGTTATAGTATTTAGATAAAATTCATGTATAAAGAAATAAAGGAAACACCTAAAAAAACTTTATGAAAACGACTGGAATACACATGAAAGACATGTGAAGTGCCTAGTTTCAAATCCCTAAAAACGGTTTTTGAAAATTTTTAGTTGGATAATATTATGTATTTAGAATATTTAAGTAGATGGATATATTTTTTACGTCCTATATGGTGGTCAAAGATTGGCTTTACAAAACGCCAAAAACCGTCTATACGTATGATCAAAAATTATGGTAGATTTCAAAACCCGCTAAAATGGTCGGGTGTGCTTTTCAAAATTACCCCTAAAATGGAAAACCAAAATATTCTTTGGATTGTAACGAATTAAAAAATATATAAGTATATAAAGTTCAAAGATTCAATAGATATAATTTTTTCTCATTTTTCTCAAAAGTAGGTACCTAAAATAGTTTTTCTCATTTTTCTCAGAACTACGGAAAATCGATTTAGGGGCTTTTGAAACTAGGCGTAGGTGAGTAAATTAAAAATTTAATCATGTATGTATTTATATAACATTATTAAGATTCAAAAGTAGGTAAGCAAGTAAATTCTCGTAAGTATCAAGTCGTATCAATCAAATAAATAAAAAGAATTTCAAGTTATACACATTTATATTTTTTATAAAAATCGATATTTTTTAAAATATATATAAAAAAATATTAAAATTATGAATAAGTCAAAAATCTCTTAGGCGATGCTTAGAAAACTTAATAAGCTAAATTTTAATAATAAATATGACCATAAAATATATGTAATAATAGGATGCGGACCGATTCAACAAATTCACATTTTATTACATTTTTTACAATTGTAGGTTTATCTTTGACTTAAAATAAAAAATATTTTTCTTTTTAATGTTTTCAGATACATATTTATTAATTAATACAGTTGAAATTGTAAATTATCAAAAAAAATCTCAAATTGCAAGCTTCGTATTTTTCCGCTAGGTGCCTCTTTAAAAAAGGTTAAGTAAAGGCTTCACCTTAACTTCAATGTGGTTAAATTGTCTGCTTTAAACATAAATGGGCAGAAACACCGCACGAAGAAGGGACAATTATTACTAAACAATATTAATCTAGTCATGGAGTGGTACACAAACGATATGCCACCTGCACAATATGACGTGTCTAGTTGGGAATATCAAGTACAAGCAGTGAGTAGCCGGAAATTCTGTCGACGTTCGAGAGTCGATCGTTTTTCGTGACGGTTTTGTTTTACACATCAGAGGGAAACATTATTAACTGTAACAAATTTATTGTCAAACATATAATTATATGTTTTTATGGAAAAACATAAAAACTAGCAAATTTATAATTATTGCCATAGTGGTAATATGATTTGTTCTCATCCTCTCCCGTACGTCAATCGCCTTTTCATATTTTGTTGAATTTGTTTTCTGTGGTTATTTATATCATGCGAATATTACTTTACTACCCATACAGAATCCAACAATACATATTACGGAATAATCTCATATCATCCAAATCGTATAATATTATCAAGCGTTACAAATACTTATTGTGGTCCTGACATTACAATAGTTCTGGAGCAAATATTATAAGTTGATTTGGAGCGGCAGGCATGCGGAAGAAGAAATGTTTTCAATGCGATTCTGGAGAAACTTTCTCTTTAGATATTATGTTCTCAGGACAGCATACAGCGTGGGTAGAAATATGTATTACAATTTCCACCCACAATGTATGCCTACGGTGACATCACGTCCTTTATTACAGATGACAGTCCTAGAGATTTAGTTATGTTTTCAACAACTTAATTTAGTCAGTTACTTGCCTCTATGCAATTTCTCCATTTTTTCATCATTACAACGTTTTTCTTAGGTCGTATTCTTATTTGTCCGGTACAAGTCTTGCAATCGATTTTTAACTAACTTCCCGACTAGCTAGACATTTGAAACTTTATGAATATATCAGAACACGATGCCAATGCATTTTTTAAATACTTTAGCCATATTTAAGTAGAATTGAATTCATTTTTAGTTAATTCTGTTTTGTATGAAAAGTTATTTCGATACCATTATTGGTTGCTAGGGGGTCCTAACAACTAAAATATTAAATAATATATACGTGCGTTACTATGGAAATCAATATGAAATGACATTTCATTATTCAGTATTTCTGTCAAGTACAATTTTTTTGATCGTTTAAGCTAGTCAAGTCATGTTTATATGATTCAACAGAAAATTTGAAAACGTTTTTGAAACTTGAAAAGTTCTTTTTATCTTGTAATTATTTTTCTTTGATCTATACTTACGATATCTTGTTCAGTTTTACCTCAGGAATTTTATAAAAGTGGAAAGCTTTATTTTCCTGACACATACTGTACAACTTATCGTTATACTAAACTCTCCACAACACCTTCACTCACGAATATTTGGTTATATTATGTCATTTAAAGTAAAAGCACGTGTATAAACTTAATAGCAGAGAAACCGCCTATAATTTCAATTTCAATTTATTTATTTATTTTTAACATATTGTGGACATTACACATTATAAGTTTAAGACGTTCACAACATGCCATTTAGAAAAAAAGAAATATAAAACAGTATTACATAAAAAAAGAGATAGATAGTATGTTATAAAACAGTAGAAATATGTACATACAAAAACTATTAATTAGATAGGTACAAGGAAGTACACCGGATGAGTTAAGCAGACCCTATTTTAAGAATTTATAAAACAACGTCCACATATACTCATCCTCACGTAGGTGGAATATATCAACACCCGAAGCAATTTCGTTAAACATAGTTATCGCCCTCCCAATAATTTGCATTACCAGTGGCAGGTTGGTTCTGCACCTTGGGAGAATAAACAACTGATGTTCTCTATTTCTAAGATAGTTAATATAATGTAATGTACTTATGTGATTATAAATAATATCAATTCTTATGTAGAACACACATAGTATTTAAATAGATTCGCCCTGTAGTAAGTTGTTATTGTACTTACGTGTTTTTACATGGTCAAACTTTATGTTTGTATAATATTATGAACCAGCATTGAGGTTAAATCTTTTACGTTAAATTTACCAGTCTGTGTTTCTAAGCGGAGATACGCGTTTTTATATAAGAACAAACATCGTATTTAAATTTACTTTGACCAATACCTACATCCCGTTTTACGTGGTTTGGTGGTACCTACTTAAATATGACCTGTTTGTATAATAAAAAAAACATCGCGTGTACATGTATGATTTTTCTCCAGATATTATTTTATTTTAAATTACACAGACCTGGATATATATGAACATACAAAGTACTTTTCGAATAACAGTAAAAATATTATTTCAATACCATTTTTTGTTATTAACTGTTTTCAGATTAAACCTTTAATTTTTCGAGAAACTATGGACACCGTAATGTACGCTCGACGTTTTAGATTTTTTTTTACGAAAGATTCAGACTCAAATACATTGGTCGTGTACAGCGATGGGTGATCTATCCTAGCGAGGGATGATAACGTCCAAATTTTGGCAGACAACAGTTTCAAGAAGCCCAGAAAATGTGAGCTCAAACCCTCTAAGTGACTGTAAGTTGCAGATCAACCGAAATTAAATGAATTTGAAATTCAGTCCGGAGCGTAAGGCATTTATGGCAATCACACGTGGCAGTGGTTAGTGGTTGTGTCTGCGCGTGGTATAAACCAGTGTTTCCCAACCGCCAGTCTGAAAATAATTGTGGCCCATTAAAAAATGCCTACTTATGCCGAAAATTCCAAGCGATTTGTCAGTCAAAAAAATTAATTACCAATATTTATTTGTCAAGTCAGTAATAAAAACGAAACATAAACCCAATGGATATTATTACAGCACTTCGTCTTTTCTAAAAAAATATTGAAGCCACGATTATCAAGTATTTTGGCGAATATGCAGCTTCAGATTTAACAGTAATTTAAAAAAATGGTTTCAGTTCTATTATACCAAATCCTCAGTCAGCTCAGTCACCTACGCTTTGCAGATGATATTGTTATACTCTCACAAGACCCGAAAGACCTCCAAGGTAGAATGCAAGAACTCGTGGATATCAGTCAAACGGTCGGTCTAAAGATAAATGTCTCAAAGACAAAAGTGATGAGGAACTGTTTTTCGGACCCTGCGATTATCTGTATTTCTGGCACCCAACTCGAGCAAGTCAGCAGCTACGTCTATCTCGGACAGCAGGTGTCCATAGACGGAAGCATGCACGATGAAATTGCTCGAAGAACAAAGCTGGGATGAAGTGCTTTCGGACGTCTGAATAGTATCTTCAAGAGTAACCTACCATTATGTCTTAAGCGTAGGGTGTTCAACCAATGTGTGCTACCCGTGCTGCGAGACGTGGACCCTCAACACGAGAGATGTCCAAACAGCGAGGCATGGAGAGATGTACGTTGGGCATCACGCGAAAGGACCGTAAGAGAAACGAATGGGTTAGGAAGCAGACTAGAGTACGCGATGTAATAGACGTTGCCAAACAGCTGAAATGGAGATGGGCGGGGCACATTGCTCGCCGAGAGGACGGCCGCTGGACAAATGCCGTCATCCAGTGGTACCCAAGGGGCACGAAACGGCCATAGGGTCGCCTTAAAAGCCGCTCGATTGACGAACTGGTAAAGTTCGGCGGAAATACGTGGCAGCGAACGACACAGTACCGAGGGAGTTGGAGAAAGCCTGGGGAGGCCTTCATCCAGCAGTGGATTGACCCCGGCTGATGATGATGATAATACCAAATTTATTTACTTATCGGGTTTTGATTATTTAAATTAATTATATAATTTTAATGTTATCCATATAATTCTTTTGAATTCGGATTCAAATTGTTGTAGCTAGCTCTGTCTGTTATGACTACCTGTTATAAAAGAAATTCTAAAAACCAATACACCAAATACTGTATAAATAATGTCATGGGGTTGGTGCTAAAAGTTGGTTAGTCGATAATTTAGGTATTTAGACTTAACAACGGATTATGTGTATATATATTATATATAAATATGTATGCTATAAAATATCAAGGTCAATCGATATATAGAGCATGCACATAAAGCACAAATGCATTAGTAGATATTGTGCCTGATTTTGTTTGAACATGTCCAAACTTCAAATTGCAATTACTCCATAACATGATTTCGAGACTTACCAACTTTTGGCATATATATAAATATGTCTCCTAATTTTACCGGTTCGAATGTGTAAAAAAGTTGAGAAACACTAGTCTAAACCCTTCCTTTCATTATATTTCAGAATATACCTAGTAATACGTCTCAGAGAATAAGTGTTTGTTTTCCGTATTATTTATGTTGGATGTGTTTTTAGTGGAGAAAATAAATCGGGCAAGATGTAGGCGGAAAGAAAAACAAGGAACCTGAAGCAAGAGACCAAGTTGTTTACGATAACAACTCAGGCCTGAAAAATTCGTATCGCGATTGACGGTACAGTACAGCAACGACGATACACGACAAGCTTTCTGTATCGTGCTTTAAGCTCGATTATATATATTGCAATATGAACCATTTACATATAATATGCACACATTGAACATACATAATTTGAAAACATCTCATGCATAAACACACTAGAAAAAATCAGTTATAGTATGCGCCAGTATGCTTTTTCAATTGAGCTACGAGCATCTTACTAAAATACGACGATTTAAACTAGTAGTTGTTACATAAAATGCTTAGAGAATTCCGTTATAATGTTGGTTATCGGTTTAAGCAAAAGTTCAGTGAAACAGCAAATAATTTTCAACTATAGGCGCGACGAAATTTTGGAC
Source organism: Rhyacophila brunnea (assembly GCF_057557595.1). Lineage (NCBI taxonomy): Eukaryota > Metazoa > Arthropoda > Insecta > Trichoptera > Rhyacophilidae > Rhyacophila > Rhyacophila brunnea. The sequence goes on from NW_028232752.1 coordinate 27,299,330, forward strand.
TCGCTGGCATTCGGAGAGCGAACATGGAGGTGTAAATACGTAATTTTGTTTCGTGATGGCGACGGGGGTATTAATTCTTAAATCGTGTTAAAATGACTAAAAACGTTACCGATTTAGGTACTTGAAAAAGAAAACATGTCAATGAATATATTATTATTGTTACTAATAGAAAAATAAACAGAAAATTAAATGGACGCATGTTGGATTTATATGTCAAATTATATTTCGTTGCGCATGCGTCATTTGCACCCGCGACCCGCAATCCGCGCATCGCCTAGCCACGATCTTTTTAGACCATGCGTCAACTGAGGTATAGCCTTAAGGCCCTCCTCCCACGGCGCAACTGAAATCTGGTGGAACTGGTTGGTGATGGTACTCATAAACTGACCAATGTGATGATTCGCACACGGCGCTACTGAAACCACTTGAAATAATAATCACATAACCTCAAACTGTCAAACTGGACCATCAGCTGTTTTGTACAAAAAACAACAACGCGCACTCCGCCGCGCTTACTTGCATAAAATTAGGTTATTTCAATTTTGCTTTTCTTGTAGTTTTGACGTCTTGGGTTGTATATGATTTTTATAGCATGACACTTGTTCGCAGTGCTACCAATTTTGGTAAGAAAATATGATTTTTCACCGAATCTAATTATGTTGGTTCCACTGTTTTACGGTGACTGGAAACTTGAGAGACCGCGCGACTAGCATGTCGTATCTCTTCGCGACCGTTTTGAAGCCGAGAGATTCCAGTCTCGCCGTCAGCGAGCCGCCATTGAAATACATTAGCTAGATACTGGCTGGAATTTTAGTTTCAGTTCCGACGGACATAAGTTGCGCCGTGGGAGGATGGCTTAAGTGTACAGTACATTAGAATATTAGATTCTCAAATTTTGTGTCTTATTAGTTGAATGAAAGAAATAGTTTATTAAATTATTAGCAAGTCTTAAGTACGTTATAACAACTAAATAAATGAGTGATCCGCGACGTCGGTTAGTAATTAAGGAATTAATTAATACCTACCTTAATTAAATTAGGTACTAAAACCGAGAGCTAACATTATAACGCAATTCGAAGAAACAACTAGTAGTTAAAATCGTCGTAATTTATTAACATGCCCCGTAGCTTGATTGAAAAAGCACACTGCCGCTAATCTAGCGTTTACATATTGTGCAAGTCCCGTCGGGTGTCGTATTTTTATTCCTACAAAATGATTTTTTCTAGTGTGTATATGCATGAGATGTTTTCAAATCATATATGTTTAATAATAATATATATAGAATGTTAAATTCTCAAATCTTGTGTCTTATTCGTTGAATAAAAGAAATATTATGTAAGTAGTTTATTATTCACATACATATATATATAAGGCGTCGGCGATCATAAGGATACAATTGAATGTGCTCTAAATTGCGATTAAATGTATTGTTTGGAGTTTGTATAAAGAAGCTGGATATTGTAATATTTAACCTTCCTTAATGGTTACCTTTCACTATTAATCAAATAGTAACCACAAGACGAAATTTAAATATGAGATGGTAACGTTCAAAATAACAAAATTGTAACCGTGTGGTTGTTATTTAATTATACCTACACGGGTTTGATAATAATTACAAGAAAGCTTACTTATTATTATTAATATTATAAAATACAATTATTATTACAAGCCGTTGTGGGGCGTGTTCGGAGAATTATTGTATTGTTCATCGTGAGATGTTGTATCTGAAACCGATACCCACATTGGATTGAGATCACATCCATGTCTAAATAAAATTCGTAATAAACTACGCAGGAATATAAGAGAACGACAAGAAAATATATGTAAGTAAATTAGAAATACAATCATATTGCTAGTGATTGGTATCAAATATCTGATAATAACGTTTTTATTATTATCAAATATTTGATAAGTAAGACTATAATAATATAGCACTACTTTTGAATCATTAGGAACAATATACATATAACACAACATAAACGATAATGTTTTAATAAACTATTTTTTTTATTCAATGAATTAGACACAAGATTTCAGAATGTAACATTATATATATTGAATATACATACTTAATTTGAAAACGTCTCATGCATATACACACTAGAAAAAATCGTTTATGTAGAAAAAATATTATATAGACATTGTGCCACTGCGAAAATGACTATAAATTTAATGACATTTCGTACAGTGTCGTTCGCATGCATTAAACAGTATCACAGTTCACCTTCAGCAGTTATATCGGAAATATAAATAATACATGTATAAATAAAAAATTAAAAAAATACCAGCGGAATACAAAGGAAAAACAAAAAAAATAGAAATACAATCATATCGTTTATATACTTATACATAATTTGAAAACATCTCATGCATATACACACTAGAAAAAATCGTTTATCTATAAAAAATACGACGCCCGACGGGGCTTGAACCTGTATCTGCTGGATTCGCGCCAGTATGTTTTACTATTTAACTTAATTTAATATACCAAAACCGACAGCCAACATTAAAACGCAATTCGATAAGCATTTCATGTAACTATTAGTTAAAATCGTCGTAAATATCTAAGGCGCCCGTAGTTTAATGGTAAAACATACTGGCGCGAATCCAGCAGATACATGTTCAAGTCCCGTTGGGCGTCGTATTTTGTTTCTACATAAACGATTTTTTCTAGTGTGTATATGCATGAGATATTTTCAAATTATGTATATAAACGATATGATTGTACTTCTATTTTTTTTTTGTTTTTCCCTTGTATTCCGCTGGTTTTTTTTAAATGTTTTATTGATACATGTATTATTTATATTTCCAATATGACTGCTGGACGTGAACTGTGATACGGTTTAATGCATACGAACGACACTACGAAATGGCATTACATTTATAGTCATTTTCGCAGTGGTACAATGTCTATATAAGATTTTTTTGTTCATATGTTTACAGAATATCATCCTAAAGACATAAAGCGTGCTTATAAAAAGATTGAGAAAACTCAAAGAACACAGAACTACTTACAATAATCCCGGAAACCGACAACCATTTTGAATCTCGCCTGTGCAGAAAACAGATGGCAGTACCTACCTGTAAGTTAGCTAGGCAAATCAAGCCTTAATGCCTTGCGCCTTCCTGCCATAGAATATTTACATGTGATTAAGGGAGCGCTGGAAGGCTGGTTTTTTAATAATGAATGCAATCTTTCTTGAGAAACGGTTGAGTTGAAGACTTCTAGGACCCTTAATTATTATTATGAAATTGCTTTTCAGTTTGCAACAAGACTAGGTGATTACTTTTTGACTAATTTAGGTACTTACCTCGTTAGTTTGGCAGTCTTGGGAATAACTTGATAACTGAAAACGGGACATTATTGAAAAGTATTAACTTTACAAGCCTTTTTTTTTTTTAAATATAAAATGAATTACAAAGTTTTTTTTTAAGACGGATGATTAAAAATTACTTTTTATTGGGTCATACGTACATTATATTATTATATATATGCATGATAACGGTTTCTAATGTATACCTAAAGACACAGTGAAGTACTTACTACGGTGGTGGATATTAAGCAGCGTTCAAAAATGTATAGTTTCACACAATACCTACTGTGACCTCTCTTCCACAATTTGCCTTTCACTAAGTATAACAGAAGAGATCTATCATGTGATGATGACGTGATGAATTCAACTTGAAGGGATGGCGTATTAATGGGCAAAGAATCGACCTTCCACGTCAACAGTTTACTAACTTAAAAAGCACAAAACTTTAACAGTTAATATTGCTGAATAACACATTGAATATTAAAGGCATACACACGAAGAAGGGTTGTAATACACTCCGGAAAAATAACTGGTAAATCCACATGTTGAAATTACACATAACAGAAAACGCTGTTCAGAAATGACACTCGTCAGCAATGCAACTTGGTCAAACGAAATTGATCAGAGAAGAATAATTATTAACGAAATCTATGTGTCTTAAACAACGTATATTTTGAATTTCTCTTAGTGTTTACATAACTATCAATTTTAAAAATCGAAGGCAGATATTACATAAAAATAAATCAAATGTATTTCCTACCATAATATTATATTCATGTTCATCCCTTATTGGTGTTGGTAATACTACGTATTATGTTGAAGTGATGTCGAGTATCTATTGGTACTAATTTAATCTTCATTAAGTATAGCCAATATCTACTACGATGATAACAATTAGTTGTAACTTTGCTAAAATCTCTGACGCAGTATAATATATATTGCCAAATCTATGAAGTGTCTGTACCTAAGTATTTCTTATGAAACGTATCATTCGCTTGACCTTCAAAACAAGACACTACAGACCTTGCCAATAATAATTATTATTGTTTATTGGACCGTATATCTGAATAGCAACAATATTGCCATTTAATGAGCGAGAAAATCTTCCAGAAGCCGTCATTGAAGTGAAGTGAACAGTGATTTATCGGCTCAGTTTGGGCGGACATTTTGAAAGTGGCGGTCATTTTGTAGCAATAGGTACTTCAGGAAGCCATTTTGAAAGTCGAACAGTGATGATGACTGATAGATAAGATGAAATATGTTCCAGTGGTGAAGAGAAACTTGAAGATATTGCTATGCAAAGAAAGGGATACACATTATCTCGTAAACCGCTAATAGTTTCAAGCAAGTATGATGGTATTATGTAAGTTTTCAGGTGTGCACTAGGGATTATTATTCCGGACAGAAACTACAATCCGGGAATCCCGGTATTAACGGCCCACATGCCCGTCGTAGGTCAAAATTGAGTTTTTATTGCACTTTCAAACCATGATCCTGGACACTCCTTAAACGTTGTAGATAATCTATTTATATAATTTTGAAACCTTATTATCCTTTATATTTATTTTAAACATTTGATGACTGCAAAAATTATTTTTCTTACATAAAATAGTATTCTTTTAAACCTCTCGCTCTAATGTTTTAGAATATAGTCATATTTCGGTACATGAATATGCAGTGGTGTTAAGATTTTTTACATTTATTAATTTTTAATCGCATTTATAAAACCATTAGTATAATTTATGATGAGATAATTTTAGTAAAATATTTACGATAAAAAATTATATTGATAATCTCTGTGATCCCAAATTTGACAAGAATTAGGCATTTTATTATTCAAAAATCGGCAAGATTAACACAATTGAAGATGATTCTAAAGATACTAATTATAAGCTATGTCTTTGACCATTTAAGTGTGATAAACATCTTATGAATAATGATTGCTTTATAATAATTATTGACCTAAGAATAAGGTAGTGTTTTTTTGAAATACGCCATTTCTTTTGTCATTCCCCAGTGGTTAAGCTACAACATACGGCCGTAGCCATAAATTGACAAACTATAATTGAAGTAGGGAGTTAAATGATATTGACATTGAAACATTAGAGCGAGAGATTTAAAAGAATACTATTTTATGTAACAAAAATACTTTATGCAGTCATCAAATGTTTAAAATAAATATAAAGGATAATAAGGTTTCAAAATTATATACATAGATTATCTCCAACGTTTAAGGAGTGTCCAGGATCATGGTTTTAAAATACAATAAAAACTTAATTTTGACCTACGACGAGCATATCCCCCCTTAAACAAAACTCTTTTAGTGCCTGGTACCGACATAATATCGTAATAAGTTCCTTAACCTAAGAGAGTTTGCACATTATTATTTTCTTTTCGAGTGTTCCTTACTGCTGTCAGTATTATTATCTTTTTGACATATTTTATAAAAAAAATACCTATTTTAATGAGGGCATCTTACAGAACAACGCAGAATTAACCCCATATTCGATTAAAATATGTCCCAATATTTTTAAACAAGCCATCATATTGTTTACTGAATATAAATGTATATCGATCAACCAAGTGACGTTGGCCAGTTAATCGACCGCAGTTATGCAGAAAGTCGCCAGTCCACAATTTTGGCAAAAACGAATTATCGTCTTACATACCTACATAAAAACATAACCGTTAGTCTTGAATAATAGTTACGTGTGTGTAAAGTTTTATATATTATATAATATATTCTTTTACAACAGGCCACGAGGGCCAATGAAATTAGTGTAGTTAGTAATAGAAGTGGAACAATCACAAACACCGAGACTTGTGACAAATATATTGTAACCTCACCGGAAATCGTTTCACACACTGAACTGCGAAGGCCGATAATTATTATGAATAGTAGTTATTAAAAAACGTGTATTTTTTGTAACAAGATATACATAATATATAATATGCTAGTAGCGAGGGATGGAGGTAAGCTTTTAAGATTCGATATAGTCCACACTAAAGTTTTTCAGCCATACTTATTTTGTTTTCGTTTAATTAAGAATACATATTCCAGATAGTGTTGGTTAGCTTTTTTTTGTCTAAATCAAACCATAATCGATAAAAAATATTCTTCTATCTATAAAATATCGAAAATGGTGTAAGTATAGCATAATTTTAGATATTTTATAGATAAACGAATATTTTTTGAGTATTATCTACTATGACTTGGATTAGGCAGGGTTTAATTGAATTTAAAAAAAAACTAAAAAACACTATCTACACATTGTACATAGTCTTAGTTCAATGGAAATAAATACGTTTGACTGACAAAGTTTAATGGGCACTATTTATGTCGGATCTTAACAGCCTGCCTCCACCCTTGCCCACTGATATATGCAGTACATGTAAGTATGCTATAAATAAGGAACGTCTACAAAAATATCTCGTGATTTATTTTGTAATAATTATAATAATTGTGTGTTTATTGCGCAATTGCGCGCCAAGTTTTACTCAATTATACCTCGTCCAATGATTCTATATTACAATATTTTTCTTTTTCATTTACAAGACTTTCATAGTAAGTATGTAGATTGTTATTGTTTACTTACATTATATAATTTATGAATACTAGGTACTTTATCATGTTGGGAATATCACTAGTACAAGCCAATATTCAATTAATTACGAATCCCGAAGAGAAGTTGTAGTCAATAGTAGGTATACATGACTATATGTTTTTTCAACAGCATTATAATACGCAAAAGTCATTACACGCATTTGACATAAGTAATCCCGGGATTCAGTAACGATATTACGGGATCAATAAATCGAGCAGAATCCCGATATTGAAAACCCTAGTGTGCACCTACGGGTTAGGATGTAAAGACCCTTCAAGTCTTGAAATTGTCAGTAGTAAATCAATACATGATGTAATATTATCCTCACAGAGGTATTCTGTAAAGCAATATTCTTGTGATATGCTATAGATAGTCAAACAAAATTGTTTTAAACTGATGAATATTTTATTGAGTATATTAAAAACAGAACAATAAAAGACACAGGTGTCTATTACTTTGTATTGCCGTTTACATAAACGTAGGTGTCATATACACGTCGTGTCAAGAGAACAAACACTCAATTTCCAATACATTTTATTTTGATGTAAATATATAATACTTACCAGTAATATTATTAGCAGGATAAAAGCGTTAATAGGTAAATACAAGAAATACACATCATATAGAGCAGGGTTGGCGAACCTTTTTACTTACGCGTGTCAAAAATTTATTTGCAGGTAAATTGTTAATGCATAAATTGACACCAGAATTCTTCCGATCAGATGAGGCATTCTCTCGCTACAGTGGTCTCAAGCATTGTAAATCGATCAAAATTAAAGGTTCGTGGCGCGACATTCCCCGCCGCCTGATAAGGTTAGTGCGATAATATTATATGTGACGAATAAAATTTAAGGATCGACCGACGCAATTATATATTTATATTAAACATCATGCTTATTCTTGAAGAGTATTTGCCTGCTATTTTTTATACAATGCGATCCGTCATTTATTATTAGGTATTTTTTTTCTTTTCAAACGCGTGCCATGCAAAATCATCTCGCGTGCCATAGGTTCGCCACCACTGATATAGAGAAAAATAATTAACCTATTAAATAATCATTTTTCTTATATTATTCAATTGATTTATTGGAAGGGGGTGTTCACAAACATTCGGTTCATGGCACCCTTGGTGCTTGGTGCATCAGGATTTTTTACATGACGCCCAAAGTAAAAACAAATCAAACATTCTTAAATCTTTTGTTGAGTATAATATATAATAGAATTATTGTTTGAAACTCTAAAATAAATATAAATTCAACAGCTCAATTAGATTACATGCGGGAAAGGACATTAATGTATCTACTTACAAGTCCCAATCCTAGAAATTTGATTAGCCAGGAAACCGAGATCTGCCACTTAGACCTCACAAGGTATCTTACTAGACTTAGATAATGATTTTGTTCTTCAAAAATGGTTGCAGTTCCGACATAATATTTGTTACCATAGCTAATTTCTTTTTTGTATCAGCCTCGCATCCACCCTTGCCAGAGATACTCGAACCTAGATAATTTAATTTTAGTAAGTATGACATTTAATTTATTTGAATTTGTCGATAAATTTTTGTGACACGATAATTTATTTTAAGTGCTATTTTTAATCCTATTAAGCTGGCCTAAGCTTTTAATTAAAAGATAAACGGAATGTAAAATCCAAATAATCACTAAGCTGTGATATAATTTTAGCAAAAAAAAAAAACAATAGCGATGATAATATTATTGAATATTCAATATTTTATAGAAAGTAGGCATCATAGAGCTGAACTGAGACAAGACAACATTTAGTATAAGAAGGTATATGTTATAATGTTAGTTAACATAATTAATAATTATATTTTGAAAATTCGTACAAATTACCATTCAGCGGAATGCTAGACGAAGAAAATGTCATTCGGTATCAATGCTTTTCTGCCATCTGCAAACGGTATAAATGTTTTCGGGCATAATGTGTACGTACTATTAATTTACCGGACATAAATTGATATAAGATTATACTGACAATGCACCGTACCGTCATCATGCCGAAATTTAATATAATGACCCGTCGAGTTATTCCACGTTTATCATTTGCATATACAACAAAGGATTATCAACTCATCATTATTGTAACAAGGCATGTCATTAGGATGGAATATTAATGAGGAAATACGTACCAAAGAGAGAAAATACCGGCGAAGTAAATTGAAAATCATTTTGTATTTTTAATAATGGTGAGGCAAAAGATAGACAACAATTTTCGCTGCAAGCATAAAATATCATCCACCTTGTGAATGTTTACTTTGTTTTCCAGGGGTTTCCAATAGCGTGCAAGGCCGCATTGCGTCCACGTTCCTATTCGATTACGTTCGTAGCAAAATGTTGATACGAAACGAAAAGAAATCTTTTATTTTTTGAAATATAAAAATCTTATAAAGGTTATTAATACATAATCAGAAACACCTGCGTTGACTTGTGCGGTAACGAATGTTACATTATTTAATGTTCTAGTATTGAAGATTTTGCAAAAATATTAAATTATAGCAACTATATACCTATTTTAATACATATATATAGGTAGTGAAGTAAAGATTGGTCTGATGGTGGCTGAAACCAGTGACACCCGAAAGCCAGGCTTGTTATACACGTCCTGATTCTCTAGATCTGAAGTCCTGTTCTGATTTTCTTGTCCAACGTTAAGTGGTAATTCTACTTATGCTATGATCGCAAATCGCAACCAATTTAAATGTGTACATCCATAAATTTTAAATTTAAATGGTAGTGGTTTTACCTATTTTGTCCATTTTACTATGCATTATTAAACTGTTCATTGAGTCGTTTTTTCTTTTTTAATATTTTTCTTTTTAATATAGTTACCTACTTTACTTATATATTTTATATATTTATTTACACCAACATTTATTTTAATTCAAGCAGTCATATTGAGCAAATGGAGGGTCTAGAGACAAAACCGGTTGTTTCCATTCTCGTAAAATATTAGCAAGTCAATAAAAATGTCTTATTTCTTTCATATAAGTATAACTTCTGATTAAATTATTGTAAAATATTATTTTAAACGGTCGATGCTTGGATGCTTGGATGCTTAGAAGATATATGTGGCAATCAACGAGTAATGTGAGAATAAGCTGTGTCAGCACAAATTTGTGATATAGGATTCTTCTCAAATTAATACAATTTAATTATTTTTATACACATTTTTCACAAGCCGTCAGCGTTATCGGTTAATGCTTACTCAGTCAGAAACGTCGACGGTGAAAAATAAGATTGTATATCACAATGCAATTCACACGAATCTAGACTAGTTACAAATAAGAATTTTACATCAAATAACATAAATTATGATTATTATACATTTCTCAGGCCGTCAGCCAATATTTCATTTGGTTGTCTGAAATTCGTGGGATATTCAGTGTCAGCTGTATTCAATCGGGGGCGGGGGAGGGGCTCAGTAAATAGTCTATCACGATTGAATTTAAATGTCACGTCTCCGTATCGTCGCGTCAAAGGCCGAATATCTCACTCCGCTTTTAATTTGTAAATTTACTGTCACTTTGTATTACTGAGCATAAGGATAAAGATCGTTATTGTGTCACTTCTGTATGTGTCTATGTGGGTACACTGTACTTGTGTCAAGCAGCAAATACATTCGCAACCGCCAGTCTTCAGTTCTTTACTCATCTCTTCATCACATCATCACCCACTTACTTCCAAATAATATACATGCAAGAAAGAAATTATACATTTTTGTTGACTTGCCAACATTTTATGAACATAGAAACTGCTGTTTCTGTTTCCAGAACCCTCAAGTGTACACCATTAAAAATTATTAAAATTATCTCATTTCTTGCTATCATACGTGAATGCCCAAATTATAATGATACAATTTAAAATATTTCGAGCATTTATTGTAAAGAATTACAGTATAATAAATGCTCTATACAAGTGACAAAATAACTTGAAAGAAGTTTCATAGCCTCAGAAGTTAACAATAATTAAGAATGACATGAAATGCGACGATGTGGAATACTATTTCAACAGAAACCTTACAAGTTTATCGTGAAAAGATGAAAACTTATTGTAATCCTAACAACTGAGGGTGGCACAAGAAGAATACGATTAAATCGGTGACGACTAAGCATTAAACCTGGTTCAGATTATGTTAGTATTTTAGTCGAGTGGCGAGTAATATTAAGTCTATATCATTCAACCTGAATCAAACAAACGAAATGGGACCGTTTGGTTTGTGACCGTTTGGTAAATGTACACGGAAACGTTTTTCTGACGACTAATTAGTGTTGCCAGTACTTAAAATTAATTCATAACCTATTAGTCTCTAAAACAGAAACATATTTATTGAAACGTCAACTTGTTATGAAATTCTAACCTCCTATCGTCGTCAAATATAAAGAATGCTTCGTGAATAGGTAGCCATTTAGTTAATTTGTAAGATTTATAGGTATGACAAGTTTTTAAAAATTACTTTTGATAAGAGCTTTTTATAATTGACCACTCGTTCATGTCGACAGTATGATTTTGTGACTTGGACGACAATCGAACATATTAAATTGATGAAATTCGTTAGGTAGGTAATATAAAGATCATTCCGGGTTGATTTAACAAAGTTTCTGGTTTAGAATCTCCGTTACAAAATATAAATACTTGGTCTGACATAATAGTTATGAAATGATATTAAATCGAACTCTTTGCATAGAAAATATGGCTGGATTTTGAGATAATAAGACTAAAGGCGGCGTCTAGTTCGCGTATGGTTACTTATGAATAATAGGTATTGATTATTAATCTATAATATACATAATTCAAGTAAACGTCTATGGTGTAAATGTCTAACATATTAATATGAACACCTCACGATATATAAATGCCGAATAATGCTTATCAACACTTTGACAGATTGCCATTAGTCTATGGATCGTTCGGATCGGTTTGACGTTTCATCTCAAACCATTTCTGATGGACCGAGAACGGTTTGATTTTCAATGATACAATGAACCAAACGTCAAATCTCAAACCATTTCCGGTCTACTTTCTACTCCTACAATTTGTACGTATATTGTTTATGGTTTGGTTTGATTTGTTTCGTTCACGTTGATAGATACGAACCTTTAGTAAAATTATTTAGTCGAGTTAATCCTTTTTATTCTTTTTTTCGATAGAGTAGCAGCCCCTCATTAAATAAATACCAAATAAGCTGAGGAAAGTCTGAACACATGATATTTATTCAAGTCGCAAAAATGTCGTTTCCTTGAAGCGAAAATATAACCTTTTTTGTGTCGGAATATTTAAATTATTTAGATTTTTAAACTCCTGGTGCATCTCTTCTATTGCTCCGTTTTATTTTCTCTCGCTAATTTCTTACCTACTTCTAATGTAGTCATTACAAATAAATTTATTTATTTTTACTTTATGTTATAGCGCCTGTACACGTGCATGGATTTACTGGCAGCAATAGTGCGTATTTTAAACTATCGTGACAATAGATTCTAATGGATTTAAGTTTTGTACTATTCCATTTGAGTAACATGCGACAATAACTGTTTACACGTCAAAGTGCTGACTGTCTCTCCAATTCATTCTTTAAGAGTGAGCGAGACGCAATGTTGTCATTTTATGGTACTATTTCGTACTATTTGACAACTAGTGAAAATCGGTCAACCTGAAAATTCGTTCGCAGTTCATTTTTTTGCCGGTAGATTCGCCACTACCGTTCTCCTGCGCAGACGCAGATCGAAAAAATCCTTACTGTCGCATGAAAATTCCGAAGCTCCCCGACTTTTTTGATTCATGCATGCAATCTTGCCAACTACAGGATAATACATGTTTACCCATACATTTTCTTGTTATGACAGCGATAATACTTACTGTCAACAGTAAATCCATGCTCTTGTAAACGGGGTATTATACCTACTCTGTTCATCTTGACTGTCACTAAATAATATATTGTGTTCGGAGACTTTTCAATTACCAAAAAATATTGTGGAAAGTACATCACTAGACTAAAATACTAGCATAATCTGAACTGGGCTTTATATACGACATTTACATAATATTACATCCCGAATTTATCAAAAACACCAAAATGGATTGGAGTATGTATTGCAAACGTGCTCGACTTCAATATTAGATTAGACCATACTAATATACTATACTTATGTAGTAACGACGGATAAACGCATAGGGATGGCCTCAATTTACCAAAAGCCTGTAAGTATTTGTAATATTTTCTGATTGATACATTACATGATTCAGTGTATGGAGAATATCGATTGGATTATAACAAGCAAGTTCGGCTTACCTTAAAGTAGGGTATTCAAGACGGGTTCTTGCTGAGGTCGCGCACTGTTGCGATTTATTCAGAGGAAGTCCCGCAAGTGTTGCCCGGCCTCATCGGCGGATTATTATTTTTTATATTCTTCTTACAATACACGTATTATTTTGAATTGCGGCAACACCAATTATTCACGATCTCAATAAAGCACTCATATAATTATAAATGTTTAAAGTTTTTTTTTTAATACAATATGATCAACAGTATTGAAATTCACTCAATTTTATTGAGTACGTAACAGAAGGGTATATTATTAAATATAAGCTGCAAACTCATACACAGATATTAAGCTATTGCTTATAATAGTTTTATAAAACTAATATAACAGTATTAATGTGTCCAGTTTTATAACAAAAAATTAAGTGATAATAAATTTGTTTAAAAAAAATAAAAACCTGCGTCACACGAACTACTTTTTGCGGTCGTATAATGATTCTAAGATTTAGAAAACGTCCGTGTATTTGTTATGCACATTGACTTCTACGTGATAATCTCTTAATCGAGATTAATAGTTTATATAAGAATGGAAATAGTTAGGTAAATGGTAGCATTTTCATGTTATAGAAAAAAACATGTTGATAATAGAGTGATTATCACATTTTTACAGAGCAGTGCAGTATATTAAAAAAATGTTTATAAAGTTCGCCTCATTTGAGCTACTTTTGGTGTCGTAGGTGTAAATACAATGATTCTGCGGTACAGTAAAGGTCCGTTAACGTGCATACATAATAATATGAGGCTCTTCGAAAAATATTCAAAACTTTTTGACTTAACCCATGAATCAGGTGAGAGTTATATTTAAGGCTTCTTTCGGGTGAACTTTAAGCATCATTGACTTACTATATAGACAAAATTGTAATATTAAAGTGGACACGCTGGCATAATAAATCAACAACATGAACGGGAATCTGCAATATGTACCCTTAATATAATGTAAGTATATCTTTTAGCCACATTCATCTATATTTATGTCGTCACCTCAATACTACAACTAGATGACTCTGATTTGGTCATTACAACACCATTTTGGACAAAATACAATTTGTACACAAAATGCAATTTAAACTTTACTTTATTATTATAATTTAAAATAAAAATTGAAAATTGTGCTTGTCTAATTGGGAATAATGAAAAAATGTTCAATTATATGAAAAAATATTGTACATAAGTATATTATTTTATTTATTTAATGCATGTATGATTTTAAAGTTATCTGATATTTTCAAACACAAAATTAATACAGTTCCCATTAACTTCTGACTTACATAGTTTTATCATTTTGTAAAGAAAGAAATGTAGAATCATAATCAATAGCTATCTCAAAAACAATGAAAAAAATTTATCTAGAGTAGTATTGAGGTGACAATATGTTGACGAAACAATGGAATTTATATATAGGAAGTCCCAAATGTCTATGAGGAGAAACCTCATTATGGTATGTCAGTAAGTCAATGGTTATGTATTGAGAATATATTTTATATCTAACACGGTTGGTAGAATGCGACTGCATTTTCCGACCCGCAAACCTGCAAAATTTAATCCGTGTGACGCAAGCCAAAGTCTGGAATGACTGTAGTGTGATGTCGTAGTTAGCGTTGTCACGATGGTGTTTTTCTTGGGAGAACTAGCATTTTGAAATACACTGTATGCTTACAAAATACGCATAATATGCACAAACAGGTAATAGCACTCATTAAAAGTTGAAATAGTACGCGAGATTTGCTTGACAATCAATATGCTGGTTTTTTGTACATCTTACCGATAAAATAAAATGATATTTAAGTAGTAACGACTCCATTTCGTACATTCACTATTTTTTTTAAATTTTATGACCTATTTACTTATTAATTGCGAAAATATTTTTTTTTCTTCGATCTTTGTTCTTATTAGAACAATGTTATAAACGTGACTTTTAAAAATGCTGATATCTATGTTTTTTTTAAGTTTTAGACAATCTAGCATTTTTTTAACAACTAGCTTATTTTCAATAACAGTAAACTGCTTCCTGAATGTTAACCAGGCGAAAATCAGCCAAACTTAAAAAAAGTACCTAATATTAAAAAACAACATGATCTCAATAAGTGTTTAAATTGATATTCTACGAACGGATGAGACAAACTCTTAGATGGCTCGCACATCACGGCAAAACACACGGTGACAAATTGAGCTCCGCAGATTGGTGAAATCCAACTTTTTAGTTCGAAAAAAAATATAGTGCTGCTACTAACAAATTGCAAAGACGCCAGAACGCATACGCACACCCACGCATTGGTCATTTCAATTACGGCTGGCCGGTCGCCGCATTCAAATATATGTATACGTGTTTCGAGAGGTTACACGCGACTGTCGCTGTGCTCGGTAGATGTACGCGGTCTTCATATGCAACAACGAAATGACGTTCCTAGAAGGTTTGATTTATGGCTGTCCGACAGACGAGGCGATTTTAGATGTGAGAGCCGGCCAATAACGTCGGGGCTCCCAGGTTCGAATCCTGTATTTGAAGTATGTACACATATTGTTTTTTTACAATACAACAATAACATACAATACAAACCTCCACTCTGTGGAGACCCATATTATGATCTTATTAGGTTCGGACATCGGAAAAATATGTATGTCTTTTTAAGATTAGTTTACCTTTGCTTAATATAATATAATATAATATAATATAATATGTCAACACGATAAACACTACTGGCGCAAAAACAGAGAACAAAAAACTATTTATCACAGGCACAGATTATTTTTTGACTTTTCAGTCATTTAGACATATTATAAAGTAAAACTGTAATGTCAGTTTACACTAGTTTACAGTTAGGTATGATATTTTTAGCACGTAATACTGGTTAGGGCGCACGTCAATGTATGTTGCTTTTGATGATTACTGCATTCCTGAAACAGAAACGATAACATTTGTTTATTATTATTGGATTATAAGCAAAAATATTGGACTTAATCACAGAACAGATTAATACGATATATAAATATGAAAGGCAGTTGCCATGGACCAACATTCTGAAGCAGGATTCGGTTGATTACATTATGAGTGTCCTCAAATATTACCAACATTAAATGCTCATTTTGTTTACGTTGAAAGCTTGAATGCATAGTATGATACATACGTAACTTTATCCCATATTTCTCTACACTCGAGATTTATACTTTGTTATAGTCGCATCCAGAACGCAACCCATTTCCCATTAATTTTGTTTACCCTGGCCCTGATGCAGAGTGTCGATGTGATATAATAACCGGTTACATGTAAGTTGTACGTATGCAGTTCTTCGTGGAACACTTATTCGTGTGCCGCAGTACGTGAAACATGAGTTCGTGCAACATTTAATCAAATGACGAGTTCTTCGTTGAACATTTCACCGTGGAATACATTTCACCGTGGAATACGTATTCTTCAACATGTGGCGCTAGTTTGCTTTTCCAATTAGATTCAATACGAATTTTATGAGATGTCTTTATTGGTTTTAAATAATTTAATGTTGAAACTACATAAATAATATACCTATACGATGTGATTGTATTTATAATCTATTTACCTACCTATTTTCTAATGTGTGTTCCTTGTATTACGATGGTTTTATTAGGTATTTTTAAGTGTTTTATTTAGACATTTATATTGTAAGTTACTGAAATAGCAATATTTTGTTAAATATTATAAATAAATAATATTATATTATATTTATAATTCCCTGTGTAATATAATTAGTATTAGCTAGTATTAGTATATTAGTAAGTAATATTGCACATAAATTATAAACAGCCATTGGTGGTAATTGGTAAAATATTATATTAGGAGATTATCTTTATTATTAGAATATTATGGTTTCAAATGTTTTATTCAGATTTCTATAATCTTACCAAAACATTTGAATAAAAAAATTATGTGAAAAATATTCTCTTATTATATTAATACGTATATTTATATTTGTGTATAAAAACAGATCAAATGTTTCTTATAAGGTGCATTGGGGTAATTCCGACAGGAATTTCTATGAGATGACTAGAGGTTATATATTTCGGTTAATTATTCAAAGTGTTTTATATTTACTGCCATTATTGTTTTACCTCTGTGTACTTAAAGAAAAGATGTATGATAAATATATATTAGATTCTTGAATATATAGTTGGGTTCTATTGAGAATTTGAAATATTGGGTAATTTTTTTTTTTGCATTGGGGAAATTACGAACTATCTTGGGGTAATTCCGAAATTATTCAAAAGTTGTTTTTATTGCACTTTGACCGAAGGTTTACCTTTCTTTTTTGACCGTAATTACTCCTAACACAAAATATCATCAATTTTGTTAATAGTATCCATAATCCCTAACTTTTGATACTATTAGTTCGGAATTACCCCAAAAAAAGAAAGTGGTTCACAACATTTCAGTTAAGAACTTAGGATTAAAAGGATTGTGGAATGGGATGGAGCAGAGCAGGTTTACTCCCGGTTGTTACTATCAGTTTTGTTCCCACCGGTGACAAATAATGAGAAAAAATATCCCAATATGACACAAGTACCTACCACCTTAAATCAATATAATAAAGACGAGGAAAATCAAATAAGGTGATGATTTTTAAAATCAATTTTTAATTGAGTCTACATTCTTATTTGACTACCTTGATAGAACAATATTTTTTATAAAGATATCTTTTGTTTACTTACTGCTTTTTGCATAGCAAAATAAACTTTCTTCATACCCATACAATTAAATTATTCAACATTAAAAATGTTAAATCAAAGTCGGAACTTGTATTTTTAATCATTTTCATCTACTTTTATGGCATAAATTTATAATTTATTCCTGCTAGCAAACCTAAAACTAAAATGCGGGCTATACTGTTAAAAAAATATAACTGAATTGCTTAAGACATGGTCTGAAAGCCTCACATATACATAATAATGATCTATTGGTTTGGTACGCAATCAGTCAAATTAAATTTTATCTTTATCATTACATAAGTAATATTCTATTTCATCAGCACTTTTTTTTGTATATCTATCTTCTTCACTATTAATGACTCTGGAACGTTGTCACTATCTTTTCTTTTGGTCGTAATAAAGGTTAGCTGCTGCTGTGGTATCATAGTTTTTAAGAAGTTGATAGAGAAGTATGTTTCCTCATGTTTTATTATTTCTTCTATGAACCCAATACAGTTGTTTCTGATTGAATATCTGACAAGCACTGAATCATTTAATTTGTATTTTCCTTCATGGCAGGGTCTTTTTCTTGAGTTTTGTGTACTATATCTTAATTTTTCAGTTTTAGTAGCAGTTGTTCATCTTTGTGTTTTTCTTTTGAGTCTTCTCTAGTTGTCATATTTTTTCCTTTTATAAAAACATCAGCGTTGTCTTTGTCATCTCTTTCAATGTGTCTTTTCTCTTCGTTTTTTTGTCTGTTTTATCCGCTTGATTTTCTTTACCTTTTTTTTGCCAAGACCTTTACTCTTAGTACAGAGAGAATTTGAATTTTTGTTGGTGAGTATCTTTTTGTCAGTTAAACTTTCACCATATTTCACATCTTTTGTTTTTTTGTGACCTTGGTTCTTCTTTGTATATTTTTCAATCATCTTCAGAGTATTCATCCATCAATTCTTCAAAATCAAGATTACCTATAATATCAGCATTGCTATATTCGCTCATGATGTCGGATACACTAGTTATGCTGTTAAGTGAAGGCTGGCGTTACCGCACTTACCCAAGATTATAATAGGGCGTGCGATAGCTTCTTATTAGGACGACGCTAAATTTACTTACTTTAATATTAATTTAATTAAGTATATTATGTACATCTAAATTAGATATAATTTTAGTTTCTTTACAGATTGAGAATCACTGCCAATTACTATGGAAAAGTTAAGTGGGCTATTGCGGAATGAATATATATCAGAATAACCCCAAAGGGGTATTTCCGAAAAAAAAATAAAAACACAACTAGGACGTTGTGCTCCTCTCACAAATTCGTAAAAAACGATAATCTATCGTAAAAGCAATCACTTATTCAAATAACTTACCAGAATTCCGAGATATGTAAGTTGGGATAATTACGAATCAGCAAAAATGGCGCAAAAAACACTTCTCCGAAAAAACTTGATGGTATGCACGCATTGTTGATACTAGCGACTAGCGACGACTTACGAGGCGATCACAATGAACATGGCTTCTAGACTAAATGTTGCCAATAGGAAAATATCGCTTCGATTGGTAGAATTTTTGAACTTTCGGAATATACCCATATTCGGAATTACCCCAATGCACCTTACACAAAAATTTTGCGTGTGGACAATGGACTAGTTGATTTGAAACCTTTTGTAAGTATGCATTATTGAAAATAAAAAGATGGCAATACCTACCTATTTTAATTTAAAAAATAAATGTATCTATAAATGCTGTTATTTAATTCATTTAGGATATTATTGATTTTTATAGATAAGTACGTAGTACCTACTTTAATTTTAAATATATGTGTCCGAGTTGGGGGAGCGGTCCTTTATGAAGAGTGGGTTAGTTCGACCCCGCGGATGTACAAAAATACACGTTGTTTTTTTTAAATGTGTCTATTGTGGCTTATTGCGTTTTATTTTAATTAACTACCAAATATGTTGAAATTTTATTATAGTATTATAGAAAATGTGTGTTCTTATTATTATTTAAAATAATATTATGGACAATGTTGATTTGAAACTTTTTGTAAATGGATATTATTGAAAACACGAACGTGTTAATAGCTGCATACTTTAATTTAAAAATAAATATACCTACTTATATGGATGACTGCATTTATTGAATTCATTTTGGATATGATTGATCTTTACAACTTTAAAGATAGGTACTACTACGTAGGTACTTTAACTTTTGCATATCCTGATAATACAGCCATGGTATCCGACTTGGCAGAGCGGTTCCATATAGAAAGTGGGTTGAATCCTGTGACTGAATAAAAAATACATGTTGTTTTTTAAATGTGTGTTAACCCAACGTGAGACCAAGATTGGCTAACAAGTAACAACCGTTATTCGTAAAAAGTCTGTTAATATAATCTCCATTCTATGGAGCCAATTTATGTTCCGGATTGCAGAAAAAATATTATTTACCTATTCTACACTCGTATAATACACTCCGTTTCATTATAGGTTATTTTTGTTATAGTAAGGTAGGTACGTAATAATGTTGACTTTTTATTAATACTTATTAATTTTTAGATTTGATCAGAACTCCGGATATTAGGTATGTTACAGTGGCCAAATGTTTTTTGTGCACTAGAAGCACGTGAAAGTTAAAGGACCTACCTACACAATAAACTGCAAAATACAACGGATTTGTAATTGATTTATTTCAAGATGTTTTAATTATATTTAGGATATGTTGGTAGTAGGGAATCCAATCCCGAACCAAAATTCTGATCCCGGGATTGGCATTTTTTTCCATTGTTAATATAAAAATTTTATATTTACACATAACATTGATAAAATCGGTCAAAAATAAATCTAGTATAATTTATAATATTTAAGACATTAATTGTTAATATTGTATATCTACGTTCAATCTTGCAAAAACATAAGTTTAATGGAGTAAATAATATTAAATATGTATATATAAATAATAATGTGAATTTAAAACGAGATTGCTGTTTCTGATAGTAAAGACTTAATGAATGGATTAGCGAGATTTAAAATAGTAAAGCAAATAATCATGGCGTACTTATGGCATTTGCGCTTCATAAATCTAATTAGTCAGCCAAATATGAAATTGCCGTAAAACGTATTAGATCATGGTGGAATTACCTTGTTAAAAGTGCGAAGCATTGTTTTTTTTCAAGCTTTCTCATTTTTAATAATTTATGTGAAAAAATAAAATAAATCGGCAACTTACACATGGGTATAAATCAAACTTCATTCAAACTCAGTTTATTTCTAATGTAGTTATTTTTTATTAAAAGTATTTTTTCTGTTATATTTTCGCTTTTATTTTATGCTCCATAAAAATTGATAAAAAAAATCAATCCCGAAATCCCGGGATTACAATCCCGGGATTCATAGGTATCGAAAATAGCTCGGGATCCCGGGATTGGAATCCCTAGTTGGTAGGTACTGCGTACTTTATACATATATGTATAAATATAAAAACCTTTTCTTACAAACAAAAAAAGTAAATGACAGTGAATTGACTAAATCTAATGTATATAATATATATTATAACCTATGATTATATCTATGATTGTATTATCTACTTATTATCTAGTTTATATAATATTAATTAAGTATTATTATTTTTATATTTTTTGTATAATACATACATATATTAAGATACTTAAGTGCTTACTTTATATATTATAAAGATCAGTAATATCCTAAATGAATTAAATCTATATACCTAGGTAAAAACATTTATTTTTTATATAAATTAGGTATTGCCATCTTTGTATTTTCAATAATACCTACTTACAATAAGTTTTAATTCAATTAGTCCACTCAGATTATAATAATCTAATTAAAACATTTGAAACCATTGTGTGTTAATACAGCGTAAAGACCCAATGGGTTGGGCGAATCGCTAACAAGTGACAACATTCTTCGTAAAAAGTTTATTTGGTACTGTTCGGTTATACGGAATACCTACAGCTGAAAACGCATTTTGAAAATAGCCGATAAACTGGATTATTTGTTAGTTTGGGTTAGTTTAAGTTAGGTTAGGTTGGGTTAGGTTAGGTTAGGTTAGGTTTGGTTAGGTTAATATAACCGGTAAAAGGTATAACCGAACAGTACCAGCCAGGTACATACTGTATTCTGTTTACTAAGTATTCACACATACATGATTTATAAATAATATGTAATGTTTAATACGCTTACGTTATAGGTTACTTTTAATTGCTGAATCTATGGTTAGCTGTAAGACGTAAGTTGTAAGTTGTAGCTAAGGATAAAGAAGTTAGTCTTTCGTATTTTTTTAAACTTAAATGTTTAACGTATTCGACAAGAAATAAATTTAATTTGTATATTTTTGGGTAAATAGCTATAAGAATATTGTAGTCAATTTCAAGAATGTATGTTTTGAAACACACGTTGGTTCCGTAGCCATGACAATCTTTATCTATCTACACTTCTGATGCCTTCTTAATTTCCTGCATTATGATGGAGTACACGAGTTAAGTTATTATAAAAATATTATAAAATGTACGTTCATAGATAAAACGGAAATAGATTTAAATTAGCATTAGGTATAATTGTAATTTCAGTTAACTTATCTGTACATATATATATATATATATATATACCTGTCTAAATTGTGAATTAAACATTAGGTACTTACCTAAATATTATTGTTGTGTTATAGGTATTTAAATTAATGATATACTTAATATTTTCTCATCAATACTAAACTTGATAGTTAATACCATTAATGAGCATTACGTAGGTATTACCATAGGCAAATATACTAGGTATATGGTTATTATAAATAGCTCCCATTATCAATACAAAATACCAATAAACCTAGTAGGTATACATAATGAATTGTAAACATAATATAATATTATTTATTTACAATATATATTGAAATTTTAAATATTCATGTAAAAATATAATACTTACTTAAAAGTACGTAATAAAACCATTGTAATACAAGGGACACAGCATAAAATAGGTAGATAAGTATATTATAATTACAACCATATCGTACGTAATAATGTTTTTTTTTAATAATATTAATTTCTAAAACGGTCTTTTTTGTGCACACAATAATGAACAAGGGAACTCTCGAGAAAGGGCCAACCCAATAAATTGACCATAATATAAAACCTTTTAACCAACTGGACACATTTGTCTTGAATGAATGTATTGTTTAGACTTTAGTCAGTCAGTTTAGTGTCACTTACTAGATTTCACCAAAATACAACGGATTTGTAATTAGGTAATGCATCATTTCAAAATACTTACTTTCGTTATTGGTTTTTTAATTATATTTAGGACATGTTTCCTACAGTAAAATGAATGTATTATTAAATAAATACATAGGTATTATAAAAATTATTATAAACTATTTTTTTTTCAACCAATAAGACCCTAGATTTGAGAATGTAACATTCTATATATTGATTGACACACTAGAAATAATCACTTGACACGACACCAGTGGCGCACCCAGTTTTTAATATTGGGGGGGGGGCCTAAGGAGGAAAATGTAAATTAGTCCCATAGGATCTATTTCTTCTTCACAGCCTAATTTCTCGTTTATCAATCTTTTGTCTATTGCGCTCGGTGTACCTACACCATGGTCCCCACATCCTGAAACGGGCCCTCAGGCTACGATATTAGATTAAAGGCAGTGTGAAACACTACATTAACGTTCTTCAAATTGTGTTTCAGTTCAAATTAAGGGTACTTATACAGTGAATTATTGGCGATTTTTAATACATCTACTTTAATAATGGAGCTGTCGAGTATCGACACATTATAATCAAAAACTATATTGCACAATTATATAAGTAATTGAAAATGTTCATGGCCATGAAGTATAATAGCACCGCAGGCGACTTTTTTTACTATTAAAGCTAATTTATGATGTGTGTTTATCTCACTTATCTGGTCAACCCGACACGCCGGCCCCCGGGCCCCCAGGCTAGAGCTCTGTTAGCCCTCCCCAGCCATGACTGACACCACTCCGGAATTCGGGTGGACATCGAGAATTTTTGACATTTCCATTAGGGATTGTGTTTCTAAAAAAACTTGACATTAGTGTTTCGAAATTTTTGTGTTAAAAATTAAAATCTAAGAAATTTTTCTAAAAAGGGTGCTGGAGAATTATTACAAATCATTTTTTTGCCGTGTCTTTATTTGCCTAAGCCCAAAGGTATAGTTTATTGGCTTTCAATTTCAATGTTTAAAATCATTCTGATAATTTTCATTTTTGGGGGGTGCCAGGGCCCCTTGCCCCCCCCCCCCTGGGTGCGCCACTACACGACACATTGGGTCTTTACGCTGGATTGATTGATCCCACTTCTTGATAGACGACCACTTTACCAACTCAGCCACCATGGGTGTATTATTAGTTTTACTTATTACTTATAAGTACAATACATAATAAACGGTACTGAAATGATACCAATATCTCAGGATTATAGGTTAACCTATAATATCCATGTGCGAATTGTGGAATAAACACTAACTACTTATTTTTGTGTTTTATTTTAATTAACTACCTAATAAAATGTTTTCCTAATTCCAACCAATAAATAGCTGTTTTTATAGTTACCATTAAGTGCACTTCATAATATTAAGTACTTATAAAAATCATCAATTATTAATACTTACACGATAATATCTATATTACACAAGGAATTATAAATCTGGATCTTGGTAAAATAAGTGCCAATATCAAAATTTGCCAATACTAAGTTAAGTGTTGAAAAGTTCTTAAAAATGTTCAAAAATTGCTTTATTTTCTGGTCTTTTCCAAATTATTTACTTGTATTAAAAACAACATAAAAATCTATCGTGCATATTATTATTTAAATTATCAATTATTGACTTTGAAAGGCATTAAAGAATCGTTTGTACTGGAAAAAATGATATATCGACATAACCACTTCTTTTACGGAGGTAAAGAAATATTATTTACTTACAATTATGAAGTAAATAATGCTATTTTGGTAACATATAATAATCATGTAAAATTATAACACTTAAACGATCGGAGTATATGGGAAAGACGGAAGAAAATAAGTAGGTAACTAAATTAGAAATAGTTTCATATTATAATTATATTATGTAAGTATGTAGTTTCAACATTAAAATATTTAAAACCAATAAAGACATCTCATAAAATTCGTATTGAATCTAATTGGAACTGCAAACCAGAGCCACATGTTGTAGAATAAGCATTCCACGGTGAAATGTATTCCACGGTGAAATGTTCAACGAAGAACTCGTCATTTGATTAAATGTTGCACGAACTCATGTTTCACGTACTGCGGCACACGAATAAGTGTTCTACGTTGAACTGTTTACGTACAAATTTCCGGATACGATAATAACCATACCACATAAGCGTTAAGTTTGCTAGTTTTGACAGAAAATATAAAGTAATTAGAGTGCGAAAAAACGATGTAATAGGCTTCATTTAAGACCTGTTGGAAATAATAACGGTAACAATATTTAATTAAGTTACTATATGTATTCGTTCGCAGTTAAAGGAATCACAATCTGCGTAATTTCAAGATTAAGTTGATCAACTATATTTACGATCCATAGCCATTGATGAAATTTATTAAAACAATCACGTCGCTTTCCGCAATGAAAACCCAGCGAAGTTTCTATCTTCTTCTTCACGTGCATCATCATACAGCGGCCGGCCACCACCAGGGCGATCATGGCTTTAGCATTGTTTATCATTGATCTTTACTTGCATAATGAGTTTGGGAATGCCGTGCTTATGTCTTCTCATTATGTAACCTAGTAACACCAACATAAACTGCAGGCTTAATACCTATAAAAATATACATATATTGGACGGCCCAAACATTGTCACCTAATATTTAAGGTGAAGCCTTTACTGAGCCGTTTTTAAAGAGGCACCTAGCGGAAAAATACGAAGCTTGCAATTTGAGATTTTTTTTTGATAATTTACAATTTCAACTGTATTAATTAATACATATGTATCTGAAAACTCCAATTGTAAGCTTCGTATTTTTCCGCTATGTGCCTTTTTAAAAACGGCTCAGTAAAGGCTTCACCTTAACCAGCCGGCTTTATAAAACACGTGACTAAAATTCCTTGGATGCTCATTAAAATTCCTTTCTATTTCAGGTTGAGGCCTCGCCCTGTGTATGCGCTGGCATACACTAGGCGGGAGAAATTTGGTAAATAAAAGTATGCGAGGTGAGGGATGAAGTAAAGATACTAAATAGATTAAGTTAGTGTTTATTCTTAAAATGTGTAATGTCTAGTAAATAAAAATTGTATGTACATAGTATATAAGTTTTAATAAAGAAATAAAAAATATATATTGATACTCGTTGGGAAATTATTGTAACAGCGCGTGAGAGAGATGGTTCGCGCTGTTGCTTTCTCGCTTCTGAAATAAAGAGATCGGAAGGTGCGAGTGAGAGGTCTCATGCTATCTCATGTAAATTGTCCGTTGGGACTTGTATTAAATTTGTTATGATATTGTTTGGCCAATTTGAAAATGGTAACAAAAATTTATACCTACTCTCAGAAATGATAAACTGTTTTTGAGATGTATACAAATAATATAAGCTATAAGAAGAATGTTAATATTAAATAGTTATTAAGGAAGAGACGCCAGACGCTTGTACTAACGTAAACTCATTAATTTGTATGTGTAGGTCGGTGGATGTAAATTAAAGGGCATATTCTCATATTGATAGGTACCAAATAGGAAGTTCTAAAAGCTTGCATTTGTTATTTCATTCAAATCATGCTTCAGCTCTTGTCATAAGGTATTGATCGCGATTCTATCCCAAAAGTTGACACTTGGACACCCTTAAATAATTCATTAAAAATAATCCCGATTAAATAGATTCAATTTTATAACTTTGATACATCCAACCACTTACACATAACATAATATTTAAAACTTTTTGTCCCTCAGACTAACCAATAAATTTTAATTAATTCCCAAAGGAAAATTGATGGATAAAATATAATGTATGAAGCAAAAACACATGAGATCTCATTATCCTTTTTAACTAATGAGATCGGGGGGGGGGGAGGTTCTCTATAAAAAGAGGCCCCCCACTGCTCTCGCCCCAGTCCCAACTCGTCTCTCAAACCAAACAGTAAATCGGTGGTTTCCAAACTTTACGTTACTACGCCTCCCTTTTAAAACAATCTAATTTTGGCGCCTCCCCCCCCCTTTTTTTTACACAAAGTGCTTTTTTTCTATTAAAGCCGCGTTGACACTTACCAAGTACGATCCGAGTAGGTACACTCGGACCGAGCGCACTCGTACGAAACAGCTTCATACTAATTACTCCTATCCGAGCTACTCGGACCGCGTCCTACACTTCCGAGTTAGCTCGTATAGGAATAATTAGTATGAAGCTGTCTCGTACGAGTGCGCTCGGTCCGAATGTACTCGGATCGTGTCAATTATGGATTTCATTCCATCTTATGCAGAAAATTCCGTTTCGCATAAAATAAATATGATGTTACGAAAGGTATCAGTACCTACTTGCATTGCTTTTCTTGACAAAGTATTATATTATTCTTCAGTTCGATTCAACTAAAATTGAACAAAGGTTTTTGTTTCGATATAGCCATTGTTATTAGTCAGGAAATACACTACAAATAATTATAAAATAAAATTCTACATGTGAATTATCATTAATCACACACACCACACAATCACATCAAATTGTATCACACAGACACATATATTATGAAATGTTAATATTCTGCGCCGCAGACGACTTTTTTTTTTACTAATAGAATAAATTTGTGGTGTGTGTTTATTTCACTTAACTGGTCGATCCGCAAAGCCGGGCCCCCAGGCTGGAGCCCTGTCAACCCCCCTCTTGCGGGGGCCATGCACAATAGTATCTATAGAAATGAGGTATTATAAAATTAGTCTCCATATCTTTTATATGACTGTATTTATATGTAGTTTATAACTTGCTGCCGTTTTATAAACTATGCACTTACAAACTGCAAACCTGTAGCTACATTATTGTGTTTAACTTTTCACGCCTCCCCGGGGAGGCGTGGCCCCCAGTTTGGAAATCGCTGCAGTAAATAATCCACGTGTGCTTGCATATACATTTTGCATAGCGACAGGAGATATTGGCCAGTAAAAAAATAATTATAGCGCATAGTAATAGCAAAAAAAATACGTTGATGGTTAAAATAATACGTAGAAAAATCCTCGCTCCCTAGTAACGAGAGATCGTACCTATGTAATAATAATAATATCGAGGTTAGCAACAAGTTTAAACAAAGTCTCGCGTCCTAAATAAATATAAGTAAAAATTAAGAATAATTTATTATAAGTTTTATAAGGTTTACATTGTAATGAAAAATAAATAACCAGTTAAAACTATATTTGTGTATCACTCAAATATACCTACTGTCTCGCCCGTGCCGTTTGGGTACCACAGTCCCAAGGATATCCAGAAATTAAAACGAAAATAAATTTTAAAAATAAGAACATTTAATGACAACCTCCCCCAACTCCAATCGAGCCAGCTTGGAGGGTAGAAGTTACACCTCCCTTCTCCTTCTTACATTCTCCCAGTGAACTTAAAGATAACAATATACGTAGTGTACTTCTCCTCTACGGGGGTGGTATTCTTACTGGTTACTGAAATTGCGGTAGCGTGGGTAAAAAAATCACTTCCAAAACTTTTGGACAATACTTCAACAATTTTACTTCATTGGTCTACCTACTCTACTGTCATTGCATACATTCAATATAATAATATATAAACCAGATTTTCTACCTATAGCTTTACAATTAAACATAATAATATGCATTCATATCATGACGCAGTACTTAATACATTTTATTGCTTTCGAGTCCTTTGACTCAACGAAAATTGTGAACTCTATATTATTTTTTATAGTATTATGACGTCAAATATCGAAGTTGTGAGATATTAGTAGGTATTAGAGAGAAACAATGTTTACACGTACCTACGTATGTATGATTCTGTAAATTTATACTTTAACGAATATGACGTCGGGAAAAATTGACAACAGAACACTTAAAATAAATACCCACTTGCCTATATGACAACGTTACATCATAATATATAATCAAATCATATATCTACATACATCGGTTGTATTAAATTAATATAAAATATTGCTTCTTCGGTAGCGATTTCCTTGAAGCACAAGAGTCGCTTTAGAAATACAAAATCTTATAAAGATGAGAATTTTTCATATTCTGATTTTTTTAGGTATCATCATCATCAGCCGGGGTCAATCCACTGCTGGATGAAGGCCTCCCCAAGCTTTCTCCAACTCTCTCGGTCCTGTGTCGTTCGCTGCCATGTATTTCCGCCGAACTTTACCAGTTCGTCAATCCAGCGGCTTTTAGGGCGACCTTGTGGCCGTTTCGCACCCCTTGGATACCATTGGATGACGGCATTTGTCCAGCGGCCGTCCTTTCGGCGAGCAATGTGCCCCGCCCATCTCCATTTCAGCTGTTTGGCAACGTCTATTACATCGCGTACTCTTGTCTGCTTCCTAACCCATTCTTTTCTCTTACGGTCCTTTCGCGTGATGCCCAACATGCACCTCTCCATGCCTCGCTGTGTGACTCTTAGCCTTTGGACATCTCTCGTGTTGAGGGTCCACGTCTCGCAGCCATACGTGAGCACGGGTAGCACACATTGGTTGAACGAAGACGTCCAAAAGCACTTCATCCCAGCTTTGTTCTTCGAGAAATTTCATCGTGCATGCTTCCGTTTATGGACACCTGCTGTCCGAGATAGACGTAGCTGCTGACTTGCTCGAGTTGGGTGCCAGAAATACAGATAATTGCAGGGTCCGAAAAACAGTTCCTCATCACTTTTGTCTTTGAGACATTTATCTTTAGACCGACCGTTTGACTGACATCCGCGAGTTCTTGCATTCTACCTTAGAGGTCTTTCGGGTCTTGTGAGAGTATAACGATATCATCTGCAAAGCGCAGGTGACTGAGGTGCTCTCCATTAATTGGAACACCTTTTTCCTCCCAATCAAGTTTCCTAAATAAGTCCTCAAGAGTAGCGGTGAATAGTTTAGGTGAAATGGTCTCACCTTGCCGGACACCTTTGTTAATGGGGAATTTACACGACCGTTTGTGGAGTTTCACGCATGCTGTGGCATCACTGTATATACTGTTCAATATGTTTATGTAGCGTCTGGAAATTCCTTGGTTGCTAAGGGCGTCTATAATTGAGAATTTTTTGATGGAATCAAACGCCTTTTCATAGTCTATAAAACCAAGATATAATGGCAGTTTGTATTCCTGGTAGCGCTCTATGATTTCCCTGACGACCTGTATATGATTCATAGTACTGTAGCCTCTTCTGAAACCGGCTTGCTCTCTTGGTTGGTTCTCGTCTAGAATTGTTTCGAGACGGTTTGAGAGTATTTTCGTGAAAACCTTATACAGAATTGGCAGTAGACTAATTGGTCGATAGTTTTTCAGATCTTCAGTGTCTCCTTTCTTATGGAGAATAATAATGGAGGCATTTTTCCATGACTCTGGGATGTTCTCTTCATGCAGACAAGACGTGAACAGACGTGCGAGCACTTCGCTCAACGGCCTCCCGGCCCGTTTGAGAACAGCGATAGTCAGCCCATCTTCTCCCGGGGCTTTCCCACTCTTCATGCACATTATAGCATATTCCACCTCTTCGGAAGAGACAGTTGCTGCTGTGGTTGAACGAGTAAGCAAACTTTCAAAGGAAACGTTAGATCTTATGAAGCTGCGTAGGAGTACGAAAAGCGAGCAACAAGTTGGTAATGATCTCGAGTACTCCACGCTGTGCAAAACTCTACGTAAAAACATACGAGAAGATCTTCGTAAGTTCAATATGAACCTTGTGGAATCAATTGTTGCGTCAGGAAGGAGCTTACATAAGAACAAGCAGCATCTGTCAATAGGGAGACGGCAGATCACGACACTAAAAGCGCAAGATGGAAGTATCGTGTGTAACTGGGATCATCTTTTACAGCGCTCTATACAAAGATGACACTGACATCAATTCAGATCTTCCGGTGAACGGAGAATATGGAGATCCTCTTCCCGAGGTTTTTAGGTATAAATACAATAAATTATTCTTAAGGGGGAAGGTGTTCCATGTCAGCTATTTTCTGGTATTTTCAGAGGTTAAGCCTGAATAGTACGTAAGATTTGTAGAAAAACTATTTATATCATTATGAAGCTTATTCATCGTCAAATATTTATGTAAAACATTTGATAACTACATAAAGTATTTTTATGACGTAAAATAATATTCTTTGAAACCGTGAAACGTGATAATTGAGAACGAAGCCATATTTTTGTGACATTAATAGGCTGTGATGATGACAAATTTTTCCCTTAATTATTATCTCAAACGATTTATTATAGATAGTTGTAATGTTATAAAACATAATGTAGTAAAATATATTCAGTATAATTATAATATTTGCAGTTTCTATTGGTTCTAAATCTAATGGAAGCGAGTGGACATTTTGTTATTTAAATATGCTACAATTATAGACATACGAAATAATATAAAGCTACGTATCAGAAGGTTTATCATTAATCATTGAATAAATGATGAAATATCTTGTTAGTTATAAATTTGTAATACTAAATAGAGACCTTTTTAAAACAACTGTTTCCACGAAATATTCGACCATCTTGATATCCGCCAGACCCACCTGCGAATTGGTGTATGATGTATGGAATCTTTAGCTGGTATTATTTTAACTTTATATGACCAAAAAAATACGCCAACACACAAGTATTGTACAAAAATATGTTTATAAAAGTGAATGCTACAAATTGAACACAAAAATAGGCGAAACAAACACAAATTCGAACATATTATTCAAAAGGAAAACATATTTTGACATTTGAGGACAAAACAAAAAAAAATCTGAAGAAATTTGTATTTGCGTCAATTCTACGTTATGTCATACTAAATCATACATTATAATTTTTAACACTGTTGCAATCTATTTTGCCTAATATTGCAACATAGCAATCAGTTTTCTGTCCCTTTCTATAACTATCTCCCTCTACATTCAAAATAATTATGATTGTAGTAGGTATGTATTTTATAAATTGTGATAGATTTTATTTTATTTCAGTGACATATATCGGGTCGTCCAGTATTGCCATATCTACTAAAATATTATTGAATTGATATTTTAGTAAATAAGAGAATGAAGTTTTTCACCATTTGTATCTACTATTAGTTTTACTATTTTTATTTAATAAATAATACACATGAGGTTTTACGAATTTCACATTTGTTATTAAACATACTTACATAATTTAGAACACCCCAAACACATCGCGAAGTAAAAATATCTATATTTTTTACTTAGCCAAAATTATGAATCAACATAGGTTAGGTACCTACTGATGTTTATATTACAGAAAATTTAACTTTTACTAAATTATGAATTTGCGAGATTATAATAATACAGATGATTTTAAAGAATACTTTCATCAAATAACATAATAATGGATGCCTGTACTTACATAATATTTTCCAATGTAATTTTTTTTTTAAAAACTAACTTTAATTTCGAAAGTTTAGCCTGGCAATACTATGAACGTCATTTATTTCAGCGGGAATGCGAAATTTTCATCCTCGGTTTTTGACATAGGTACCTAACAATATTATCACAATTATTTATATCGATTGTACTTACAAAAAATGCCACGAACTCACTATCCGATGGCTGGAAGTTCCAAAAAAAGACGTAGGAGAAAAGATGGAAATATTAATACATTAAAAACACAAAGGTTTGAAATTATTATTTTATAATTTGACATAATTATACATAGTTGAAAAAACCACATTTCACAGAAAATTTTGGTTCACAATATTTATTTATCTTGCAAAAGGAAGTTTTGCGTATTACTTATTAATACACACAATTAAGTATAATGATCATTTGTACTTATATTATTTTTATATTATGTTTGTGCCATGTCTTATTCGAAATTAGTGTGTCTGTGACAAAAATTATAATCTGGTACAATAATTAATAGCAGCTATACATTTTGTTTTCTGTTAACTATCTACTAAACTAATATTTTTGAATGTATTATAGTATTGATATATTGCCGAAGACTATGCCTGAGCATGGAAATCCTCAAAGCATACTACCTGAACCAGAATTTCATCCCACATTTGAACACGAACACGAAGAATTTATTATAGAAAATGAAATTGAAGATTCAAGCCCTAAATTCCGTGTAGAAGGCCGTAGAATTATAGACTTTTCATATTTTTTCCAACAACTTCAATTAATTAGCCACCATGATTCTCCATTTAATTGTAATTTATCACATTTAGAAATTTTTGGGGAAAATCGGGATAACTTTAGTAGTACATTTTTTATTCAATGTAAACTTTGTGGTAAAAAATTAAAATTATATACCACTGAAATGAACAAAAACAAAATGAATCTGTGTGACGCATTTGTATCCAGTATAATCAGTATCGGCAGTGGATTTTCAAATCTGGAAGAAATGTGTTCAGCAATTGACGTACCATCGATTACAGCAAGAACATACAGAAAGAGTCAACAGAAGGTGTACGAGTGGTTTGAAGAAACCAAAAATAAGAGTATGGAAAACGCTGCGAAAGAAGAGCGACAACTTGCAATCGAAAATGGTGACGTCGATTCTTCTGGTATTCCCATGATATCAGTTGTTGCAGACGGCTGTTGGTCGAAACGTTCATACAGATGCAATTATTCCGCAGCATCTGGCGCTGCCACGATCATTGGTCAAAGAACCGGAAAGATTTTGTACATGTCAGTGAAAAATAAATATTGCGATTTGTGCGCCAAAGCTAAAAATAAAAATATCCCTGCTCAACAACATAAATGCTTTTTAAATTATACCGGTCCGTCAGGTGGAATGGAATCTACAGCAATATTAGAAGGCTTTAAAGAATCTATTAATACACATGGATTGATTTATTCAAAATTGATTGCTGATGGAGATTCCAGCACATACAAAAAAATTCTTGATTGTCACCCTTATCCGAATGTAACTGTCGAGAAAGTTGAATGTAAAAACCATTTAATTAGAAATTATTGTGGCAAAATAGAGGCATTAACCAAAGACACAAGATATCCCTTGAATGTAAGAAAAATCATTGCGTCAAGAAAAAGACGTCTGCGGAAAGCCGTCATAGGTGCAATCAAGTATAGAAAACTACAAGATAGTACTTTCGAAGAAAAGGTTATCGCTCTGAAAAAAGATTTATTTAATGGACCGCACCATGTTTTTGGAGACCATACTTCTTGTCTACCATATTTTTGTACAAATGAACCAAATACAGAGGACATGCTTGATGTAAATTATGTACCAGCATTAAAAGAATGCAGTCTATTTTCTCAATTAATGATATATAATTCTCGTTTGGTGCTAAATTCAAAAAGTTTAATTTATAATTTTTCTACTAATATTTCAGAATCTTTTAATAACATGATTGCAAAATTTGTAGGCGGCAAGAGAATTAACTACTCTCAAAGACAATCGTACATGGGACGATGTGCAGCGGCGGTAATCGCATTTAATACAAATAAGTTACATTGCACAATTCAAAAACAAGTTTATAAAAATAGCCCAAAAGCCTTCATAAATCGCTTAGAATCAAGAAGGTTGAAAATAAATAAAAAAAAAATAGGAAAATCTTGGCGAAAACCAATACATACTGTTCCTTTATCTAATCCAGATTATGGAGAGAGTTGCCAAAAACCTGATATGGACAAAAATCAATATCAATTGTTAAAAGAAACTTTTTTGAAAAAACTCAAACTGACAAACTATGAGAGGAGGGATATAGAAAGACGCACCGTATTACAATCTGAATGTGCAGAATGGCTAGAAAGGCGACGAAACCTTCTTACTGCCTCTGTTTTTGGTAAGGTGTGTAAGCGGCGAGAAAATACAAAATTTGGGCCTTTGGTAAAACGTTTATTATATAGCCAATCATTAGCCAACGTGAAAGCGGTAAAATATGGTAAAGAAAATGAATCAATAGCTTTACAACAGCTTAGTGTACAAGAACGGATTAAGATTGAGAGATGTGGATTGTTTATCGATGATGTGTATGATTTTATCGGTGCAACGCCAGATGGCATCAGCGATGATGATACAATTATTGAAATAAAATGTCCTTTCTCAGCTGCTGGAATAAGTGCAGATGAAGCTATTGTACAGAAAAAAATTAAATTTTGGAAAGTAGATAAAGACAGGAATATGGTAATAGATAAAAATCACGATTGGTACTTCCAGATTCAGGGGCAGCTTCATATTACTAAGAAAGATGTCTGTTTATTTGGAGTTTGGACGGGACATAATTTTCCTGTTAAAATAGAATTAATCAAAAAAGACGAGACATTTTGGATTGAAAAGATTGAAAAAAAGATATATCACTTTTATATGAATTGTCTACTGCCAGAAATAGTAGATCCCAGAACCAGTAGATCTATGAATATTAGAGAACCAGAAAGGCTGAATTTCTAAATTTTTATTTTAAATTTTATTATGCTTAATATATTTTCAACAAGTCTATATTACATCACTATTTTATAGTTCATCAAGATATATCTAATTTACTAATATAGTTTACTGTTACGAGACACCCAGAACGAGTGTAATTTTATGAAATTCAAAATAATATGTATACTTACATCTAAATAATGATACCTGATCTTGCTGGCGATTCCACTGCGCCATATTTTGTATAAGCATTCGTCTCTGCAGCCGTGAGTTTTGGTTCCGTGTAAAAAGTACATTTTGTTCTCAAGGTCAAAAACCAAATTGGTTGTGCCAATGGCTTATAACCATTCCTCATAAATGATTATAACTGATATCACCTCATGATCAGTGCCACGCACGAGTTAACTCGCGGGATCTTTTAAACGTCATAACTTCTGAATGAACTGTTTGTGTATATTTTCTTAACAATATTTATCATTTTAGTGTGAAAATATTCACGTTAAACATGTTGATTTGGTAAATTTTCACAAATATTTATCATTCTATTCTTATTTCATATTTTTTAAGGGATTCATTTTATTCCAAAAATAACTGACCTACAAGTACCCACCTGGTAAAAATTGAATTTGGATTGGATGGAATTTCCTAGTAGATGTTCCAACTAAACAACATGACGCTTTCTATATATTATTTACTGTTAGTTTTGAAATTATTGTATTTGAAATAAATAATGTATCAATAATACACATAGAAATCAATAGATATATAAAATAGATATCACAGTTTAAAAATCAGAAAGATCAATGCATATTACCATTGTTTATGTTACAATATAAAACAACATTTATCATTGAACGTAGGTACCAAGAAAAATAGACTTCATTAAAATGTGTCAATATAGTATATACCCGATATAATTATATAAATTATTATATTGTTAATTACTCTGTGGGGTCCATATATACTGCTTCAATTGTAATTTAATTTTACAGTATAATTATTTATGTTAAGTACTTGATTTACTTATTATATGTACAAATGTAATATACTTACCTACTTATTAGGATATATCTTGGTGAATTTTAAAATAAGAGGAAATTAAATGGAGGTCATCGTGTCTAACTAGATGTCTAACTAGACGTTGTTAAGTCTTATATAAATATTTATACATTATTAAATTGTTTTTCTGTTTTTTATTGATGTAAAGACATGGCATGTATTCAAAGTAATAACAAATTAGCTGTGTACTATTTATTTAACTTATATTAAAACCCCAAGATTGATTTCGTCTTACGACATATTTTATTCTTCTAAGTTTTACTATGACATTGTAATATGAACCATGGATATAGTATAGTACTTAAAAAAATCAAAACTGGTAATATATTATTTCAATATTTAATAGTCAATTTTCATTTGAAGTCAGCATTTAATTACTGGTATAACACATAATTATTAACTGATATCTACAACTTCAGATGGACAAATTAATTGATATATCATATTATCAGTTTTCATTTCCTTTCAACAATGTATTCATTCTAGCAGCTATTTTAAATATCTTACTAGTTTTTATGTCATGGCACCTTACAAAGGCTCCGAGCAACCGTATACTGAGCTTCGAGAACAGATGTTTACGACGGATACTGGGTGTGCGGTAATTTTAGAAGTAACGGGAGATAAAAGAACGCACCAAATAGCCTCGCATCACGTTGAGAGTGAATACGCAACTTTGTACCTGGCCCGGCCACGTGCTGCGAGTGCCTGAAGAGAATCCCAATCTGGTTTGCCTGTTCTTCAAGCCAACCGGATTCCGGCGTCCTGGATGGCCGCTAAATACTATCTATATAGCATATCTGGCGGAGTTACGGGCTGCTAGTATGACCTGGAACGATGCAAAAAAACTAGAGTGACAGAGATTCTTGGAGGCGCCGCATTGTATCCATATGCTGCAACTAAGATGCAGATATAGCCGAAGAGAAGAATTAATATACAGCATCTAGAAAACTTAAAGTCTTTGAAATGGTGTTAGAAAGACAATGTTTCTAATATCAAAGTGATATTGAGGATGAAAAAGAAAAGACTTGGAGAGTAAGCTCTACCAAATGACATACCTGATATGATACAAGTAACTGATATGCAAAATTATATTATATTTTAGAATATTATGAATCAATTTAGCAACTTTTATATCATTATCGATAATAAATTTAGTGCAAAAATGTAATTATAAAATTGTTTTATTTTTTAAATATGTATGCGAGATAGACATAGCTATAGGTTACAAACATTAGTCACTTTATATTTACCTTTTGTAATTGTACTATTAAATCTATAAAATGGGTATATATGCTTGATGGTCTACGTCATAAATAATATTATATGAATCACGCCATGTTCGGATCGTACGCCGAAAGTCGGATTTATTTCATTATTAATTAAAAGATTTATTTCATTCCATCTTATTCATATGAAACCGTCGACAAGCAAAGATCTCGGTAGACATTTTCTCCATCTGCAAAAAACATAACATATGAACTGTTAATAGTGTGATTTTTAATCTTTTATAGTGTGCGACTGTTTGAAGAATGGTAATTAAAACGGATTAGTGATAATACAAAGCATCAAAAAAGATTGATTAACTAAAATAAAGTAATCAGGTAGGTAACATGTTTAATAACAACTAGAACGCCTTAGATTATATCAAACAAATAAATATGAAATCACAGGCATTCTCGCAATAACCTCTAAACTAACCACGCAACTAATTTAGACTAAGAAAACAATAAATTAACACTTGAATAATATATGCAAAACACACAGAATACTACTACAGTAATAAATAACATAATATTGTACTTACAGATAGTGTTTCTTATTCCTGATATAAAACACAATTCCTTCGTTAGGTATCTTGCAATTTGCTATCAACATAATCTGACAGCAGAGAGTTTTTTCTATTAGTCTATGGCCAAAAATACGGATTTACTTGGCCGGCTAAAAAAAAGATTTTAATATAGCAAGAACATTTTGAATATGCGACAAATAAATAAAAGTATATATAATATAGTTGTTAAAAAAATCTGTGTACATTATAAAATATATTTAATATTATAAATACATATATTTTTTAAATTCATGTTATAATTTGTAAACGACGAAGCACGTCAGCTAATACGCATAGTAAATGTTTAAACTTTGGTAATCAAATTCGAATGTGACAGAAAGAGAAAGAAAAACTTTTTAATCATATTAGCATGCGTAAAAGAGATGTAACATAATATCACTTTCACTTTAAAAATCATACCTAGTATTCAATGTCATAGTTCAACTTTAAATGAAAAAACAGAAACTCTAGGTAAGCATGTGTGCCCTTAAGTAATGCAAGTAATGCAAGTAATTCTTAAGCAAGTATAATGTGAAGCGTGGCCGTTTCGAGAACTACAATCCTCCCTAGCCCTTTCCTCTTCATTCCCCTCGCCTTGCAATCATTTGACGTTCGTTATTCGTGCGTGCTGCAAGTTCGTGTAAAATGTTTAAATGTGTTAATAATGCAAAAAGTGTTGAAAAATGGTAGCTTATAATCCTAGTCGTGTTATAACCTACTGCGAAGAAAAAAAACAAAATGAGCTCACTGGGCCTATAAATAAAGTCGATGATACTAGAATCGATGCAATGACAAGTAGATATTCCTTGACGTTTCAGTGTTACACTATACTTAAAAATATCCTAACAGATTGGTAAAATATTATCGTCTGGTATTGTATTCGATATTCACAATCTGAACCAAAGTAGGAGGGAAAAGTCTCCTAATACTGGCAATACTTTCAATATATCGCAGCGCCACGACGGCGGCCATGACACTTCATGATATAATTTTTGCAGTTTAGTGTGGTGGTTAAATTTCACCTGCGATAAAATTAAACCTGTCATAAAATACAAACAAAATATTAAGTAAAAACTTATAATATAATACTTTATTTTATAATTCTACAGGAAGTTTTGTACGTCGATAGGTATTTCGATTTTAATATTATTAATGATATTCAAACAAATATTGTTGTCAAGTGGACCCAATTTGTTAATTATTATGTACCGAATGCGTGTTAAATTTATAATGGTGCCTTGGGGCATGGGGCTCAGATTTACAGAAACAACATAATATTATAATGCCATGCAGGAAAGTAAATTAATTATTTTAATAGGTTTCCAAGTATTATTCTTGTATAGTCCCAGGGTGAGAGAGAGAGAGATCATTTCGTCGTATTTTATGTATACGTAGAAAAATCGTTTATTTATCTAGTCTTAATAATGTTATTACAACCGAAGTAGCTATCGACCTAAAATACCGTGAAGAATTTAATAAAATTTATATTATCATTTTATAAAATAGAATTCTACAAAAAACAAGCCGATCTGTTTACACAAATTAATATGTAGAATTATTATTAGTAGGTACAAAATGAATAATGAATTATAATTGTTATTTAATGGTTTTATTAAACTTTCTTTTATTCCACGAATAAGACACAATATTTCAGATGGTAACATTCTATATACTGAATATACATAATTTGAAACCATCTAACGCATA
Source organism: Rhyacophila brunnea (assembly GCF_057557595.1). Taxonomy (NCBI): domain Eukaryota; kingdom Metazoa; phylum Arthropoda; class Insecta; order Trichoptera; family Rhyacophilidae; genus Rhyacophila; species Rhyacophila brunnea. The sequence goes on from NW_028232752.1 coordinate 27,339,385, forward strand.
AACACACTAGGAAAAATCATTTTGTAGAAAAAATACGACACCCGACGGGACTTGAACCTGTATCTGCTGGATTCGCGCCAGTATGTTTATTAAAATTACTAGCAAGTACAAAGTACGTTATAAAAACTAAATAATGGAGTAATCCGCGACATCGGTTAGTAATTAAGGAATTAATTATTACATATCTTAATTTAGTATACCTACAAAAACCGATAGCCAACATTACAACGCAATTCGATAAGCATTTTATGTAACAACTACTAGTTAAAATTGTCGTAATTAACTAAGATGCCCGTAGTTTAATTGGAAAAACATACTGGCGCGAATCCAGCTGACACAGGATCAAGTCCCGTCGGGTGTCGTATTTTTTTCTACAAAATGATTTTTTCTAGTGTGTATATGCATGAGATGTTTTCAAATTCAAGTTGGGTGGTTATAATATATTGATAATTTTTTTATAAAATGCAGCAGGAATATATTGATTCTATAAATTATGTTTATATTATATTTTGAACGATATGCCCACAACCGAAATTTGTATTTTTCCTGTCGAATTCTTGGTAGAATGGACATATATTATTATTCATTTCGTATCATATATATAAATCAATGTTCATTTTAGACACATATACCTTCTTTACTTAACACCGTAAACCAACAAAAAAAAATCATGAAAAATGGTAGTTTTTATAGAAAATACAATCAATCAGGTGTACCTAACAACTCTTTGGCACCTAGGTATTTGAACGGTATGTAAACCTAAACACACATACGTGTCTCGGGTGAGAAATTTTAAATTCTTCAACATACTTCGTAGGAAAGTATTGTGTTTATTTCGTATTTATTACAATTATCGTCATTTATAAAGGTAAATTAATTATTCACAAAAGCTTTTTCAGTCTGTCCGACCCCCACTGGGAATGGTCGGTTTGGTGCTGAAGTAAAATTTATAGCTTTGTTCAAAAAATGGGATGGTCTTTTGTCAACTAGGCTCGGTCATATAATAATATGTATCAACAGAATATAAAACATTACCCACCCTAATGTCACTATGGTAAATGTCTCTTGACACAAATATTGAATTGCGCTAAGCGTTCACTGTAGAAGAGTTTCTCAAACTTAACATAGCCGGGACTCAGTATATTTTTTCATGGACCGGTAGGAATTGTTACGGTTATTCTCTATGTCGTTGGTTTCAGTCGTTTATTAAAATCAATGTAAAGGTGTGTAGTTTTTTTTATGTATAATTAGGTAATAAAGAAGTTTGCGTATATAATGACCATAACGTGAACGAACTTCACGTATCTAATTGCGACAATAAACTAATTACAGTGTTGCCAAATATATTTTTTTCAATAATTTTTCCCCATAATATAAGTAGGTACTTAAATTGAAAAACTATACGAAAATCAACTATTTTACGTTGCATATCGCTCTAAGCATAACGTAAATCCTAGTAATCTCGTACATAATCTAGTAAAACTATATTAAAACTCACAAAGGTATCTTGTACCAGTTGAGAATATTCCGGTAAGCGGACGTATCCGGTGCTAATCTTTATTATATTATATGGAATACGTAATTATTGACTCAATTTTATAAAACACAACATTTTTAGTACCTATTCTAATTTTAATATATAAACCTGGACCGGTTTCGTCCGCCTCAGAGGGACATTTATTAAAAGTGGTATAAGTACTAAAAAACTATTAAATTAAATTATTAAATTAAATCAATAATACAATGCATTTCCACCATAAATAATTGAACGTTAACACAATAAAAGGAATAATTCATATATTGAAGCTAAGATCAGGTCAGGGATAAGCGATACACAGCTCTTTGATTGACGTGTTCAAGGCCCAATATGGTCAGGCCATGACACGTAACTGTAAACTTCGATGGTAGTGCTAGTTAATGCACATATATACTTCGAATGCCAATGCAATATGGTAAGTTTAGTATTTATAAAAAAATATGATTGTTTATTGCGAACAGGGTAAAAACATTGCATTCGAAATTTAGTCCCACGGTCTGAATTATACGACCTTGATTCAGGATTACATTCCACAAATGTATATCGGTCGAAGAGTAGACCTATGATTTCTAGATAGATGTCTTTGAAAATGTCGAGGAACTGAAATAAATCCTGAGGTTAGGGAAGAGCAACAGCTTGGTAAAATAGTGAAGTTTTTTTAACAGAATTGGAGAAAAGGTCTGAACAACGGAATTTCAGTCAGAAGAGAGGGTCGCATTAAAGCCTCGGTTCAATTATATAAAAAATATATTATGTTTATATTTATGTCATTTATATATACTTAATACGAGGCTTCGTAGGCATATTATGCTATCACGTTAGTATTGTTCCAGCATGTTTATATGTCATACGTCAAAACAATCAAAATGTCATGAAAACTTTGCCGTTGCTCAAACGACCTGAACGACTTTAATATATTATTACATACTTACATATATATGCGACGGGTACAGTAGCTACATATACCTATATGAAACGATTTCATAAGAAGACTTATTATCGTAAATTTCGTCGGAACATTATTGTTTGAAATGAGGACATGTTGGAAGTATGCAAACAATGTAAATCAGAACCATCTGTTTATAGAGAGGACGCTGTAAATTTCTATAGGAATCGATAGCTTTTCATGGAACTTCGATTCATTTTGAATGAGATATTATACTTTATATTATTTTTTTTACGTTAAAAAAGGGTTTCCTATTATAAGAATTTTACGATATTTTTTTTATAATTTTTCACCTTACAGGTAGACCTTGCGTGTTATTATCACAATGAGCAATTTGAACAAAAGAACTCGGTCTTACTTAATATTTACAGGTAAAAAATATTGTTTTTAAAAATGCCCGACAATATAGATTATAGATACACACTGCTACACCAGCAGCTCGTTTTTCCATTGTCTAGAAGAAAACGTATATCTCCAAAAGCAAACAGATACGTATTACTCATTTATTTTTTTAAATAGGTACGTTGTGAGTGATTGTTTTATGATTACGTTTAGTATTACGATTTAAAATATATAACTCTAGGCCCACGACAATTATCGCTAAATACAAAAATTATAGTATCTACTTGGATCCATGAGCCGGTGCGCTCGAAAACTTATTGTACGCGACCTGGTGTATGACACGGCGCTGCGTGCGTGGCAGGGCGATCGACCACTTCTTCCAAGGGCAGACAAACGCATTTGTTTTTTCCTAATATAAAATGGCGCATGGAGATAACCAGATTGACTCCAGACCATTGGACTTCTCAGTTCTTAACCGGACACGGTGGTTTTGCCTCCAAGATCTGTCAGCTTGGCCTAATAGAATCTCCGACTTGCTTATCTGGCGAATTGCAGGATGCCGATCACATCCTCTGGGAGTGTCCCCATATGCCGGTTGAAAGGGAAGAGCTTCTCAAGTCGGTCCGACCCTCAGTTGGACCGGTCGGCCATTGCGACTTGGTACCTACGAGGGAAAATTTCTCAGCTTTTAAAAAGTTTGCGGCATCATACGGCGAGCGAGAAGGTCTTTTCTCATCGAGAATTGACCGTAATACATTATATGGAAGTAGGGATCACGCACACTCTAGTGCACGCCAACCAAGGTCTTGGGAAGTTGCTCCTGGGACACTTTCGGCTCATCGTTCGTTACGCCACGGTATACGCCTGCATAACGGGTGTGGAGACGTGGCGGGTGGTGGAGGGAAAAGCAAGTAAGTATCTACGTTTATATTAGGTACATACAAAATTAACACTAAAGACAGTGAGAGTGAGATGATATAAACACTTAATATAAAAAATAATATGTAAAATATTTAATAACCATATATCACATTGCAGTGGCGAAGGGTGTAGGTAGGCTGTTAAGATACACACTAAATAGTCCACACTAAACTTCGTCAGTCATAAGTATTCGTTTAAATATTGTATCTCATTGAAATAAGACTACAATTTACAAATGGTGTTGGTTGTTTTTAAAAATCAATTAAACCATGCGAAACCAAAATCATACATTCTTAAATCTTGTAAATAAAAAAAAATATTTATTCAATTATTAGCATAATATCTATGCAAGTACGTGAACACTCAAATTTGTAAATATCCTAACATACCTGACCACAAAAGACAGTCGCAAATCTTAGTGAACTTTGAGAAGCGCTTCAGTTGCTATTGACTATTTTTTGTTTATTATTTCATCGTTATGAGGATGTGTGAAGGCTTAATCGGTAAAGCACATTGATTGGAATCCGATAAATACAGGTTCGTGTCCTGTCAAATATCTACCATATTTGTTACAAGTTTCTAATGGGATTGTTTATGTTGTGTTTCCGAATTATGAAGGTATTATAATATTATGATTGGAAGCTAAAGTTAAGCAATGACACATCATTCGCGCCATTGTGCTTTAATCAATTAAGCTACGGGTATTCTACCTAATTATAATGAATTTAACTAGCAACGTTACTGTTGACTATCGGTATTTGTGTTTGAATACGCGAATACAGTGGTTACAGATCCAAATCCCGTCGGGCGGCGTATTTTTTTTCGAAAAAGAATTTTCTAGTAGGAATCTATTTGATGTGTTTTGAAATTATATACATATAGGTATTCAATATTATATACAATGTTACATTCTCAAATCTTGTGAACGTTGCACAAAAGAAATGGTTTGATATAATTGTTTTTTAGTAATTTAAATTCAGTGTTCTCAATTTAACTATTGAACACACCTACGTGTAACAAATATAATGTATTCTGTCTTGTTTATAAAAAAAATCATAAGTACCTGCCCAGAGTTATTCAAGGAATATTGAAACGTGTGCGATGTCAATTATCGTGACTTAAAATAGATTACAAATTGGTCATTTTATAAGGTATTCGTGCAATATATTGAAGGTGACGACAACGATCCATTATTCATAATACCAAACTGGCTTTGTTGTAAAAATGTAATTAATTATATAATAAAAAAATATTTAAATCACGAAAACACGCATACAAATTATCATCATCTATTTCCATGACATTGATTTAAAATAATCTGTTTAGTAAAAAAAAAATACTTCACCAATAACTAAATTACCAAACAAAAATAAAGCAGTCATTTATAACCATAAAAACATAACCAACGAGGATATATTTTTATGTTCGAAAATTAAAAATTAAAAGTAGTTTTGGGAAGTATTTGAAGGATACATACAAGTGTCATTATGCTGCAATATATCTACACATTCTACAAACATATACAATTATAACATTTCATGACCACATAAAATATATAAGGATGTACTCGAAAAGAATTATTTTATCGTTATATATATATATATCATGTTATAAATTTGAGAATATGGCAACATATATGACACCTATGCATCGGAAACCTGGACATTAACTCTGCGAAATGAAGCCCTGAACATTTTTGAAAAAAAAATCTCCGCCGTATAATATATGGACCGATCAGGGACGGGACCAATTGGAGGAGAAGATATAATGCTGAGCTCTACGGGCTGTACGAAGATTGCAGCGCAGTTCAATCAATAATTAAGATTGGGAGACTGCGATGGCTAGGTCATGTGCACCGTATGAATGACAGTGAACCGGCAAAAGAGAGTGATGTAATCCAATAGGGCATAGAAGAAGAGGTAGGCCAAAGATTCGCTGGTTGGATGGAGCTGCCAGTGACTGCCGTATTCTGGCGGTGCCGAATTGGAAAGCGGCCACACTGGATAGGGACAGGTGGAGGGAGCTGTTGGAGGAGGCCAAGGCCCACACCGGGTTGTTGTGCCCCTGATGATGATGATGATGATGATGATGATGGCAACATATGTTTCATAACGTATTTGTAAATAAGTATACACATGCTATTATAAAACGTTTCCAAAATATAACATAATTAAATGTGTACGTACCATTATATTATAATAAAATACATTTGGTAAAACTTTCTATTGAAGTTTCCAATTAACTCATATTTTTTTTTTGAGAAATTACGACTGTTACCTTGTGTAGTTGCTATGATATAATATGTACGGTGGTTGAATACAGGGGTACGGAACCTGCGGCATTCTGGGTCATCTAAATGTGGCCTTTTGGCTGGATCAAATTTTTACAGAACAAATCCTTTAATTTTTATTGACTTTTTATATACTAGGCTCTTACATGCAGAATACTGGGAATATATACTATATTCAACAACTTTAAAATACACAATATCGCAAATTTGGACTGAAATAGAAACAGGAAATTCTAATAAAAAGGATTATTTTGCTTTCATTATATCTCGCATCAGCAAAATCTATGTGCAAACTATATAAGAGAAATATTATTTTATAAACTATGTATTATCATTCACACAAAAATTCACAGAGTCCACTGATAACTCAAACATGTTACTTACATCTTTTGCCTTCCCATAATTCTTAAATTATTGAAGAATATAATATTACACTGTTATAAATATAATATATTTTAATATACCTTTATGAGGACGAATAAATATTATCAAACAATATTATAATAATATCATTTTATCAGTCACTGTCAGCACTCATGTTCTAACAAATTTACCTTGGAATTATTATACTTTTTCATAGTAACCCATAACAGGTATGCAACAAATTAGCCGTACGATCAATTTTAACCGTGAATAATACATTTTATTTTCATGATTATCTAACATTTCTTTGTTTACTCTATGAGCGCTACCCTTATGAACGTAAAGATCACTCACTAAGTGTAAACTACAATTATTAAAAAATATAAAGATGTGACTTTAATTCATAGAATTAAACGTTATTCGTGACGAAATAAAGGTATTGATATAATATACATTAGCTAAAGTTTCGTATGGCTTGGTAATTATTATTAATTTTCTATATTATCATATATGTTTGAAATACGCTTGTGAATCTATCCGCACGTTAAATTAACCACTGCTAAATCACGACTGATATTATTTTAAATGATGCTGCCTATCGCGAGGTTGACCTATTTTTTTGCACCATTATATTTAATTTTTTTTTGTGTCTGTTCGTATTGTTAACAACGGTTTCATAGTTTTTAATTTGTTTTTATATTTTTCAACAATATTTAATTAATTCTATTGTTCTATTCTTTGATAACTTTAAATCAATAATTATTTAATTGTTTAAAAAACTGTATAAAGGCATTACAGTTGTTAGACGTTGCGGTGTAATATAAGCTATTAAAATACAGACTCGGTACATAATTATTATGAAAAGTTAACATGAAATAGATAAACAAAAATCTCAATTACCGAAGACAACATATATATAGGACAACATAGTATAATAGTACCTATAGAGAAAGCAAGTTCCAATATAAAGAAATTAAATTAATAAAATCAATAATTTAACCCGTCGTCACCTCAATACTACAACTAGATAACTTGATTTTTACTTTTTTTGAGATAGCTATTTATGATTTTCTCTACAAAATTATAAAGCTACGTAAGTATGAAGTTAATGGTAATAACTGTATTAATTTTGTGTTTGAAAATATAAGATAACTTTAAACCATAAATGCATTAAAGAAATAAAATAATATAGGTATTCACAATATTTTTTCATACGATTAAACATTTTTTAATTGTTCCCAATTAGACAAGCACAATTTAATATTTTTATTTTATATAATAATTAAAGCCCAGATTTCTGTTAATCAAGTAAATTGTTATATTAAATACTATTATATATGGGTATATACCCAATTTAGAATCATATATTTATTTGACCCAGTCAGCCACAAAAAACAAACATTATTTTATGACCAGTTCACCTGAATTTTGTACAAATAGAACTCGTTTTATCGATAAAATATTAAAATATGTTCTCATTAAAGAAGGTATTATTAATTATTTATGACTGACCTGGTGTGCAATAAGTCTTTTGTAATTTTCCCTTCGCTTTTAGAAGTCACAGAAATAATAGCACAGCAATAAAAATGGAATCATGCGACAAATTGGTGCGTTCTCGTCATAATTTAAATGAGTTACTTGTTTAAAAACACGAGAGACCGACACGCGACGTCCGCACGCCTCGAAATCTGCGAGGATACTGAAAACTGAAAGGAAAATATAATCCGAGTTTTCCGCAAGGCATACATTTCCGTGAAGTTTCCGAGCAAAAGTGGCAAACCGCATAAATAAGACTCACGAAGAAAACTGAATAATTAAATATTTAATGACATACTGTTTTGTATTTCTGGCGTAGATATGTGCATTTAATGATGATGTGTGAGTGACGTTCAGAGGTTCGGACTGCGACGCCCCTATAGGAAATACTTGTATACTATTGAGTAGTTTGATTAGTAGAATACTGGTAATACGTGTAATTAATATTAATATTGGATCTCTCCGAATTCATTGAGATTTATTTCATCCGAATTAATTTACTGAACTATTTATTGATATTAAGAAAAGGTATTTAATTACATCAGCTCTAATTAGATAAATATACTAATGAAAGAACGCATACGCGTATACCTATTTTCGAGTGACATGTGGAGAAATCCATATAGGTCGACGAAACTCAAATGTAAAATTATTTGTATACCAAATTGAGAATAACGCTTGTTCTTATGGGATACCAAATATATATGAGAATAATATCATATACATTTTTGTCATATTGTGATTATTACATCTTTGCATTGCGTTCCGAATCGTTCAATATTCGACAGTAGGAAATGTAATGTTTTATTTAATTTTAGATCAATTGTTTAGAAAAATTTCTGGATAAGTCTGATGCCACTAATCCGTCCCTACATCTATATAATAATATATAATATAGTATGTACTTATTAATTTATTATGGCAATATATTTATGTAGGTATATTAAGAGATAAATAAAAATTTGAAAGATGTTTTACACGAAAAATAATTATTCGATAATTACCTTAAGGTTAATGATTTAAATAGTTGTACGACAGATTCATTAGTAGTAAGGTTAAAAAAATACAAATGTTAATTTATACATATAGCATATAACTATAACCATTCACTCCGCAGCGTAGTTTGTATAGCGTCCTGTCACTGAAGCCATTGTGTGCGAATTCTAATGGCGTGAAAAATTACATATCATTTTTCAATACGTTTTAACATGATGACGGGCCGAGCGAATGACTAACAACCATTTCTCGTTTAGAAACCCCTATTAAAATAGCGTCTAGCAAGTGCTTATATTCTTTGCTTACAACCGAGCATGTTAATTTACATGTAGGTATATATACTTGTTTCCAGTTTTTACTGTAATTCAGTCATTATTATATACAATTTCCATCTTATCACAGATTTATAACAAAAATAATATTGTATATCCAAATAGTGTATATATGAAAAGATGTTGTTTTATTCAAATACATGAATCCATTCCGCATTCGATTTTCAATCAATTCCAATCATTCAAATTTGATTTTCTCAATTCAAACGAAACTTGGCAAAGCTTGAGACTAAATTACAATAGATTTATCATATTAATGTGTATGAAAAAAATATAATTTCACCACTCCAAGATGACCAGGAAATTTTACACGCTTTCAACGAGAACTATTTCTTTTTACCCAACAGCCGACTGACATGTACAGGAATATTATTGTATTTATATTACACATCTACATAACTCTTGTTAAATTCGCGCAATGGCCGTTTTCAACACAAACCTTAAAATTCATTGACACAATATCACCATTAGTGAGCATATCTTTCTAAAATTCGAATGCAATAATAAGTTTGGCAACGAAAATTTTGAATGTGAGATTTAAGAAAACCTCAAAAAATAGGTGTGACTGTGACTAGTGCCTAATGTTAATCCTTCAAAGAGATTGGACTAAACCAAAAAGGATACATAATATAGTTTTTTTTTTATTACTATATTACAGCATTCGAAAAAGTTTTAGTGTGGTTGTATCGGTAACAAAAAGTAAATAATCTCCACGTTGAAAAATATCATTTTTTGACGTCAGAGAGTGGATAGTAAGACGGGTTTCTTACAACTTACTGTTGAATCCCACCATCCCACCAACTTGGTTTACAAGCAAAAATGGAATATCGTCAACTAACAATTTTAAGGGAAACCCTTTCCCAACGGTATCCCGTGAAATATATTAAAATGTAATAATCAAACAGGATCTGTTTTGGTAAAATTATTTCAATCATAATAATATACCGGATTACAAGGGTTATTATGCTGGTGACACTATCGATAAACAAACCATACACCGAGGAATTATTATTATATGTAGGTATTCGATATTTTGACAATCCGATTACCGCATGAACGTGGACTAAACGTGTTAACACACAGTGTTAATTAAAATATGACGGCAATGGCACTCGTGGTAAGTGGTGGGATACGTGGTACCCCGGTCGTGGAATAACACTGATTCAATATTCGAAACCGTAAAGTGCACTCAATTAAATCACATGCATCGCGAATGCAGGTGGATCAATGCAGCGTTGGCATGCAAGCCCGAATGTGATTATATCAAAGGCAGTTACTATCAACACTGTGGATTCCAGTGGAAAAGGGTGCATGTTAACGGTGGGTAACCGAACAAAAGTCATAAGAGAGACATATTTGCAAGAATTTGTTCATTTTCAGTATTTTACTGAACAAAAAATACTTATATTTTAATTAACTATTTCTTTTATTCTACGAATAATTCACAAGATTTAAGAATGTACCATTCTAATTATTGGACATCAAGAATTACATTAGAATTAAAATTACATTACAGAACATTAGACGAGCGCTGATGAGCAGGTATTAAAAGACCAATAGTTAAAATTTGTCGCAATTAGTATGTCGCCTCGTAGCATAGAGGATAATGCACGAACGGGGCGGGGCGTAAATCCAAAAGATGCTGGTTTGATTCCAGCCGGGTGGCTTACTTTTGTCAAAAAGATTTTTTCTATTGGTTATAATATAATATTATTTTCCTCAGAAGTGTTTTACAAAACTATCAGAATTATGTTCAATTATATTTTAACTTTTTGAAATATATATTTGTCATCGAATCCAGTACGCTCAAATTAATGTAAACACGTTAGGCTAAAATACCTACCTTCAGGGCACGTAATAGTATAATACTGGTTTTGAAATTGTGTGTTTTTTTACAATACGTGTGTAATCGTAGGTATGTGTTGTATGCGTGAAATATTTGAAATTAATTTCAGCCTTTTTATTGTATTAGCTGGTTACATATTAGAGCCTTATACGTATCGGTTTGATAAGACAAGCTATATAAGCGAAAACTTTCCCAGAAACAGATGTCGCTAACAAATTATATTATTTTTGAAGAATATAAACATATAATGTCGCTGTTATTTAAACACGTTAATAGGCAATTTAAATATTTAATAATTTAATAAGCATATAGGCTTTAAATAATAGTATCCATCAGTGGCAAAGACTCTAGACTAGGCGAACATACAGCCTACCTTCTTATTTTGAAATAAATATTCATAATAGCTAACAGTCCTATCAATAGGACTATTAGGTAGGTAGTCTGTAACCGAGGTTTCGATTTTTAACTTGATGGAGCTAAACCTCATTTTATTTATCCGAATCCGGAACCGAACCTTTAAACAAACTGGGAGTTCTAAAAGCTCTAGTAACTGCATAAACCGAGTGCAGTAATCAGTATTCGACGTATGACGTATTCTTGACACATGTTTAAATTTATCCCGTATTCTTCCTTACTCGAGAACTGTTGCCTGGTTCTCCTTACCCGTTTTAGTTCCCATTATTTCTGAGTTTCCTGGAAGACTGACAAATATGTTGTATGGAAAATACCCAATGTTGGGATGCACTGAACAGGCACAAAGTGTGCCTACATTTCACAAGCTACCGTTGCATATTTATGCGATAGAAACTGATCTAATTAAAATTTGTAAAGTGAAATGAATTCATGAATTTATTCACGCATTAATGCACTGTATGACAATTTGGTTGTATCTACATATGTAAAATCCAGAAAAATTCACTTGGTACCTACTCAATGCGATCGTAAATTACATCGTACATATTTTAATTACGGTTTTTCATGTTCATCACAACTCATTGAAATGCTTAATTGCTATTTAAAAAAGGGTTAATGGCAGCAGATGTTCAAAAAAAGAACATAAATTAAGTGAGATAAAATTCATAATTTATTGAGATAAATTCCAGAGAACAAAATCGACATCTGTTACAATATAAAACAAAATACTTGACGGAATTCAATATTTTAAGGCATTTAAAATTTTAATTTTTTCACACCAAATAGGGCCAGAATAACAATTGATTTTCGCGTTTAGTAAAAAGGATATCTAAATACGCCGTACACCTGATGAAAGACTGACTGCGCTTAAAAACGTCATGGCTTCCATTTCTTTTAGCAAAATCCAATATCCGATGACTGGCGGTTGCAACTGACGCAATAAGAATAAACCATCACTCACTTATTACTTTGAGCAACGTTCAAGTTGAGCTAAAGAGAACGCTTTAAAAAAATGTGATGCAATTTAGACAGGGGTTGAAATGTTTTTTGATGATGTGTGACAGTGAAGGGATGCTGAAAATCGAGCGACGTCATTTATGGACTGATTTTTTTAATAATATAAGTAGGTATAACGTCATATACCTACCCTACCTACACAGAGATGAAAATGTAAAACAAAAATGGTTTATAAACGAAAATTTTGTGTATCATAGTGGTAAATATCCATTTAAATACAAAACTTTTACTTAGTTTTTTTTTGCAAATTTCATAGCACCTTTTGTCTAATACGGTATCTTGAATACTAATTAATCCCGGGTTATAATACTTAACGGCCCACATGCTCAGCGTAGGTCACAATGGAGCTTTTATGGTATTTTCAGAACGTAACACTGGACATTCCTTAAACGTTGTAGATAATCTTTTTATATAATTTTGAAGCCTTATTATCCTTTATATTTATTTTAAACATCTTTGATGACTGCATAAAGTATTTTTATTAAGTACATAAAATAGTATTCTTTTAAACCTCTCGCTCTAATGTTTTAGAATATAGTCATATTTCAGTACGTCCATGTGCAGTAGTGTTAAGATTTTTTAGGTTTATTAATTTTTAAACGCATTTACAAAACCATTAGTAAAATTAATGTTAACGATAAAAAATTACATTTTATAATCTTTTTGATCCCAAATTTGACAAGAATTAGGCATTTTATTATTCAAAAATGGGCATGATTAACACCGAAATACTAAAACTAAAAGAATTATTAGCGTTAAATGTATAATTATCATCTCTTACCTACAAGAAGCCACTTAACATATATGGAAATGCCATGTCATGGCATTTATCTTCTTTGCATTGCTTGTCATTTAGGACCAATTTTATTAATTTATTTGACCTATTGTAACACAAATCAGAATCCAATTACACGGTTTAAGACGGTCGAAGTTTACTTCATGTAATCGAAAGGTCAATACACTTTCAACCTGACGTGAATTACGGGAATAGAAATAACTTATTTGGATTTTCATTGATAACTAACATGACATTGTTTCGCATACCGATAGTAGGCTGATAGATGAATGTATGAAGTTAGTTGGATAATGTGACAATTTATGCAGCAGGGAATAAACATGAGTAGGTAACTACTGTTTTCTGAGACGAAAATTTCAGTAATATAGGAACATAATAATATCTATAATAATAAAATTATTGTATTCATAAATTAATTGCAAACGTAATAATATGGCGGCTTTCGTGGTGCAGTGAGTAAGGCGCTGGCCTTCCACCCGAGAGTTCTGGGTTCGATTCCCGGTCATGACAAAAACATTTATGTTTTTTTCTCAAAGCCTGGGTGTTTGTGATTGTTCAAAATTACTAACAACCACCTTGTACGAAAAAGCAAGGACATGGTTATTAAAATAATTCTAAAAAAAAAACGTAATAATATTATATCAATTTGTCCCAAAGAAACCTGAACAAATACGTATTCCATTATTTTGCTATTCTGGTTCCGTCTTTCGGCATCTTCAGGCTTGGTGGATGACCTATTGTTTCAGAAATTTTCAAAATATTCGAGTGACACCATTTATTGCATATTATGAGACAGACGTAACTATCGAAAATTACATATTCTTTAACACATGTTTAAGTTTATCTCATATTTCTGCACAGCCGAGTATTCTATATTTTTACAACTACCCCCAAAACGTAACACACTTACCTTATTTTTGTAATCCCTGATCACACCGAAATGGTTGATTGATTATCGTATAATTAATAATTACAAGTAGGTACAATACGGAATCGGTTATTAATAGATAATAGAATAATTTCTTACATTATCTTGAAAACTCTTCTGAGCAAATATAGTTACCAATAGAAAAAATCTTTTTGAAAAAAGTAAGACACCCCGCAGGAATCGAACCTGCATGTCTCAGGTATCGCGCCCGTGCACATAGACCACTATGCTAAAGGCGTCATACTTAATTGCGACAAACTTATACTCATGGTTTTGGATACTGTCTGAAGCGTTTTCCAAACTGAGCTTCTATTGACAATTGACTTTAGTATTTTAAATCAAAGTAGGTATTACTTTAATTACTTACCGACGTCACGGATCACTCCAAGATTTCTGTTGTAACTTACTTGAACTTGCTTATAATTTTTAATTAAGAACTATTTTTTTTATTCATCGAATAATTCACAAGATTTAAGAATGTAACATTCTAATTATTTGAACAAATCTAATTTTTGTTCAATAATTAGAATGTTTCATTCTTAAATCTTGTGAATTATTCGTTGAACACAAAAAATTTTTAATTAAAAATAAAATAATACTTAGTTGTTATTAATACAGGAAAAAGGCAAGACACACGATTTATTCTGAAATTGTTATTATGTAAAGCAGTGTTTTCCAACGGTGTGGCTACGCATTTGTGTGCCGCTATTTTTTTTCAATAACTATAATGCGTGCAAATGTATTATTATTTCGCACCAAGCATTACAAAATCAACAAGTGTGCTGTAAACACTGAAAGATTGAAAAACACTGAAATTTTCGGAAAATATAATTCTGGTTCTTAAAAGACGATCAGATATCGACTTTTCAGTTATTAGGATGGAATAGTAGCAAATGTAATGCTATCTCCACCTCAATTCCTCTATTCATAGCTCCCGATAATGGAGTTGAGCGGAAGCTTAACAGAAAATATTCATATTCCTAAAAAATACGGAGATAACACAGGCACAACGTCTTTACACCAACATACAGTGGCGGCTGGACGACTTTATAGGTGGCGGGGTAATTATTAAGTATACCTACATACTTTATCATATCGTACATTATGTACTAATCTATTTAATATATCATCATCATCAGCCGGGGTCAATCCACTGCTGGATGAAGACCTCCCCAAGCTTTCTCCAACTCTCTCGGTCCTGTGTCGTTCGCTGCCACGTATTTCCGCCGAACTTTACCAGTTCGTCAATCCAGCGGCTTTTAGGGCGACCCTGTGGCCGTTTCGTACCCCTTGGGTACCACTGGATGACGGCATTTGTCCAGCGGCCGTCCTTTCGGCGAGCAATGTGCCCCGCCCATATCCATTTCAGCTGTTTGGCAATATATAATGATTGTTATTACAGGATAATTTTATTTGTTGAATACCCTTTTTATAATAAATAATATCATTATTTGAGTCGTTACTCAATCACACCGAGCAAGCTGTTTTTACTCACTTCGGGGTTATTCGAATTGCTCCCCTGTCGGCGCGTTCAAACGATAATGCAATCCAATTCTTTGTAGAACGAGATATGGACCGCGGAGACAGGATGGTACACGAATCATCGGACGATAATAATCTTTGTCCGATATGGCGGTGGATAAGTGGAACCCGGCGGCGAAGCTCGACCGTTCCCAATATAATAAGAACGAAGAAGGATCTGATGACAATATGGTCAGTGATTCGGATAGGTAGGACGACAGGCGTCGACGACTTGACATCGACAACGACGGATTCCAAATGCCCAATATTTCAAATGTGGAATTCTTCCGCATCCAAACGTTGTGGGACGGAATACAACAAATTAAAGACAGATTGAATACCAATACGGATGGAGGCAGTGAATATGTCACTATCCGACTTGCAATTTTGCAAAATTAAATGGCATTTTTTAATGTTTGTAATGTTGATTTAGTATAATATTTCAACTAACCTTATTCATTATTTCTTAAAGATTTATGATGTGTCCATTTTGAATAACATATTTTACAGATCATGGAATCAATCAGACGCCATATATTTCTTATTTTGTAAATAGGTACTAACTATTTTATTGCCGCGGGAATCCGACATTACATTTTTACATAATTTACAACAATTGCTTTATTTTATAATAATAATAATAATAAATATCTCTATATAATAGTGACGAGTTGAGATGTATAAAATAAATTAGGTATTTAATTTAACCATACAATTAAATATGTAGGTATATTATGTCAAATAATAAAAACATTAAATATGTATTTTGTCATAATATGAATGTGGGGATGGTCCCTCCAAACCCCTAAGGTAGAGCCGCCCCTGCCAACAGAAGCTATATTATCCAGCAGATATACCTACTTACGGAGAAAAAATCATGACGTGTTTGACTTATAAAATATAGCCGATATCTCCACATATGCGCAGAAAAGCTCTCAACATACGAGTACACGAGATCATTTTGACATCCCACATAAGTCTCTCTTTGAAAACGTGAGAAAATATTTCCGGAAACCCTCAGAGTTAGCGCCGTAAGTAAGTATTTCACAAAACGAAGGCTTAGCTTGGAAGGTTTAAAAGGACGTCCACTTGTCTCACTCTACGACGGGCGACGTCGGGAGCGTGATGATATTCTGTATGTATCTATTTACAGAAGCCGTGAATTTTCTTTGTAATCGCACACTGTAAGGATTAAAGTACAGTAAAAGGCATATTATAAGTTGGTCTCAAATTAAATAAATCTACTTATATATAAAAATATACAGTATGATCTACAACCTTTTCTGTCTCGTACAAAAATCATTTTCACCAATTTTCCGTACGTACTAGAGATGCAATACCAGTATTTCAAAACCGGTATCCCAGTATTTTTCGATACAGAAATACCGGTTGTAAAAATCAGGCAATACCGATATATATTATTCAGTATTGAAAGTAAAAATAAAATGTATTGATTAAGGTGATGTCTCTAGGTAAAGTTGTTATCGAAAAATAGCTAGAAAAGTTTATTAATCGGTAGATATATATTCAAAAGTAATGAGAAAAATAAAATAAAAAATTAAGATGTATCGTGGAGTTCTATATACCAAAAATACGTGTCAAATTCGGTACATTTCTATCGGGTGGTAAGAATGAATGACATAAGATTTATTATCAAAATTACGATAAAAATATACCTAAATCTATTACCTAGCGAAACGCTAAACGTAAATTGGAATTTATTATATCCTTATATCTTTTTTTTCAAATTTAAAAAACATCGATTTAGAGGTTAGAAAGCACGCAATTAAAATCGAAATATCTCGGCTTACACGCAATTTATCGCGAATAACGCTTAGCGTTTCTATTAAAAATATTATTTATTAATTTTTACGGCAGTTATTTAAATTTAATCTTGTATTTTTGTATATTAACGAATCGATAGAAATCGAAACCATAATAATTGCTCGAATTGGCAACATGCTGACAACACTAAGCCGACGCTTGGCCGTATAGTGCTGCCGTCGTGGAATTATTTGGAAACAAAATTTCTTCATACAAAATACACACACAACCATAACATGACGTTGAAAATGAAACTCACACATAGACAAGACAAAATAACATTATTTTTCTCTGAATCTTGGCAAAAATCAGTTTGTGTTAAACTTCTATGCGAAATTGCCATATGAATAAAAATAACTTAACAAATTAAAATTACAATATTTACTTAATATACGTAGGAACCTGCCTATATTCAAAATTTGATACTGAAAATTATTTTCAATTAGTATTTGCTTAAATTACAACTGTTTTTTACCATTATTTATGATAAAAATAAACAAATCTCGCATTTTGACATATTATGGCAGCACCATCAATAATCACCGCGCGCTTAGGCAACCGCCAATCAATTTTATCTTTTTATTAATTAATTGTAATAATTATAATTAATTATAAATTAATTAACTAATCAGTAACATTTTCACATTGTATGATTTTCTGCAACCAAAATTATTTTATTAGGTTATGTTGTAGCTACTGACGTTTGGCGTGTTGTTATTCTTTATGTTTTATGCATTTTTATATAATTTATGTTACTCAGTGCAAATTACGTGATATTGTTGTGATAAATTATATTGTGAGTGTTTAAATTACATCACATATTCAGTGTAGATTAATTAAATAGTGAATACCAGAGGTGTGTGATAAGTGAATATAAATCTTTGTTACATATTGATCTAGTACCTATATTTTATTAATAATTATGGATGTGCCATGTGTAAGTGTTAAAAAATATAAGTCCTACACTAGAAAAAATACAAAACTATCTTAAACTACCAAAATATTGATGGAAAGTCGTGATGAATACTTTAGGAAACGGAAGTTAGTATCATCCAACACAGCCGTTGCTTGTGAACCAATTCCGGTGATAAATAGTGATGTATCCATCTCGGATGACCCAGACAATCTTCCAGTATTGACAGATGAGCACAATTATTGTGTGAGACTTGATAGTTGTGAAGACATTCAGAGCTGTTGGCCAAAAAAATTGAAAACGTATTCGGTATACGGTATATCGTATACGGTATTAAGTCAACATTGCATTTTGAATGCAGGTGTTGTGAGAAAACAGCGTCAGTATTAACTGAACCCCAAACGTCTACGATTAATACATCATTTGTTTGGGGATCTTTAAATATCGGGATTGGTTACAGTCAGGCACAGGAATTATGCGGTATTGTGGGAATTCCATTCATGTCTTCGGGAACGTTCCAAAGGCATGAAAAAAAAGTTAGCCAGTCATGGAAAACTCATTTGTGTGATCAAATGTCGAAGGATATAGAGATCGAGAAACAGTTGGCTATAGAAAATAATGAAATTGATGAAAAACACCCCTATATAACGGTCATTGTTGACGGAGGTTGGTCAAGAAGGAGTTATGGCCATAGTTTTTCTGCCAAATCCGGAGTGGCATGCATCATCGGAAAACGAACAGGAAAACTTCTTTACCTAGGTGTTAAGAACAAATATTGCCACATTTGTACCATCGCAGCCAATGAAAAAAAACCAGCTAAGAAACATGAGTGTAATATATCTTTTTCTGGACCATCGACAGGCATGGAGCAAACCATTGTAGTTGAGGGACTAAATTATATTTTTGACAAACATCAAGTATGGGTAAAATTTTTAATAGGGGATGGTGATTCAAGTGTATTTGCTAGGGTGCGTGAGAGAGCACCGTTTGGGTATAAAATTAAAAAAATGGAATGCGCGAATCACATGGTCAAATGCTACACTAGCAAACTTTATACGATGGTTAATAACGTAAAATACGATACGAAAAGCCGAAGCTTATTGCGGAAGGAGATTAAACGTCTCAAAAGTGCTGCACGATACGCTATAAAACGATGCGAAGGCAATATCACTCAGTTAAAGTTGGATTTGAAAAATGGACCCAATCATGTATTTGGCGAACACTCTGAGTGCCGTGCAGATTACTTCAAATAATTAAAAGTGTTGTTATTAGTCGGCTAAATCGTCAAAATCGTCTTAAGGCGAGACGTTTAGATTTCACTTCCAGGTATAAAAAACCAACTGTCCCTGTAAGCAACCAAGCTGACTGTGAATATGGCCCGCATGCTGCCGATTCAGATATTCCACAGTTGGACTTACAGGAGAAAATGAAAGAAATTATGGAATCTTTACAGGCTGGGGTTTCTTGCGATACAGATTGTAAGCAATTGCAGTTGGCGACAGTAGGGCAAAGTGAAAATTATTTGTGGATTGATGCCAGGCATAAACGTTTGACAGCATCTAAGTTTGGGAATATTTTCAAAATGAGAAATACGACACCACGGCATAATACTGTTAAAAATATACTTTTCCCAAGTGATATTGTGACAAAGGATATAATGTATGGCAGGAAGAATGAACGCACTGCTATTGCCTTATATGAAGCAAAAAACAAAGTCACTGTTATGCCTTGTGGTCTTTTTGTAAGAACGGAATTCCCATTTTTAGGAGCAAGCCCCGACGGTTTAATTGGGGAAAATGGGTTAATAGAAGTTAAATGTCTTCCGTCCATCGGTTCCAAACCAATTTTAGAGGCAGCATTACAAAACAATATATTATGTTTAACTATTGTGAACTCCGTACTTCACTTAAAAGAATCACATAATTATTGGTTTCAAATACAGGGACAGTTGTACATTGCGAAGAAGGAATACTGTGATTTAATTGTATATGCCGACAGTGGAATCGAAATCATACGACTTTTGCCAGATCCACAGTTTGAGACACGTGTTCTACCGCGTTTGATAAGTTTTTATAATGATTGCCTTCTTCCAGAATTAGCTGATAGCCGTATCCAACGGGGTATGAGAATTCGCGAACCTGAGTTTATATTAAATAATTTGCAAACTAAAGCGAAGAAAATAAAAAAGTAATTTATGTTGACTTCTGATATAATTCTCGCAATAAATATGTCATAGTTTTCCTTGACATTTGGACATGGAATTTCGCGTATCCATAAAACTGATAGACTACGTAGTGCGCTCTTAGAAATCACAAAGGCCTACCGAGCAACTTCAACGGACGCGCTTCCGGTCCTGGCCGCATTCTTCCACTTGACCTGCACATACAGGTCAGCGGTCCGTCAACGAAGCTCCTCAAAGGTGAGGAGGCCGTTGTTGGTGACTTTCACCTTGCCCCGCCTCCTCGGCATGTTGCTGAAAAAGTAACCTGACTATACGTCTATTGACGCTTGACGCGGCATAGAAGACCTGGCAGCGACGGTGGAATGAATCAACCAAGGGCCGGCACACATTTTAATTTTTTCCAGACATTAAATGGCGATTGGAGATAACCAAATATCTGACTCCTGACCATCACACCGATCAATTTGTGATTGGACACGGTGGGTTAGCTGGCAAGCTCTTTGAGCTTGGACTTGTAAGCCGTCCGACATGTCCATGCGGAGGGGTAATTCAGGATGCCAACCACATCCTCTGGGAATGTCTTAGAATGTGCTCCCGAACGGGAGGAGATGCTCAGGTCGGTCCAACCAGCTGTTGGGCCCATCGGGCCGTCCGACTTGGTTGCTACTAAGGCCAATTATCCTGCATTTAAAAAATTTGCGGCGTCTTACTGCGGGCGTGAAGATCTCTACACGTAATTTTTGCTGTTCGTATGATTAGCTTCATTATTTTTTCATATATACAATAGAATTATTTTTATTTTAATAATTTCCTTGCGCTCTTCTCTCCCCGGAACTTTGCATTAGAAAGTAACTTCTTTAAACTCAGTCAGAGCTCACTTTGAGCGTAGCAACCTTAGTCCTGGGTATCTTTTCCTAGGGCATTCCCAGCCTAAAACTGAACTAGATGCTTCACATCAACCAATGTAGGGCCACGTGATGGCTCGTGGGTTAACTTCAATAATATTGCTTATTATATATACTTCATTAGAATAAACAACTTCTTTTGTAGCTGTTTATGCATGCCATGCTTGTTTCGTGGATTTTCACGATGGTTTTCAGATTTTTCGTGTTCTATGCTTATAACGATATCTCATAATTATTATTAATTTACAATGCTATACAATGTAACCAATGATTTATTATATTCTAAAATGTTTTAATGAAAATAACTAGTGGAACTTTTTTATATAATTATATACCATATATAGTTAGTTTATTTAGTGGTTATTTTGGTTTCTTTGGCAATTCTTCCAGAATATATTCCTAGAATTGTCGGACTTGAGCGATAATAAAACGCATTTCTAATCTACGCATGCGTTTTACTATTTATTATACATGTTTTCCTGATATCGTCGCCTTGGAAGTGAATAGAGCTTCACGGATGTCATTTGTGTATTAGATTGTTTAGCAAATTTGATGGAAATCATGTTCCTGTAAAAAGATCAGTTATTTTTCTTCACCATAATAATAATTATAACCAATAAGTATTTCAAAAATTGTTTGGTCAAATAAAAACGTTTTTGAATTTTGTGTGGATTACCTCTATTCACTTCCAAGGTGAAGATATTCACCAAGATTTATTTTCAACACGTCTAGTATTCTCAATACTTTCTATAACCTGATTCCTAAACCTAAACAATTTTTCACAAACATGTGTTTGGATCCAGCGTGTCTATTCCTTAGACTATGTACGCAAGACGCTTCCCGCTGCTATCTAAGGAAGGTTTGTATCCAATTGTTGTAATTGTTACAATAAGTGCTATGTTTTAACAGCACTTTTCTTGGCAAAGCTAAACTTTCGAGCGAGATGACTGTTTAGACCAAGGGTTCCCAACCTCGGAACGCGACGGGTTTTCTGTGGGGTCGCCATCTTATAAAGCTAAAAAAAATTCACTATAATGCAATTTTTATTTTGGGCAGAGAGGTGGTGGCGTTCTCATTGCTGTACGCTCCGACCGACCAGACAGTATATCTGTTGTTGACTGTCACTTTGCTGCAGCTATTGACGTCGTTATTATTCGATTACGGTGAAATGGGTCATTTTTCACTGTTACGTGTATTTTCCACCGCGATCGTCTCGCGATGCATATAATTCGTTCTTTTCATACTTTGAAAACTTGCCAGTTGATAATTGTATAACCATCATTGGTGATTTCAATTTGTATTCATCTCATTTCTTATCCTGTATGAATCTCAAGCAGTTTTCAGAGATAAGAAATTGAGATACCCGGGGTTCCAGCGGCTAGCTCAGGTGTCCATCGAACCCCGGATTCACAAAAAAAAGATAAAAAAAGGATTTATATATGTTGGTAAAATTAAATAAAACACTAAGTCTTTCTCGTGCGGTCTTAGCGTTATATATTTTAATATTTGGTTGGACAACGTTACTTTATAGTCCATTACATATTTTGTTTTTACAATTAGTTACACAGGTCCGTACACGGTTTACAAAGGACGCTTACTAACTTTCTTTTTCAAATTCCCCGTACCCACGCCGTCCAGCAAAAAGGACTCTCGTGATTGGACATACGATTAAAGCACTTGCATCACAAAAAATGGAAGAAAGCGAAGTGTCTTAGCGATTTTATTTTCTTATATCATATCACGTGTATTATATCAAATCTTGTGACATTGTCAATGTTATCAATGGAATCCAGTTTTTACTCTTGGCAGACGATTTAAAATTATATGTGTCAATTCACAGTGAATTAGATTGTCACATATTACAAAATAACTAGTAGAACTTTTTTATATTATAATAAGTGAAGGTAATTCCATAAACAACGTTTTTTGTGTAATTGAATTTGATCAAATTATATACCTACAATATATTATAATATACTATCATAAAAATGTCAATACGATATAATAAAATATTGTACTTATTTAAAAAAATTAATAATTATTTGAATAAGTATATATATATAATAATATTATAGTAAGTAGAATATATTATATTCTTATAATATGTAAATGAATTTTTGTCTAGCGATTTTTTTCATCTGGCAATACTTGCAACTTATTATGGTAACTTACTGCCATCTGGTTGGAATCGACCAAAGTTTTTAGTAACAGATTTTTAGAAATTCATGGTAGATGCCTGTAAATATAAATAGATGGCGTGAAAGTCACATTATATGTGTAATTTAGGCCAAAGACATCGCCTTAACATAAAAATCTTGTATTTTTTTTGTCGGGTTAAGCGATGTCTGGTTTACTTCCGTTGACCTTCGACTTCCTTGGTGACCAGCAATGACACGTGCAGATTTGCGAAATACATTTACATTAAAGGTAAGTAGGTACCTACTTCCGCAAAGTAGATATACCTATACGCAGTCTTGAAATTCGGTACACAGGTGCATGCTAAATGACAACATTCTATTAAAAATCTGGGGCGATCCGGTACTCCAAACATCAATTGCTATTTTGTTAATAATTTTATCCACCCGAACTTTTCAATAATATATTCCTTATGAACGGTTTCTAGATAGAAATGTAAAAAAAAACATGGATATCCGCTATCAATTTGTCGAGATAGGTAATGGAACAAAAACATTACAATATCGTCATTTGACGAGAAATTAAGCTGCTAATCTTAATGTTGGTATGCTCACAATATTGAAGCTCGATTTCAGATAAATAAAAAGAATTTCAAGTTATACACATTAATTTTTTTGTAAAATTTATGTTTTTCAAATAAATATAAAATATATTAAAACATTGAATTATTCAAAAAGTCTGCATTAGAGAAAACTTAATCAACTAAATTTTACCTACCTACATACAAAATTATATGTAACGATACAATTTGATCCTTTAACAAATTTATATTATAAAGCATTATTTTTATTGTAATTTACGGTAAGTGGCCTCTAACCTAACCTAACTAACCGAAACCTTGACGTACTTAAGGCGAATTCTTCACTGAGCCTTTTTTAAAGAGGCACCTAGCGGAAAAATACGAAGCTTGCAATTTGAGACATTTTTTTGATAATTTACAATTTCAACTGTATTAATGAATAAATATGTATCTGAAAACATTAAAAATAAAAATATTTTTTATTTTAAGTCAAAGACAAACTTACAATTGTAAAAAATGTAATAAAATGTGAATTTGTTCTATCGGTCCGCACCCTATTATTACATATATTTTATGGTCATATTTATTATTAAAATTTAGTTTATTAAGTTTTCTAAGCATCACCTAGGCGATTATTGACTAATTCATAGTTTTAATATTTTTTATATCTATTTTGAAAAACATCGATTTTTATAAAAAATATAAATGTGTATAACTTGAAATCCTTTTTATTTATATCAAATCAATTATTTTTATAAATATAAATAAAATATTTATATTAATATAAATAAAAAGGATTTCAAGTTATACACATTTATATTTTTTATAAAAATTGATGTTTTTTAAAATAGATATAAAAAATATTAAAACTATGAATTTGTCAAAAATCGCTTAGGTGATGCTTAGAAAACTTAATAAACTAAATTTTAATAATAAATATGACCATAAAATATATGTAATAATAGGGTGCGGACCGATAGAACAAATTCACATTTTATTACATTTTTTACAATTGTAAGTTTGTCTTTGACTTAAAATAAAAAATATTTTTATTTTTAATGTTTTCAGATACATATTTATTCATTAATACAGTTGAAATTGTAAATTATCAAAAAAATGTCTCAAATTGCAAGCTTCGTATTTTTCCGCTAGGTGCCTCTTTAAAAAAGGCTCAGTGAAGACTTCGCCTTAACGCTCAACGAGTGTGTTTTGCGTGTATTCAGTTCCATGTTTATTCCCGCAATTAATGGAGAAATATTATTAGACCGGAAAAAAGGTAGGTACCTACTTATCAATTCCAAATATTATGTATTTATTGTTTAAAATTCATCACATTCATATATAAGTGCACATTATATATATACATTTTTATGCATTGCCAATTTGCTAAGGTCAAATAAATAAATCGTTAGTAGTAAATAACTTACGCTTTGAAAACTAGTTGCTCTGAATTGTACGCATACATGGCAGTCAGCCTCACTATGAAAACGTAAAAGATTAAAACCAAACTGTAAACCGCTTCAGCCAAGGCTGTCTATCGTGCAATACAGTTGGGCAAACGGGTACGATGACCGTCGTTTTTCAGAGAGCTTTTACGACGCCAGTTCCATGTATAAAGATGTCAGACCCTTACCTATTTACCTGCGTTTCGGGAATGAATTGTATCCTTGTTTGTAGAACGGGGTTTAATAATAAAACAACGATCACTTTTAAATTGTAAAGAGAACCTTATACGCATACTAAGTAAAAACATAACAGACACATTATCTGTGGTCGTATTATGAAATTGTTATTCTTAATCACCTTTATGAAGATATTAATATGTATCAAGTAATAGGTATATAAATTAAAATCAAAATACTTTACTACCTATTTTATAAATTACAAGTTTAGTACTATTTGTAGACTATATTAAAACTAAAATCCCGGAACAGAAAATGCTGGAATCCCGGGATAACAACGGGGTTAGTTTTCATACGTTTTTTAATTGTTGAAAATAACGTAAAAATTTTAAAGCGCCGGCTAGACGTTCATGCTTTACCACAAGCTTACCTGCGCAAACCGGTTTGTATCGAGGAAGCCTGTAGGGAAAACTGTAGCTCGAGCAAACCGGAAGGCGCTGTAAAAGTGTTGCGTATTTTTTGCACAAACTATACCACGCAGGCAAGTCGCTGCCGTCTGGCGGGCGCATTAGGTATAAAAGCTTTCAAATTTACTTGATTATATTTGGATTAAATTTTTGGTATGGATTACATATATCTATATAATGTAAAAAATATATTGTATGTATATACATATTGTAATCTTTTTAACACTACAACAGGCCAATAGGCCCAATCACAAACATAAAGACTTTGAGAAAAATCACATAAATATATTGTGACATCCCCAAGTTGAACCCGGAGCTCCCGGATGAAAAACCAGCACCTTACGCAGAGACGAAGGGTGGAGGTCGGCTGTGGAGATCCGAAATAAATAGTGCACACTCAGTCATATTTATTTGTTTTCATTGAACTAAGAATATGGTATTTGTTTTTAAAATTCAATTATTAAACTCTGTCTAAAGCAAAACAAATAATGTCGTGGATCCTAGGTTTGAATCCTGGGTCTGGCAAATACACATTGTTTTTAAATGTGTGTTTGTAGTATGAACCTTAATAGGTTGAGAAAGTGGCTAATATCCATTTATAGTATAAACGAAAATCTGTCATACAAATACACATTGTTTTTAAATGTGTGTTTGTAGTATGAACCTTAATAGGTTGAGAAAGTGGCTAATATCCATTTATCGTATAAACGAAAATCTGTCATAAAAACCTCATCTCTGTGGAGGGCCATATTATGATCGTCTTAGGATCAGACATAGTTTCAAATATAGATATATCTGTATATATATAAAAATATATTATATACTTATGCTCCTAATTTTGTCGATTACAGGTTTTTTCGTGGAAGATTTATATATATTGACCATTTCCGATATTAATAAGATCATATGGGCCTCCACAAATTGGAAGTTTGTATTAATATATTTTGATTTTACGAGAAATGGATGTCACCCACTTGTTCAAAGTATTAGGTCAATACTCTGACTTAAACACAAATTGAAAAACAACATCTGTAGGTATTTGTCAGACCCAGGATTTGAACCTGGGATCAACGACGCTATAGGCCGACGCTTAAGCCCCGCGGCCATCATATTACGTTAATTGGTATCACTATCTAACATAACCATATTTAATAA
Organism: Rhyacophila brunnea; assembly: GCF_057557595.1. Lineage (NCBI taxonomy): Eukaryota > Metazoa > Arthropoda > Insecta > Trichoptera > Rhyacophilidae > Rhyacophila > Rhyacophila brunnea. Next base: position 27,366,954 of record NW_028232752.1, read on the forward strand.
TATTATTCGAACACTTATTCTCAGAAGTGCTGTCAATATCGATTCACTGCCAAATATAATGCTATGTACAAAACTAATATGATTCTCAATAACAAACTATCGGAACTAACCAATATCATTGGTTCGTCAAAAGGAACGATCCGGAACTCTAGTCCGGCGAAAACAGACCACTTTGATGGGACGAAGGATGCAGAGGTTCGCTGAATTGGAAAATTGACAAAGCACAGCAACTGTGTGAAGCAATTGACCGGCCGGGAACGAACAGTGGAGAGGTATTCGTACCCGGGACCGGTAGGATTGCTACACGTGTACGCCTAAAGGTCAGCATTCGGATAAATAAAGCATCGCACGCTTAAATTATTTCCATATTATGTGACTAAAATAATTATGGGTTTTTAGTCTCGATTAACACCACTATTTCAAAATACAATTGAAAATTAGCGTTGTTAACGGCCCACGTGCTCGTCGTAGGTCAAAATTGAGTTTTTATTGTATTTTCAAACCATGATCCTGGACACTCCTTAAACGTTGTAGATAATCTATTTATATAATTTTGAAGCCTTATTATCCTTTATAGTTATTCTAAACATTTGATGACTGCATAAAGTATTTTTGTTACATAAAATATTATTCTTTTAAACCTCTCGCTCTAATGTTTTAGAATATAGTCATATTTCGGTACATAACTGTGCAGTGGTGTTAAGATTTTTAGCATTTATTAATTTTTAAATGCATTTATAAAACCATTAGTATAATTTATTACTAGATAATTTTTGTAAAATATTCACGATAAAAAATTATATTGATAATCTCTGTGATCCCAAATTTGACAAGAATTAGGCATTTTACTATTCAAAAAATCGGCAAGATTAACACATTTGAAGATGATTCTAAAGATAATTATTATAAGCTATGTCTTTGACCATTCAAGTGTGATAAGCATCTTATGAATAATGATTGCTTTATAATAATAATTGACCTAAGAATAAGGTAGTGTTTTTTTGAAATACGCCATTTCTTTTGTGATTCCCCAGTGGTTAAGCTACAACATACGGCCGTAGCCATAAATTGAAAAACTATAATTAAAGTAGGAAGTAAAATGATATTGACGCGCGTGTTTGAACATGTACCGTTTAAAAAAAATAAAAAATAAATCGGTTAGGTACATGTTCAAACACGCGCGTTAACATAATTTTACTCTCTACTTTAATTATAGTTTGTCAATTTATGGCTACGGCCGTATGTTGTAGCTTAACTACTAGGGAATGACAAAAGAAATGGCGTATTTAAAAAAAACACTACCTTATTCTTAGGTCAATAATTTTTATAAAGCAATCATTATTCATAAGATCTTTATCACACTTGAATGGTCAAAGAGATAGCTTATAATAAGTATCTTTATAATTATCTTCAAATGTGTTAATCTTGCCGATTTTTTGAATAATAAAATGCCTTATTCTTGTCAAATTTGGGATCACAGAGATTATCAATATATTTTTTTATCGTGAATATTTTACAAAAATTATCTCGTAATAAATTATACTAATGGTTTTATAAATGCGTTTAAAAATTAATAAATGCTAAAAATCTTAACACCACTGCACAGTTATGTACCGAAATATGACTATATTCTAAAACATTAGAGCGAGAGGTTTAAAAGAATAATATTTTATGTAACAAAAATACTTTATGCAGTCATCAAATGTTTAAAATAACTATAAAGGATAATAAGGCTTCAAAATTATATAAATAGATTATCTACAACGTTAAGGGAGTGTCCAGGATCATGGTTTGAAAATACAATAAAAACTCAATTTTGACCTTCGACGAGCATGTCCCCCCTTAAGTTCAGTGGTTTTCATTTTTTTTGTTTCACGAACGCCATAAAAACGGGTGTTTTTTTTTCGTACAAGGTGGTTTTTAGTAATTTTGAATAATCACAAACACCCAGGCTTTGAGAAAATCACATCAATGTTGGGTCCTCACCGGAATTGAATTCGGGTGGAAGGCCAGCGCTTTACGCACTGCACCATGAGAGCCGTCTTGTACTTTTCCCAGTAGTTAAATAAATAAAAAACCAAATAATAATTATTATAAAACACGTCAATGTGTATAGTTATTATAATAATTAATAATGTAAACTCTAATTCATTATGGTTTTATACAATTCTATCTGATTTGCGTTTAACGTTCTGAGTTTCGCCTTTTGACATCTTTGGGGTTATTGGATATGCTATACATTATTACTAATCTAATTAAGTAAATAATATTTAATTAATTATGGTTACACCACAATGACGTCCCATGGGGGTAAGCATATTGTTATGTACCTACTGCATAAAGGCACCACGTAAAAAAATTAAAATTATAATACAATATTTGACAGTAGGTACCTATATGTCGCAGAAATGAGATTTTTTCGACTGGACGTAAAAAAAGACTGTAATTGCATTTGTTCATCATTGTCAAACTAGACAGTCAGTCTGCCGTTCCACCTTGAATTTTGTACGATATTTGATTTTTACAATAACAGTATTGCAGAAGTAATAGTGAAACAATGACATAGATACCTAGGTAAACGAATAAAACTACATGTATGTATTCGTATTAAGACCTTATTGGAAGTGTAACTGAGAATCTTCGGTATGGAAAGCCAGTGCGTAAGAAAGTATTGGACTACGACAGTTTCCGATCGAGAACACTCGTCAATTCACCCATTATTTATGTCCAAAAGCCAACCAATTCCATATGGCCAATTATTGTGTTTTATATAATTAAATAGGTACTGTATCCTGCTGCAAAAATAAATGGGTAACATTCTTTGCTACTCACTCTCTGCCCATTCTTTGCACTCACTTAGCACTTCCAAAATATTTTTTCCGAAGGCTGAAATCTTCTCCACTAATTTCAAAAGTGTAGTGGAAAGCCGGCCTCTCTTAGCGAGCCGTAACTGTGACCATTACTAGTTACTATTGTAATGGTAATACTAGAATACTAAACTATATTACATGCAAATTATACGTATTACATTTCACCGTAGCACAGTTCGCCGTGAGCTTTCTTCCTTATCTATAGCACCGAGATGTAAAAATTACGCGTTGTTCGTGAAGCATTTTCATAGCCGATTTTGGCAAAATTCAAGAATGAAAACCTAACCTAATCTAACAAATAATCTAGTATATCGTCTATTTTCAAAATATGTTTGCAGCTGGCTTCCTGTAAACCGACAAGAACCGTGTTTTATTTAGACATGAATTTTATGTCAGTACTATACGACCCAAAGAGGTTAGACGGTCTTTAATATACGGCCATATATTTCCGAAACAACATTTCACGGCGAATTGCATACATAAAAATATACGGACACGATTAGTATGGACGCCAAATAATTAGTTTGCAAGCCTAATAAATACTTATTTGGCATCCAGAGTTGGTTACAGTAACTGGAACTGTTACAGTTTCGACTCGCTAATGATTCAACAGATTCTACTTTTCAAATATATCGTAGAGAATTTTATTTTCCAAAATCTTGTGAATTAGTCGAAACGCTCCACTAAACTATCAAAAATCGTATATTACAAATACTTGCAACCACAGTAGCCTAGTTGGCAGAGGAGTCATCTACAAAGAGGTTGTATTAAAAAAGTAAGATGTTTTTCAATGTGTGTTTGATTCGGTGCAGGAACCGAATGGATTGGACAAATGACTAAAATCATTAATCGTAATATGTATGTAAAAATGCCAATTTATTTTTCATAGATACCTACTGAGATATGTGATGTTTAAATAATCATAAAATATTAGTTGTGGTCGGTCAACCGCTTTCTTTTCTTGTTTCTTCGGGTTTCCCATTTCTCATGGTCACAATTTTTTATTGCCACCGTATTTTAGATTAACTTCGTGAATGTGTCGATCCAACGAGCTTTGTAGCCAGAGTCTACTACGCTGACACGTCGCAGGGTTTTTTTCCTTCTATATACACCGCGCAGGGCATACTCCGCCTGCTGGTTCTACGATCCCTACGGTGAATGGTCGACAGGCGTGCGGGGAACGCAGCGACCAGGGTTCTATCGCTCTAGAGTAGCACTGTGGAAATTTAATGCCCTGGAGTACTATAATAATGAATGCATTTGTCTAGTCACTAGTGGTTACAGTAGTAACTACATTGCTATTTCATACGTTTATCGAGTATCATTTCGTGTAGGTAATATTGTCTGTTTTTTTGGCGATGGTTTATTTTCTAATGTTTCCGCATTTGACTAAGAGGCAACTTTCTATGTTTTATTATAAATTATTACCTAGTTAAAATAAACATTAAATAATTAAATACCGCAAATACGGTGTTCAAGGTATTTAAATTGGAAGTTTCGCAACAATGCGTCAGTCAAATATAAATCAACATCTTAATACTCTTTTACGATTTTACTTTCTATAAAACGAGTAAACGACATTTATATTTCATATTTACTTCGGTTTACAACAAGTATTTATTAGAGAAAAATGTCACTCGGCATACCAACGTTTTATGCGGTGGAAAATTGGCTATATAACGCATAAGTTTGCTAATTTATACAAGTATGACTATGCATAGGACAAATAGAATTTACGTATAGTAATATGCAAATTTCGACTGTATAACGATGCTCTCCGCTATCCCAAGTTACCGCGTTTGCATTGGCTACAGACCGTTTAGAAAAAGCTCGGAGCAGGAGCACGGAGCAGTGGAGCAGTGGAGCAATGGGGTTTTACCTGAAGCAGAAGCTGAGCCGAAACACCGACAATTCGTAGTGCTCTATTGCTCCGTACGTTTTTTTTAATTATTATTAAATTTTCGTCCTAAAATCCAATGAATGTATTTGATACTTTGAAACACTGGAATTATTTGAAAATACTGCTGAGTGATAAATAACCTCACTTTTTAATAATGAAAATTACGAATAATCAACCTTGTTTTAAACTTTTTACCCGGAGTAGACCCTGGAGCGGTGTAACTCAAAAAGGGTCCGCTCCAACCCTCTTGTTGGCTAAACCCTAAGTTAATAGTTATAAGCTTAGTAGTTTTGTGCACATTGCAGTAGGTACCTAACACAAGACTGTGCCTATTAGTAACTTAAATATAGATTAATAAAACACGTATAAAGCATAATATAATTAATAACAATACTTAGGTACGTAGTATGGTTCACATTAACAAGTTCAGTCTCACTTATTTGAGATACAACCAACCACCGTTTATTTAAGTAGCTAGCTATGAACCCTGAAATTTACACGAATCACCAATCTAAATATACTTAAAACCTGAACAATGGAAAGAGACTCATGAATTATTTGTTGACGTAGCCGTGACGTAGCGACCACGTGACTAGCTTCACGTGCATCCCGCCCGTGACGTCACGCAGGGATAGAAATACGTCACGGGATAAACGCAGGCTGCCCCCACCCCTCCGCGCCCCTGCAACCTAGTTTAGTTTATCCAGAGTGTAGATTCAAATTGAGATATTAGGTAGGTATGTATTTACGGACGGAGGTTGAAAAGAAAACGCGGACAATAAAAGGCTTTTTTTAAATCCTGGATGACAACATGTTGTACTTTAATATTGCGGAGGAAAGCGCGCCTTAATTTACGGTTATTATTTTTGTTTAATTGCGCGGGAAATGATTTCATTATTCGGTTATGTAACTGTGGACGTGGAGCTTTGGTACAATGAAAACCGCAACATTATTGAAAAGAGACTAAGTACTTATTGATAAGCTCCGAGGAGTTTTCCTGTTTAGATTATAATTTTAGTGGCATTTTGGCAAGACTTTAAATTAAATTAAACTTTAATTAAACAACAGAATGACAATCACAGACAGAATTTTTCAATTCCAAGTTTTGTGATTGATAAAAAATAACATCAGAAAATTTTATCAAAAGTTATTTTAGTGGTTTTTTTCTAAATTAAATTTAAACTTATTGATTTATTATAGTGAACATGACAAATTACAATTTCAAAGTTTTGCTGACATGATATAAAAACAATTAAAATAAGTGTGTAAGCAATATTAAATATTATTTTAAATAAAAGACAGGATAATGAACCGAGTGAACTAGACGCTCTTTTAAAATATATATTTAGTAGGTGTTTAAAAAAACGTTTTTTTAATACAAAGAAAAGTTACATGAATATTTATGATTTTTTAAATCTATTGTAATAATGATACATGTACGTAACATTATTCAAATAGCCGCCCCAGCTCCTCTGAGTATCTGACAGATGATCATTCTTTTGTTGATGTTTCCCGTGACTTTTGCGTATAAAGTGCCGGATATTATGTTTGGGCTAATTAGCGTAAATTTTGATTTTTATAAAAAAATAATCTAAATCAAGTAGTGTTAAATTACATGATCTTGGATGCCAGGTAATAACACAGACAAGGAAACATAATATATTATATACCTACTACAAGTTCAATAACTAGGTGTAATGAAAAGGAAATCCGTTAGCTCCATCATCAACTAACCACAATCATTTCAAACTAACAAAACTACGACATCAACACCGTGAAATGTATCGGACATATAATATGACCGTATATTAAAGACTGTCCAACCTCTTTGGGTCGTATAGTACTGACATAAAATTCATGTCTAAATAAAACACGGTTCTTGTCAGTTTACACTTTACAGGAAGCCAGCAGAAATCAAATTTTGAAAATAGCCGATATACTGGATTATTTGTTATGTTAGGTTAGGTTTTCATTCTTGAATAAATGAATTTTACAAAAATCAGCTATGAAAATTGAATTAATGTTCAAATGAAATCTAATAAAATTGGAGATCGACACGATCATCTCTTTCCGATAAGAAAGCTCACGGCGAACTGTGTCACGGTGAAATGTTGTACGTAGAATTTATATGTAGGTAACCCATGAACAAACCCACTGAATTTGACAGATCGACGAACGTACTCTTACCTATGCCCTCCTAGCTTTACTTTCTCATATTCCATACACCCCACAATCACTTCTTTCAGCAATTGCAATCGAGACTCCATTGCATCAACCGGAGACCTAATTTCTCTCGACTATAATATAAACAACAACAAATGGTGGTAAGTCTAATTTGCTCGACACAAGTGCGTAGATTAGCACCCGAAAGGTCGGTTCGGATTAGTCGAGTAGTTTAATCGAGAGGCCAGTGATTTAGTTACAACTAAATGATATAGTAACTGAAAAATGTCCGTACACATTCAGCATTAAAGTACAGTACATTAAAGAGTGACATGTCAAAATGAACAGAGCACAACGTAACAAAGCAAAAATAAAAAATTACTTAAACATTTTTTTATTCAAAAAATAATTCACAAGATTTAAGAATGTAACATTCTTTTTATTTAACATAAAAATTTTAAAAACACTTCTGAGAAATATATAACTAATAGAAAAAAATCATTTTATTTAATAAAAATACGACACCCAGCAGGATTCGAACCTGCGTGATGAACCTGATTCGAAGTGTTTTCAAATTATGCATGTTCAAAAAATATATAAATAAATAACTTATGGTTATCTTAGAAGAATTTGAGGAAGAAATTCTACGACAACTAATGAACTTGACTAAAGATAATGTGTTCAGACTTGTCTCGTGGCGTGTTTAGTATTTAGTGAGATATCGTAGGGGTCGCTACTCGATGGACTGACTCGACTAAATGATTACTAAATTACTCGATTACTTATTAGCTCGGAGCAGGAGCACGGAGCACTTGAGCAATGGGTTTTACCCGGAGCAGGAGCGGAGTCGGAGCACCGAAAATTTATAGTGATCCACTGCTCCGGATATTTTTTTTATTATTAAATTTTCGTCTATGCATCGATATCGATATTTTCGTTTAATGAAAATAGTATACTTTGCAACACTGGAATTATTTGAAATACGAGTGATCAATCACCTCACTTTTTTGATAGAACAGGCAAATAATAAGAGACGATTTGCTTGCGGGAATTTTGTTTAATACAATTATTAATGAAAATGACGATTATTTTAAAACTACTTATTTTTTAACATTTTTAAACATATAATACTTTTTACCCGGAGCGGAGCAGACCCTGGAGCGGAGCTGGAGCAAGTATTAGGTCCCGGAGCGGAGCTGAATTGGAGCAATTCAAAAGAGGGTCCGCTCCAACCCTCTGGTTCGTACACGTTTAGTTACTTAATTACTCGCCACTCGTCTAAATTACTCGACTAATCTGAACCGGCCTTAAGTATAATAAATGCGACTCGAGGGAAATGTATCAGTTTACCAGGAGCGCGATACCCCGTGTCTAGCGTATTTTTACCGGGAGCACCCCCTGCACTCGGGTATTTATACACGGATTTCTATGATGATGGATATGGTAGGTAGGAGGGACCTCAAAAACCGCCTATACTTCACCTACTCACGATACATCTATAGCAGGGGGGGGGGCAAACTGCGGCCCGCGGGCCGCATGTGGCCCGCCGGGTATTTTTTGTGGCCCGCCATCATTGTACTTCTGATTACGAATAACTTTTTTATATATTTTTTAAAAAATATTGACAATAGATGAAAATTTGAAGAATTTGTTGTTTCGTAAATGTATTATCTCAGTACGTCTTCCTTGCGCCTCGTCTCACACTATGTAACAACTATTTTCTACGTTGAAGATTGTGACACATTTAAATACTTTTAACTCCGCGTTTTAAGGAAAAAAATATATGCCCATGATATGGTAAAAAGTTTCAATGGATTTCAATTAAAACTCAAGTTATTCCTTCGACAAATATCGAATAACGACGTGGACCACTTTCCATCTTTGAAGTTGCTGAATATATCAGAATATAGATTTGAAGAATATGGTAAAATTATTAAAGCTCTGAATGACGATTTTTCACAAAGATTTGGTGACTTCCGAAAAATTGAGACAAGTTCAGAAATAGTACGCGATCCATTTTCAATATATATTGATAGTGTACCGACAGAGCTACAACTTGAGATTTTTGATCTGCAGTGTGACACTGATTTAAGAAAATTGCATCGTCGTGAAGAGATCTCCAAACTTTACAATGCCCTTAATTCAGACAAATTCGACCAACTTAAAGATTATGCAAGAAAAATGTTCGTTATTTTTGGATCAACCTACATTTTTGATCATGAACCTCGATAAAAATTCTTTACGATCAAATATCCCCGATGCCCATTTACAAGCAGTTTTGAGAATATGAACTACAAAATTAACATCTGAATTTAAAAAAATGTTTATTTTTCGTGATAATAAATAGTGTAGGTATATCTAAAAATGGTATTTTACTTGCGGCCCGCCGCTAATTTTGAATTCTTGAATTTGGCCCTCCATCCAAAAAGTTTGCCCCCCCCTGATCTATAGTAACGCGGAAGATGGAAACATCGCCCTACAATCTTTTTTTTGCCGACTCACAAGGGCCGCAAATCCCTTGTAAATCAATTAAACTCGCCAAAAGAACCTTAAGGATCCCACAGCCTAGGTGCCTCGATCCTAAAGAAGATAATCAATAGTATTGAATTACACCTTAGTAGTGTAAGTGTTGAATACTGTTATATCTTCAAATATAACTTTCTTTATTTCTTTATAATGATTATTTTTGGACACACTTTTCAATTTAACTTCACTAACTGCGGTATACATTTTCGTATGTACATAACTCGTGCTTACATCATTTTTTTTTACCAACAAACGCGACATTCGGACAATATTGCGAGGTAAATGAAAATTTGTTACATTTTTCGTGATTTTACTTACTTACTGTTCCACTGTAGTCACGCAAAAGTCTCCTTTATGGAAATCCAGGCGATGCTAAAAAACACTTTTCTCAAAGAAACGCCACGTGAAATAAAATAAAAATCGTTGTGCGTTATAGCCATTGTACGCCGACTCATAACATCTACGTTTTAGCAGGTTGTATAATTTTAAGCAGGCCACTGTGTAAGAAGTATATTACCATTTTTATTGAGGTGAAACGTTTGGATATTCATGAAAACAGAAACGAGCGATATTCTTACTGTGGTTAATTTTTCCCAAGTACAATTTTATAGAGAAATGTGTGAAACTGTTTCCAACAACCCTTTGAATGCTAAATAACGATATATCATTATTCACAATGACACCCAGTGTTATGGAACGGTGGGGTCAACTTCATATAAACACCTTTTATATGTAAACTGGCTTTATTAGAAGGTAATTTAAAATTATAATAGATTATGTTTTAGATTTAGACAATAACTTATTAACAGTTTAATGTGATACATTGATTGAATGCAGTCGATGCGTCCTTCTTTAAGGTTGAGTTAAAAACTGAATCAGAAAGCTATTTTGATTCTATATAAAACAAACATTTCGCATGGCATTATTAGACATTTAGTTTAATAAGAAAATTGGATACCTATAAAACAAAATCTGTTAGAAAGAAGCTTGAAACAATGAGCGATAAAGATGCATTGTATTCAGTCGTTTAAATTGATAAGAACAATAGTACGATAAAGCAAATCTTTATCAAACGCATCTTCAGACATTCATTATGTTGTTTGAATATTGATAAGAATACAAAGATAGGCTCAAAGTTGCAGGGCTGTCACACGAGAAATACTAACAACATCGTTGTTACGTCATAATACTTGAAATGGTAAAATATTTTGGGAACTTCCTACTGCGCTATCATTAAACCATTTTTTATTCTGTTTGTTTAGCATATTTAATTACATTATTAACACGTCATGTTTTGCGAATTAGATGATTTATTTATTGGAAATTAAAGTTATTTATAGATGGGAAAATTTAAGTAGGCGCCTACCTCGTTTTGAAACATCGAATTGTCAATAAAACGAACAAATTAATTACGTGCATGGAGTGAGCCATTATTATTATCAAGTTTTGGGCTGAAATACTCTAAAATGAGTTATATTTTTTATTACAAGCGTTATAATTAGTCTAACACATATCAGTAGTAGCATGCAATGTGTCAAAATAATATTCCGATGTCACACAATTCATAAAAAGGTAGGGTTATTATAAATAATATCATATTTTGTATCAACAATAATTATTATAAATGGTAGTATTTGTCACGGAGAATTATAAAAAACATCGAGTAGCTAAAGGGTTAATAATTAAGTACACACTAACTGGTACTACAAACATATTTATACAGATTATTATCAGAAAGCCTAATCAATAAAGAGTACCTCAAAATGTATATTATGCAATATAAATTACAGGTAGGGGAAGTTCAAGCAAATCGGAAGGTGTAGGTAAATGCGAATACTTGTTATTACCCCTAATATGACGTGTATAATAGATATAGCCACGCGATTCGATGGTATTGATAGGTTGCTCACATGTCAATGTTGTGTCACTACCAGCTGAGTATTTCATATTTTGTTGCGACTTTTTCATGTGTTTTATCTTATAGCACGTGCATGGATATATATAATTGCAGCATTAGTGTGTATTTTGAACTATCGCGATAATAATTGTTCACACGTAAAAGTGCCGACTGTCTCGCCAATTACATTTTTCAAGAGTAAGCGAGACGCGATGTTGTCATTTTATAGTATTATAGTATCTTATTAGGATCGGATATGGTCGATATAATATATATTATATATATATATTATAACGGTATTGAAGACAAGTATTGGGTGTAATCGCCCGAAGAAAGAAAGCGGAGTATCGGGCAAGCACAAGTTGGCGCCACTTCCCTCGGTCCATCGCCAACTCCTGTGCCTCCCGCTATGTCAGACCTGCAGCACGTAGGTCGCTTTTGTAGCACCGCTGCAGGGTGAGGGGGGCCGGCCACGGCGACGGAACCCTTGAGGCTGTGCCACAAGGGTACGAAGTGCCGCACTTTTTGGCGGCATCCGGAATACGTGTCCCAGCCACGTAAAGCGTCTCTTCGTGATAACTTCAATCACCGAAGGCTGTTGTGTCTGCTCACGAACTCGGGTGTTTGTAACGCGGTCGTACCAATGTACCCCTAAGATTCGGTGGTGACATCGATTATCAAAGCTCAAAAGCCGAGACTCTTGAAGCTTAGTAAGATGCCATGTCTCACAGCCATACAGGAGCACAGGTAGCACGCACGCGTTAAACAAACGACATTTGGTCCTCACAGAATACAGCCTTGACCATGCGTCCGTGCGACTCCAAGTTGGTTGAACGCAGAGCCCGCCACACCCATGCGGATTCCAATCTCACTAGAAATACCACCATCATCGGCAACCGAATAATAATTTATAATAAATATTAAATACATTATCGTCATAGCACGCACACGTTAAACTAGCAGAATGCTTCAGGTGTCCAATATTCATCCCGGAATATAGCACCAGAAAATAAGATGAATGTCCAATAAAATTAAAGAAAACTTTCAAAAGCAAAATCCCAAATGGTAAACAGCATTTATCACATTTGCACAAGTATCACACAATTTAACGCTGCAGTGAATAAACCTACATTTAATTGAGATGAAACACTCAAAATTAAACACATCACGTTAAGCGAGAAATACGACCGTAAAACGGATTTTAATGCTAAACCGGATTCGGCACGTCTATTCCAGCACAACTTCCCATTCATAAATTTCCCTTTGCTATATTTTCTGCAAATCTCCCCTTTGTGTTTCACGTCGAGTTGCGCTTATGCAGTTTAACACCGTGACGTCAGGCAAGCGGCTAGCAATACCTCTATGACGTTACAGGAAGAGCTCGCCTCAAAGCGAAGGATGCTGGTTCAGAGATACTGCTAACCTTATTATGAAGTTGAAAAGGTAGAACTCGACGGAGAAAAACCCGTATGTAATTCAATCTATACTTTTTAAGTACACGTGTATAAAAGAACATTAAGTATAGATTTTTAGATAGAAAATTTAGGTATTAGATTAGATAATGTAGTTAGGATAAACCCAGTAACATTGACAAACGATAATATGAGTAGGTTAAAAGCAAAAGGCCTTCTTAATATATTATAGCGCATAAAAATAACGTAATGTAATTCGGTAGTAAGTTTTTTAGATACATTATAAATTATATTTTAAATTGAACATTTCAGAGAGTTACTGTTGTGAATTTAAAAAATTGAGAGATGCCCTTTACTTCTAACTTCTACTTGTATAATAGTTTCAATAAATGTACCGATTACTCAGATACAATAATCAATATCAACAACAATAACACATGAATGAACTATATTTTAAAACTTAATTGTCCCCAATTCCGTAACATTTTTTTCATTACACAATCCCACCACATTTCTAAATGATATATTTTTTAGTTGTCTCTTTCTCACATTGTAGATAGCTTTTTTTCTACTACCACCACCATATATGATTGACAATGATGTTGATGAATGAATGTAGTATTACACAAATTCAAACGTACAATTTTGTACTTATACTTGATGAATCTCACCATTTATGCGAAACACGTAAAAATTAATTTGAATGTGTGATAAGTAAGTACATTTTATAAATTAATATAATATCCTATGTTTAGTTTTTCACCTAGCTCTAGATGTGGGTATGTATTTTCACGATGTCAGTATAATGTTAATGGCCTGTGTTTATTCGCGTGTATATTAATATCTGTTGTATAATGTTTAGTATGTACCTACCAGAGGCGAAGGGTGGAGGTAGGCTGTAGAGATTCGACAAAAATAGTGTAAACTAAACATTGTCGGTTATACTTATTTGTTTTCATTAAACTAAGAATACAAAATAGTACATGGTGTTGGTTAGTTTTTAAAATTGATTTAAACCCTGCCGACAGTATCTTATAAGGAATTTCCACTTATAACTTTCTACGCCTAAACATTTCCACGATAATATGTGATAGCTGATGTGGAATGAGAGAATAATATACCTATATATATATATATATATAATATACAATAGCAATTATAGTATTAGGTACTACCCCCTGGTCAAACCCCCCCGGCATACTTACCAGCAAAAATATATATTTAAATAAAATTTTCTAGATACAACAAACAATGGATAATACATTGTTTTTTTTTTACAAAATAAATGTTTTAAAATGAATTTGACAAATCGTGATAACGTAAAAATATGTGCATAGTTTAGTTGATATAACTACTTATTGAAACCTCTATAGAAAATGTCGTTTTTTATTATTTAAAAGTATACTAAAACCGAATAGACACATTTAAGGATAAACACAGGAGGAAAATAATTAATTTAAAATATTGAAATCTATTAAGATTTTTTTTTAAATTTATTTTTAAATAAGTAGGTTCATACTTATTTTGTCAATTTTTGTAGGTATCCATTGTTTGAAGTCGTAAAAATCAAGTAAAAAAGTTTTTATTTTTATACGGGGGGTTATTATCCGGGGGGTTTTCAAACATGGGGTATTTGTGATGTTGCCATAATAACATTTATATTATGGAGGGAAGCGCGCCAAGATCAAATTTTACCCTACTTTTGATATTATTTTCACGGAACATTAATACCTAAACTAATTACTCAGGACAATATTATATTTTATTAATTAATGTATTAAGTATTTAATTGTGAGATTTTTAGAGTAGCTATTTATTTTGCAATGAATTCAAGATAATCATAATATTCAACATTTTAACGATATTAATTCGCTTGCAAAATGTTTCAAAATTACTCAGCCAAATTTGTGCGAGCATCACATATGAGGTATTTCATCGCTGTTTTTGGTACAGTGTATCGATTGTCAAGTCATTTTAACATAATGGCGTGCCAAAAATGTTTACGTCGCGTCAAAGCCTGTGCCCAAAACATTGCTCAACCAAGCCTCTATATTTTGTGTCTAGTCGATTCCAAAACTTCAGTTACTATCACAGTATTAATTTGTAATACCAGAATACACAACTCACATATTATTATTAAAATGTTTTTCAATCATCCGTAAATTAAAAAAAAAACCATTTTGAATGATATCAACACCGTGTTTTTGTGTAGGATCAGTGTTTTTAAAGTGACAACCTTTTTCAATGTAATAAATAGTCACATTTGTCAGATAATTTATTTTAATAAACTGTCTTTTATTCAACGAATAAGACACAAGTTTTCAGAATGAAACATTCTATTTTAATTTAATATACTAAAACCGATAGCCAATATTATAACGCAATTCAATACTTAAGCATTTTCATGTAACTACTGC
Organism: Rhyacophila brunnea; assembly: GCF_057557595.1. NCBI lineage: Eukaryota > Metazoa > Arthropoda > Insecta > Trichoptera > Rhyacophilidae > Rhyacophila > Rhyacophila brunnea. The sequence continues at coordinate 27,382,139 of NW_028232752.1, forward strand.
TAGCTAAAATCATCGTAATTAAGTAGGATACTAATAGCTTAATTGGAAAAGAACGCTGGAGCGAATCCAGCGGTTACATGTTCAAGTACCGTCGGTTGTCGTATTTTTTCTACAAAAGATTTTTTCTAGTGTGTATATGCATGAGATGTTTTCAAAATATACATGTTCACGAATGCAACACTTAGATACGAAAATGATAATTTTAATGCATATTATGAGACACGTGTTAAAGTTTATCCCATATTTTTCTACACTCGAGATCTGTACGCAGTTATATCACACCGGGTAGGGTGATCCAGTTATCATTAATTTTGTGTCGCCTGACGCCAACCATATCGGGTGGTTAGTACCTAGGTATACAAGAATAAAGGTAAATTTATCCAACATCAGCGAGCAACTTGTATGTAGGTATTCGAATGGGTTAATTAAAAAAATCTCTTTGATAACGTTTACACCCCTTTATCAAATGTATTTGCAGGGTCTTTCAATCGTCAGAAAGCTAAATTATTTTCGGGCAATGGTGACATACATAATTTATAACAGTTTACAATTATTATACTTGTAATTGTAAAAATCACGAATGTTCCTAAAGACACGAAGAACCTTCCGCTTTTTCTTCTAGCACGTAGCTTTCCTTGAATAATAAGCTAGGGAAGTAGTTTGACCCTTTCATGATAATGTACCCAAGGTGATATAGGTCTATAATTTTGTAATTTTCTTTTGAGGAAGTCAACTTTTTCACATATATATACGTATATATAGGTGAATTATTCTGATTCGACGAAGAATAGGTATTGCAGATGAAAGACGGTAGTAGTTGTTCGTTATGATGGAAGAGGCGAGAATTTATTTACTGATTCAAATAACTACAATGGTACAATCGATGCAATAATATAATAAATATAACGGCATTATTGCGATGTGTCTTTAACGGAAACTTGTAATCGAGTGATATGTCCAATCGATTCTGACCCGCTATCTATTCACCGGCGCATTATGAAATAATATGTTGAAATAATTATGAAATAATTATGAAATAATTATGAAATAATATTAATTCGTAATGTTATGAAATTGCGGATCCGCTGTCTCATAACATTACGAAATCATATAATATAGGTAATGACTGATCGTACGTGAAAAATGAATATTTAATAAATAATATTATAATTGAGATCTGGGTTACAGGAATGCATCAACTATCAGTAATATTGTCGTATTCACTACTTATAGTCTGGTCGCCAGGCTATAAAAAAGTAGCATGAATTGGAAATGTTGAGGAACAAAGATATTTTGACTGATTCCGACTGTGGGTGCCACTTTGGCGCTGTTGGTGAAGAACAAGGAACTGATAAGAGTATATTGAACCGAAGGAGGTATTCATCAAGCAGTGTATTGAAACAGATTGATTTCTTTTATTTTCGAAATATAAGTCGAAAAAACGAGAAAACAGCTGAATACTAAAATTAATTTAAATTTCGCAATACCATTTAACCCACTGAAAATATGTAAGATTAAATTGAACGATCTTAATTTCACTTAGAATAAAATTTCTGTATGGATAATAAATAGTTAATGATATATTACACAGAAACCGTTTTTGGTCGCCATTTTACCAAGATGGCGGCGTTTGCTTAATGGTGTCAGAGTGACACCAGACAGATTCGTAATCAGCAGAAAAAAACTAAATCAGAAACAGTCAAAAAGCCTCGATCCCTCGACATTATCACATCCTCCCCCTAACAGTTAATACCTCGTATAGATAATAAATGATAGGAATCGCCCATGATTAATTATTATTATAGGAAATAATTGACAGGTAAATTACAGTTTAAAAGTAGTCTTTTATGCAGTTGTCAATTTGACTGGGAAACGTTTTCCGCTCAAAGCGACCGTTGCAAAATGACACGGCAACAAAGGCGAGGGGCGGTTGTGATAATTGGCATGCTAGATGACAGAATAAATTAAAAATTCCTGACGCGAAAACCTTTTTAACACGTAAACAATATGTCGGCTATCACTCGCCAGAAACAAGAGTGTCAAATTCATCCAGCTGACAAACGGTGTCATACAAAAAGTAGAAAACATGTAAATGCAATACAATTGAAGTCTCATTCGTTTTACTGCTCGGCAGAAGCGGACGTGGTGTGATTTCAAATTACGGTTGAACGTTAGAGCAGGATAAAGTAAGCATTTATACTTATTTTATGTTTTTGAGTTGCTTATAGTTAGGTATTATACAGAGTTATCCAACTCGTGGTACGAATTTAAATCCTGTCATTTGTTACCTGTCAAATATTTCGCGCGTATTTTTTAACAGAATGTCAGTTGAAAGTCCAACACAATGCATCGTTTCTCCACCGCACAGAGCATAAAAATTGAACAATCATACTACAAAAATAGCAAGTCTTCGAAGGTCATACCGCGAAAATTAAGGTCAGAATTCAGTTAAAATCATTGCTTAACTAAAGGCTGTATTCGCATGCTGATTAAAAAATTGAAGAGACTGGTAGTGTTTTATTAATTTATTTTTAAAAATGAAATGCTGCACGCATACACGGTCACTAGCTACAGCCAGAAATGGTGACCACACGCTGCGGGATGAATTTCGCCGAAGACGCAGCGTAGCGTGCGACGACCGGATGTTATTCGCTACGGATTTCGGAAAGCCGCGGTACCGCTCGTATACCGTCCGTCGGTACTTCCATTGCTAGCACAAACTCTTTACGTACATTCCCTATGCCTAAACACTCCGCACTTTGATTCAAGTAATGACAACCTAGCCCACAAGTATAACCGCTGGTATAATGCTCACCTTCAAGACGCTGCGAGCATTCTCCACCACTTTTAAATCTTGATACTGTTGAATTGTTAAACTGGGAATGTATTTAATTTGTTTTATACAATATACAATAACGAAAAGAAACATCTAAGTAAAAAATATAACGATTTTTTTTTGTTCTGTGAACTTTTCGGGAAAAATATTTTTTTAAAAGTCGCCGCATTTCGGAGCCCGTAATATAAAAACTTATTCCAACAAATTTGAATCTCCTACGTGTTGATTGGAAATGGGTAGCTCAGAGGAGAGATGGGGGCGAAAAACACCAAGGACAGAATACAAATTGGCGAGGTGTTCCAGCAGATTTTTCTCTGAATCACGTATTTTAAACATTCAAAATGACATCAAATTGCTACAAGATGGACACAGAAGTTGAAACATAGGTCATTTCAGTTAACTATCTTTGTTATCACTTATCACTATCTGTGAACAAATAATAAGGTTTTTTTATTAAATTATTTAGCTCTAACAAACACGCATATTATGTGATTGTAAATAAATGTGACTGAAATGATTTATTGTTATTTAAATGACACGCTATTTATGTGTTCTATTTGACTATAAATACAGGTGAATATTTAATTTCTTATTATAAAGGGCCGGTATCCACTTGTTGCAAATATACGTGTAATTATCGTATCACCGTTGCGTAATTACTAATTACTATGCAGTGATACGATACGATACGATGATATAGTGCATAATTCTCGTATCATCACGTCTTCATTTCGACAACATAGTATTAACTTAGTTGAGTGACGAACCATCCGTTTCATGGTTACATGTAAATTGTACATTATTATGCAGTTTACCGTATCACGCTTAATTGTGAGCTGTTGTACCGGAAACATGTCGCCGTATAACATTGAAATCGCATTGTTATTTATACTAACTAATATACAAATTAAAATTATACACTATTAATTAAAGTTTTAAAAGTTGTAAAAAAAAAAAAAAACTAAACTGTACCGGTTCGCGGGCTGTTCTAACATATCACTTAACATCCAAAAACAGCTACACGTGGTAAATATATCACAATATGTACCTATCACTTATGTATTCAGGCAGTTAATTATTACAAGTTAACCGTCTGAGTTGTCAAAAAGTGCTATATTTTAACAGCCCCTCTCTTGGCTGTGTTAACTTTTAGAACGAGATAGAGTACGTTAATGTTACATATTGAGAAATGAGATGTAAAAGAAAAATGGCGGATGAGATAGACCATATTATAATATATAGAAACGATTATATTACATAAAGTACTATGCAATTGATGGAGAGAACGCATACAAGTGCAAGTTATTACATCAATTATGCGAGAGATAATAATTCATATAGTTTAATGAAATAATTTACAGTAAACCTTAAGAGATGACAAATTTGGGTTTAGTTTTCAGCACGTCGTTTAATAAGACTGATGCTAATCCAGTCCTAATTGTGAAATAATAACTCACGAAAAGAAATAACACATACATTCCCAACTGAAACCTGCGACAGAAATAGTTATGTGACATAAACGAAGCCTGCGAATAACTTTGAAAGTTTTCCCCACCACGTGCAAAGGGTAAAAGTTAAAACAACCCAACTGAAGCCTTATTTAGACAAGCGCATGAAAACCAAACTAGGTGTTTCAGGTCATACAAGTGAGGAATTTATCGATGAATATTTTAACGGAACTGATCTGGATTCATATTGTCCTCCAACAATTATTCTTGAAATCAAATTAATTTATTGATATCATATTAAAAAAATCACTAATTAAGACAACATTTGTATAAGAAAAGATACAGTTAACTATCATAAAAACACTTTTTCGTTTATTGAATGGAAAATTATTAACATTTTTTAGATGTTAATAGATTCGAGATGTAGAGGTTGAGAAATGAGGAGACAGAGCTCTATTTGGGCTGATGCACTAGGTATTGAAAAAGAAGAAGAATACAATAGGTGTTATTGAAAAAATATTGGTGACGGGCAGAACTCGAAATCGTATTCATCGGTTTCCGGCCAATGCAATTTATCAATTTAACCACTTTGTGCCATACCTAATCTCGACCGCTTTAACCAATAACTATGAGTGCGTATACCAAATTTTGTATATATAGGCGTTTGTGATTTTTTAATTAAAGTACTTACTTATTAACAGAATGTATTTAAATGACTACTTTTTTATTCAACTAATAATTCACAAGATTTAAGAATATAACATTCTTTTTATTGAGATACATAATTTTGAAAATAATTCTGAGAACATTTATAACCAATAGAAAAAATCGTTTATGAAAAACTTGGAAAAAATTTGGAAAGCGCTTCAGAGAGTATTGTAAGAGCATTAGTTACAATTTGTAGGATGTATGAAATAAGATAGGATGCCTGTAACATTGTGGTCGATGTGCGTGGGCGCGAATCCCGAGAGACGCAGGTTCGATCATGCCATTGGTTATAAATTTTCTTGAGTGTTTTCAAAATTATGTAAGTAGAATGTACTATTTATATTAATCAGGTTCTCTCCAAATTTTAGTTTTGACGTAGGTACTTGCATTTGCGAATAGTTTTTATTAAACCATTTTTTATAAGATTCAAGAATGTATCATTCTTTATTGAACATACACAATTGGGAAACACTATATACACATTAGAAAAAATATTGGTACCGGGCGCCCCGGGCGGTACTCGAACCCGCATACATTGGATTCCGGTCAACGTGCTTTAACAATATAGCCACCATACTGTCTTAATCGCCTCAGAAACATACAAACTAAAAATATAATATACTGTAAATATATACATTAACAATTTATTTTATATACCAACATTCCTAAGGGATGCATATAGCAACACCTGAGACAGAAAACAAATAAAATCCGACATGATAAATATTAAATATTTCCTAAACGGACAGTTAATTTCAATTTTTTACAAGAAGATGTTTCGGATTACGCGTAATAATTAAAACGACTCGCAAAAAGACTGGTTAACCAAACCTTATGAAAACGTTACCGATGTATGTTCTTTACAAAATCCTTCTATTTTAAGCTAGGTCGACCGCTTCTAGTTAAGGGGAGGTGGTGGCAGTTTTTATACATTTATTTTATAGAACGAGTGCATGTGGTAAATGGGATTGTAGGCAGGTAGGTAAAGTTTTCCACTAGTAAAGGTGAAAGAGAAAAACTAAATATCGCACAGTGAAAACTAATTAACTGCGGTGCATAATTGCATAGCTCGGCAGTTAAAATGTTTCGTGTGTCGACTGACACGTTAATTGCATAATTATGCAAGCAAAATGTAGCAAGTACCTCTAGGTACTTAGAAGTTACTCTAACAAGCAACTATGTGCTACAACCTTGTATCAGTGGCGAAGACTCCATACTAGGGGATTATTTAAAGCCTACTTTCTTTAGAAAAATATTTTATAATTGCATAATCATAAATTTATATAATCACTTGATTATTTTATATTCTATAAAAATAATTTAATTACCGACGACAGATGTCATATAATATGTTGGGATGTATTATACAGATTACAAAACAATCTGCAAAGGAAAATGTCCCTCTGACGCGGACGAAACCGGTCCTAATTTATTGATTAAAAGTGGAATAAATACTACAAAAAATTGCGTTTTATTAAATTAAACAACAATCTGCAAAGGTTTAAAAAATATATACAACAGCGCGATCTGTCTTGACGTAAATAAATGTTGGATTATTTCTCAAGGAATTATGATATTTTTTTGTATGTATTTGTATGGTTTTGTATGGTCAGGTAACATCAGTCAGTCTATCGAATTGTATGAAATATGGTAGGCTCCTATCGTAGAGCCTAAAACCTTCACGCATATTGTTGTCATGACTACACTTTGTCCAAAATAATTAATAATTAGATAATTAAAAAAATATATTTCTATTGTTTTTAACCCCATATTAATAAATGTTTTAAAAAATAAGAAGAAATCTTATCTAAGTAATGATTTTTGATGTGTATAAAAATGTTTTGAAAAATACGTAATTTAAACTTATCGCTCAATTTTATGTCGTCAGTGAGTTTTTGAAGTTTCATTGAATTAGTGTGTCGTTGTCATTGGTGTATACCTTTTCATTTTTATTAATAACGTATTATCTTCTTATTTCCCGTAAGTCTTAAAAATAAAATATCTCTAAATCTTTCCAAGTCACCCTACGGCACTGTTTTATACCCAAGTACTTTCAATACAAATCATACAAATCGAGCCTTTTCATGAATGAGGAAAAAATAATTAGAAGTCTGCAAAACTGCATTGAATTGGCTGCACAATACGAGCAGATACTAGATACAGGTAAAAATAATGATGTAAATGGTGGGATACAAAATAATCATACCTATATAATTATTATTGTTGGTAGTCTTTTTTTCTGGTGACAGACAGGGATACGCTGTATCCTCATCTTATTATTGTTTGACTTTTTGAAATAATTATAAAACTGTTATTCCGTTTATCAATCGGTGTTATATAAATGATTTTTTCCGCACAAAACCTCAACGTAGTGCAATAGTAGCACCACAGAACAGATTAATAAATAGAATTCCGATAGGTCATATTCCAATACACTACATTTGACTCAAGGTTTTAAATGTGTGTGTCCTACGAAAATGACCCACGCATTATGGACGTGCAATAGTGTGTGTTGCAACCTTCAATACACCGATATTAAAAGAACGTCAATGCATAAACCGAGGGCAGTTATCAGTATTTGACGTATGACGTATTCTTCACACGTGTTCCCGTATTCTTGCGCACTCGAGATCGGTTGCCTGCTTCTCCTCACCCGTTAGGTATATAGTTTCCATTATTTCTGAGTTTCCTGGGTAGCACTATCCAACAAGGAACTCAGTAAAGGTTTAACAAAAACCGTATAACTGTCTTTTGTCTAGAAAAAAGATTGATTGTAATACTATGTAGTAGTTCTTATTGTAGTAAATTAAACATAAATTAGCATAAACGCAATCTAAACAAATCAAATAGTACTGTAAGTAGTTCTACGATAGGTATAAAATTAGGCTGTCTGTTATATGTGGCACATACCATTTTGTATCTAAATTTACATCATTGTGGCAAATTTAGGAATAATGGATTCTATGAAGGCATTTAGAAAGCAATAGCAACACAAAATCGACGCGAACCCCATGCAACGGCCACACACGTGACTTCCTAATGATTTTGTTCTTGGACCTAAACAGTCCGGTTTATTTGTCATATTCTTCCGGCGTCCATAAATTCACATTATTTAACTTAATCTAAATGGTATAAGCAGATAATAAAATAAAGATTGTACAAATAAAGCTGTACCTATACGTATGATGTTATTGACTTGTATGGTTGGTTACCTGTAACTAAGTTAGAAGCGTCGTCTTAATGTACCTAAATACGAATATTTGAAACAAAATTAGACAGAAAAACAGGACAAGACCAACAAGGGATGTCCCAGGAGACATTATGTAAATAAATTTGAATACCAATTATTATATAACGCTTTCTTCCTGGTACTACAACCATATGTGTGTATTGGCCTACACAATATCTGCCTTCATCCAAGTCTCTCCAAAGTCGCTTCTTTCCAGTTTAGGACACCCAATATTTTTAAATTCAACTCGACAGTCACTCAGTTTAATTGTCACGCATGACTTGTTTATTCTATATACATGGATCAGCCCAAATTGATAGTCTGTACTATGGGCGACTCTTCGTATAAAGCATACAGCTCGTAATTGTGTCTATGTCTCTATTTCAACGGTGTTATTGATGAGTCCGAAAGTACCGCGCAGCACACTCCGCTCACATGAACTCATCACTTTCTCTATTTTTGGTCACCACAGGCATCTCATACGGTGGCTCCGAGTTCGATTTCCGGTGAGGTCACAATAGATTATGTAAATTAATAATTAAGTCTAGGCGAATATGTGATTGTTTCACTTCAACTACTGTAATACTGTTTCACGGTACTACTGCCATTGGGCCGCATGACCATGTGTTGTGTTTAAAAAAATATTAAAATAAATTACTCCTTTTTTATTATTTAAAAATAAATAACAACTGATGTCTACTAATTAAGTGTTATATCTTATATGACTTAAAACCATTATTTATCATTATTTAGCTTTTAAATAAATGCATGTATGTATAGATGAAAATATAACTAAAGTGATAACTGATTCAAACGAATTATACTTAATAATATGTATTGTGATGACTTCACCAACCTAAACGTCAGCTAAACAAATCAATAAATGTAGTATTTACAGTATAAAATTAGAATGTCCGATATATGTGTAACATATCCTTTTGTATCTAAATTTAGTACAGGAATCCGATTAGTTTCAAAGTGAAGCTTTACATAGGGTAGCGAAGGCCGTGAATGAATATAATATTAATTACATTACGCTAGGCACAAGTAAACCCACTGAATTGACACCTTGCATTGAACTTTGGATTTTACAACAAGCCCCGTACCTACGGTATAATTATTTATTTATCGACACTATTGTGAGAAGCGACCTAAGTTGTTATTATATTATAATTGAGATGCAAGTCGTGTACTATCACGAGAAGTCACAGTAAGCTGCCGCTGCGAGAAAAATGTACGCAGTGTCTTTTTTCTTGGTGTTAAAAATGTTATCAGACTGATGCTCCTATCCCGTAGTACATTTTGAACCTTTAAATTAAAGTAACATTGTGAGTTAGCAAAATCTTCCTAAATCACCAGAACAACAATGAGGTCACCTCACACGTACCGCACTGCATCGACACCCGCATGACTAAATGAACGTTTTTTTTTATCATTTTATACATGCCTACAAATTTTTGACTCATGTAAAAATTGCGTGTTTTTTTGTTTTTAACGATTGGCACTATGTATTTTCTATAAGAAGGTTGTCTATTTCTATGGATGCAATATCGTAAACAATTTTAACGTACACACACGTAGAAACTGTTAAAATTAATTGAAATTAACATGAAAAATAAATAATAATTCAAAATACTAATACATCAGAGTTAGCACTCTCCATTATTGAATTTACAGAGATCGTGATCGTTCAAAATATTCTGAAAAATGACGAAACCATAGACTAAATTTTTCAGCGTGACAGTACGCGACGTGCATCACAATGTAATTGAAGCATTAGTGTCTATGTAGGTATGTACTTCAACGATTTTAATATGTGGCCCGCGGGCCGGATGCAGATGGCATTTTTTTTTAAATGTATAGGTACGCATCCCTGTGCAGAGGTACAATACATTACAAAAGGACGAATCTCTGCATTGCAGGTAAACAAATAAATCGCAATTCGTTGGAATGCAAATCTCAAGTAATGTAAATAAAAGTCTCATTCTGCATGTTATTTTAAGATTTCATCCGGGAGCTCCGGGTTCGACCCGGTGAGGACACAATATATTTATGTGATTTTCTCAAAGCCTGGGTGTTTGTGATTGTTTCACTTAAGTATATTACTAAATAGGTACACTGCTGTCATTGGGCCTCTAGGCCTGTTGTAGTGTTAAGAAGAATCTCACTTATTCTAATATATCCGTATAATTCTCAGACTCTTTCAAATTATGTATTAAATTATTAGATACTTCAAATTATGTGATAATATATTTCTTAGCCCAGATGATCCATATGTTGACAAACAAATGCAACTGCAGATGAAAAACGTACAAAAATCTCTTCTTCTTCTTCTTCTTCCACCCTGTCACGTCCCAACATTGGGGCATAGGGCAAGCACAAGTTGGCGCTACTTCCCTCGGTCCATCGCCAACTCTTGCGCCTCCCGCCATGTCAGCAGACCTGAAGCACGTAGGTCGCTCTTGTAGCACCGCTGCAGGGTCTTGTAGCACCACGGCAACGGAACCCTTGAGGCTGTGCCACAAAGGTACGAAGTGCCGCACTCTTTGGCGGTATCCGGAATACGTGTCCCAGCCACGTAAAGCGTCTCTTCGTGATAACTTCAATCACCGAAGGCTGTTGTGTCTGATCATGAACTCGTGTTTGGTGAACTGGTTTGACATTGAACTGGTGTTTGTAACGCGGTCGTACCAATGTACCCCTAAAATTCGGCGGAGACATCGATTCTCAAAGCTCAAAAGCCGAGACTCTTGAAGCTTAGTAAGATGCCATGTCTCACAGCCATACAGGAGCACAGGTAGCACGCACGCGTTAAACAAACGACATTTGGTCATGTTTGGGGAACATAAAATGGGTTTTTATTTGGTAGAAGCAACGCGTGATATCATAATATAATAATGTTGTTTTGATTGAAGTGCGCAAATTTGTTCCGAACTACAATAATTACTTATTTGATAAAAATGTTTGCATGTGGTACGGACGAGGCTTAGTTTCAATTAAATTATGTAATTGAACATAATTGACATTTATAATCGAACATATCGACTGTTAAAAGGAAAACGGACTTAAACCACACAAATCAATTGTGCGTGGAAACGATTAAAAAAGATTACAACTGCATAATATTTTTATCACATCGCGTCATGTTTGCATGGGTTAATGTGAATACCGAAAGGTGGCAAAACATCGCCATACGTATCTACACATACCTATATCCATAATAAATCTTATATAATTTTACAACTTTCAAAAAATGATGCCTGTCTTCTGCAATGTTCCATTTTGCTGTCATTCGCATTACGCATTGAAAAAAAACATTAATTAATTAAATCGCACGTACATAATATTAAAATATCTTGCGGCAGTTCCTTGAAATAATAAGGAACATTTTGCAAAGCATGAAAAACATTTATTGGGAGGGTTTAGATCAGTGTTCCGCAACGTTATACAGATGTAGAAAACAAATGGTTAAAATAAATTAAATCAAACAAAATATACAAAGAAATTGGTTGCAAATTTCATTCAATTTTATTTTACAAGAAATTCTTACAATATCACAACAAATTGTTATGTTTTTCAAAATACTGATGTTGACGATTGAAATCAATTTATTTAAATGCGGACGAGACTTGGAAGTATCAAAAAACGTTTACAAAAAGAGTGTTGCTCTGTTATCCAGTGTGCGTGTAGTTTGCATTCTGCAATTAATAGGTAGGTACTGATTTTTTTATTTACTTACTTAAAACTAAAGAAAACAATTTTTCACAATAAATTTTGCGGCAGACGGTTTGTTATGGGAGCATTTTTTTTTTAAATTTACATTCCTTTATTATCCATACAACCTCAGAGTCTCAAAAATTTCATGTGAACTCACTCCATCATAACGTCGTATTTCAACTGATGCGGGGCTGAAACAATCGACCCACATCTAACTAAAGAATTATAAAGGATTTTTACTACAGTAACATCCGAAAAAAATAGGGAAATACGCAGGAAGACGAAGCCCAACATTTGTAGTGCATTTTTACAAATGACAGACATATGACCACTAAGTTTAGTATCAGCTTACTATCACACGCAATGCCAAGATTTTACAGATAGTAGGTATTCACGAAAGAACTCTGCCATGCGTCGAATATAAAAAAAATAATACTCGCGAGGCTCTAGTAAACGATAAAATATTGTATTTATCAATATCACGTTCCTAAATAAATTATATAATGATAAATATAAATAAAAAAAATATAATGTTTAAAAAATTGATAGTTTTTCGTTGATTTTTGTAGAGCTTTCCACCTAGTAAATAAATAACATTGTATAGATCAGTGGTTCCCAAAGTTGACTGGGCTCCGACCCATCTAACAAAAATTTCCAATCTTGGGACCCACCTCTTAGCTGTCAAGAGGGCATAAATATTGGTAATGCTCAGATTCCCTAGTGGCGAATCGTGGAACTACTTAATGCTGTTTTATTTGTTCTAATTGAAATAAAAAAAAATATTTTGTACAAGTGTTACCAATATGAATGAGACTGTTGAAAAAAAAACACAACTTAAATAAAAAAATTACTACTTAAATACATACACCTGCAAGGTTTTTTTACAAAGTTATTTCAATGGGAAGGATGTATTTGTTTCTTATTTTTCTTCATTACAGTTTTAGCATCAACTTCAACTTTAGTTACTTTTAATCGCAGTGAGTTTGATATATCCAATTTATTTCGGTATTTAGTTGTAATGTTAACCATAGCCGAAAATCCGACCTCACATGATATGAGGTAGTAAAGAGGAGGAGGACTTTCATAGCTTCAACGAACAGGCAAGGATAATTATCAGCAACTGAGAGCCAGAATTTCGTTAACTGTTTACGATTGAAACTATTTTTCAGTGACGTATCTTCTGATAAATCAATGAGTTCTTCACTTGCTTTTGTTGACATACCTACTAGTTGGTAAGTCGTCTTGAAATGGGTTACAAATCCAACGCAACGAATCAAACTTTTTCATCGCAAAAACAATAGACATCCATCTCGCTCGGGACGTTTCGCTAGGGACGGGCTCACGACATGTGTTTCGTTCGCCGCGCTGTCGCCGACTGAGCTGTCAGTATGGCTGGCGCTAGCTCCAGCGCTAGCTGGCGATATTCCGCGACTGTGCTGCCAGCTGTAGTGCATTGGCAATTCAAACTATTATTATTTTATCACAATATTTTCCGTAACTTAAATTTATTTAAATTTTTAGGAATTATAAATAGCTGAATGAAATATCAAATTTATCATTTCCTATTTTTTTTAATTCATGTATACAGTGGCGAGAGCCCACTCAATATTCGCTCGCGACCCATAGTTTGGGAAACCATGGTATAGATTATATTATATCGTAACGTGATACGTTTGATTTTTTTTAACTTGTAAGTATGAACTCTTTATTCCATTTTATAATAACCGTCAAACAAAAAAGGTTCACTGGCACAATCACAATCTATATAAAAACGTAATATTTTTGTTATTTGTTCAAATACATTTTACGCATTTGAGATAGATAACATTATGTTATATTCCTACATACAAAGTTGTAATAATTATCATTATCAATATTATTTATTATTTTTCTTCATGTTTGTCTATCATTATTGAGTGTTTTGCTATCTTTAATGTTTCTTTGTTTTCTTCATTTACGACAAATTATTATTAATTGTACGAATCAATAATATTTCCGAACATACAAAGTAACTAAATTTATTAACATATATATGACGTAGTCATATAAAGTAACTCTAACAAGGCAAGACTAAGCCGCCTCGCACATCTAAACTCGACACCGTCTGCGGTACAGCTATAAATAAAACCTTCTAGGAACATCGCACCGATGTTTCATATTGAACCGCGCACATAGGCGCCTAGCGACAGTCGCGCGTAACCTCTCGATACGTCAAAATATAATCTGACTAATGACAGGCCATCTTGACATATGTATAGAAATGACTGAACTAAAATGTCGCATTCCACCAATGTGCGGGGCGTGTATTTTGTGAATAACGACGACGTCACATCGACGTATTCGACATGTTCCAGACGAGACGAGTTTACATGTGCGAGTCAGCTAAGTGATATTTTGAGTGATGTGTTTTATATCGCAGGTAACATTACGGTTGTCAAAACTAGTCGACTGTGGAAGTATATCGACTGTGGAAAGGAAAAGATAATCCACACAAATCAAATTTTCCAGGAGGCACAAAAAAGTTTTTGTTATGGTTTTTGATCAAAGTTAAAAAACAAAAAAAAAAACATAATCTTGAAGTGCATGGTAATTAGTAATTCGGTTTTTATATTTCTAATCTGATATTAATTATTGAGATAATTAAACAAAAAATCTACTAAAATGATGATTAAGAGGGCTCGATGTGACATCATCGTAAACCAAGAAACAAACGTTATCAAATGGAGCTTCGCAGATTGGCCGTTGCAATTGCAACGCGAGACGATCCGCAGATGCAACATGTCGAATTTAATACAGCCTGCATGTCGTATCTAAAAAAAGTCGACTACGCGCAAGCGCACAGCCCGCGGCCATCGGCCATTTCTGTCTCTATCTCTGTCTACACTGTCACTGCTCGCTCATCGCTGGTCACCCCGTTTGACGTTTGTTCATACAATCAACACAATAAAAATGGCAGACGAGAGACTCTCCGATGCGGCGAATGTCGATATCGCTAGGCAGATGTGCGAGGTTTTATCAAGTAACACCGCCTGCCCGTTCTCGGAAGCTTTGATTTATGGCGGTTAGCAATGACATTAATATGGACGAAGCATCTAGAAAATAAAATGACACTCACTTTGTGTCGGGTCTGCCGGATGGCGAAATTCATATTTTAATATCGGTATCCTACGCTCAAATGAACATTCTGCTTGCAAGCGGTCTGGCGACACCGCTGGGTCTGCCCATACAAAATTTCTGACTGTCACGTTTCAACTCCACCGTTATTATTGTGTTACAAAATGCCAATGTGCCTAGTTAAAAATTGTAAAAAAAATCTACTAAACACTCCAAGAAAGATGGGATATCACTTTTCATGTGTTAGTATTATTTATTATTTATAAAATGCCATTTTAAGATAATGTTTATTCAATGCAATTGAATGACAGAAACCATTGGACAGTCGCCTGTGATGCGCTGGGCTCACTTGCGTCTAATCTCCGAGAAGTCGTAAGTAACCGAGAATCTGTTTCTAACGCAATGAGTCATGACACTAATACGCCATTACAATAAAGGTTATATTACTATAAATTCTCGAAGCTTGTATCGCATAATGGAAATGGATACGTCATATGGTCACGTGACATCTACCTATACATCTGTGAATGACTTTCATGCACAATTTCTCGTGCGCGCTGGTATGAAGTGAGTTGTCCATTTAATATGTCATTGGCGGTTAGGCACACGAGGCGAGTTGTGATGTGCGAGCCGGCTAAGTCGTGTCATTTCCTTCTTTTTTTTAATTGCTTCTATAAAAACACTATTTAAAAAGTAAATATGAAAAATATAAAATACATGGAAGTACACCGAATGACAAGTATGCTCTATTTACAAAAATAATAATATAATAAATAAAATATATAGAACAACGTCCACCTCAACTCATTCTCACGTAGGTGGAATATATTACCTAAGGTAAGTGGAAGCGATTCAGTTGAACACAAAACCAATAACAGGTTAGTTCTGCATCTTGGGAGAACAAACAACTGATGTGTTTGATTTCTAGGATATGAGAATATTTTATTTTGAGAGGGGTATCTAGTTTTCCGTAGTTACACAGTAAAATGCTAATGTTTACTTTACTAAGGTTTTATAAAAGAATATCTCTATTTGAAAATGGTATGTGGGCAATTTCATAGCGTAAAATGTGAAATTGAAATGTACCTTTTAAGTTTTCAGTGTCTCATAGGCAGATATTCGATATAAAAGATCATTTACTTAGCGGAAATATACGAAGCCTGCAATTTGATACATTTTTTTGATAATGTACATTGTAAAGTGTTTTAAATCTCTATATATATAAAAATCTCGTGTCACGATGTTTGTGGTCGAACTCCTCCGAAATGGCTCGACCGATTTTTATGATTTTTTTTATGTATATTTGTTAGGTATGAGAATAGGTCAACAAGTATATTTCATACCGCTAGATAATTAGGGTATCTCTATCCAGAAAAAATTTCTTTTATTTTTTTGACAATTTTTTTTTTGTATTTTTTTTATTATTTGGCATAAAAAATACCTATAACCTCAAATTTTCACTTTCCTACCCCCATCCTCCCATTTTTTAATCGCGATTTTATTATTTTTGTATGAAAAAATTTAACCGTCGTTCGTATTTCAAACAGAACGAAATTATTTATGTTGTTGAATGACAGATGGCACTACGTCCGAGAAGAATTCAAGAGAAGCGTCGCGTCATTTTGACATTTCATTCGGTAAATCACAACGCAGTGCGTGCAAAATTTTGTACGATTTATTTTAATTTATCTATTTTTATGTGCGTGTATTACAGTGCACAATGCCAGCAAGACGCAAGGGGGGCCATTTGGGCCGTCGAACGAATAAAGCAACAAACATGCGAAATAGTAGAGTAGAAAGAACAGACGAACAAATCCAACAAGATAACAAAAACGTGCGTGTAAGCATGTCGCAATTGCGTGCATCTCAATCACAAGAGGCACGAGCTGAACGAAATCAACAACGACAATTGGAACGGAGCGAAGCGCGCCGGTTCGTAGTTAACACACGCACAGAAAATGACCGACAACGCCAACAAGTACATCGAACATTTACATCCGCTTCGTTCCTTCGTCTCGCATTCGAGTACGAGCCAGATATTGAATATTCCGCTCATCCGAAAGTGCTGATTGGTGCTATGGACAAAGAATGTCCCCATTGTCATGCGCTCAAATTCAAACATGAGTCAGCCGGGATGTGTTGCGCATCAGGAAAAGTGCAACTACCAGAAATTGAGATACCACCAGAACCATTGAACAGCTTGCTCATTGGCACGGTTCCAGATTCAAACCTGTTCTTGAAGTCCATTCGCACATTCAATTCATGCATCCAAATGACTTCGTCCGGAGCAACAGAAATAGTTCACAATACTGCGGCAAATGGTCAACAATTCCATTCTACGTTCAAAATCAAAGGTCAAGTATACCACAAAGTAGGCTCATTGCTGCTAATGCCAAACGAACCACATACATTTTTACAAATCTACTTCATGGGCGCGGCGGTGAGGACATCAATCATGTGGATGCACGTTGCGGCTACAATAGCCTCAATTCGCCTAATGCCAGGCGTCTGTTGAATGAGCACAATGAATTATTGAAATTCTTCAAAGCACACATGCATGAATTGCAAAGTGACAATCACGCTATTGTCATCAATCCTGATAAAATACCAGCTGGAGAGCACATACGTCGATTCAATGCGACTGTTGTTGACGACATTGCTGGAATCATGGTTGGCGACCGCACATCGACGCGAGAAATCGTGATTCGAAGAAGAAACAATAATCTGGAGTTCATCGCTGACACACACCGTTGATACGACGCTCTCCAATATCCGCTAATTTTCTGGAAGGGACAAGACGGATATTGCATAAACATTAAACAACTAGATCCTGTCACAGGTAATTCATTCATTATGAACATCATTACTCATTTTGAATTGAGAAAATGAATGGTTGATGTTTTTTGTTTTTATCGGCGGTCATCGTCTACAGTGCTCTATTCCTCTTTCTGTCATAGATCCCATCCCCACACACTTACGATACATTCGTTACTTTTTATTTAACAACCAAAATATTCACTAGAAATAATTTATATGGCAGAACAACGTTTGCCTGGTCAGCTAGTAATAAATATATATCTAAATAAGTAAAAAACAAACTTCTAAAATCGTTAAAGGATCCCATATTCTATGGCTATGTTTTTTTCTTTTTCTCTAATGTATTGTGACTCATAAGGTTTTTGACTACTTAAATCATAGTTATATATTTTTTTAATATCTATTTAAAAAAAACATCGATTTTTATTAAAAATAAACATGTGTAAGTTAAAGAATTTAAAATCCTTCTCATAGATATCTCTTTCTTCACTTTGTATTTTTATTATAACTTGATTTCACTCTTCTTTTTTATTTCATGCTAAATATTATCTGAACGTCTTTATATGATACTTTGTTATTTTATTAATATTAATACTATCGACCGAAGGTACCTACTTGATGAAATTTGAATTTAAATTCTAGTGGATTTAAGTTTTGTACTATTCCATTTGAGTCGTTCTTTGCGACCCGGGTTTCGCCTTTCGGCATCTTCAGACACTATGTGCACTCACCAAAAGGCAAATACACTCTGACAACGAATACCATTAACTCTAACTTATATAACAAATTAATACAATAAAGTATGTAAAAACTTCATCATCTACCTATTAAGTCAATGATCATAATAAAAAATATAACAAACAAATAATGAATAGTTGAAGTGTTCGTAAAAAAACCATACCTTATCACTAATAATACTTTTTTATTTACATAATATGTTTTTTTTAAGTAAATATTAATAATATTGATATCACTATATACGTCTATCTCAACGGTAGGTAGAGACATAATCGTTGGACATAACGCGTATCGAAATTGATAAACAGGGAAAGCTGCATTGCGTTAGTAGTCGGATATAACTATCGGGCAGGCAATTAAAAGTGGTCGCAAGGTGGGTCAATTAATAAGGGGGCGGGGCGGGGTAGACCATAAATGGCAGGCAAGAGATCGAGGTCAGGGGGACCCCTTTGTCTTCGCTAAAAGTGGTTCGATGGGCTTTAATTAACAGCCAAGCAGGAGAGTCGGCCGACAAAAGGGCCCTCGCAACAATAGATGGCTCTTTCCGTCCACACAGCGTCGATATTTTTCGTAGGAACTTGTCACACTCTAATAATATGATACGATTTGATAGGTTACATGTAAATTGTACGTAAAACATTTCACCGTGGTACAGTTCACCGTGAGCTTTCTTATCGGAAAGAGATGACCGTATACTATACGGTTTCCAATTGTCTTAGATTCAATATAAACAATTAGCTGATTTTGGCAATAATCATGAATTCAAGAATGAAAACATAACCTAACTTAACAAATAATCCAGTATATCGACTATTTTCAAAATTTGTTTACTGGTGACTTCCTATAAAGTGTAAAATGATAAGAACCGTGTTTTATTTAAACATGAATTTTATGTCAGTAATGTACGACCCAAAGAGGTTGGACCAAGGCCTGAACAAAAACGATGCATGAGTGCGAGTGAGAAAGTATTCGGCACCCTTATAATCTCTGCGACACGCGCTAGAGTAAGATAAAAGGTCTACATATTTTTGAGTCAGTTTCCAAAAGTATCGCTGGCAAATCGTGGTGAATCGCTACACGTAGCATCGATAATATGCGAGTGTTGCTAAATTTGCTATTTTTTTTGTTAAACATAAAGTCAGTGGTATATATTATTAGTTAATTAAGTAGGAAAGGTGGTTCTGCATGTTGTACCTATTAAAATATGGTAGCCGTACTGATAAGCAAGAATATGGTATTACGTTTCATATGTAAGTTGATACATGTTCGTGACAATTTATTTGTATATTATTATTTATTTTAATATCAGTGACCTAGTGTTTCTTTAAAATAACTTAAATTATGGATATCTTTACCTAATGGTTGCATTTTGACCGCTTAAAAATACTATATAACGTAAAAAAATAGAAAATTATATTTTAATTCTGAGCGTCTAGTGCGAGCACTTTGGGCAAGCACTAGCAAAATGGTCTATGGTCTCGAACATTTGTAGGCGAATGCGTTCGCTCGCCCACAAACCAAACGCACGGCACGTAGCTTCATTTAGCAATGCAACGGGTGGCGTCTAGATGTATCTATAGTCTATGGGTTGGACGGTTTTTAATATACGGCCACAAATTTCCTATACTTCACGGTGAAGTGTAATACGACGAACTACGTACAAGTTTCCGGATACGCACCAACGGCGATTATCTTTGACGCATATAACACAGTCGATTCGTCAGAAAAAAATAAAAAGAGGCTTTTAAAAAGTTTAAAATTATAACAATTTCTAAAAAAATGAATATTTCTCACAAATTGTTTTTATTTTAATAATAGGTACCTACTTACCTATCTATTTTACAGAACCAATGGTCAATGTCATTCAAAAATGCTAAAATCAGTAATAGCCCGTGAGAGTAGGCAGGTTATGCGTTGCTTAAAGAATATTTTATATACCTACCTAAATTTTTGATAGTGGGTTCCATGAACGTGAATATTTCAATTCTCAAAATCAGACAATGCGTCAGGCCCTGCGTCACTATTCGCGCCACTGTGGATATGCATGATTTAGGCCCGTTTCAGACGGTACACCGGTGTCGCACTCATATTCTTATATTCGAGCGCGACACCGGTGTCCCGTCTGAAAAGGGGCTTTAGTTACACAATTATTATCATATCACATCTACACCTATGTTTTATACTCTATAATGTACCGTTTTAAAAAAAAATTGGTTACGTACATGTTTAAACACGCGCGTTAACATGATCTTACTCCCTACTTCATTTATCGTTTGTCAATTTATGGCTACGGCTGTATGTTGTAGCTTAGCCACTGGGAAATGCCAATATAAATGGCGTATTTCAAAAAAATACTACCTTATTCTTAGGTCAACAATTATTATAAAGCAAACATTATTCGTAGTAGTTTTATCACATTTTAATGGTCAAGGACATAGCTTATAATCAGTATCTTTAAAATTATCTTTAAATGTGTAAATTTTGCCCATTTTTTGAATAATAAAATGCCTAATTCTAGTCAAATTTGGGATCACAGAGATTATCAATATATTTTTTTATTGTAAATATTTCACTATAATAATGTTGACATAAATTTTACTAATGGTTTTATAAATGCTTTTAAAAATTAATAAACATAAAAAATCTTAACACCACTCCACATGGACGTACTGAAATATGACTATATTCTAAAACATTAGAGCGAGAGGTTTAAAAGAATACTATTGTATGTAATAAAAATACTTTATGCAGTCATCAAATGTTTAAAATAAATATAAAGGATAATAAGGCTTCAAAATTATGTAAATAGATTATCTACAACGTTTAAGGAATTCCAGGATCATTCTTTGAAAATAGCATAAAAGTTCCATTTTGACGTACGCTGAGTATGTGGGCCGTTAACATCCTGCATAGTTTTTTTCTATTCAAGTAGAAATTTAACTGAATAATAAAGAATACATTTAATATAATATGCCACAATAGATATCACAGATAAAATATAATCAATACGTGATAATATAATAATATGTTTGTGTATGTCTTTCAATCTCATTGAATCTATGGACGGGTAAGTAGTAACAACTGAAGCCCTGGGGGTAATTAATAATGCTCTTCAATTAGAAATGGCTGCAAAGGTAAAATGTCCATTTCAGTGAAGTTATGTCACTTTGACCGGTTTAGACCTGATATTTTTAAATCAACATACGGAAATAACATTACACTAATTGTATTACGTATTTTATAATATATGGACAATTTGCATATTTTTGCTGAAAACCGCCCGGAGAAACGTGCTAAGATCGCTTGATATCTTTTTGAGAGAATAATAATTTTACGATGAAAGCATACGAGCGAAATAACTTGAAGAGTTCTTGAAAGATGGAAGATAGCAATATAATAATATATATTATTATATATTTACATTTAGAAATTTCGATGACGTTCAGAAAAATGTCTTGAGTGTATTGTAAAAGAAATAGATAATATCAGAAAAGGTTTTTCAATTTCGGTTTTGAGACTCGTCGTTTTGTTGGTTTCGATGAAACTGATATCAATAATTATTAACCTTGACAGTTCTGTGATATCAAGTTACTAGGTCTTAAATTATTTTTGGTACAAGTCGGTTATGGGGAATACAGCGGCAAACATATTTTGAAAATAGCCGATATATTGGATTATTTGTTAGGTTGGGTTGGTTTAGGTTTAGTAAAGTTGGTTAGGTTAGGTTAGGTTAACTTAACGTAACAAATAATCCAGTATACCTATTGGCTATTTTCAAAACGTGTTTGCCACTGTATTCCCCATAAGTCATAACCGACTTGTGCCTTATTTTACAACGTTTTTCTTAGGTCGTATTCTTATTTTTCCGGTGGTTGTTTTTCCGGTACAAGTCTTGCAATCGATTTTTAACTAACTTCGACTAGCTAGACATTTGAAACTTTTAGAATATATCAGAACACGATGCCAATGCATTTTTTCATATTTATACATACTTTTAGCCATCTTTAAGTAGAATTGAATTCATTTTTAGTTAATTCAGTTTTGTATGAATAGTTATTTCGATACCATTATTGGTTGCTGTTGGGTCCTAGCAACTAAATTATTAAATAATTTATACGTGCGTTACTATGGAAATCAATATGAAATGACGTTTCATTATTCAGTATTTCTATCGAGTACAATTTTTTTTGATCATTTAAGCTAGTCAAGTTTATATGATTCAACAGAAAATTTAAAAACGTTGTAAGTACATAAAAAGTTCTTTTTATTTTGTAATTATTTTTATTTAAATCAATATACACTTTAACTATTGAATACTTTCGATATTTCTAGAATAGTTGACAAAAGAAATGGCTAATAATAATGATTAATTAAGAAATATTAATAAACCTATACGTTGGCAGAATTTTCATTTAAATTACTACCATATCGTAAAACTAGTAGGGTAACGCAATGTTAAGGTATAACATGGAACGGAATTAATTGAATAAGTAAGGAAGGGTTAAGAAGTACATATTATAATTTTTTTATTAATTACTATTATTGAGGCTTGATTAATGTGATACAGGCGATTCAACGTTTCGGTTCATGATATTTTTTTTAAAACATATCAATTGATAATGTTTACTATGTCAACAAAAAAGGTAATGGTTATGTATGCACCTATACGTAAGTATTATCTGGGTTCGGTCTTTTGAGTTGTGGGTGTATAGGCGTGTGCTTAAAATATCAAGGAAATACAAGATATGAAATGACACGGTATTACAAGGGATGAAAGAGCAGGAATAGCTATTAGTCATCACAAAGAGTGATATTTTGCACACGTGGTGCGTGGGAAGAACTCCAAGAAAAACAGGATCAGCAGGTCTATTCTTAACGGTTATCACTTTAGCATGTTTCCGTTATTTGCATTCTTCCAAATTAGAACGGAAGGTACTCTTTATACTAAACGGTTGGCGGCGGCTATCTCTAGTTTCGAAATTTTAGGTTGGTAGACATGTCGATCAAATTAGAATATGTTCGTACTGCCGAACCCAAGAGGATAAGACCGAACACAAGCGGATAAAGACAAACCAGCGCCATCTAGTCAGTAATGAGCCGTACACAATAATTTTGTATTGGCACCTCAGACATATCAACATAACCTACAATTTTATTAACCATGTCATTGCGATTGCAGCAAAACAGTCGGATCTTGCGTCTCAATTCTCAATATGTAAAATTCACATACTCTGTCTCAGATCTCAAAGTTAGCACGGCCAAGCGATTGGCTGTCAAAAAACAACAGCCAGAATACGAAAAGTAATAAATGTGATATATTTATCACAATTAGCTCTTTTTTCTAAGTGATATGTTAGAATAAGCATGCAGATAGAAGATGAATACAGTGGCAGAAGAATCACAGATATGGTTTCATAAGAACACAATTTCGTTGCTGCCCTGAGTGCTGTCAAACATGATCGCTTGGATGATTGTCAACCTTCATAGAGGAGACGACACTTAAATCAGAAAGACGATGGAATTATGACGTAAATTGGCATAAACTTGTACATAACTTAAAACTGCTGTCGTCAATCGTAGACGTCATATTCAATTATATTTATCACTTTTCTTGCGATCTCTAATAGATATAAATAAGTACCTATTGTAATAGAATGACTTTTAGACACCTCAATACAAACGGCGAACGATTGAGCGAGATTTCTTAGAAGGAGTTTAGAGTATCCAAAAACTGCATTTACCACGTGGTCACAATTTTATTTTTATTATAACAAAGTTACATTTAATATAATATTAAGCACGGTTACATAAAACATTAATATAGAATAGGCAGAAGGAACGAGATACGGTCACCACCCGGTGTCAAACATTGTTTGATTAGGTACATTCGTTAAACCATGAATTTACTTTAACGGCCCACATGCGTCACGTAGGTCAAAATGGATATTTTATGGTATTTTCAGAGCATTAGCCTGGACATTCCTTAAACGTTGTAGATAATCATATAAAATTATAAAAAAATAAAAAAATATATTTACAATCTCTGCGATCCCAAATTTGACAAGAATTATGCATTTTATTATTCAAAAATGGGCACGATTAACACATTTGAAGATAATTCTAAAGATACGTATTATAATCTATATCTTCCACTATTCAAATGCGATAAAACATCTTACGAATAATGATTGTCTTATAATAATTATTGGACTAATAATAAGGTAGTATTTTTTGAAATACGCCATTTCTTTTGGCATTTCCCAGTGATTAAGCTACAACACACGGCCCTACAAATTAAAAATTAAACTTGATATGTTTAGGTCAAACAATTATTTAGAGTTTCGACCATAATAATCCATCGAAATATCACAGTTGTAGCACCAAGTACCCACTTATTAAACTGAATGCATTCAATTGCAACGACGATTGCTCAGCCGTAGATTCGAACCATAAAAGGTGCGCTTTCCGAAATCCGATCATCAACTTCTGCCTTTATATCTCCGATCTTTCCCCTCATTGGAAAAGTTTGCCAACGCCCCGGGCGGATATAACTTTTATGAAAGATATAGCGCCTTCTTCCTCCAATTAAATTTGCTCCAGAATATCAGGGTTGGCAGTCAAAAAACGTTACAAGAAAAAACACTAAATATATGAATTACAGTTTCTTTTACAATCGTATATATGTGTTAATTTCGCGTAGATGTAAGTACCTACCGAAATACAAGCAGATCAAATAGACAATTTCAAAAATGTTATGAGGAAATAATGAAATTGAGCACTGAGCAATCATACTAACGCGTTATGTATTGGAATACAATCGGATCTAACGAAGGCAATTTCGAAAGTGTACCGGGAAACATAATACAATTATTGAGTGTTGGACAATCGAATGGAGATAGATACTCGTGTGGTTTGAATCCCGTTTCTGATAATATTCACGTGTTTCCATGCAATATAATGGATACCCACTTATAAGTACTAACATAATACAAACAGATCTAATAAAGACAATTTAAAAAATGTCCTTGGGAACAGGTTTCCAATACGCCATAAAAATCAAAAATATAATTTCTGCATTTCTAATTGCTGGAAAGCCTCAATTAAATGGGACCAAACGCCGGCAAGCTATGTATATTTCGTCTTAATCAATCTAATATTAATAATTAGTGTAAAACCAAGACATGTGCAATTTTTAAATTTCGAGATTAAATGCGAAACAACTGCAAAAGTAATGAACTTGATAATGTAAAAGTAACTGAAAGAACATGACAATTATAATGTAGATATAAACCAAACATGGCGTTTTATTTTAAAAACTCTAGTTGTCCTGACAAAATGAAGATTTCAAACCCTAATGGCCTAATATCTCCAAAATATGTCTTTTGCACATGTCTTGGTATTACACTCACGGTGCGTATGTTCAAAATGCTTGAGTGATAGGTAAAACGAAATAATGAGTTTAATAATTCTGTGGAGTTGTGCATGATTATCATAATCAAGCAGATAAATTGAGGATTTTACGCCGAATGGCCAACATGCATTATTATAGTATATATTAAATATTTATATATATTTCTTTTATAAAATTAAATTTTATAAGTATTTAATTAATAAATAGATACGACAAAAATGAATGTTTTACTTTTCCAATGGCTGTTCTATTTTGTCATATTCTGTTTTTACCGGTTATTTGGATACACATTACAAATCCGACATTAGAATGAATTCGAATTCATTTCTGACATAATACCCATATCAACCGATTGTTAATAAAATGATCACTACATTATTTATGTTGAATTATGTATGTATGACCTATGTACACTATTAATTATAGGCTACGTGACTCAGTTACGTGCCGTCTTTATTGACTCATTTTTCAGATAAAATAACCATATTTACACTACAATTATAATAAATCAAACAAGCAGTAAATATATAATTATGTCTCTCATTATTTACGAGCAAATATTCTATACTATTTTTGTATGGTCGGAATATTTACTCAAAGCTCAACATATTATTATTAAAACAGAAAAAATACAAAATACAAAAAGTCATGACTTTGCGGGATGGATTGAATCAATGTAGATACATATAAGATTAAAACTGCTGAAAAATTGTGTAGTGTTCAGTGTTTGGTATTAAGAAGTTATGAGGAGGCAATTAGATCACTGACATCTTATAATGGGTACAGAGGTGTAGAGGTTTACCCAACTCTACAACCGACGTATTATTGTCTGTGGTCATTTGTATGGCACAGACATGGGACAATAATACTAAACAGAAATGAGAGCCAACAATTCAGTTACAATTTGGGTCTAGAACTGTACAGTTAAATATTCACGCGCAACTCAGTGAATATCCAATAAAATCACAATGTAAATCTTATGCCGTGTCCACACTGGCAACGTTATTAAATTTTACGACAATTATCATAATTATCGCAAAATCTAACGAGGTTGCCAACAACTTGTTGCCAGTGTGGACCCGGCATTACGTAACATAACATCAATACCAATGTGTCACTATTCTTTAATGCCGTGCATCAAACATATACATATAATCTAATATGTAGTGCTACAATATAAACCGAAGAAAATACATCACTGTGTCTTATTTCTATTGTGCCCCGAACATATTATATCACACACACAACGCAACCTTCTGCGCACAATTAATAGATGATGGATCTACACACCAAACAACAAAAGATCTTCATCAATAAGTGGTGAATGGTGGTCAAGAACGAAATATGTGTAAAAAGGGTGATGATATGTTTGTCGTAAAAAAAACAGTGACAGCATGGCGCGCAACCGACACCCAAACGCATCCGGCAAAAACCATCTCATCGGCGACCATTACATTACTCAAAATTAAAGAAAGATAATTCCGTTTAAAAACTGATGAATGAAAACGTTTTGAAGAAAACTGTTTAATATAACGAACATAGTACGATATGCAGATAAAGAAAAGGCTCTCGACAATATGTCTGAGACGCACTCTGCAGTTTTTTGGGCATATGGTCCGCGGACCCGATAACCTGGAGAGACTGGTGGTTTTGGGTGGCCACCAGTGAAGATGATGCAGAGGAAGAGCGTCTGAGCGCTGGAACGACCAAGTGAATGAGCTAACTGGGGGCACCATTCATTCTCCCCTGAGAGAATCGGATAATCGAGAATAATGGAAAGTCTTGGTCGCTCAAAGGATGGCAAAATTAAAAAGTGGTCACGATCCTCAGCCATAAGGGTATGACCAAGAAAAAGAGAAGTACAATATAAAATGAAGCGATATATAGTGAACTTTACGAATTACAAATTCAAGACGTTCACAGCATGACAATTAAAAACTAAGAAATAGTATAAAAACCAAGGCCTGAACAAAAACGAACCATAAGTAAAGCATTCCGCACGCTTATAGGTACCTCCGTAATATGCGTTAGCTAGAGTAAGATTGAATTCCTACGGTTGAATAAAATATTTTTTCTACACGTCACCGACGTATAATGATTTGATTTGAATGACTAGTCATTTAAAAACTGCGAGTACCTACGTGTTGCTGAAATTTATTGTTTTTGTGCTAAATATATGTTAGTAATAATTATTTTAAGTTAATAAAGTAGAATATATGGGTCACTATGTTGTGTTTAAACTTTTTAGCTGTACTGAGAAGCAACATGATGGTATAACGTTTCATAGTTAAGTTTACTTAATAATAAAATTGAGGTACGAATGTAATGAATTATAAAGGATTTTCAATACAGTAACATCCGAAGAGACCCGTGAAGTATGTAAGACGAAGCCCAACATTTGTAGCATTTTTTTTTTAAATTATATCTATATAGTAAAACTGCTGTAATTCTAGGATAAAGTCTAAAATCTTGATATTCATTCAGTAACAAAATACTTACAAATAAACACATGTCGCAACCGGAAAAAACGAATGAAATATTTTCATTGATACACTAGATTCGACAATCGAAATGGGATTTAACTTAATAAGTATTGTGTTTAGATTGATAATAGTATCTGGTAACCCTGCCAGGAAGTATGTTCCAAAGTTATCGAAGAACCAAGAGAGTACGCGGATCGAGTGTCGCTAATTCGATTCTCACAATGCCAAATCGAGTTACTTCATCGGCACTTCGACACTCAAATCGATGGAACTATACCAAGACTTATGATTCTAGTATAATATTAATATTGCAGGCGTTTGATAACTTCTTCTCTTCTAATATGATGGTCTCCTCCAGTGCTTTCCTTAAGCCGAGCAGTCTTCTAAACACATTCTCCAGCCTCTAGCATTCGGCAAAATACTAGTCTTTCTTGATACTGTTTCAGAACTCGAAATGGAAAAGTTTATGAACCAGAGCGCTTTCGTTGATGCCATACAACGGTTACTTATAAAATATGATTGTTTCATTAGCATATTTTAGGGTTTACATGTTAACTTGAGCTGTTATGGAATCCATAGACTAAAATATAATGCAAACTCTTACGCGACCATAAATATCCTCCAAATATTTCCGTAGCATAATCGGACACCGTTCGAAGCTATATGCTTACTTTTGAAGTTATTTAACGTTTTCAAGCAGGTTTTGATATTTTTTGATATTGTTTGATTCAAAAAATGCCCTCCAGGAGTGGCAGGTTCAGGACTATCAGGATAAATAAGTATATTGAGTAATAGAGTAAATAGAATAATTGGTTGGTTAGAGCATGCAAGATTATGGAATCGGGACATAAGCGACACAATGCTCGTAAGGTCCAAAGACTGTACGAATGGCCAACAACGATTTTGACCTGCAGTAAATTCGGTAAAGCAGTGGCACGGGAGAGGTGAAATAGACGGGGAACGCAGCATTAGACATCCAATAGGTGACAAGATCATGGTCTTGTTCAATACTCCTAAGCTAGAATATTCATGAAATGTATGTGTAATGTAATGTGAACTGTATTGTCAATGATACAACAGTTACTTAGGTACTGTGAAGACCTGAACGGATATTTTTGTAAGTTTTTTGGCTGATAGTGTATTCTGTGTATTGAGGGTAGGATTGGACGGTTTACAAAAACAAGCTCGGTTTGTCAAAGAACTTCGATGTTCATTTCAATTTCAGATAAAACAGGCGATACTGCATATATTAATACTAGATACAAGATGGACGACACGTCCGCTATATACCCTACACATATTTTTTTTTTATCAAAATTAAAATAAAGCTAATATTATTTCATATACTTATATATTATATATTGTTATTTATAACTAAGGTTGCAGTCAAAATTTAATAATATATTGCTATAAGACAGCCTGAAACTTATTCCGGACATTATTTAAATAAGGTGCTACAGTATCTGTTAGAAATTGAAAACATATTTAAAATTAACTTTAAACTACTTATAACAAGCTTTGAGTGTCCATGCCATAACGCAGTAAACGAACCGACAGTGAATAAAGTGTATTAAAAATAATGATCAATTAACATGGATCCTGATTGTGGATTAATTATGTCAAAGGTGCATAAAAGCTTTTAAAACTGTCAATGAATTAATTAGGCAAAGCAGAGACGGTACCTACGGATATATTGAGGGATATATTTTAAGCATGCTCAGATTGTTTGTATTGTAACAAAGTCGCAAGGAAGGCATTTGGATTCTAAGCAAGCAAAACGTGTGTTTGAATACCATTCGAATCAAGATTTTTTAATGTTATATTAGAAAAAGACTTATCATAACATCAATTAAATGGACGATCCCATATAAATACTTATAATAATGTTTCATGGCATCAAGGACGCCACCATTTAAACAGATTTGTATTTAAGATAAAACCACAATACCTACTTTAAAAGTTATTTCGACCTTGAATAAGAACAGGAAATTATCAATATTATGGCGAAGCGGTAGAAACTTCAGTAGGCTTCGGCCATACCCACAAGTAGCAAAAAATACTAAAAGCTCCAGTTTACTTTAGTAAAATATCCAATATGCTAAATTAAATTGGAGGGCGAACGAAAATAATTTTTCCCCTTGGTTCTAATTTAAGGTAAATTATGGTTTAATTGAGATTCAATATTGAAATAATATAATATATACGACGTCGATACTCATATACTTGTACGTCGAAGTAGAACAGTTATTCTGGTTGCAAGATTTAAAAATAAAAATATACTTAATAAAAACCTACTGAAGACATATTACCAAACTTACACATTTGTAACTGCAGCTTCACTGGTGGTAATTGAATAAGTAATTTTTATTTTAGTTAGAAACGGGTTGTGATTTGTAAAATCTACAAGACTAGTCTAGTTTAAACACAGTATCTAATAGTTGTATAGAGTAATTATTACAAGATAGCACAATATATCCACGATTGTAGCACACCTCCTGTAGACGTAAAGGATTGTCACCAATGGTACGCTCCATGCTGAATTAAAGAGAAGATAATGATTTGATAGTGTTTGTCTGGAAGCGCTGGGTGAGAATCGGTCTGAATATAATAAGTAGGCTGTAATTTAGGGTGACCAAGTTCTTGAACCTCAAATCTCAGGCTTCAAGTCTAGTAAGAATTTTCTTAATAGGATATAAGTCGAATATCTCACATGAGAGTCGCATTAAAAATGGAAAGAGAAATTTACTAATACATGGATTGAGCCAAAATGGGAACGGTTCGTCTTGCAAAAACTGGCTTTTTATGTTTGGAACACGTTATATATTATGTAAACACTAAACACTGGTATAAATATATGTATACCTACCTACTGTTATCATCGTGATATTAATGTCGATAGTATCTGTGAATTGGTATTGTAATTTATTGACCAAAGTAGGCCTAGTTTGATTTTATTTGAAATTAGCGCGTTTTCGATAAGATGCGCTTTTTAGCGGAAAAAGGTCAGTCACCATCCGCCTATGTTAATAAGTAGCCGATTCAAAAATGTAACTTCCCGGGGTGTGTTATTACAAATTGCAGTTAGTGTCGGTTAGTTTATGAAATTCAATCCAAGCCATATAGATAATAGACAAAAAAATATTCGTCTATCTATAAAACATCTAAAATTATGAGATTAAATCATACACGATTTTAGATATTTTATAAATGGAAGAATATTTTTTATTTAATATAATTTGGTTTAGGCAGGGCTTCTTAATTCGATTAAAACAAATAAGTATGAATGAAAAAGTGTGCACTATTTTTGTCAGATCGCCTATAGCACACCTAAGTTATTGTTTTGTTTTAGGCAGGGTTTAATTGCTTTTTAAATACTAACAAGCACAATGTTACGTAATTTGTATTCTTAGTTCAATGAAAACAAACAAGTATGACTGACAGAGTTAAGTCTGCACTATTTATGTCAGATCTTACCTAGCCCCTTTCTAGCTATCTACCTCCACCCTTCGCCGTTGCTATAATATCGTTACTTCAATACTACAGTTAGATAACGAATACGTGTATTAATTAAGGTGCTAAGTACCAAAAACAAAAAAACTGACATTTTTTTATAGAAAAGAGTTCTACATACTAACGCCAATAACTTCAACTATGGTCTAAGTGCCTCAAGCAAGTCAAAAAAATACAGCAAAATATTTAAACCTGTCAACGTTGTAAGTCCGTTGGCCTGTTTTATTTATAATGGTGTAAATAGCACTGCAGTGGTCAACCTCATTCAATATAAAACGGCTGTCGATGGTGTGTTGACACTTGCAAGTTCTTAATACATACCTAAAATTATAGAAACTGCCGTGATTGCTTCACACTGTAAAACCACATTTTTCAAAATGTCTGCTTCATGAAATTTTACTGCAATGACTCAGTATTTTGTAACTACAGGCAATACTACTTTTTGGTACTTAGAGCCTTAATTAATACACGTATTCAGTCTTGATTTTCACTGTTTTTGAGTAAGCTATTGAATATTTTACTTCTCTACAAAATGATAAAACTAGGTATCTACAATATGTATCTACAAAATAATATATCTACAATATTTTTTCATACAATTTAACATTATTTAATTGTTCCCGATTAGACATACACAATTTTTCATTTTTATTTTAAATAATCATTAAAGTCAAGTAAAGTTAAAATTTTATTTTTCCAACAATGGCCAATCAGAGTTATCTTGTTGTAGTATTGAGGTGACGATATATTACATATATATATAGCTAAATATTTCACAGTTAGTCAAATCCACGTGACAGCGGGATTCCACGGTTTGAAATTGGTTTAAGTACTGCATTTTCTAGTGCCTGCTTAATTTCTTTATGTTACACAGTGACTGACAAGGTGATCTCCGCTGCAGTGTTTTGGGAAGAATTTAGTAGGTACTTACTATGATTTCGGACACGCTAAGTAAGTAATTATGTAACCTTAAATAATAAAATAATTTACAGGTAATACGGCGGAAATTCTTATTACATTTAAAGCATGGTTTAATTTTGCAAATATTATAATATGATGGTATCTACAATATTACATTTTGACTGTGGAGCAGAGTTAAAAACTCTCGTGGGACGACGGCTTAGTGAGAAAATCCGATTGGTTCCGCGGTAAAGCGATTCCAAACTGGGTCAGATAGGTAAACTGAATCAAAAATATATGAGTTAGTGTAGATATTATCACGATTACGAACCCATGCATTCCACCATTCGCGTACAATTCAAAGAAAACATATGTTTACTACTCACGTTAAAATCGCCGTAATATTATTGAAATTAGGTAGGTAGGTAACAGTAGCGAAGAGTGGAAGTAGGCTGTTAAGATCCGCACATAAATAGTGTACATTAAACTTTGTTAGTCATACGTATTGAACTAAGACTACAATTTACAGACGGTGTTCGTTAGTTTTAAAAAATCAATTAATCCCTGCCTAGCCAAAACATAAACCGTTTTGGTTTTGGGCGATAGGACAAAACTGTGCATTTGTTTTCATTGGATTAAGAATACATACATAAGTACATATTACACATATTGTTCGTTCATTTCAAAAAATATTATTCTATCTAAAAAATTTTATAGATATATATATATATAGATTTTATAGATATCTAAAATATTTTATAGATATACCTACGAGTTTTTTCACTGAGGAAGTGAGATGGAATAAGGAACATGCAGGGTAGGTTGGTTTGACTCCCAAATGAATAACTCAGAATTTGGTGCGTGAATGAAATGAACCCTGGTTTTATTATCTCCTTCCAAATAAATATCAATTTAATTATTACAGATAAGTTTACAGATTATAATTTAGAAGTGGTGAAATCTTGAGTATGCGTTTTGATGGATTGCGAAGTTCGACCGGGCGGAGCAACGATAACCTTACGGTTAAATCTTTGATAACTGACTGACTCTGTTGATTTCTTCTACTGAATGTTTTATAGTGGTTCGATACAATATAAAAAGCTGCTACCAACTAATTGAATATTTTGAATATCATGCTTATGAAGTTTATTGTGCAATGCATGATTCTTTCGTAAATTATATACAATTGATTTCAATTTGAACAATTATGCAGTGTCAATAATTGAGTAAGATTGATTTTCATACAAACAACTTTTGTGCATATCATAGCAAACTTAAATAGCATTATTTATTAATTTGCGATATTATTGATTAATTGAATTATTAAATTATTTTGCTAAATTAGCTTTCTGTTGAAATTTGATTGACTCGCATAAATCGCTTGTTTTGCAATTTTAACAATATTATGTTGCAAGATACATTGTAGCTGTAAATTAATGGTTTCCTGCCAAGTCATGTTGGATGGTAGGGTATTGACCCTACATGTCTTGGTTTCGCAGGGTTTATTTGAATTTCCAAAAAACTAATCAACACCGTCTGCAAATTATTGTAGTCTTATTTCAATGAAAACAAATACGTATGTGTGATAAAGTTTAGTGTGCACTATTTATGGCGGATCTTAACAGCCTACCTCCGCCCTCCGCCACCAGTAGGTAGTATGTTCACTATTTAAATACAGAAAAAAACCGCCACCTGTCAACATTCTTATCGATGTACTCAATAATACTGTTTGTCTTACTATTTTTATCTCATAAGCAAAGCAATATAGAGTAGCAATATTGATAACATGTGAATGGCGCCTCGATTAGAATATGTATCTCCCACATATATATTGATATTATTATATCTATTTTACGTGAATTTCATTGTATACACGTGACTAAGCGAGTAAGAGCAGCGCGCATGATACGGATTCCTGGTGGGTGTTCTATTTATGGGATCGGGCAACAAAGACGCGAGTTCCCATGCCAATGTACGTGTATCATTGAGAGGCCGCTTGTTGTTAGCTGTGCATACTTTGGCAGACAGGATTGTGTGTGGGTGCTGCTCCTTCAGATTACGCTTTGAGTGTGGTGTTATCATTCTAGAAGTATAGAAAAAATCGCCGAAGCATGGTCCAGTTTGCGCAACTGGCTTTTCATCTCTCCAAAGTTTGTATGAACATTCCTTTTTTGCTTCACTTTCACATTATGTTTAGGCTACATATTTTAACATCCGCTAAAATAACTCCCATTAGGGGATTAATCTGGAACCGACTTCTGGTGGTCTTATAACTAGGAGTTAGTAATTAATATGTAATAATTATACTTTAGTCGTAGGTACTTCACGTAGATGTAAAAATGTAACAAACTACATGCTGATTCAAAATGTTCTGCCGGTGAGCCATTCTGAGAAAGGCACACGGCAATTCTGGATGCGACGGCTTCAGGTAGAAGGGAAAGCGGAGATGATTAATAATTCTCGCCACTTGCTTCACTCAAGTTCAATATTAATCTACTTAAATATTGTAAACTGTACGCTGTATCTGTTATAATAAATCTGTAATCGTCATCAACTGTAATTGAAGAATACGTACATTGTAGGTACATGGTTAAGTTACAATCCAAAAACTAAATACTATTATAAGTAAGTAATGATGTAGGTATAATATTTCAACTTAGGTACCTACTCCTTCTGAAGATTAACTAATAGTTCAGTCACATGAATATTTTAGCAGAACCTGTTTCAACTAGTCAACAAAAAGAATGTGTAGGTAATCTCCACTCAGAAGAAATATAATAAAATAAATAATATTATACTCGGTCAGAATATAATCTTACCTAGGTATATGAACAATTTCGAAGGGGTGAACGTGACTGATTGAGGTTGACCTAATCAGATTAATTTGCAGGCATGTATGTAGGTTTATGTTACAGTAACACGAGTATTGTAAGAAATTTCTTATTTAGTTATTTATTCGGTAGGTATTGAGTTTAGCACGTGACATATAGAGAGGATATAAGTACTTTATGTACATACGTTATGCATTTATAGATAAAACTGTTTGTAAGAATGAAACAATAGGTAA
This sequence comes from Rhyacophila brunnea, assembly GCF_057557595.1. Classification (NCBI taxonomy): domain Eukaryota; kingdom Metazoa; phylum Arthropoda; class Insecta; order Trichoptera; family Rhyacophilidae; genus Rhyacophila; species Rhyacophila brunnea. Next base: position 27,418,117 of record NW_028232752.1, read on the forward strand.
TTTCTTAAAAATGCATCTACATATTGTTATTAGGTTATTACACAGTGGCAGATAACTGTTTCAAAATATCATGGATTGTGTTTTTGTATATTTAAATTTAGATTCTTTTATATTTAAATGTTCACAAATGTACAGTAAGGTACAATTTAACGGAAAATTAAGTTTAACATAGTATTAATAATAACATACATATAATTAAGACATGACATTTTTGAGTGTTAATAAATTCGGCAATATCAAACGGATTGTTCCTGAATCTTGATCGTTCCCTGACTCGACGACAACATGTAACTTCCAGACATAATGTCAAAGAACTGTTCGCCGGCTCTCACATCAAAACCCGCCCGTCTGCCACACAGCCATCAACCCTTCTAGGAAGGTCTTTTCGATGCTCCATACACATCTACCATAGAGGTATTAAATAAAACACATACCTAGCGACAGTCGCCGCGTAACGTCTCAAAACATATATATTATTTGGATGTCAGGGCTCGAAATAGACCGGAACGCGCCGGAGCGCCGTTCCTGTTCGTGAAATTCTAAAAGATACCGTTCCGGCTCGTGGATTCTTTAAAAATTGCGTTCCGTTTCATGTTATTGAGATAATATTGCATGTAGGTATATAGTTTTTAAAGTTGTAAGAACTGATTCGTGAGAATATGTTATGTTATTTATTAACGATTAGTCCTATAAGGTCTATAATATAATATAGGCTGTTCGGATTTCAGATGTGCTCCAAATTTGTAATTATTTACTCTTACAAGCAGGGCTGAATTTACAAAAAGGGCTACAGGTCCGGGACCCAAAATCAGTAGGTCTACAGAACCCGAAAAATAATGTGAAATCACAAAAGAACCTTGCAGCGAAGGAATACAAAAATATACGAGCTTCTAGAATTTTTAAGATAAGAGCCCTATTCTAAGAAAATTGATGAAAAATAAGTAAAATATAATAAATGTAATAAATAATAAAATGAGTAGGTACCTTTAAAAAAACTATATTTTAATGTTGTATTGCTGAGGGGGGGGGGGGGTAATGTGTATTAGCTGAGGGCTCCTTCATGCATAAATGAAACCCTGATTACTAGGCATATCGCCCTTATAATATCCGAAAAATATTTAACCCACTTTCATATTTTAGAATGATTATTCAGCGCTCCGGTTCGTAAGATTTTCTATTTCGAGCACTGTTGGATGTGGAAACCGCGCCGGTATACTAATGGGTAATGACCAAATCGTAGGTATGCGTATGCTTTCTGGCGTCTTCGACATCCAGCCCGAGACGCATGTGATTTGTTGATAGCAGCAATAGATGTTTTTTTCAAACTAAAAAGTCGCATTCGACCAATCTGCGGGGCTCCATTTGGCAACGTGTGTTTTGTGAATAACGATGACGTCACATATACGTATTCAACGTGTTGCAGACAAGACGAGTTTTGATGTGCGAGCCGGCTTACGTATATTATTGTTAATTATGCTGTTTTATTCTTTTATAGAATTTATTAATATTATCTTGTTATGATTATTTTTTTACTATTTATGTAAGTAACTCTTTCAATTTACGTCACAGTAGTTTTAGGATTTGGTCAAACTATTTAAGGAATAATGGAAGGCAGTGGCGATGGGTGACTTTTGGAAAGAGGTAGGCTGTGGAGATCTGATAAAAAGAGCACACTTGTCAGGTATACTTACGAGAATAGTACGATATTTACTACTAATGAATGAATGAATAGGTACACACTAATAAATGACAACGACACACTAATTTAATGAAACTTCAAAAACTCATTGACGACATAAAAATGAGCGATGTGTTTAAATTACGTATTTTTCAAAACATGTATAGGTAGGTACCCATCAAAAATCATTAGATAAAATTTATTTTTATTTTGAAATTATTTTTAATTATCTAATTATTAATGATTTTGGACAAAGTGCGCAGTCGTGACAACAATATTATGCGCGAATGTTTTAGGCTCTGCGATAGGAGCTTACCTTATTTCGTACAAATCAGCAGACTTGCTGAGGTTACGAGACGTAAAGTCCATACGAAAAAAAATCAGAATTATTTCACACATAATCGGAAATTTATTTACGTCGAGACGTCGCGGCGTTTAATATTTATTTACGGCGCGCTGTGGTATATTTTTTAATACCTTTGCAGATTGTTTTGTAAACTGTGTAATACTGTAATACATTCGTACATAATATACGACATCTCTCGTTGGCAAAATAAATTATTTTTATATAACATAAAATAATAAAGTGATTAAGTACATATATAAATATGTCACTATGCAATTAAAAAATATTTTTCTTAAGGTAGGCTTTAAATAATCGCCTAGTATGGAGTCTTCGCCACTGATGGAAGGAGCAACAAAAAAATCAATTCTAAAAAAATAAGATATTTAAGCCTATAATTATTGCAATGCTCTAATAGAAATGAGTAGACTTCTAGATTTATATGTTATTTTTCACGCAATATTTATTATTATTTGTGTTACCCCATGTAAGCCAATATTTTTAAAGCGAATATAATATAATATAAGTACCTACCTACTTAATAAACTATTTTTCAAACCATTATTTAAAAAAAAATATTCCACTCCTTTGTATATCAATTATATGAAGCTAATGACTGTGACCATAGGAAAATCCGGATAATCGAGGCACAACTGTACATAAAAACCAATACTTAATCTTGTATGTAGATATGTAGGTACCTATATGTAGTTTTATTATATTGTATGTAAATATGTCGTCATTCATGATGCAATGATTAATAAATACACAACCTACTCATTTGTCTCGAAAGGCTGTATTGCAAAAATGAAGAGCTAATGCAAACCGGTTTCACTAAATATTGAGCATTGAGTATGTTCAATAAATAATATTATAGTTCCTTGCTTTGTACGTAGATATCCACGTCAGTAACCCACTCAAAAATAATAATATGATGTGAAAATGACGTATCTCTTTAATTCAAGTGTACATAGGATACTTTTTAAGCTTAGCAAATAAATATGTAGATACTCGCAGGTTTGCATGAGTTCATTGGCACACTATACTCGTAATATTATTATTTTGTTTATGCGTACACGTTAGTTTAGAAATATTAATTATTATAGTATCAACTTTATAAGCACATAATACGAAAAAACCTCAGATATATACTAATTCTTCTTCTTTCTTCTTCTTATTCTTCTTGAAGAAGATAATAATATACTATAGGTATAGGTAGGTATAGGGTAAAAAATACGACGTCCGACTGGATTTGAACCCGTATATCCACTGGTATCGCGCCAATATGCTTTAACCAATTGAGCTATGGGCTTCCTACTTAATTACGATAATTTTAATTAGTATGTCCTACACGAAATGCTTATCAAATCGCGTTATTTTTGACTATCGGTTTTTGTTTTTTTAAATCATGGGTGGCCAACCTTTTCAGCAGCTGGGCCAGATTTTAAAAATGAAATTTCCTGCCGGGGCAGCACATCCGATTTTTTTATTATACAAAACAAAAAAGAAATATATATCATATATATTAATAAAATAAAACAAAAATGAGAATCAAACATATTTATTAGATTACACTTTTTTTAAATAATAAAAAATAAACAAAATAATACAAAAATAATTTTTTTAGTGAGAAGTTTGAATTTGTGTGGCAGAACTAAGTAAGTGCATCAATATCGATATCGAGTGATGTTGTTCCTACACGCAAACAGTTTTCCAAATGCACATCAGTGATTCTTGTTCTCACTCGAGATTTGATATGCTTCATCCGACTAAAAAGCTGTTCACACGTGTAAGTGTTTCCAAATAGCGAAGTCATCATAAGAGCATGTTTGTAAAATGTAGGATATTTTTCCTTGTTCAAATATGTTTTGTAAAACTCTTCCAAACCAACCTGATGGATTTTCTCCTTTAACTGTTCATCGCAATATATTTGACAATGTTCCATTTGTAAATTTCCCAGTAATAAATTCACGTCTACGGAGAATGGCGTTGCAAACGCAGCAAAAATCACACGGTGCTTTTTAAAATCTTGAGCTAATATCGAATCTCAATTTGCGAAATTAGCACATCTAGCGGGAGCATTTGATATTATTTTTATTTTCTCACTGCTCCACGGGCCACAAGTTGACACCCAGTGGGCCGCGGGTTGGCCACCCATGTTTTAAATTGAGGAATCATTAATTGTCTTAATTTCTAACCGACGCCCGGCTCTCGCCAAATATTTAGTTATTTGTTATAACTTATAACATATACTTGAACTTGCTAATAATTATAATAACAATAACCATTTCTTTCATTCAACGAATAATTCAGAAGATTTTAGAATGTAATATTCTATATACATAACTTAATAAGCAACACCTGCCTTTTTTTCTCCAAGCTAACAGGATTCCAGCGGTTTATAAGGCCACTAAATACAATGTGTTTACGATGGTGTAATGGGATGCTGTCATAGCCAGCAGTATCCATATTACCTGTCCATGCCCGGTCACACATTGAAAATCGTCTCGTACTGGGATGTCGGGACACCGGTAATGTTGCAACTCTCTTCCTCGTGAAGTCACACGGCTACCCTGAACGAATGTAAAATCAGCATCTCCATATGTACCGATGCGACATTTTGCTATTCTACACGCGCCCCATCTCGAGTAAAATTTGTTATACGCGACACGCGGATTTTTTGTCATTAAGTTTCATTAAGTTACATGTGTTTTGTGAATGACAACAAAGTCAAATCGACCATTATAATATGTTGCAGTCGAGACGAGTCAAGAAGAAGAATAAGGATAGTTAGTTATCTATGAATAATCTAAATTGCCCTTTGACTTTGCTACTGAATTAAATTATTTAACAAACATTGACATCACTATGTTCATAACAAGTTATTAATTGCATTCAAACATTCTAAAAGCTCCACCAGTATCACAAAGTGAACTAATTGAGAATGCTCGCAGTAGTTCCATTAACATGAGAAGTCGATAACTCAACACGAGAGTAGGTATTTCTATGTTAAATAATAACGTGCATTCTTGCAGTAATTGGCAGAAACTTGTAGGTACACTGACGACTGATATTAGCCAGAGAGAAAGCTTTTTATGTATGTGAGGATATCATTACACAGTTAACTATAACCACAGAACAGATAATAAATAGAATACCGATAGGCTATATTCAATACACCGCATCTTGATGCAGGGTTTTGAATGTGTGAGTGTCCTACAAAAATGAAGCACGCATTATGCACGTGCAATAGTGTGTGTAATACACCAACATTAAATGAGCGTAAATGCATAAACCGAGAGCAGTTTTTAGTATTCGACGTAAAACGTATTCTTAACACGTGTGTAAGTTTAACCCGAATTCTTCCTTACTCGAGTCGGTTACCTGCTTCGCCTTACCCGTTATGTATTTCAGTTCCCATTATTTCTGAGTTCCCTAACTATAACATTCTTGGAAGAGTAAAATTACCGTTGTCAATTTGGTACCCAATAAAATTAAGAAATGTGTATGTGTTGAAAGATGGTAAGTAAAATATACATTAATTGAATTTGTTTGCCTTTGTGATGTGGTGTTAAAGGCGCAATATGCTAAGGAAGGAGAAGGACGAATACCTATTTTCTGAAATAAATTAACGTCAAAGATAATATCTGATCTAGTGAAGAATGTCTCCAACCATAGATCCACCAGTATAATTTATCCGCTGAGTGAGGGCGCCACATGCTGACATTCATCTGACGATTCATGAGGGTACAATTAATAAATTGTAGTGACGGGTTTAGGGATTTAGAGGCTCGAGGCACGAACTGATTTTGAGGCCCCCACGATAAAAAAAATAAAATAAAAACCATAAATTCTAACTAATAATGTACCAGTAAAAATATCAATGTACCTACCTATCTTTTTTCCAGAATCATATTATGAAGATGACAGTGATAATATTGTATTAGTGTTTTTATTGATATGCAGGTACGACAGTGTCTACGAGTAGATAAGTACGTATCTGTTTGTGCTCGGTCGTAGTGGTTTGGCGGGTGCGGCGCAACATTTCACACACGGTTATACATTTGAATTTTGCAAGACGCCGCCGCGCCGCGCCCGCCAAATCACTACGGCTGAGCACTTTGGGTAGTTATATTGTAAGCCCTTTTGATGTTGGTTGTAGAGATTTTGCTATGATTTCAATACTATTGAATACTCAATTTATGAGAACGACGTCTATAATAATTTTATGATTCGTTTGAGCCGTATCGAGGCTCTCCTTTAAATTTTCTGACGATCGACTTCTTCAAATGCGTCAAAGAAAATCACCGTTGTTTCCAGCGTGTTGCGCAATTCATAATCCACGTAGCCAGAAGGTAAAAACACTAATTTGGAAAGGCTCATCGCTTATTGACAGCGGAAATGTCGAGGGTCCTTGCGGAATATCTTTCAATACTTATAATGTAAAAAGCTACCTATGTGGATGACGGAATACAGAGATTGCTGGAGAGACATTAACGGGATATTTAAAGAGCCACGATCCTCAACAGTGACGGGCACGAAAACGAAGACATAGGTTTGTATTGTAAAAAAATAGATATCAGGAGTTAGAAAACGAAGTGGCTCCCGAAAAGACATGGAATGAATCTCATAACTACAAGAGGGCACACGGATAAGGTTCACAATATTCCATCCATATCCCAACGCAAATATCTACTCCATCATCATAAGTGGCCCAACAACTCAGGGGCGGGTCCTAGCCTCCTTCAAGTACTTTTTCCATCTCCCTTTATCATGAGCCTGTCCCTCCAGGTGTTTGCGCCGGCCGTTCTAGTATCTCCGTTGACACCGTCTAACTACCGGAGTCTGGGTCTGCTACAGGGCCCGCCTATCGGAACCTATCAAGTTTACCGAATGCGGAAATACATACCTACATAATTTTTGAAGATTGCTGTAGAGCTCCTAGTTATGCTGACTAATGAAATATGTAATAGTGTTCATACTATAATATTCTAAAGTGCCGACCGTCGGTATAATAATAGTGCCATCCCCAAATTTGTTGGGTACCTACCTACATATTTTATTATTTATTGTATGTACCTACTTAAACAGATAAATGTACCAAAAATCTTTAAAAAAAATTGACACGAAACATATTCTCAAACATCGGTGTTTTTAAGTACCTACGTGAAGGTCTGAGGCTCTGACGGGTTTGGAGGCCCTCTTGTGAAAATGTTGCCTATGCGATAAACCGCCATTCGGCATTACCATAAAAATGAATATGTTGCCAGGATTTTGTATTCTTTCTAACAAAGCTAACGCATAGTCTGGAAAACCACCCCTGCTTTCAAAGGTTGTAATATTCTTATTCGTTTCTTCGTTTGCCGCCTGTAATAATGTACTTCTCTTAAGCAACGCTTTACCTGCCTACCCCCACGGGACGTCACTGCTGGTGGCTGAAATAACAATGAATCTACTTTTCACGTCTACTATAAACTATCCACGATACGTACCTATTTAATAGTAGGTACTTAGGTATGTTAATATTATTTAGATAGAGTTACTAATTTACTATTACTTGTGTAGACTGACTGCTAAAATGTGAAACTATGTCAGTCCCAGATTTTAGCTTAGTTTAGAAGTAGACTTTTATGTAGAGGTAGGCACCTGACTGTAGAATCAAGAATGTAGATAATAGTATACTAACACGTAGGTCTGGTACCTACCTTGATTGCTCATCATGAAAAAATAAGGTCAAAGTTACTGAGGTAAGTACTTTCACAATCACATCATGCATTCAGCTAACTTTATATTTTTAAATGAAGTACCTAAGTACCTATTAGTTTTGTAGACAATATTGTCGTTATATAGACGTAAAAGATAATAAAATTACTTAACAAATACAATAATTAGGAGAAAAAAACATTTTTTTTCCAATGTATCAACTTACATTTTAATATTTCTATAAGTAATGTATATTTTTATTACAACTTTGTTCTCGCCGTTTTCATTGTATCTTAACATAACCTAACACTGTTTTTCGTGTTAATATAAAAAAGGGACAAAACGCACATTGATTATTATGTTTATACTGAAGTTATAACAGTAACAAATGATTGAATAGATATTATTAATTGAATAACATCGAATATAACAAAAATAAAATAATAATAACCTGCAGAAATGCTGATTACCTCTTTCGTATATTATATGAAAAAATCAGACAGGTAGCAGACGATGTAAGACAACAAATTCCCATCGTAAAAATTAGACAGACACAAGTTATTTTAACTTATTTAAAAATTTAGCGAACACATTAAAAGGAAAATATCTCATTGATATAATATATATAATGTTCAATAATCATTGAAAAGCATCAGGTAGTGTTTACAAAAGTACAAAGGTAATCGTATATTACGTGGTATAAAACATAACATGGCAGGTAAAAAGATGGGTAGGTCCATACACATACAAGGTTTGACATTGGCCCATGAATATTTTGTACAATGGGAGTGTTATGTTTGAATGATGTCAGGTAAGTTTTGGAAAATATCAAAGCAAATTTACTCACGCGTGTTATAAACAAACTGGTAGCACCAAAATAATTCACTTATCAGTATATTGTATCACTCTTTTGACAATTCGTTATCATCCACACGAAAACACTACGTACAACCCCTCCATACTACATCGACTGAATGATACGGTCAACGGTGCAGGAGCAGGTCTGCCAACTACAACCACAACCACACCTTACGTCAGAATTCATCTATTTTTCATAAAATAATATGAAAAACATTTGCATATAATTTAAAAAAAATTACAGTACCATACCAATTAAATTAGCTGTTTAAATATCATAAATATGAAATAAATTTGGTATTTACATATTATTATATTTTTATTTTATTTTAAAATTTTCCTTCCTGATTCTGCCATCTGTATTGTAATAGTTAAGCTGTGAGGTGAAAATCCTTGGGATCGTACACAGTGCGGAAAAGGAAATATTTTCTTTTAAAAAATAATAAATTTTGATTACTGACATAGATGTCGCATATTATAATTTGCAATAATAATTATTTAATTTTTTTAGTGCACATACTCTTAATATTTCAAATTTAAAAATTTTCCAAAGATTATAATTGTAAGAAAAAATTTGCATTATTTAAAAATGACACTTAAAATACTAGGTATGAACAATATACAATTTTTACAGGTTTTTTGCTTGACAATGCTTGAAATGACATTAGATTTTTATGAATATTACACAATGTTCTGAGATAAAATACCTTTCTTTCGTTTCCCGCCACGGAATAGAGGAAAACTAGAATAATAAATTAATGTGTGACACCTGTGAAAATATTTTAGAACTATTTTTTTCTAATATAACATTATTATAATGTCTACATTACCGACATATTTTTGACGTCATCGATACTTCACTTAACAGCTTTCGGTATTATGGTACAGATTGACTATTCTTTGTTAATTTAAATATTATTGAATGTATTTCGACAACATACTATTACTGTAAAACAAATTTGGTAATTAGGTATCGTCTTTCTTCTTCATTCTTCATAGTAAATATATTTAAATGAATGTACACACAGTACTACTCGCTAATTTTCAACCGATCTGGATCTGAATGGTGTCTGCGTGAAGTTATAGGGTTGTTAGGTTATTATTTCTTTATATTCTTTCGTAGATCAAAGGTTCTCAACAATGAGCACTGTATAAATGTTGTTGACCCTACTGTTAAGGATTGTTAACCCAGCTGTTAAAGAGATGGATAACTTTATCATGTGATGCGTTTGAGGCTTGCATTCTAGCCAATGGATCATCATCTTCAGGGTCGTCCAATGTTGTTAGTAATACTAGAATTATGACGATTACCAACCCGAGAACCAACATTCCCAAAACCTTTGTCTGCATCCTGGGCTTAGAAACAGCTATAAAGAAAAATGTTATATAGTACAGTAAAACTACTGATTTCGTTTAGATACCGAATACATCGGAACCTTTTCAAAGAGGAATCAAAAAAATATTGTGGAAAAAATTAGCAATGGCTTCTATCAGAGGCCTTCATCTGTAACACAGTAATAATTGTGGGGTTGGAGAAGAGAAGAAAATCAATTATCGATTTAAAAATCGATATTGGAGCTACTTCATTTTAGGCGAATGAAAATGGGAGCATTTATAAAATAAATATCTGCATAAGAGGATATTGACTGAGTCGATTGAAAAATTATACATTTTTTACTGGAAATACGGGGTGGGATTTTGCGTCATTTTTATGTAAGGACCTATTTAAATATTGTTTAAAATTTATTTTATCTTTTTATATTAACTTTTTATATTTTATATTTATCATATATTTCTTTAAGGGCCCCAATTGGTTCTGCGAGTAGGATTAAATCCACCCCTGCGTTTGGTCTTGGTTCCTCAAACAATGCCTAAATTTAATATACTTAGATATAAAATCGAATCTAAACAATTATTCATTTTTCAATAATAATTGGTAAGCTACTATCGAACAATATTATGTAAACGCATTCAGAAAATAAGAATTGAAATTTTATTCTTCTTGTATTAAGTTACTAATCCAATATTGATCATTGACAAAAATAAAAAGACAATACTTTCAATGTGCTGTATTGTATATTTATGTCAGACATGACGTGATACACTAAATATAATTAGAAATATTAATAACCTACTCACCCCAGTTTGGAAAATTCTAAATATACGAATAATATAAACGGAAATAAAGATTCTGCGATGATAAAATTGTAAAGAGAATAATATAACGTCAAAATTAATTAGGCACATCAATATTATTATGACGTTATTTCGTTTGACATTTAAAGTCTACGCAAACTAACATTCATTTGTTTATTTGTTTTAAACTCTTGATTCGATTTCGTACGAAAGAGGTTTTTTATTTATTTATTCTTTACCAAGTATACAAAGTCGATCAGATTAATATACCTACATACGCGATCGTTTTCTGTATATTATGATTATGTACGTCAAAATTATCTTCTTTGATGTTTAACTGAACCAGTCTCATGGTAATTTATTAGTGTCTCACCACTATCTCTCTTTATCAAACGGGATCAAACGACTGGTTATTATAACAACACTAATATGACGTAGGTACTGGTATTAATACAATAATGAATGGTAGGTGCCGATTTGACGATGTACTATTCAAACTATTGTATTTGGAAGACTTGACTATAACAGGCCGGTTGTGTTTCTTTTCATAAGTCGCGCCATTTTTGGAGAGCAATATTCGAAAAACCAACCATCTGACTCCTTCGCAATCATAAAGTGGCGCTTCGCCTAGAGTAGGTACCTTCCTGAGAACATTTTTCGGCAGTCCAAGTCGAATGTCGAGGGTGTACGCAGCACCCATCATTATTATAAGTATGTAATATTATATGCCAACGACTAAACTAGAATTGAAATTTATTTTAACAATGGAACCACAATAGGAAACTCCCGTTCCAAGGTGATATTATAACTTCTCCAGAAAAGGCGTCTTCACTCGATGAATCCTTATTGAATTGTATGAACTGTACGAGTTTGGTGAGATTTAGACCACGGAACACATTGTGGAGTCATGAACCGTGTATATTTTCCTCGAAGAAGTTTCAACCATACACCAGGGAAAACTGGTGACTGCTGTGCTTAGACTATAGAGTGCATGGATTGATGCCTTGGCGATTGTGACGACTCATATTACCAGTTCTGAGAATTTGTATTTATTATTTTAATTTTGTTAGTGTTATTTTCTAATGTGCTTCCCTTTTTGAACCATTTTTTTACCAACGCCATAATATGATTATAATATTATAATATTTCAATAAATTTATTCTTTGGGGGCTTCAATGCCTGATGTATTCCAACCCTCTGCCCATTACATATCAACGAATTGTTTAAGTTTACTATCAAATTATAGGCATGGTGTTTAATATCTAATGTAAATTCGTTATTTAAGCAATAAAAACATTGTGAACTCCCACTGACTCCCACATTGAAATCTCGCTTGATCATCTTCTGTCCTCCATACGAAGGTAACCAGAAATCCCTTAAGCAGGCATAGAATGCTCCCTTGCATGTTTAGTTTAAAAAAATTGCCTTAATGAGTAATGACAATAAAAAAATATCCCGAATTAAAACCACGCAAACGTTGCATCGTTCAAAACAATTTTATGTATTTTAGACAGCAATATTATAAAACCTATTATTTATCGACTAGCTTCGTAGGTATTATGTTACGTGTTATCAAATATTATTGTATTGTTTTATTTTATGTTGTACACGAATAGATATCACTATTTTATTTACATAAAAATAATGATTATTTGGCAATATTTAATTAAATTTCAATTCGTTAAATTCATTGCATTTAAAAACAACCGATAAAATATATATATAAAAAAAACCTCTTATCCACGACACACGACGGCTGCCTTTTAACGAATTTGATTTATAGTAAAATAATTTATGTAAGTGTGGATAATAATTTATGACAGAACATTATTAATAATATATTATGATGCCATTTTAGATCAATTTGCATATAACGAATATCTCTAAATAGGCACATTTGATTAGGAAAAATAATATCATATTAAAAATGTTGATTTATTATGCCTGCATTAAATTATATAATATTGATTAATACTATTATGAAATCCATATATGTCTATAAATTGATAATTTCAAAAACGGATAAAATGCATTTAAAGGCAAAAACCTACGATTCATTACTGTGTTGGTATCAGTACGTTACATTAGTTTTGTTAGCCAGTCATTCGATCCAGTGTTGCCAATTGTCGTTCACAAAAATATCCCAGATAGGGTACGAAAATAAGCTACATGCCATAAAAACATGCTAGATTTAAAAAAAAAAATGAAAAAGTGTCTAGAAACTAGCATTTCCAAAAAAATGTTATAATTATCAATATACTTTTTACAAATTCAAAGATTAAACAAGAAATTAGTATTTTACAGTTAATACAACATATTATAATAAGGCATATGTCTTGATTTATCTGTCTGTAACGGAGCGCAACATAGCGCACACACACTGACGCACACACATACTCTCTCTTTGTCTGTGTAAGTATCTAGTGTCTAGTAATGCCGACATGTGGCACTACCACCTGGTAAGTTTTATTAGTATATAAGGTAAAAAGACCAGTATGTTGATTTTAAGCAAAACTGGTGTAATATTCTAGTTTTATTATGAGAAATTTTAATCTGGTCGCCGTCTCAAAAAACACTAGATTTAACACCATACGCCAAATGCGAATTTTGCAAGCTAGACGCACATTTGAAAATGCTAGAGCTGGCAAGAAAAACGGTAAGTTGGCAACGCTGGTTCGATTCCGTTTGTAAAAGAGAAATAATACATTTTTAATAGATACTGTATCTATTTCTTTGTTTTTAAATTCCATGTCATAAACGTCAAAAATTTATAATTTGTAAATTTCACTATATTATGTAAAGTAAATAAATTTGAATTCGATACTGGAAAAACTCGAGATTTTAAATCATGTCAAAGGTTTTATTAAAAATCATCCATAATAGGATTTTTCGAAAATGCGAAGAAGATATGGATGACACACAATTTGGCTTCAGAAGTGGTTTAAGCACTCGCGAAGCACTTTTCAGCTTGAATGTTCTAGTGCAAAGATGCCTAGATATTAATATTGATGTTTATGTGTGTTTCATCGATTACGAGAAAGCATTCGATACTATTAGGCATCCTAAACTTCTCGAACTCCTACAGGAGACCGGCATCGATGCAAGAGACATTCAACTGATAGCTAACTTATATTGGAATCAAACAGCGAATATTAAGATTGAAAACGAAATCAGTGGAGAGGTAAAAAATCGTCGCGGTGTAAGACATGGGTGTATATTGTCACCTCTGCTATTTAACATGTACTCGGAAGCTATTTTCAAGGAAGCCTTACAAGGTGAATCGTTGGGTATTATGGTTAATAGCAAACATATAAACAATATACGATATGCCGATGATACTGTGCAGATTGCTGATAGATTAAAGAGTTTTCATCAACTGGTAGAAAAGTTTAATGAGGTCAGTAATTCTTATGGTTTAAAAATGAACCTCAAGAAAACAAAACTATTACTAGTATCAAAAACAGCGACACCAGACAACAACACAAATTTTGTCATTAACAGCGAACCAATCGAACGTGTGACCCATTATAAATATTAAGGTACATGGGTCAATGAGATATGGGACCAGTCTCAGGAAATAAAAACTAGAATTGAGATCGCAAGGAGCGCCTTTCTCAAAATGAGACGCCTCCTTAGCAATCGAGATCTTAACCTAGGTCTGAGACTGCGTATGGTACGTTGTTATGTGCTCTCAATTCTTTTCTATGATATGGAAATATGGACGCTAAATCAAGAGATGTCACGGAGACTTGAAGCTTTCGAGATGTGGCTGTATAGACGCATCCTCAAAATTCCTTGGGCTGACCGGGTGACAAATGTTGAAGTTCTCAATCGAATGGGGAAACACCGAGAAGTTCTACGTAGTATCAAAACCAGGAAACTACAATACCTCGGCCACATTATGAGAGGACAAAATACAACATTCCCCAACTTGTCATTCAAGGAAAGATCAATGGGAAGCGTAGCAGAGGACGGCGCCGCATTTCGTGGCTTAAGAACCTCCGTGATCGGTACGAGTGCAGCTCCACTGAACTGTTCCGGGTAGCAGACGACAAAGATAAGATCGCCTAGATGGTGGACGACCTCCGCTAGGGGATAGCACAATAAGAAGAGGAAAGGTTAAATTGGGCGAGGAAGATCTCTTTACAAACAAGACAAACCGAATCAAGAATACCATCATAATCAAGAGTTACATAGTGACAAAGACCATGCAGAGAAAGCTGTCAGGCAGCTAAAGCATCTGGGTCACGATCGTCAGTCATGAGATCCCTAAGAAGAATAGAAGAATAAACAGTATTGTATTTTAGATTAGAATATTTAGAGCTTGTGAGCGGCATGCACAATCTAAGATTTCGATCCTAAGGATAAGTCGCCGAAAAGCATGACTTAACTATAGACAATCCTGAGTATAGAGTTAAGGAATCCTTAACCATAGACTACTTTTGTTATGAACACTTCCCCTTCTGTATTACCATTTACCACTGACAGCTGCTGTCAAAATAAATTCGCATGTCTATAAAATAGTCCATACACTCAAATTCATTTAACAATGTATCTCAATATAGATATTGATAGTGTTAATTCGTTTGGCATGTACTTGCAGAATATTATTTTACTTTTATACGCCAGCCCGCAGACATATAAGATGCCAGGTGATAGAATGACACTTGACGCTAGTGTTACCATGATAAAAAAATATCTTGCGGTGCCTGTGGAATCACGTATAATGACTTATAACGGAAACATAAGAGTATTATAATTAAATAATAATATGTATTTATAGTTATTGCTTTTATAAAATGCAGTTGTCATATTTTTGTCATCGTTTAACAATTATAAAATAATTTACCTAAACTATAGGAAAGAGAATTTTTAAATATGGTATTATTTTCAATAGAAATGATCTTAACTAAGGACAATGTTTCTGCATAGTGTTTTCTGCTAATTTCTGCTAATTTTAGTTATGACAAATGTTTCTTTATTCCGCTCTATGCCAATACACGAGTATTTTTGTAATGGCGTGTCATTTTCAGTTACACTAACTCAAGTAAATAAGCAATTTTATTTTAAATGAAAGAGCTGTGAAGAAATTAATCTCAATTTAACATTGTCATTAAAGCTGCTTCCTTAAAGTTTTTTAAACCAGGCGATTGTAACAGATCAATGTTTTGGTTGTTCCATTACATGCTTCGCTTTAAATAAAACAAATTACATGTCACTGCTGGTGATTTAAAATTAATAGACAACTGTTCCGAAAATGGATTCATAGCCCGAAATTACATAAATAACTCAGATATCGTGGAATTTACAAAAAAACTTTATTTCATAAGTTTTAATTACAGAGTAATTTGAAAACATTTCCGGCCTACGAATATTAGTGAATCCCTGACCGGTTTCAACCATTTGGTCAGGTTAAATCACAGCTAGCGCCGTCATATCGAAAGAAAATGTACATATTTATACTTTTTTGACGAACCTAGTCACAGCCTGTGGGAATAATATATTATTTCAAATTTCAAACCATAAACGCACGTTGCGCGTGCGCCAAACTTTTCATCTAGAGTAAAAGTTACACAAAAATAATTTTGAAAATGAATATATTGTAATTTATTTAATAGTCAGTTCAACTGTCACAAGCTTATAAAGATTATAATACAAAACCAGCAATAAAAAATTCAAATGCATAATTAATAAAAACTCGTTTTGAGTTTTGTATGCATCGCTTGAGGCTTCTACGAAAATTCCTTTGGTAACTTACTGTTTCAGAACTAAATGTTTTTAAATATATGAATTAGAGGAGCGAGGCGTTGTTTTATAACCTTATTTACATCGTTTTATTTTTCAAGAATTATTTACTAGTTCAAGGCCGAAGCACTAGGTACAATATTATACAATTTTTATTCGCCCTTCGGCCAGGTTTAAAAATATTTATCAATGCTATTTGGAGTAGGTAAGTAATATTATTATGTTATTAACCGAATCGTTTTTACCACACCCAACATTATAGCAGTAGCGTATCTACATTATAGATATTATATTTTTACACCATGTATTTTTATTGGCGCCAAAATATGCTTCAAGTCCTAGGACATACAACAGAACGAGAAAATCAGTTATCGAGTAATATTATGAAACAATTATGTAAACAAAATAAATATTGAAGACGATTGCAGGCACATATTTTCCCGACAAGTATTGTCGTACACCAGAGAAGTTATTAGTTTAGGATGGCTTACAGAAGGAAAAAGCTTTATCGCAGAAAAAATCAAGGAATGACAGGAGGAAGAAAATTTTATTATTTAAATATTATGACAACTGCATAATATTAAATTTATTATTCATTACATTATCCATTTGGGTCTCTCCTCAATAGTGGATATTTTGTATACTTATCTGTTTAGTATTTAATGTACTAAGTAATTTACAACCCCAGTTCTGACGGGATGTTTGTGCAATTTTTGGTCAAATAATATTATTCGAGTGAAAAGATTGAATCTAAGTGTAAGCGATACTCATATAATATACGATAACGTTAGAACTCCGGCTGGTTAAGGATAAAGCCAAGAGAGACGAAAACTATACAAGTAAGGGAAATGGTTAACACGTATTAACGAGTATGCTATTTTCACAGAACAGATTAATAATATAGAAATGCCACAAGACAGTCACGTCATATTATATTACCAATAGTAAATGAGCATTTCGTTTACGTGACAGATTGTGGGTATTTTATATTATTATTATACATAGGTACACACATATTGAATATAAAAAAACAACACAAAAGTAAAATCATTGCCATTTGAATGTACACACTCAATTCGGCTGCGATGATAGCATGCAATCATTGTAATCGAAATAAGTATTGTAATATTTAATGGGACTTAATATCGTATTCTGGGTGCTGTGTTTTAGAGAGGTAAGTTTTTGATAAATTCTTAAATCCTATGTAGCCATAAACAAACAACTAGTATAGCGGCAGGACTTAGAGATCCATAGATGGCGAAGCCAATTGACTGGACATCGCAATCACTTGCTTTTCCCTCCACCACCCGCCACGTCTCCACACCCGTTATGCAGGCGTATACCGTGGCGTAACGAACGATATGCGCTGTTCAAATTTGTGCCGAAAGTGTCCCAAGAGCAACTTCCGAAGACCTTGGTTGGCGTGCACTAGAGGGTGCGTGATCCCTACTTCCATATAATGTATTACGGTCAATTCTCGATGAAAAAAGACCTTCTTGTTCGCCGTATAATGCCGCAAACTTTTTAAAAGCTGAAAAATTTTCCCTCGTAGATACCAAGTCGCAATGGCCGACCGGTCCAACTGAGAGTCGGACCGACTTGAGAAGCTCTTCCCTTTCAACCGACATACGGGGACACTCCCAGAGGATGTGGTCGGCATCCTGCAATTCACCACATAAGCAAGTCGGAGATTCTATTAGGCCAAGCTGACAGAGCTTGGAGGCAAAACCACCGTGTCCGGTTAAGAACTGAGAAGTCCAATGGTCTGGAGTCAATCTGGTTATCTCCATGCGCCACTTTATATTAGGAAAAAAGAAATGCGTTTGTCTGCCCTTGGAAGAAGTGGTCCATCGCCCCTGCCACGCACGCAGCGCCATGTCATACGCCAGGTCGCGTACAATAAGTTTTCGAGCGCACCGGCTCATGGATCCAAGTCCTAAAGGCGGCGATATAAAGATACCGCCAACCTCCGCCCCCAGACCTCCGAGCAAGGCGGTCGTGACACCACGGATTTGAATGTGCAGGTCTAACGGAAGCACTCCAGCAAGGACAGGCAACGCGTCGGTAGAAGTCGTCTTATAAGCCTTAGTGAGGGCAAGTAATGCTGAGCGTTGACCGCTAAGAAGAGTTTTCCGGATGGACAATAACTGACATCTATGATACCACATCTATGATACCACATCTATGATACTCATAAAGATTGCATCATAAGCTTTTTTAAGAGGTCTGAACTTAAGACCTCAATTACTTCCAGTAAACATCGCAATCACTATGCAGACGGATTAGGATTTAACTCTATGTTGACTCCGAAATTGCTATCTCTTACTAGCCAGTCGGTTTAGTCTGATTAGCTCTGACCCTTTAGTTAGATCATACAGGTCCTCTATTTTGAGACTAAGCCCCTTACAATATCGAGATTCATTTCTAGTGATAAGTGTGGTATCTAGTTTTCAAATGTGATACCTACATGAACTTGACTAATCCTTTGGCAAGGTCATCTGGTTATTTGGTTGAGCGAGTCATCTTATCTTGTTAACCTGTTTTCGTGTACCGTTTGAAGTATTCTTTGTTAATGTTGATTAATCTCTGTGAACTCTGAATAAATACTAAATCCGGAAGTGTTTATATTTTATAACTATAATATACTACAACTGGCGACCAACGTAGGCCCAAAGTGTTTCTAAGTTATAAATAAATAAAAACCATTCTATACTAGGTACTTACTTATTAATGTGCATTTAGTACCCATTAAATATATTTATTTAAATTGATAAATCGCATAAATAAAAGACAATGTTGGGGTCGTGAAGGAATCAATTTTTTTAACAACCCTACAACCCTAGTAAGTATTGTAGCTCATTAACCAATAATACTGCTATGCCGTGATATTTTCTGAATGTATATATAAATACCCGCCACTGTTTATTGTACAATTAGTTTGTATATTTAATGGTACGATATTATTTCATGACCATTAGAACCAGTTGACCACTGATCTAATCATTGGCGCCGCTTAATGATAAACCAACTCCCTGGTCTATTTCGCAGATCATTATAATTATAATAAAAAAATCTCATCTGGTGTAACAATATAACAATTACAGAAAAATGCGTTGTGGTGTCTCGCTTACAATATAATGTAGGTAGGTTTGATTAACTTTTTTTCGATGACTCGTATATATTTTTTACAACGTTTTTTACGAGGCAAGGCCATTTCGTTTTTTGAGGCTTTCTTTAATGAAATAATTAGTTTTTGTTTACCGTCAGATGATTTATAGCGAAAAGCTTTTAAAAAGTTTGCAATCAAATTCTGCGGTAGCTGAACTTAAAATTCTGGGAACCAATCACGAAAGGTATTATTTTATGACTGCCAAAAAAGTAGTTTCAATAATATATTTTTTTAAATCCATACATGCTTATAAAATAAAATTGCACCACAGACGATTTTTTTTAAGAAGAAACAAGTAACACATCATCCAAAAAAATGCTTACGTACAATTAGAAGAGCATTACTCATGTGAAAAAGCGATTCGCAGCACTGCGATGGATGTGGTGTTTTGGAGAACATTGTAGATAGGTATAGCAGTATAATGCCCTAAATATGAACGACATAGAGTTCAGCTGCGAATTGCAGATATCTTTAAGAATATCAATGAATTGAAAGGTGCCCTGCCGGTGGGTAGAACGAGTGTAGAACGAGGTAGAATGTGTAGAAGAGCTTAGTAGAATTATAAAGTTCTTTAACAGAATTAGAGGGTGGGCCTGATCGGCGGATTCTCTCCCAGATGAGAAGAGGCGATATGACAGCGAGTCGCAGTCAAAGTATCGGCAAAATAATAAAAAAAATAGAAGAGTTAAGGGAAATAAAATGACATTTTATGAAGGTCAATTTTTTTCAAGTTAGTGGATAGAACCTTTATTGCGATATGTCATAATATATTTCAGAATGTATTGTGTCTCAGAATGTTCTTACTTTAGAGTGAGGATTGCGCACATCATGTGTCATTTGACATTAATTGATAGAATCTTGGCGTCGTATTGCACGTTTTGAGCAATTTTCTACAGCACAATTTTACTTTGAAGTATGATTCACGTTCGCCACGTGGATGGTGGTGGTAAAATCATTGACTTGAAAAATTGACGAAACATAATATGGTCATTAATGACTTCATATCGTTTATATTTCTATTTGTGTGTCTGCCACTGTATACGTAGGAAATACAATTATTGATAGACAATCTAGAATACTACTTTATCGACAGGTAGTGACATCTATTATTATTTTAACCAGCGACAACAGGGTTATGAAAATAATATATTAGGAGAATAATATTCAGTCCAAGACTAAAATATTTTAATTTATTAGGTACCTACCGAAGTTGTGTGTAGATTTCTACAGATAAAATAAGCTTCCATAGTACACGAGACAGTGTTGGTTATTACGAGTCGCAGCTCTCCTACCGACCGACATTACTCCATATTAACAAACCGAAGAAAAAAAAAACAAGAAAAAATCGAAAACCACTTTTCGTTTCGTTGGTAAATAAATACTTCGGTCCGGTGAAAACATAAATGTAACCTGATAGATCAGGGATCATACACCGGTTAATCACGTGCCAATTATTATTACTAATATAGATACAACTTAATTGATAAAACAGAACTGACTCCATTATGATGGATGACGTGTGGCTGTTTCACAACATTCTTAAGCTTTTATGATTAGTCCAGATAGTCACTCATATTAGGGTTTTTACCTTGAAATTATTGCCCTAAAATGAAGACTGCGAATAATATGTATAATTATTGTTTTAGTGTCTAGTAACAACCTACCAAAAATAAACACTCGTACAGGCCGCCATCTTGGAAAATGGGAGACGATTTCCAGTGTTTCAGCTATATATCATTAACGGCTGACAATATAGAAAAATGTTTTAAGTGAAAATTGAGGAAAATAAAAAAGTACGTTCGTATCTTAAATAAGTATATTTTTCAAACAATTTTTATACAGTATATTATCAATTTGAGTTTATTTTAGTGATGAATATGACACTTTTAAATTCAACGAGAATCGAATATATATTTTTTAAATGGCTGTATATTAAAAAAACGGCTGCTGTTTCCCAAGATGGTGCTAGTAGCACTTGCAGGATACTAGTAAGTGCTATTCATCTGCCATGCGCCCTCTTTAGGTGTATTACTTAAGAATTAAAATCAACATTTCATGAGACATTAATTGACAAAACAAAACCACGGAAAGGGCCATCTTCCATAATTAGTACGAGTGCAAGTCCAAAGAACTGTTAATGTTTAAAACATATATAAATATATATTCGGTTTAATATGCCTAGATGCCCAATGACAGTAGTGCAGTTTAACAGTAGTGTATTTAGTAATATAAGTGAAGCAATCACAAATACCCAGACTTTGATAAAATCACATAAATACACCGTGAATTGAACCCAGAGCTCCCAGATGAAAGACCAGAGCTTTACGCACTGCACCACGAGAGCCACGAGTATGCGAACATGGTGACAGAGCTCCAATAAGGAATGGTATAAGATGCCCATATTTTCTACTAATGTATTTATTAAAAAAAACACAAAAATATATTTGTATTAAGTACCCCCTGATGTTAGTAGGTATTACCCACCTATTTATATCCCTATTCCCCACCCACGTGAAAGAACCTAATATACCTTACATAGGTACTTATATAAAAGTAAAATGAAAAAAGTAAATACCTTGGGATTGCTATTTCAAATAACTGCGATTTGATCGAAGTTTTTTTTTGCAATCGGAAATTTAATTAAAAATGTTGTTGATTCCTCAGTTAGATAGATATACCAAGGTCGTTCGGATTGAATCTGTCAATCAACTTGTATGCCCGGCAAAGAATTTTATACTGCGTTCACATAAAAAGTGTGCCTTACCAAGTGCCACGCCTATCTGTTTTTAACGAATGTGGAATAATAACAAATTTAATAACATATTATGATATCTTTTGTTTTTGTCTGGTATGCAGGAAAAAGTCTATCAAAATTGATTTGTTTTGTATTCACACCAGAAATCAATTTGTGATAGATTTATTGCATGTAATACAACGCTGATATAAATAAAATTAATAAATTAACACATTTATTTGGATGATATATATTTTTATTACAACCCAGAAATAAAGTTGTAAATAAACCTATCCTTTCATTTTCATGGTAACCTTGTAATGGTAATGTAACAATGGTAACATTCATGGTAACCTTGTAATAAGTTATTTTTATTACAAAATTATTACAAAAGAAATGAATACATTTCTCATGTTCTATAAGGAAATCATTTTTATGATTTTTTGACATTTAATACATTAATTATTATACCTATATATTAAAGGTAATTATTTTAATTAACTGGCAAAAACAATAAGGTGGCGATTTTTTGTTACTCCAATAGTATAATGCCAAGTGAGATCTATCAAAACATATTTAACCTTCGCTTTACGATGCTAATAAATTCCGTCCGTTTCGGTGATGTTACTTTAGTTCACCATACAATATTGACAATATTTACAGTAGGTAGGTAAAGAGGTAAATTTTGGCAACATAAATAAGACCTAATTATAAACATACGAGCATTTCTATACATTCTTACAGTCTACATCTCAGAATACTATCTTGATTTCACCCCTTACTTTTATATTTCTTTTTCACAATTGAGTATTATATCTCCCTTTGTTACATATACTTTTAGATTTATCTCTTTTGTTAGTAATGGAATGCGACGCTCTGTTTGTAATGTGCATTTATAAATTATTATGACAGGTAAATGAAATCTGACTGATGTCCATGAATTGTATGTATTTACTGGATAATGTGATCGATTTTGAAAATAATTATTGATGATTCTAGGAATAGCCGAAATATGAAGATGATGAATTTCATATTAACTGGAATATTTTCAGTTTAATAGGCTGGGTAACGTAAGATTACAGTACATTTAAGTAACCGGACAAAATAGAACATGAAGAAACAGAACGGTGACAAAACAGAATATGGAAATATAAAACAGTGACAAAATAGAACAACGATAAATATAACTATGACCTTTCATGAAAAATGTAAGTAACATTTAATATTGAAATTGTCGTGTCTTATCTATATATGTATATGTTTTATAGATTTTTAATAACACAGGTTTTCAATACGCCGTAGAAAATCAAATTATATACATGGAAGTCAGTGGTACCTGGTAGAATTTGATCAATTAATCAATCAAAAGTGTACAATATACAATTTTTTTTTGTGCCATATCCATTGTAGGATAACTCCACACAAGTCTGAAATTCTTGAGCAAAGACGTTTTTCCTCTTCCAGGGCCTCACTTACCGAAGATATTCCCTTGAATGATAGATAATACGATTATATAGAATGATATTGATATCTCTCAGGGTGCCAGATAATGTGGCAGAATGATTTACATGTATCTGATTATTTCTTTCGTCTGTTTCATTCTCGTAAATATACATAAATTCTATTATGAATTCCCTAAATGGATAGTATTAACTTTCTAATATTAATTTATATATCTTTTGACCACACTAATGATTCGAACGTAGTCGTTATTTTTGTCTTTATAAACGAAAAACAGTACTCATTTCGCAACACGAATTTTAAAAGCGAGAACAAGTCACACAGTCTGAAATTTTCTACGCGTTTGGATATAGAAATAATTGTATCACTTGTTTGAGAAATATCTCTGGAGAACTTATTTGGAATAAATTGGAATCACCGGTATTGGTCTCAATGCTCCGATTTTGATTAGACGACTATTACCAACTACTTCAACCATTGCGTTGCCTCAAGGACGTTTGAGTAATTATTTTTATTTCGTTTTTATAACAGAGAAAATTGCAGTTGTAAAAATAATCTGTTATCTTTTTTGGCATAGAATGTCGTACCGATTTTTAGACAGGCATTGGGTTTGTGCAATATGGTTTTAAAATTAACTAAGTATTAATAATTATATTTTCAACTATTTTTAAACCCTTGCCTAGATTATACTGATGACTGCAATCTTTTATTACGTTATGTTCATTCAGATATAAAATGACTGATAAAATATAAAATATATCGAATATTTAAATAAAGAACATTTTAATTTACATAATTTATATTCCTAGTAGTTTGTTCAAAGTTTCAAGTAAAACACCACCCTACAGCTTAAATGAATTCAATAAATGCTGTTACACATAAACATAAATTTAAAAAACCTCAAAAACAAACATATTTTTAAAAAAAATCAAGAAAGAAAAGTTGGCCCTAGTGGGACCTGAACTCACGTCTTTCAATTAACGGGTGAGTGCTTTCTTGAGTAGGGATCCCGAGCTATTTTCGATACCTATGAATCCCGGGATTGATAAACATAATCCCGGGATTTCGGGATTGAATTTTTTTATCAATTTTTATGGAACATAAAATAAAAGCAAAAATATAACAGAAAAAATACTTATAATAAAAAAATAGCTACATTAGAAATAAACTGAGTTTGAGTGAAGTTTGATTTATACCCGTGTGTAAGTTGCCGATTTATTTTATTTTTTCACATAAATTATTAAAAATGAGAAAGATTGAAAAAAACAATGCTTCGCACTTTTAACAAAGTAATTCCACCATGATCTCATACGTTTTACGGCAGTTTCATATTTGGCTGACTAATTAGATTTATGAAGCGGAAAGGCCATAAGTACGCCATGATTATTTGCTTTACTATTTTAAATCTCGCTGATCCATTCGATTAGTCTTTACTATCAGAAACAGCAATCTCATATTAAATTCACATTATTATTTATATTACAATATTATTTACTCCAATGTATTTCCAAGATTGAACGTATACAATATTAACAATATATGTCTTAAATAGTATAAATTATACTAGATTTATTTTTGACCGATTTTATCAATGTTATTTGTGAATATAAAAAAATTATATTAACCATCGAAAAAAATGCCAATCCCGGGATTGTCAAATTATAATCCCGAAATCCCGGGATCAGAATTTTGGCTCGGGATTGGATTCCCTATTCTTGAGTGCTTTTGCCTCTAAGCTATCGATCCGTCTATGATCCATGTGAATTATTAAGAATATTCTATTTTTTTGCCAAATTATCAACGACACAAGATTACACACAATACTACACAAAATTATAGTATCGCAGTTCATCACTTGTTATTAGGCTGATACACAATAATAATAATTAATTACCAATAATTACTTTCAGACATTTTAATTATTAACATTGTATTTATGTTTAAACTGGTGTCGTATAATATATTCATAATTATATAATATAAGAACTTATTTTGAATTATTAAATATTCGGATACCCCACATAAGGTCGCGGTAGCCCGAACAGTTAATCTTTTTATTAAAAAGTTCATAAGAAAACACTAAGTAGGTACAATAATTTTCTTGTATGATGTTAACAGACAATTAATGGAGAAAGTATTATTTACCACATAATAAATCGCAATTTTATAGTAGATACTAATTCCACTTTTTTATTAAATAAGAATTTGAACCGGATTCGTCCGCTTCAGAGGGAATCATTATCATTAATGTTTTCTGATAAGCTAGTTAAATGTATTTGACACTTTTGTCTCTTTTTAAATTGATTAGTACAAATTTCTGTCTGGCTTCCAAATTAATATTTAATAAAAAAGTGGAATTAGTAGGTACTATAAAATTTTGTTGTATTTAATTTATAATACAAAGTACAACACTTACATCTAAACCAAATATAATAATTGATTTTGACTTTCTAGAGTGCTAAATCTAATAAAGATAATTATTTCCGAGAGCACTTCCAGTTGGAAAAACTTTTTAACCCTCTTACGACCTTAAACATTAGAGTTTAAGATAGTTTAGCATAGGGGTTATCTTATCACAACTAGCATTATGCACGGTTTCTTATTATGTTTATTGATATTGTGGTGCGTACAGAATGCGGGTCTCCACCTAAGCATACTTACAAATAATATCCATAGCGGCTTCAATTTACTTTTCCGCCATTGCTTCAGAGTTGATCCGTACCATTCCAAAATACAGCCATATTTTTCAAGGCTCTCTTCGCGATATGACTTTCATGAAAGAGTGAAGGTAAAGTAAGGTTTTCCTCGATCGCTCTATTATGCTGATACTTTTCTGTTGATTTTTCCACGACGAGTAATATGTAAAAAAAAAAAGTACATGGTAGACATATTATCAATAACCGTTACTTTATATCAAGTCTTTGCATGACGGTATCATTCATTCTGTGATGTGATTAGGAATTTCATATTAGGTACATATTTCAAAGACATTAAATCAGACAATAGCGAATATACATTTGAAATAATTGTAATTAATAATTTTCATGACAGAAGTATCACGTTAGCTTAAAGCTTTCAATATCAGCTGTGCGTGTACTTTACGAGAGATGTACCAGATGCAGAGTGTCTAGAAATCGCGACTGTATTTAGTTAAAACCAAAATATGATTATTAATCGATGCTTGCATTCTGACTCTACTACTGTATGGCAGCAAGTCATGGGACCTTACGATTGCTCAGAGCAACCGTATACTGAGCTTTGAGAATATGTGTTTTCGATGGATACTGGGTGTACGGTTGTATGACTTTAGGAGTAACGAAGAGATAAGAGAGCAGACTAAGTTATATTTTATCACACTGTGAGTTAGACCTAGCTCGGACACCTGCTGCAGATACCTTTTTCTTCAAGATAACCGGAATTCGGCGTCCTGGCAGACTGCTAAATACTATCCACAGTGTGTATATGGCGAAGCTAAAGAATGCTGGCATGAGAAGACGCAAGAATACTGCTAAGCGACAGGGATACTTGAAGGCGCCGTGTGGTGTCCATATGCTCAAGCTAAATGACAGACAGACACAAAGAAGAATATCACGGTATCTTAAGCTGGGTGATAATATGGGTCGTCATGAATTTTATGAGACGAAGTCCTCATTGCGGAGAACAGACGTTTATGAAAAGAATGCAGTCAACGTTTAAGGGTAGTCATTGTGTAATGTCACCATACGTCGTTCAGATGTGAATACCAACCTGGCAGATGGCTGCCTTCCTTTATAGGTAGGTATTTCGCACGATGTGGATATGAGGAAAGAGGTCTATCATGAGTGAGAGACACTCCCTGAGAGCAAATCCGCGAATGAGCTATAATAACAGTGTAATATTAAATTGTATACATTACCACCATGATTTAAAGGAAGTTAAATTCACATGTTGTTTTGACCCCATACATCCATTTCTCGTAAAAACAAAAAAAAACTGTAGAGGCTCATATTATGATCTTCTTAGGATCGAACATGGCTTAAAAAAAGACAAGCCATCTAAGAAAATAGTATGGAGATGCCAACTTTTATATATTATGTCCCTGGCTAACTAGAAATAGTCCTTTTTAATAACCCTGTTAATCAATTACAATTACACGGACACCCACGGAAAAGTCATTACAATTAAATTGGTTTTAAATTATGTAACCTAAGTGGTCATATCGCGGTTAAAAGTTCTGGTCGAATTAAGAACACAGCACAGCGCGCGAACCTTTTATGTAGTAACGATAATGTTTCACATGAAAATAGAGTAAATATTGTGTCCTTAGGAAGTATTTGATTTCATTCCACTTTGCCTCTCATTTCTTTTTGTTTCGGTCACACGCGGGTAAGCCCCGGCATGAAAATTCAGACGTAACCTTCAAACAAAAATGTAACGCTAAAAACAATCAGTTTTTTTCTTTTTCGCTCTTATTTCGTTGAAGTATTTTGTTGTGTAATTCATACATAATAATACGAGTATATACGTTTGTATTCTATCTTTGTGTGATATAAATATAATTCAACGTAAATAAAATGTAACTTAGCATTTTCGATACATGTAATAATATAATATTTTTAAAAGTAAGATTGACTGAATTAAATAACATTCTTTTTCCAACACGTTGAAAATTGAAATGATAGGATGGGCCCAAAGATTAACATAATAATTTACAAAATAAAACAGATGTTCTTAATATATCGTAACAATACCATGTACATAGATTATCTACTGATGAAATCATGCTCCCCACATCCTGAAGCTAGCCCTTAGGCCAGTATATTTGGCGGGCCTCCATACCTATCGCTAAGGCAGTGTGATTTTCAATACTTTAGTGTTCTCTAAATGGTATCCTAAATGGGATCCCAGACTTAAATTAAGGGCGTTCTGTATATTTTTAGGGATTTTTCGTATGTTTATATAAATCTACTTGAATTATTAAGCTATCGGCTCTTGGCACTTAATTATGAAGCACTGATCGTGACCCCATTTTGTGGTATTCAAGTAACATGCGACCTTTCAATATATTTAATGAATAGCCATTTTTCTTAGACAAGAAAAATACTAAAAAAAATAAAATAAATTTCTACACCTGAAGCATCATTTAATTATATCAATTATCACCTTATTATATCGAATTGCATTACAGAGCCACATATTTATAAATGTTATTTTTTTTTTTAGTATCAGAGCAAATTTGTGGTGTGTGTTTATCTGACTTAACTAGTCGACCTGCCACGCCGAGCCCCCATGCTAGAACCATGTCACAATACACGTATGTGGTCCCATTTGTAAGAGAAAAACAGTAGCTTCTAAGGAGTGTCGAGTAATATCTGTTGTCTACCCCATTGTTTCTTAACCGGTAGTCCGCAAAGATTTTTGGGTGGGTCGCAAAAATTTTCTGCAGTTCAAAAATAGTTATTATCCATTTTTAAAGCTTATATTAAAGTTCAAGTAATAAATATCCATCAGAACTGGTGCACCTACAAGAGTTCACAATGAATTAACAAGTCATTTTCGGAATGAATGATACTATTGTAGGTATATAGAAATCGTTTCATAAATGGACGGGGGCGTGGTTTATCTAGAAACCCAACATTTGAAGTGGGGTTGTATTATATTTCGACAATTGTTTCTAAAGTAGTATAAATATAAATATTTATTATTTTATTCCAATGTTGATGGTCCGCCAAATAGTTTTTGTTTTTGTTGTGGTCCGCGGATGTAAAAAGGTTAAGAAACATTGGTCTACCTCACATTCTAATTATAAAACTAAGGCTGACAATAATAATTTCAAAATATTAATTTTTATTTTTATTTATTATTTAGCAGCATTCAATTTAATACACGCCTTAACTGAATCAGACGGTAATTAAAGGAAAATTTATATTTTGGCCGCCATTTTGGTACTTTTAGACTTCCAATAGTAAAGAAAAAAATTACGGAAAAATCGATTTTTTCTGCCATTTTGGAATTTAGGGCTCCTGATTTTTTTTTGAAACAACTAAATATCTTTAAAATTACTTATTTATTATGCCAAATTTCATCCTCGTATACAAAAGTGCACGATTATTCGTCCAATTTTCTGAGCAATCCGCCATACTGGTTATGAGAAGTAAACGTTATAGTTAAAAGGTTACTGAGTATACCAATAGATTATTTAATATACAATATGTATCTAAATAAACCCTAAGAATATAATATTAAAACTTCCGAAATGGCAGAGAAATGGACTGTAGCACATGAGAGAACACAAAAATAATTCTTGATTAAAAGTCAAACATATTCCGAATACATTGGATAAATATAAATTACATCGATTGATTTTGTTGACAAAAATTGAAAGATGGATTTCAAAATTAGAATATCGGTTTTAATGAAAACAAAAACAATAGACAAGCGGTTTTGAGGACTTCGATTGTAATTATTAGATACCTACAAGTTTATTTTCATATTATTCATTACAGGACGTATATACTAACTACGGTGACATAACCTAACTTAACCCGATGACTTCGATTATTAAGAAAATTTTGATAATGAAGTGACTTAAAATATTGTTCGTTATTAATAGATGTTTTTAAATTAATAAAAAATATTAGTAGGTAGTAGATTTATAATTGCATTTATCGTTTGTCATACTTCTCAAATTGTATCGTTTAATTTCATCCAAATGTTAAATGGTTAAGTATCGGAACGTTGTAAGTGACTTTGAAATGATTTTGTTGACATGTGAAAATTTACGTCCGGAAGAGTATGGAAGTATACAACATGTATACAACCCATTGGAAAATCTCGCAGGTTTGCATATTTATGAGTTTATATGATTTCGAAGTGACAGTGTACTGTAAACAATCAACAAACGTGACATTCATTCGCGATTTTAATAATTTTCAGCATATTAATAATTATATAGGTACGATTTAAATATCTAGTTGAACATTAATGCTATGAAGTTTTTGCTATTCATGACAAAATTAAAAATATATATGTATGAAAAATTAAGCATGATAATTAATAAATAAATTATTGTAAGCAAATTAGATATTTATTATTCTTATCAAGATTGATTTTGATAAATCAGCTGTTGAGTGGGTTGACCTGTTATATTATCATTAAATACCTAAATCTACTGAGTACTTACACATGGTGTTTTGACATACTTTCCAACATTTCAGTTAACAATAGTGTAGGTAGTGAAACAATCACAGAAACATCAAGGCTTGTAAAAAATACAAAAATACAGTAACTTCACCAGAAATCGAAACCTACAAAACAGATTAATAAATAGAATTCAGATCAGCTGTACCCATATAGATTAAATTTTGAAGCAGGGTTTTGAATGTGTGAGTGTCTTACGAAAATATGTGCTGCAACTTGCAACCATCAAATACAACCATATTAAATTAGCGTCAGTGCATTAACCGAGACCAGTTGTCAGAACGAAGGACAAGTTTAGAATGACGTATTTTTGATGCGTGTTTAAGTTTTGCCCATATTCCTCCACACTCGGGAACGGTTGCCTGTTACGCCACACCCTTTAAGTACTTCAGTTCCCATTACTTCTGTGTTCCTTAGTGAAACCGTTGCCTTACACACTGGAGTAAGTGCAGGGTTAACTAGGAATCTTTCAACTCAAATATCAAAACATTGTTTGGGTTGTAGGAACTTTCATCATTAATATCAGAAATACCTAGTAAAAATTGCCATGATAGTTATATTATATTTTTGGAATAGTCTATTTTTTAACAATTATAAAAATGTAGGTAAGTACTTATTTTAACTATGTAAAGAATGCTTTATCAGCAGTTAAATATGTTTTACACAAGGCTTGTTTTATTTAGACGGTCGACATGTTATAATTTGTAATTTATGTTTTGAATCTAAATCAAAACAAATTGAACTTTATCTGAAAAGTGAAACCAACCAAATCCATCTGATAATAAAGGTGATTAGATTTATCTGCAAATTATTTTTTTAAATAAATAATTGGAAAATGTGGTGTGTAATTGTTTTCGAGATATCGTGAGAAGTCAAAACATAAAGTTCATTTACCCTACATTAATGTCAAAATAGCATATTATACAAGTGGATACATAATACATAACATGGTAATTTTAAAAACAGAATTGATATTATTTAAAACAGTAGTGTTATACTACCTACTATATAATAACAGTCTTAATAACATTATAATGTATAATTTATTCATATTTTGTTTCGGCAATATCATATGATTATTAACATGGGCAGCTCTTAAGTTAAAAAAAAAAATGTGTCTATAACACAGAATTAACGGGAAATGAAATACCTAACAGGTGTGAAGTAACAGGCAACCGATCTCGTGCGTGGAAGAATATGGGATAAACTTAAACACGTGTCAATAATACGTCATCCTGAGCTTGTCCTTCATCCTGACAACTGCTCTCGGTTTATGCACTGGTGCTCATTCAATATTGGTGTATTTGAAGGTTGCATTACACACTTAACGTGCGTTTTATTTTTGTAGAACACTTACACACTCAAAACCCTGCTTCAAAATGTAGTGTATTGGGGTATAGCCTATCAGAATTATATTATTTATTAATCTGTTCGGTTATAGTACCTACTTACCATAGCATGCAACCAGTATACATCATGTTGTATTCTGTCATAAATTATTTTCACTCCAAACTGTCTCTATTGAAGAAATATACGATTGAATGCGACTTCTTCCCACTCTTATTTTACTCCTATCTGCTAATAAAGATTAGTTGACTCGGTGTATTTATTTTAAGCATTTTATATTATGATGTGTTCAAAAAATGCGAGTATTTTGGTACCTATGTATTTCATTTGACAAAAAATACATTATTGAGTAGATACCTACTTACGTTCGTATGTGTTTCATGTGTTATATTATTTTTTTCAGATTTTCTTCATCTTGCGGTCGTTTACTGCAGATAAGAGCAATATTTCGGACAGTAATAGAGGCCCCCTAGCGAACTTTAAGACGAAGCAGGTGATTCATATTCTTTATGCAAAACCGCCCATTGATTGAATCCGTTACGTGTATTTTTACTGTGGCGTTTTTATATGAATCCTTTTTGGACTGCAAAGGGTTACAGCTTCAGTCTGAGAACAAACAGGAGGATGCCTGGTGACGTGACTATGTAGCACCAAGTAGTGTGAAAAACTCATTTCTTATGGTGGGTTCACTTGTTCTCGTATGGACATAATTATACCAAATCAGAATTCAATGTTGGCATTCTTTCATAATATGAACTTATGTGATGTAATATTTGAAAGAGTAAACATTTTGAAAGTGGTTGACAGATTCGTAATCCGGTGCGTAAGGTGCTGGATTTTCATCCAGCGTCTCTGGGTTCGATTCGCAGTAAGGTCACAGTATATTTTTTATGGGATTACTTTACTCGCATTGGGCCTCATAGCCCATATTGCACCTAGTGTTAAAAATAATATTTAAGCATATATTTTTTTATTATTTAAAAAAAAATCAGACCTTGGGATCATATCATATTGTGGAATCCTGCAAGGTATATGGTTTGTCCGTGAAGCTTCAGCCATGTATCACGCAGAGCCAGAGGTTTTTTGTGTAGAGTATTCCCTGCCGATTCTACAGTAACATTTTATGTGATATTTTTTTAGTGTCCCTACGTATATATTAGGTCTTTTTTACTAATCCGTTTTTTTTATCTTACAACCGTTTGTGGTAAGAACGCATCGGCTTATTTAACAAACACCTGATACTTACCTAATACAGTGGCTGTAATAGTAATATAACCTTATTTTATAAGGTCAAATGTCTCTTTGACCTTATGGAAGACTACGTGATAGAATGACCGATTTTGTGATAAATAGATTTCCACTTAAATATCGATAAACTCTGTAGTACTTAAATGTAATACAAAATTAGCATATTATCACAATCTCACTGCAGTTAATTAACGCACATGTTATTCTAACAACACACGCTAACGTCGTGCTCTTGGCTGACACACGTGTAATATTTTTTATGGAAATTTGCATATATTTAAAAATTCCTATAAAATGTAGGAACGTATTAATATTTTATTGCTTGGCTTATCTGTTCAATTAAAGGTCTCATTATGTATTACAGTGTTGTTATATTGTGATTTTTAGTACCTACCTCTATGACAAATTCTGAACAAATTGCTACGATGTGGTCAGAATAAACATACTTATTGAAGGCAAACAAAATAGTGGGATATTATATATTATCTTTAATGCATCCAACAAAAAAGTAAATTATCCTAGTGTTGTCCACCCTTTCCAAGTATGCATATTAATATTTTCTTATTTGTCTTCCCTCTGAACACAACCCAACTTCTACTTAAATTATTATATG
Source organism: Rhyacophila brunnea (assembly GCF_057557595.1). Classification (NCBI taxonomy): domain Eukaryota; kingdom Metazoa; phylum Arthropoda; class Insecta; order Trichoptera; family Rhyacophilidae; genus Rhyacophila; species Rhyacophila brunnea. Next base: position 27,452,331 of record NW_028232752.1, read on the forward strand.
ACTTCTGAAGGTTTTTACAGGGATTTATCTACGACACATCTAACTGCATCGTGGGCTTTGCAGATTACATTTCGTTTTGGTGGTGTTTACTCTGGTATGAGTGAACTGGAAGTCATTAAATTTATACAGGTAGGTATTTATATTTCCAACAATTTTATGTTTTAAACAATATATCGTATAGCTGATATTATTTTAGTTATACAAAATGTGGTGGGGGTGGTCCATTTCGAAAAAATATCCATAATAATTTGTTTTAGATTTTTTAATGCAGCAGGAGTGGGCGGGGTTAACAAAATCTAGTAGGCGCCACCGACTTTTGAATTTAAGATCTTTGCACTTTTCCGGGTACATTAGTAATACTCTTTGATTATAGCGATGAACTCTGCCTGCAGCATAACTACGGGTGCTCGTGTGCTACGGGTGCTACGAGGAGTTGTAGCGACGTGTCGTATCCACGATTGGTTATACAATGCGCGTGTCATAACTTTTAGGATCATTAGTGCCCGTTTGTATTGTCCTCATTATCTTATCTTTAAGTTTGTTGTGTCATAATATTAACGCAAACATTGGATGCCCCAGATGATTGTATCGAGTGCCATGGTCTTCCGTGTTCCGTCTTGCTTGTCATAAGAGGAGAGGGGTCAACCCGTAAAGCCAAATCGTCAGGGTCACGATCTTCGGTCTTGACTCATGAGGTCCTGATCAAGAAGAAGACAAATTAATATTCCATTAACCTAAATAATTTGAATTCTTTTTTACCTTGTGTGCGCGCCTGCTTGCATTATAATCTATTATTTATTTTTCATTTTATACAGCCTAAAAATCTTAACTAGGATTATACTAACGTATTCTATGAAGCTTGGTTAAGTTATAAATTTCTAAATAGGTATAATCAGCGTTCATTTGGAGTGGACGCCTTTAATAGGACTCTTTTCATATGTGAATGGAGGGCAGTCCAATAACGGATAATCTGGAAAAAGGAGCTGACTAATTAGGGATGCCATATCAGCGGATACCAGAATAGTTAGACTGAAATCCATAAAGAAAATGTGATGATGTGAGTCCCTAGACAGTACCTACGTCCATTCTACCTTCCCCATTCCTGGTATACTGATTTGACCAGTCGCCTCTGAACAGAAGTGAACCCAAACTGATATTGAGGGTAAGATCTGATCATACAATGGTAATAGATATAATATGTCTGGTACACTGCCCCCCAAATGTGAGCGATACAGAGTAGAGCTGCAACTTGCATATTAAGTCCTTGAAAACGCCAAAGAACTCAAATGTGCCTTGGCATTCTGGGTAAGATGGAAGAGCTTGACAGGACCTGAACAATTAATTGGTAAACTCATATAAAAAATAATTATATTATGTAGGTATGTTTATTTATTTCTATTTAAATGCATTTTATTTCTTTTATCGTGTTAACTGTCAATTCACGAGTTCAATACATTGTATTATTAAGAAATAGTACACAATATTTTAATATTATTCTGGATCAGTTTCGTACGCTTCAGATGGGCATTGTCAACAAGTAAAGAATAATACTACGAATACAATAATACAGATATTTTGATATTTAAAACTGGTTAATATAATTAATATCTGTACGATTGTATATTCTTTACTAGTTGATAATACCCTTCTTAACCGGAAGAAACCGGTCCAGAATAATATAATATTAAAATATTAGTATGATCACAATATAACGACATGATATTGTATCATCATCAGCCTGTTTTATTCCACATGCCGAACAAAGACCTCCTTAAGATTACTCTTTTTTTTGCTTTATTGTTCTTCGCTGCCACAATGGGCCACGAGATTGAACAGATACATAGCTCGTAGATATGATGACCACTGGAAGAATACGATAATCCTGTGGTACCCAATTAATTTCAATTAGTAATCAATATCAATTTATATTACTAGTAAAACTAAATTGCGAACTAGCTTCAGATTGTAAACAAAAACTATAAACAGCCAATTTAATATCATTTATTGAATAGGTATGTACTCACACATTAAATAATTAACTATTGGGAAAAAAACTGATATTTTTGTTACTTGAGTTGTTTAAATAACCTTTTTATTTATATCAAATAATTTCATCAAATCATGCCATAAAATAAAACACATATTTTTATTTGTTAAAAAAACATTTTTATTTATTCCGTGAAGTTATTTTCAATTGTTCGAGTTGAAAGGAATTCACTTTTTCTCTGTTTTTTTTTGTTATTCAGGTATTACTTATTTATATAAATGATTTGAGTTTATTCTTTATTTGTTATTTTATTGTCGTCCTTGACTAAGAGTGTAGGTACTATCAATATTCGGTGTGTTTTGAACTATTTTGAGATCTGTTTTTTTATTATGACAGTCACGCTACAATACACTGATGCTTATTTCAATTTAAAGTATAATAAATAAATACATAGTCATTGACATAAAAAAGACAAAAACTTTAAACTATGTAATATAAAATAAATTCTTTTAGTTTTATTACAAAATTAACTTCCAAATCGTAAACTTTAAAATTACTGTGTGTAATCATTACCAAGAAAATGTTGATTGGATATTAACTTTAACTGGATGGGACATACTAATATTTTAGATTGTGATGATAATGAATACATAATGGAATTAAATATATATAAAAATTGTACATGCGCCAACAATGCAGGGAATAAACTCCTCAAAGAACATTCTCTATCCCCCTATCCTGGGGCAGTGTCCTTCACGTCTGGCTTCATATGGCTGTCATTTGTAAAAAGGCACCACAAATGTTGGACTTCATCTTGCGCACTTCCTGGGTCTTTTCGGATGTTACGGTATTAAAAATTCTCCATAACTCTTTAGTTAGAAGCCAGCTCGAGAGTGGATCGATTGTTTGGGAATCGCATCAGTTGAAATACGACATCAGGGTGGAGCGAGTACAAAAGAAATTTTTGAGACTCTTTTACTTGAGGTCGTATGGATACTATCCGTGGCTTTATTCAACTTGCTTCCTCTTTTGTATGCTTATATACTGTAGCTTAAATACTAGATGATATTTATATTAATTTGGCCACGTATTTTTTCGGACTCATACGCGGTGAAAATGAGAATTCTTCTATTTTTGGTAGTATTGACCTGTGTATACCTGATAACTATCTTAGAAATCGGAAGCATCAGTTGTTTGTTCTCCCAAGGTGCAAAACTAGCCTCCACATTTGTAATGCCAATTGGGAGGGCAATAACTCAGTTCAACCAAATCACTTCGGATATTGACGTATTCCACCTGCGTAAGGATGAGTGTAGGTGGGTATTGTTTTATAAATTCTTAAAATAGAATCTGTTTAGCTCATTCGGTGTAGGTACTTCCTTTTATCTAATTTATAATTTTTTGTATTTACATTTTTCTACTGTTTAATAACTTAGGTAATATTGATCTATTTCATTTTATATAATACTGTTTTAATAATATTTATTTGTTTCTAAATGTCATGTTGTGAACGTCTTAAATTAACAATTTGTAATATTCACTATATTATGTAAAAATAAATAAAATAACAATCCAACCGTCCGGTCTGGTAATAAGGATACCTCTCAGCGATTAAGCACTGTCCATTCTTGCTACAGTGCCCGCCCATAGAAGTTTGCCAAGTTTATCAAATGCAGAGATACATTCTTATTGGAAGAGGTTGCATAGCTTCAGGTTATGCCGAATTCGCCATTCTTCTTCTAGTATGTGTACATAATATATTCTACGTAGAACCTTTCCCTTGGCGAGAGTCCAACACTTCGACCCGTAGATCAGTATTAGTCGGATCAGCGTCTTGTCTTGTACATCAAATTATTTGTCTACAAGGCTTAGCAGATGTTGTAGAATGTAGACCAACTCTTACTAAATGATTTCCCGTTTTATTGCCTCACATAATATGACATTCGTATTACTTACCAGGAAACCGAGGTACACAAAACTATCGACATACTCGATAGTAAGGTAGACGTTGAATTGGAGGAAATTAAACATACTCGTACTAGTACCTACCTATTATTGTAAAATTGTGAAATTATTATATGACTATGTGTAGATAGCTGAATAATCTGTTCATAAATTATCTCATTTAAAATAGTATTACGTTACATGAACGAGGCGTAACCAATATTGTATCGATTTCTTCGGGTCGAATAAATGCGATTTCAATATGAGAACTGACATTATACAATATAATGACGAAAGTCTAAAAAAGGTCGAGCTCTCATGGAATATTGACACCGAAATCAAAAAAGGAAAACTTTCTAATTGCATTGCACTATAATTTTTTCTCCTGATTTTCGAATGGGGTTTGTTTTAACTAGCATTTATAATATAACTCAACATCGTAATGAAAGAAATTATCCGATAATAGCAATGAAGGTAGAGTTTAACTAATTTATGTACAGCCACAATTATTGACAAAATTAACAAAATCAATTGCATTCTTTTCACGTATGAAATTATTTTATATATAACATAATATATTTGATAAAATAATATTATTGTGCTGTTACCTGTAATAATTTTTTTATTATGATTACTATTAATAAAGTATATTGAATTGTTTGGGTCATTTTTATTTGGTGTGCCACGAAACAAATACCCTTTTCTCAGTGTGTCACCATCTAAAAAAGCTTGGAAGACACTGCTTTCGACGGTTGATATAAATGATGTTTAATACTAATCTATGTATTTTTACGAATTTATGTATTGTTAGCATATTGTAAAAATAATATGCATGCCATTTACTCACAGACACGCCAATATATATATAGTATTATGTTTTTATGCCAGTTTTGATCGATCGATAATAATATAATATAAAGGATTATTTATTATTATGAATATCATTTAGTTACCTTTACAAAATCCTTCGTATCAAGGATATGTCAGCCCTTCACTTTTCTTTTCCACTACAAAGGGTTGTAAAACTTTGAAATAGTTTACACCGAATATTAAATTATTGTATCTGATAATAAAATTACACTACCTTGTGCATGAATGTGTTTTTATTAATCTTCGTTTATGTTACTAATGCAAATCCAATTTCAATATACTTGAGACTAAAATAATTGAATTTTTCTGGTTACTTTGGGTCTGTAACATCAATCCCATAAACCTGGAGATCTAATTTTACATATATAACTATATATACTTATTATATAGTAATGCAATGTTTATTGATTAAGTAAGTATATTAAATTTGGCCGCTGCCTGATACTTTTAGATTGAGGAGCTTATATTATTGGAATCTATGATGTGGTACGGAAAAACAAAATTTTCGTTGAATTATAATTGAAGGGTTGAAAGTTTATAGGGTCTAAGTACCAAACAATTATTCTATAACAAGTTTTTTCCTTCAATTCAATTTATATGCCGAGCCTAATGATATTCTGAAGGGTCTAAGTTCCTAACTCTACCAATGTTGTCACACAAATACATTGAACTTTGGGCGGGGTCTATGTGCCTCTACATACCCCTCTACATAGAACGTCCATGCTTAAATACGTTATTCTTCCTTTGCTTATTTTATCTTTAGAATTATGTATACTTATCATATTAATTATATTGTTCTTCTGTAACTTTGTAAAAATAAAAATGTAAGTTTTCATATATGTATGGTTTTATTCTTTTTTATATCTCAGTTTCACATTTTTGGCACTTCGACCCTATAAACTTTCAACCCTTCAATTTTATAAAGAAATTGAACAGTTACATATTATATTATAAGCTAATCATATTATACAAAAATGATACGGCAGATAAATAACTCTAATCTATGACGATAATGTATAAAATATAGTTAATTATTTTTTACGGTTTAAGCTATAAAAAAATATTCAATTCAATAAGTAACAAATTGTATTGGTATGTATTGGTATTTATTTTAAGCATTTTCTTCGTTCTGTAAGTTTGTTTAGAACATTGGTTTAGAAGCTTTATTAAAACATTGTGACCTTAGAGAATAGATACTTAAGACGGGTTAATAATATGACTTTATCAATAACGAGGAGATGACCACTGATGCGATGTTGAAGTATACCTACAGTATGCTGATGACCTGGAAAAACGCAGAAGACTGACTAGTATGCTAGGCTCTACCTACGTGATGTCTTGCGTTAATTAGGGGAGGCAAATGAAGGAACGAATACGAATATTACAATTTTTGTGAGCAGTGGCGGATTTTCATGACACAGACGATGGTGTAGATTCGTTAAAAAGTGCCGACATTTCAGTTTAAAAAATTATGGAAGCATTCAAAATCTTGGTAACCTATCAATATTATTCGTAATTTGTATTGTAAATCCCAATTACGGTTTATTTCATAAGAAAATAATCACGAACACTGTAAATAATTTGAGATTAAAAATGAAAGGGGATGATAATATTATAGTAGTAGATGTATAGTAGATGGTTAACTAATTATTGCAACAAGTGACGGCCTCAATATATAAATATGATAAACTACCTTCAATAGACACCGATGGCAGCCTTGTGTATAGAATATTAAAAGGATGTAATATTAAAAATATTTTATTGCACGACAATCGCCAATCGGTATGTCAATACTCCAAATAGGGAAAAAGTATTATTGAATAATCGGATATTGATAAAAAAAAGTATTCATACTCTTTTGACAGCCCTAGTTGTTGATATTCCCGGAAATTACTTCAGTAGAAAGTTGAAGAAACATAGATTTCAAGGGTGCTAATTTAAAAATCATGAAATCATATAACCACCAATAAACACTTTTTATTGTACGCCATTTTTAAATATAGATAATAAGTAATAACTAATAAGAATCTCTTTCGCTGACTAATGAACCGAGGTCGTGATATTTCAATATTTTAAATAAATAACCACTGTGAAGTTTTTGCGGTGGCACTTAGGAAGTAATTGCGGTCATTATTGAGGCGCCGATGCATCGATGAATGAAGAGAATAAATGAAATAATTGTTATGAAATTTCCTTGACATGTAGAGTGAGTGCATTCACAGAACGATGGTCACTTCTTGTCTGTCTTGATTTTAGCCCGAGGCTGATCATTTGTGAATATGTATCTACAGACGTAGGTGTCAAAATTCTCGACATTTAGAGCTCGCGCCCACTACGATAGCTAAATAGTACAACACGTCGCAACATGTACGAAGAGGGAGGATGCGGCATAAAGCTTTGGTACTACTGCGGAGATAATTAGATGAGGTAAGGTATGCGTGAGGCTGTACGTGGGTAATGCTTCAAATACATTATTATCACGTTATGTGCTGTCACGTGCTGTTGGCGACAAATCTAGTCTATGGTTTCGCCATTTTGCAAAATATTTTGAATGATTACTATCTCTATAAATTCAATGGTAGAGAGTGTCTAATGAATTAGTATTTTGACCTATTATTCGTGCTAATTTTACTTAATATTAACAGTTTCTATGTGTGCTTACGTTAAAATAACTTGCGATATTGTATCCATATATAATATTTTGAACAGAAGCCAACCAAGCGACCATAATTAGATAATATAAGTAGACAGCAGACATAATAATAATAATTTAATAAAAAATCTACAGAGAAAATCACTGAAAGCAAAGAACGACGCAAGTGGAAAATCTGTAGGCCTGCAGATAATAGAAAAAAACTTTCACTGACTAGTGCGGTTCATAATTAAGCGCAATACGTGTGAGGTGACTTCATTTTTCTGGCGATTTCAGCAGATTTTGATAACTGAAAATGTTCGTTTAAAGGTCCAAAATGTGCTACGGGATTAGAGCATCAGTCTGATAACATTTGAAATATCAAGAAAAACGACATTATACATTTTTCCCGTAACGGCCTTACTGTGATAGCACGTGACAGCACATAACGTAATGATAATGTATTTTGAAGCATAAGAGGGGTCAGTTTACAGCGGTTGGCCGTCGTAGTAGGCGCGGGCACTTGTGATATGATAACTAATATTATATCGGCGATGCCATTATAATCATGTGCCATATTGACGAGCAATGCCTAATTGGATGTATTAAAACTATTAATTAATTCAGTTAAAGTACACTTGAGTGCATGACGATCTAAGTCTTGGGTGCTCCTGAAACATTTCCAGTCATAAAAAATACTGATGCTTAATATCCAAATGTCTTCCAAGGGGTCTTCCAAGGGTCTTGTAATACGCCGGATTAAGACCGGGTGTAGTTCGGTGGGGCCATGCCATTAACTTTAATGTATTCAAACCATAGCTGGAAATTGAAACCGAATCGAACCCAGAGAACTACTAATTATGTTACCAAACTGGAACTCTTGGTTCTGAACCTTCAGAACTCCAAACCGGAGCCAGAACCCTTTAAAAATCCTTCTGGGGGTTCCATTGCTTTTTTAATTCTGTAATATTTTTATACTATTATTTTTAGCCTTTTTCACTCATACAACTACTATTTGAGTTTGAAATAAAAATAAGAATTTCTCTAATAGACTTTAATAGGTACATACTTGTACGAATACGAAGACGGAACCGAAACCCATTAAAAATTCTGAAGCTCTGGAGGTTCCATTGCTTTTTAAATCAGAATAGCCGGTTTACTAACTCTAGTCAAAAGTCTGTTAACGGCCAGCGTTATGCCATACGTATAAGTGGCAATGATAACTAAAATACGTATTACCCATACTCGAACCAATATCGGTATAATTAATAATTAAGATAGGTACATCGGTTATCAACACAATGGATATGCGGTGATTTTCACTCTTTTCACATGTGCTAAAATTAATATAATAATGGCATTTTACTGCGCCCAATTTCTTGAGTTAAACGAAAAACTTTTAAAACTAATTAGCATACGGAAGCTTCTGAAAACGCGAAAAGTTTTCTAACTTCAATTTAATAAAACTAAATTAAGTTTACCTGCTTTATACGTACAAAATGCACAACCACTCTCATTAGTTCGAAGAAACCTTACTAGAACTTTCTACGCGGTGAAACAGGATCTCAATTCAAGATACTATCACAATAAACCAAGGTTAATGAATTTACAGGATGCATGCAATAAACTACTAAAGCTTGCACTTGTAACCGAAGCAATGTGTGCAGGCGCGCACTCAGAAAAAAGCATGGGAGGGTAAATTTCGAAAAATTATCAATTATAATTTATAATTGATTTTTTAAATCAGTAGGAGGGGGTTGAGTTAACAAAATATGGCTTCTTCATGTTTCTTCAATTGTCTCTTCAGCCGCAAACTACCGCACTTTTCCTGGGACATACCTAACCCATATTCAGATTCTCCACACTTTGAGTGAAGCGATGAACACCTGGCTTGCAGTTATTACTATGCCTGCTTACCTATGATTTTTTGCATCCTGTAATATCCACAAGAGGTTATAAAATGCGTGTGGCTTAGCGGTTATAGTTATTAGGATCGTTAGGGCTCGCTTGTTTTGTCCGCCGTCTTATATTTTAAATACCCGAGGAAACATTGGATGCCCCAGATGAGTGTATCATTTCATGTTTCACACGGATCCTCCACTGACACATGCCTTAGTCGTAGAATACCGAGAGATGTGGTGCTAAATAAAGATTTTTTCTCTAGTGGGTATCTATTTTAAGTGTTTTTAAATTATCTAATATGTTCAATAGTTATATTGTCAGGATTTTTTATACTTCGATTATTTTTCAAACTACGCCATTGATAATTTCTAATGAAGCGATCACATTGCAAAACCGTCACTGCTCTTAAAATTCATAATATTGGTATTTGTTCTTTCATTGGCCGTCCTTTATAATGTACCACCTCTAAGCAACGCATGACCTGCCTATCCCTACGGGACGTCACTGAGTTTAATTATAGTTTGTGACTATAGTTTCTTGGAAAAAAATATAAGCATTATAGTATGTGAAATTATTGTTACTAAACTTGTGTGTTGTTTGTGGGGATTCAGGTAAGCTGGGTGTGAAAGTTATTAGATCTTTTTAGCTTTTAATTTATTGAAAATGTATCTAAAGTTCAAATAGAAACCTGCCAAATGAGGTGGGTTGTAGATAAATATAGTGACTATAAAACCATGCAAAACTCAATGTATTTTTAATTTACTATTTCGTATGCTCTTCTTTTACGACGATCGTTTGAGATTGACCCATAAATGGGTCTTGAATTCATATAAACATCTTCAAGTTATATTATTGAGAGTACTTTGAAAACCAATTGCAAAGCTGATAGAGGTGTTTCTCAAACATCATTCACTAATCACTACACATATGATCGAGATTAAATTTAATAGATGACTAGAATATTTAAATAAAAAATAATGTGAATATGCTAAAATCTAAAAAAAATGTAACCGTTAATTTACATTCTCCACATTTAACTTAGATTGTCTGGAATCAATTACTTACTTACATATGTTATTACTGACATTATAATAAAAAATAAAAAAATACGATTTTTTTGTACTTAAGTATAATTACATTAACAGTATTTTTATAACTGCACGTGAATTGCAAGTGTCATTGAGTGGTTGCAAAAAATGTCATGGACAAAGCGCACTTAGTATCTATTAGAATAATATTTAAAAGGTCAATAATACACTTTTAATTACGAAATAATGCATGCCTTTATATGTCATTATTCTATTGAGACTTTCACTAATGAAATATAATACTTTTTTGTTGAGAGGTAAAAAAACGACATGCTTAAAACAATGCCTTTGTAGGTAGATACTCTCATACACAATGCAAGTTTTTATTGTCTAGTGGCAATTATTACTGATTGATAGAGCTTATTGAATAAGCTTTTTTTATAATGACTTAGATAATAGTTATAACTGGTGATTGCAAGTTTACGTAACGGCTTTTATGCAATGGTAATTTGTGTATATGTATGTAGGTAGGTACATCACTAAAAATATATAACAATTTTAGGAAGTGTTCGATAATTTTCCGGAAGATGTGTGATCGATTTACTTTGTTATATAGTATATAACAGGGATGGCGAGCTTATGTCACGCGTGCCACTAGTGGCACGCGAGATGATTTTGCATGGCATGCGAATGAAAAGAAATTACTATTTTATATTAGTACTAGCTGACCAGGCAAACGTTGTTCTGCCATATAAATTATTTCTAGTGAATATTTTGGTTGTTAAATAAAAAGTAACGAATGTATCGTAAGTGTGTGGGGATGGGATCTATGACAGAAAGAGGAATAGAGCACTGTAGACGATGACCGCCGATAAAAACAAAAAAACATCAATCATTCATTTTCTCAATTCAAAATGAGTAATGATGTTCATATTGAATGAATTACCTGTGACAGGATCTCGTTGTTTAATGTTTATGCAATATCCGTCTTTTCCCTTCCAGAAAATTAGCGGATATTGGAGAGCGTCGTATGAACGGTGTGTGTCAGCGATGAACTCCAGATTATTGTTTCTTCTTCGAATCACGATTTCTCGCGTCGATGTGCGGTCGCCAACCATGATTCCAGCAATGTCGTCAACAACAGTCGCATTGAATCGACGTACGTGCTCTCCAGCTGGTGTTTTATCAGGATTGATGACAATAGCGTGATTGTCACTTTGCGAATCGTGCATGTGTGCTTTGAAGAATTTCAATAATTCATTGTGCTCATTCAACAGGGCGTCCAGTCCGCCAACGATGCGCCTGGCATTAGGCAAATTGAGGCTATTGTAGCCGCAACGTGCATCCACATGATTGATGTCCTCACCGCCGCGCCCATGAAGTAGATTTGTAAAAATGTATGTGGTTCGTTTGGCATTAGTAGCAATGAGCCTACTTTGTGGTATAGTTGACCTTTGATTTTGAACGTAGAATGGAATTGTTGACCATTTGCCGCAGTATTGTGAACTATTTCTGTTGCTCCGGACGAAGTCATTTGGAAGCATGAATTGAATGTGCGAATGGACTTCAGGAACAGGTTTGAATCTGGAACCGTGCCAATGAGCAAGCTGTTCAATGGTTCTGGTGGTATCTCAATTTCTGATAGTTGCACTTTTCCTGATGCGCAACACATCCCGGCTGACTCATGTTTGAATTTGAGCGCATGACAATGGGGACATTCATTGTCCATAGCACCAATCAGCACTTTCGGATGAGCGGAATATTCAATATCTGGCTCGTACTCGAATGCGAGACGAAGGAACGAAGCGGATGTAAATGTTCGATGTACTTGTTGGCGTTGTCGGTCATTTGCTCTGCGTGTGTTAACTACGAACCGGCGCGCTTGGCTCCGTTCCAATTGTCGTTGTTGATTTCATTCAGCTCGTGCCTCTTGTGATTGAGATGCACGCAATTTCGACATGCTTACACGCAAGTTTTTGTTATCTTGTTGGATTTGTGCGTCTGTTCTTTCTACTCTACTATTTCGCATGTTTGTTGCTTTATTCGTTCGACGGCCCAAATGGCCCCCCTTGCGTCTTGCTGGCATTGTGCACTGTAATACACGCACATAAAAATAGATAAATTAAAATAAATCGTACAAAATTTTGCACGCACTGCGTTGTGATTTGCCGAATGAAATGTCAAAATGACGCGACGCTTCTCTTGAATTCTTCTCGGACGTAGTGCCATCTGTCATTCAACAACATAAATAATTTCGTTCTGTTTGAAATACGAACGACGGTTAAATTTGTTCATACAAAAATAATATAATCGCGATTAAAAAATGGGAGGATGGGGGTAGGAAAGTAAAAATTTGAGGTTATAGGTATTTTTTTATGCCAAATAATAAAAAAAAATACAAAAAAAAATTGTCAAAAAAATAAAAGAAAATTTTTCTGGATAGAGATACCCTAATCACCTAGCGGTATGAAATATACTTGTTGACCTATTCTCATACCTAACAAATATACATAAAAAAAATCATAAAAATCGGTCGAGCCATTTCGGAGGAGTTCGACCACAAACATCGTGACACGAGATTTTTATATATATAGAGATTTAAAAATTATTTTTTTTTTTATAAAAAAATTTACAAATAAAATTAATATATGAGTACTATTTAAATAATAATGAAAAATAATGACATGGCTATGCGTATTTTCTTCGGTTTTTCATATTACGTTTACCAATCGATGCGCAAACGGAAACGAGGAAATTAATGCATAAATAATAACAAATCACATTGTATAAAAAATAGCAGGCAAATCCTTTTCAGGAATAATCATTATATTTAATGTAAACATAGGTACAATTGCATTGCATAGCTCGGTCCTTAGGATCGGGCAATTAAAAATAAAAATATTCAATCAAATGAAATTAATTATCGACAGTAATTTAAATATAATAACTGCTTGTTATTTTGCCTTAAACATAATTTCTAAAAATGGACAACCGTTCAGTGATGGAGAATATAATATGAAAAAGAGTGGTTTAAAATGCTTCCACGATCTCTTTGAGAATTTTAAAACAAGAAACAAAATATTCAAAGAATAAAAGATATGCCTTCGACTAGAAATACGATGAAAGATAGAATATTAAGAACTAAATTGTAATTGTTATGCTATTTTAATGGAATTCTTAAAAAGTATTTTTTTCTCGTTGAAAAACTACTTGGCACGTCAGACAGTCGAAAAATATTATTTGGGAAATTTTGGCACGCGTACGTAAAAAGGTTCGCCAACCCTGGTATATAACTACCTTGGACGAACAAAATATGCAATAACAGTTTTGAAACTTGTTACGTGCAGTCGAAAAAATCTCATTTCTGCGACATATACCTATTGTCAAAAATTGTATTATCTTTTTTACGTGGCGCCTTTATGCCTACATGCTTATATCGTGGTGATGAATTAAGAGTTATTCTTACCCCCGATGTTAAGATTAAGTTCAGAAAGTTGCTAGAGTGTGTGTGACATAATATGTTCGGGCAGTGATGAATAATACACGAGTTGATATTTTCTTGATTTTATTTTATAGTCATAAAGTTCGGATAACATGGCACTAAGAAAAGACTGTCACATTGATTTTAGTTTGAATTGAAAGGTTTACATTATACTTTGGAATTAAGATATAGTGAGAGACGCGGAACAGTGGCGGTTGTCGACTACATTATAGGAAGGCCGAAAGACAACTGTATCATTTCCATTGCGTTGTTGTCTATGGTATATAAATGACCATATACATACCTACAGCAACATGACAGTTGTAGGGTTGTAGATCGACACCTCCTACGTATACTATTGTAACTAACAAAATGACGTTTTTCACTTTTTTTCATTTTTCGTATCCATAGTATGTATTACATATGATGCCATTTACAGAATTTCAAAATTTGTATTATAAGTGCGATTTTCAAGCATTGCACATTATTGTATCTCAAATATCTTGAATTTTTTCCGACGTGAAGTATGGCAAAGTATTTAGCAATACTATACGCGGGAAACACACGGAGATCTTGCCGCGCGGGTGTATTGTTACTGCTAATTACAATACTTTACTTCGGACGGGAGGTGACACACCGCTACCAGTGTGAACTTTTGGTTATATTGTATTTTTTGTATGATTTGGTAAATATTAAATACCATAATGAAGAGATCTAGACAATGCCAATGAAAATTGCGCAATATGCCCGCCTCTACAGCACTTTAGTGTCAAGAATACAAAAATTGATAGAAAATCTATGCGTTCACAAAAATGTGTGATTAGGCCAGATGGGACAATTAATAGTACAGCGTATAATATTATAGAAACGGATAATAATAGTAAAACAACAATGGACGAAATAAATTCTACCCAGGGAAACAGTGACTTTAGAATTCAAGGTAAGTTAATATTTTTAATTTTTTTCTCGTACGACAACAAAAAGTATCGTAAGTAATACTTACCATTGTCTTCGTCGTTTCTTTGCTTGTAACTATTATTGTATGTAATATTTACCATATTTTACGTCGGAAAAAACTGAAAAAAAATATTGTATCTATCACTTATGGTAATTTACGTCGTGCTTATTTTAGTAAAATAAATTGTATGTAGTACTTATCATATTATACGGCGACATACAATTTTAGTTGCAATAGTATACGTGTGATAACTTTTATAAATTCATGTTTATTTAGTTATTTTGCTTTTTACAGAGTCACCACTGCCTCCAGGTGCTGATTAAAATATGATAATGGAACTTTTAGACATTATTTGTGACGATGATGAGACTAGTGCCAGCGTTGCTGATACAAACAGACTACATTCTCTCGAAAAGATTAATAGTAAAAGTAATTGGATAAATTATATAGAGCTATTATTGTGAAAAATCACCTGAAGAGGTACTGTTACCATAAGGCATGAGATTTATAATCCTTAAAAAAACCCCCCATTTTTAATGGTAAAGGTTTTGGGTGATCAAAATAATGTGGAAATATGTAGCTAAATTAGCGATAAATGAAAAGCAATGCAGAGTTTTTGCTGAAACTCAGTCGTGGCGAAGTTTTACCATTAAATGTCATCTGACGAAATGAAAATAACATAGAATTGGTACTCGTAAAAGTCTGCAAAAAAAGTTTCTAGCTACATTCTCTATTTGTAACCAATTCGTATGCACAGCTTTGGACAAGGTGGATAATGAAACTTGCGTTTTAATAACTGATCAACGAAGTCAACACAAACATTATAATGTTGTATTAACTTATGATATGAAAATCAGTGTTTCCGACCATGTTAAGTCCATCCAACCGGACGAATCATATTATGTTCGACAGCGATCAAGCAAATTTTACTTGGATGGCGACCTGGATTTTATCCCTCTGTTTAAACTATATAATGAATGGTATGAACCCACAATATACACACATAAAGCTCAAACAGAAAGGCAGTATCAATTATTCATAATCAATGAAAATTTTAAATTGTGTTGTGTAACTATGTCCCTAAAAAGGACCAGTGTGACCAATGTCACATTTTCAAAAACTTACAAGTAAGAGTAGCATCCACTGAGCAACTCCCAGTTTATGGCAAGAACCTTGATCGTCAGTTCAAATTATTTGATAAACATGATGTTCAATCATCAAATGGCAGAATGCCCTTCACGGGAATTTGAGTATATTTTATTATAAACGTAAATTATCGGTTTTCAATTTCACTGTTTTTCAATTCACACAAATGGTTGCTACATTTTACATGTAGCAGAAGGCTGAAGGCAAACGAGGTGCAAATGAGGACTCAAGTTGCTTACTTAATTTTGTAACCAAATATTGTGCCCAATGAGCAAAAGACTTCAGGTTTTGGTCTAACAAACAGAAATTGCATTAATTATGACTTTAACATGACTGTATGCGGTCCATAAATATAATGTTAATGTAAAGTACACATTTTTGGAATGGGGACATACGCAAAATAAAGAGGACTGCGCTCAAGTCCTGATTGAAAGATGTTCAAAAAACAAACAAATTTTTGCACCTCCAGAACGGTACTGTCTAGTTAGATGGGCAACACAAAGAGAAAACCCGAGGATGTGGTAGGGATCAATCACGTAGACATGTTTGATTTCAGAGCTCTATTAAAATATCATATATTATGGACTAATGCAAATTACTATAAATCACAATGATCCGTTTAAGATTAATTACAAGTGCAACTTGTCTAGCACTGTCTAATCGACCATGGTCGTGAAAAGTAACACCTAGCCCACGCAACGAGAAACTTAATTTTCTTTAATCACAAATATTGCCAATTCCAAAAGCTAAGACAGATGATTTACTGAATATGTGCAACAGTGGAATCATTCCTGGAGTTATATCGAGTTTTTCAGTAATTTCATACATGTCAATACCTAGCACTGAAATTCCACCAGCAGATTCTGAGGAAGATTGATTTTATTATTTGTGAATACGAAAACCTATACCAAATTGTGTTCTCGTAGGATGAAAATAAAATAATATGCCAGTGTAAACAATTTCTTTTTGGTTGTATGTTTTAAATTTTGCATGGTTCTTTTGTCACATCATATAATTGAAAATTAATTCCAAACTAAAAATATAGTTGCATAATGATTTTTTTTTCAGTTTCACGTATATTTTAACCTGAAGTGCACCCTTCCATCTAATCACCCATTGTTATTCCCTTGTCTGATTTTACTTTGATATTATTGATATATTAATTTACCAAGAATTCGTAAGAACGTTGGTTTGAAGTGATTGTAATTTTTATTTTTTGCTTTTAATTTTATTACAATATTTACATACTTCCTTGAATTGGATTTTTGATTGAAATTGTTTCTTCTCTATTTTTGTCTGAATGTTTAATTTTTATCACGTCATGAAAGACTTAAATTTATTTTATGTTTTATTAAGTAATTTTATTTAGATAGTATTTTTTCCAACCTACCTGTCTGACGACCCATACCATAATTTTTAATTATTGTTATTACCGAATTATGATTTAAAATACGCAAAAAATCCTAGGTAACGAAATGTTTTTAGTATATACAATATATTTCAACAAAACTAGGACGACGTAAATTATGATAAGTATCACATACAACTAAATGCATGTAAGAGGTTCCGCCGTAAACTATTGTATGTGCTTGATACAATATTTCGAACAAATTCTTTTCCGCAGTATAATGTTGTAACAGCATTTTCTGATAAACCACAAAAAATATTAGATATCCTTAAATGCAAAACAAATCTATTTATAATTGACAATAGACATCCCAAATTTGATGCAAAACATTCAAAAGGTCGACTTACACCAAGCTTTTGTATCTTTAAACCGCTCTCCTGTAAAGTTGCGATTATGAAGTTACAATACTATACGTAGGAGGTGTCGAGATAAAACCTCTACACTTACCCCATGGGACGCCATTGTATTGTAACCATAATTAATTATATATTAATTACTTACTTAGATCAGTAATAACGTGTAGCATATCCACAACTCTAAAATCTAAACGCAAATCAGATAGAATTGTATAAAACTATAATTTATTAGAGTAAGTATACATTATTAATTATAATAACTACATATATCATCGTGCATTCGTGTATATTATATACAAATAATTATTATTTCGTAGGTAACGATTTGGTTAGCACACGTGGGTGTAGGAGGGTTTTTGTTTACAAGGAAAACTACATAAAAGAAAACTCAAACTATTTGTGTCTAAACTATTTGACAGGTTATTCTGGTTGTAATATTCAAAGATAAATTTATTATCTGCCATTTTCATAATAAAGATAAAACATAAAAGTAAATATTATTAATAATAACATCATTATGATAATATTTAATTTTCTCAGAGAAGATGAAAAAACTTGTCCTAGTGATATTAGCTCTATTAACATTACATTAAAAACAACATACAATATCTAATATTCGGGGTCGATCCACTGCTGAATGAAGACCTCTCCCACCTCAATCTACTCTTCTCGGTCCCAAGTTCTCAACTGCCACATACATTAACAGAATTGTATGAGTTCGTCTATCCAGCTTTAGGGCGTCCCTGTGTACCACTGTATGACGACATTAAATTGTCCAGCGGTTGTCCCTTCACCAAGCTACATGCCAGCCTATTATAATTTCACCTGTTTCGTAGAGATACTTCTATAAAACATTTAATGTAATAAATGACAATCCACAAATAATAGCAGACGTGTACTACGACAACTCTGATTTGATGCGGAGCGCGGCGACGCCATCATATTGTTTGTATTATTATTTTTTCAAATCGCAGCATCTCAAAGTGTTATTGAAGTTCTCTATCTCGCTCTAAGCAGGTAGCCTAACGCCCAAACACACTTTAAAAACAGTTACGACTGACAGTTCATATCCCGAGATAATTACTCTCGAAATACGACATCGCATGTTTATCAATTTTTCTATTGATTTTGGAGTTGAGTAATATTATGTTGAAATAGCCCTGCTAACAATTATTATATAAGTACTTACTTCAACACCTACTAGTTTTCAGTGTATTTCAATGTATTTTTAAAACGTTTTTCTTAGCTCGTATTTATTTTTCCGGTGGTTCTTTGTCCGTACAAATCTTGCAATCGATTTTTAACTAACTTCCCGACTAGCTAGACATTTGAAACTTTTAAAATATATCAGAACACGGTGCGAATGCATTTTTTAAATACTTTTAACCACCTTTACGTAGAATTGAATTCATTTCCAGTTAATTCAGTTTTGTGTGAAAAGTTATCTCGATACCATTATTGGTTGCAAGGGGTCTGGGGTCCTAGCAACTAAATTATTAATATATACATGCGTTACTATGAAAATCAATATGACATGTCAAAATGACATTTCAGTATTATTTCTATCAAGTACAATTTTTTTTGATCGTTAAAGCTAGTCAAGTCAAGTTTATATAATTCAACATAAAATTTAAAAACGTTGTATATAAAAAGTTCTTTTTATCTTGTAATTATTTATCTTTTCGTAAAGTAGATCTCTTAAATTCTCAGCTTCAGATTGCTTACCAGTTAAGGTGTTTCGAGTTTCAATGCTATTGTATTTATGTCCTAGCTGAAGTACATACCTCACTTCGTTGATCGAAATTACATTCTTCAATATTAAAATATTTATATCTAGGCATACAAGATGTTAAAATAAAAATAATTCAGACAGCTACGTTAAATAAAAGAACATAATCATTGCAAGATAAAAAGAACTTTTTATATACAACGTTTTTAAATTTTCTGTTGAATCAAATAAAGTTGATTTGACTAGCTTAAACGATCAAAAAAATTTGTACTTGATAGAAATAATACTGAAATGTCGCATTGATTTCCATAGTAACGCACGTATATATTAATATTAATAATTTAGTTGCTAGGACCCACTTAGCAACCAATATTTTTTTTTACGGATTTCTTCCGAAATAGGTTTTCATACAAAACAGAATTAACTGAAAATGAAATCAATTCTACTTAAAGATGGCTAAACGTATGAGAAAAATGCATTGACATCGTGTTATGATGTATTCTAAAAGTTTCAGATGTCTAGCTAGTCGGGAAGTTAGTTAAAAATCGATTGTAAGATTTGTACTAGACAAACAACCACCGGACAAATAAGAATACGAGAAAAACGTTGTAATAATAATAATAATAAAATTAGAATCGAGCCCAAAATACGCAAACTTTATTTTGATCTTTCGAGAGAATTCGAAATTAAAACTGACATGAAAAGTAATTTGAACAAACTTTGTATTTTTATGTCAGTTGAGGTCAAGAAGGAAAAGGAAATCAATAAACATAATAATAATAATATGTTGACTTATATAATATATATACCACAAATCGCTGTGTGCAAGTATTATGCACTAATGACTAAAGTCAAACATGAATATTATGTCAATTAAATG